>NC_059118.1:24283365-24894615 GCF_020740685.1 Jaculus jaculus
CCCTCTCTCTCTCCCTCCCTCCCTCTCTCTCCCTCTCTCTCCCTCTCTCCCTCCCTCCCTCCCCCCCCTCTCTCTCTGTCTCTCTCTCTGTCTCTGTCGCACACATGCACCATCCGCAGACCCCGCGCAGCTCTCAGCCTGTGACCCACGTCTCTTGTGTTGAGCAGCGGCAGCCACGTTCTTCTCCAGCAGCTGCGTCCCCTGTGCGGACCACGAGAAGTTCCCCAGCTTGTGCCAACTGTGCGCCGGGCAAGGGGCAGACAAGTGCGCCTGCTCCTCTCGCGAACCATACTTCGGCTACTCGGGAGCCTTCAAGTGAGTCCCACGCCCCGCGTTCCTCCTTGCTCTGAAGCTGGGGAGACCTTCGGCAGGACTGAACGGGGCTCGCTCTTGGCACCTGGAGTGTCATGGGACCTCTAGGGTCCCCTGTACCCACATGTACCACATCGTTGCACCTCACCATCCGGAGGAGCCGTCTTCTCTGGGGGAGATGCTCTGGTCTCCCCAGATCCTGGGGCCAGAACCTGTTGTTTTCTGGGTTACAGGAACTCAAGGGGACAGACTCATCTCTGGGGACTCTGGGATCTGCTGACACAGGCCTGGGCTCCTCACAGGGCATAAAGCCAGGGTCTCGCTCCCTCACCTCCTCCTGCAGAGCGGCTCCCTGTACAGGGGCCTAGGCCTCCCTGGTCTCCCCGCTTAGCACCCCGGGCTCTGTAAAAGAAAAAGGCTTACACAACACGCTGGGGGGGGGGGGGGGCTGGGGCAATGCCTCAGTGGGTAATGCGCTTGCCTTGCAAGGGTGAGGGCCAGTCAGAATCCCAGCTCCTGTATAAATGCCAGGTGTGGTGTGGGCATGGAGTCCCAGCACTGGGGAGGCCGAGACAGGCAAGCAGTCTAGCCGGCTGTGAGGTCTTGCTTTAAAGAGAAGTTCTGCCTCAATAGAAATATAGTGCAGAGCAACTGAGGAAGACACTTGATACCCTCTGGCCTTCACATGCATGCACGTACGTGCGCTACACATACATGTGCACCCAGGCACATATGACCACACACAAGCATTCACACCACACACACATGTACAAAAAGAGATGCCAAATTATTGAATACCTTTATTCTTTTTTTCTTTTTTTTTTTTGAGGCAGGGTCTCACTCTAGCTCAGGCTGACCTGGAATTCACTATGTAGTCTCAGGGTGGCCTCGAACGCACTGTGGTTCCTCCTACCCCTTCCTTCTTCCCAAGTGCTGGGATTAAAGGCATGCGCCACCATGCCCGGCTACCTTTATTCTTTTTTAAACAAGAATATTTCTTGAGCTAGAGAGATGGCTTAGTGGTTAAGGCGCTTGCCTGCGAAGCCAAAAGACCCAAGTTCAATTCCTCAGAACCCATGTAAGCCAGATGCACATGGTGGCGCATGTGTCTGGAGTTTGTTTGCTGTGGCTAGAGGCCCTGACACACCCATCTTCCCCACCTCTCTCTCAAACAAATAAATAAAATATTTTTAAGAGTTTTTTTTTTTTTTTTTTTGAGGTAGGGTTTCACTCTAGCCCAGACTGACCTGGAATTCCCTATGTAGTCTCAGGGTGGCCTTGAACTCACAATGATCCTCCTACCTCTGCCTCCCAGAGTGCTGGGATTAAAGGTATGTGCCACCACACCCGACATAGTATTTCTTTTATATTTATTTATTTACTTGAGATAGAACAAGGCAGAGACAGAAAGTGTATGGGCATGCCAGGGCCTCCTGCCACTGTAAGGGGATTCCAGATGCATGCACTACTTTGTGTATCTGGGATTTATGTAGATACTGCGGAATTGAACCCTGGTCATCAAGTGTTGCAAGCAAGTGCCTTTAACTGCTGAGCCATCTCTCCAGCCTGATGCCTTTATCCTTGTATAGTAGGCCACAAGACTTTAAAAAACAACAACCTCAAACCAGTTGCTTTGGGTTACTTTCCAAGAGGCAAGTCATGGTCCCTTTTCCTCACATCACCCTTGTCCCAGAATTGCCTGGGCTTGGCTGTTCAAAGGCCCCTTTGAGAAGACCACTGCCTCTCTGAGGACAGACTGATGTCTGGGAAACTGTGACAAGCAAAGCCCGAGTTCCACAGACCTCGAAAGGGTCTTCACCAGAGACTGGAGAGGTCTATGCCCAGGGTGAGGGTCTCACCTCAACTCTCCGCTTTGCAGGTGTCTACAGGATGGCGCGGGAGATGTGAGCTTTGTGAGGCACCTGACAGTGTTCGGTAAGTCCTGGGTAAAGAGCCAAGTGGGCAACAGCCAAGCCGGGCCAGACTGGCTCTTGCCCCTGGAGTTTCCTTATGCTAGAAATACTGAGATGTTTCATATTACAGGACAGCTTTTGTGTTGGCATTTCTGCCATTTATACTGGTTTCGTGTTCCATGTAGTCTGCTCGGCTAACACCTAGGGAACAAGATTTAAAATTTAAAAAAAAAAAAACTTGTTTGGGATGAAGATTTTTTTAGCTGTTAAATCTGTTAAATGCTAGTGATGAACTCAAGAAACAAGGTACTTTTCCCCCCTTCTGTTTGCAATGCAAGAAATCAAACCCAGGGCATTGATCTCGAGTAGCTAAGTGCTTTACTACTGAGTTGTTACCCTCAGGCCTATGTTCATAAAGAAAACAACAGAATAAACCTTTTCAGGTGTTTGGACAATTTACCACAAATAAGAGAGTTTTTAGTCAGGTTGAGGTTACAGATTTGTGGTTGATGTTTTGGAGGGGCGGGTGGACAGTACTGGGTATTGAACTCCAAACCTCAAGTAAGCACTCCATCACTGAGCTACATCCCTGTCCTTCTTTGTATTCTTTCTTTAATTATTATTTGAAAGTTTTAATTGAAAATTTCCATATATATATATTATACTGTGATCATACTCCACTCCCACCTCCCTCCCATTTAGTCACCTTTCCACTGAACAAATCCCTTCTTCTTTTCCACCAGTCTCTTCTATTTTAGTATTATCATTTTTTCCCCTCCTATTCTGCAGGTCTGTGTAGGTAGTGTCAACCGCTGTGAGGCTGTGAATACCGTGGCCACTTTGCGTGTAAAGACAGCGTTGTAAGCTCTCCTCCCATTCCTTTGGCCCTTACATTTTCACTTATTCATTACTTTTGATTATTTGAAATAGGGTCTCACTATGTTGTCCAAGTTGGTCTTGAACTAGCCATCCTCTTGTTCCAGCCTCCAAAGCAGCTGTATTATAGGCATGAGCCACTAGACCCACGCAGATTTTTGGTTTCCTAGCCAATTAAATATGAGGCACATGCGCACTATGCCACTCAAAATAGTTAAAACCCAAATATAGGTTGTCAATAAAAAGTTTAAAAAAAAAAACCCTTCAACATGTCCACATGTACCCACTGTGTTAAGCTCAGTTTTATAATAAATACCTGCTGCCTGTAGGGGAATCCTGAAGCTTTGCATTTTGCACTGGATTTTTATTTTATTTTTTTTGAGGTAGGGTCTCGATTTAGCCCAGCAGCCTAGAACTTACTCTGTAGTCTCAGGCTGGCCTTGAATTCACAGCAGTCCTCCTCTGTCTGCCTCCCCAGTGCTGGGATTAAAGGCGTGCGCCACCACGCCTAGCAGAGATCGACTGGCTTTAGTTACAGCCCGGAGTCCTTCCCTCATGTGGTCATTTTGGTGTCCATTGTTCTCTGTGTGAGAATCTCTCTCCTGTTACTACACACTGACCTGGTTGTTGACATTTTAGCAATTGATCTGTGTCCTATTGTCAATAATTTGAATGATTGGGGTCACCTCTGGATCTCATCTCCCAGAGTCAAGCTGTTCCAAATAATTATCCTTGTGGCCTTTGGATGCTCACGTTTCCATAGCTGTGCCAGTGGGTGGGAATCTTCTAGCATTCACCCTTCCCTTGGGGAAAGAGCAGGCTGCCCCAGCATATGGTTTACCTTTGCTGAAAGTATTTTTTTAAATATTTTATTTTTATTTATTTATTTGAGAGAGAGAGAGAGAATGGGTTCACCAGAGCCTCTAGCCACTGCAAATGAACTCCAGATGAATGTGTCCCCTTGAGCATCTGGCTTATGTAGGTCCTAGGGAATTGAACCTAGGTCCTTTGGCTTTGCAGGCAAGTGCCTTAACTGCTAAGCCATCTCTCCAGCCCTTCTTTTGTTTGCTCTAGCCCAGGCTGACCTGGAATTCACGATGTAGTCTCAGAGTGGCCTTGAACTCACTACCTCGAAAAACCAAAAAAAAAAAAAAGTTATTTATTTTTATTTTAGTACAAAGATTTAAAATGTATTTTAAGTTAAAATCATAACTTTCCCAGGACCTAATGATATTCCTTCTGTTAACCCCCCTCCTTTGTTTGCAATTTTGGGGATCAAATCTTGGGCTTGCACATGCTAGGCAATCACTGTATTGCTGAGGTGTATGTGTGTGTGTGTGTGTGTGTGTGTGTGTGTGTGTATAGCCCTCTTTTTACTTTCTTTTGTTTTTCTTTCTTTCTTTTTTTATTTTTTCATTTGGTTTTTTGAGGTAGAGTCTGACTGTAGCCCGGGCTGACCTAGAATTCACTCTGTATTCTCAGGGTGAACTCGAACTCACGGCGATCCTCCTACCTCTGCCTCTGAGTGCTGAGATTTAAGGCGTGCGCCACTACACCCCGCTTACTTTCTTTTCTTTTGAGGCAAGGTCTTGACCAGTCTAAACTTGAACTCACAATCCTCCTACCACAGCCTCCTGAGTAGCTAGGACTATAGGTGTGTATGATCTCTTTCAATAAGACTTAAAAAAAAAAATTAATCTCAAGGACTGTCGATATTAGTTTTTAGGTCTGCCTAAACAAAGAACCACAAGATGGGTGATTTAAACAACAGAAACTTAATCCGGATGCTGGGATTCCAAGATCAAGGTGTTAACAGGGTTCATTCCTTCTGAGGACCATAAGGGAGACTCTTTCCTGCCTCCCTCCTGGCTTGCTGGCAATCTCTGGTGTTCCCCAGATGGCAGACATTGCACATGGCTTGTAGACACATAACCCCCTCACCTGCATTCAGAGTCACACGGCCCCTTCCCTCCGGGCATGCCCCTGTCCAAATCTGTCCTTTTTATAAGGACACTAGTTAGTTCAGATTTGGGATCCATGCTATTCTGATATGACTCCATCTTGACTAATTACATCCACAAAGACCCTATTTTCACATAAGATTACATTCTGGGGTGCTGAAGATTAGGAATTCAATTTTTGACTGGCACTGAATCCCTAACACCTAATACGTATACCGTGGGAACCAAGGAGCTTCCTGTGTCCTGACTGGGGGAGGCGTCCAACTGACCTTCAGTCCTCTTATCGGTTTTCCCAGTCCTCTCTGTCTCCAGGGGAATGAGGCTGTTTTCATGGGGGACCTGGATTGCCCTAGCATGGCAGTATGTCAGACCCAGATGCACTGAAACTTTTTTTAAATTGTTTGTTTATTTTTAAATTTTTTTTTAATGTTTTCCTTTTTCTTCACACCTTTATTTATTTTTTATTTATTTATTTTTATTTGAGAGAGACAGACACAGAGAGAAAGACAGATAGAGGGAGAGAGAGAGCATGGGCATGCCAGGGCTTCCAGCCTCTGCAAACGAACTCCAGACGTGTGCGCCCCCTTGTGCATCTGGCTAACGTGGGACCTGGGGAACCGAGCCTCGAACCAGGGTCCTTAGGCTTCACAGGCAAGCGCTTAACCGCTAAGCCATCTCTCCAGCCCTATTTTTAAATTTTTATTTATTTATTAGAGAGAGAGAGAGAGAGAGAGAGAGAGAGAAGGGAAGGGAGAGAGAATGGGCACGCCAGGGCCTCCAGCCACTGCAAATAAACTCCAGGCACGCGTGCACCCCTGTGCATCTGGCTAACGTGGGTCCTGGGGAATCAAGCCTTGATCCAGAGTCCTTAGGCTTCACAGGCAAGTGCTTCACTTCTAAGCCATCTCTCCAGCCCGCACTGAGACTTTGATAAGTGTTGTGGTCAGCTCTGTGTTGCTGGGATGAACATCCAAAGCAGGCACAGTTTAGAGGGAGGAAGGGGTTCACTTCAAGCTCACAGATCCAGCGGGAAGGTCCCTCAGTGGCGGAAGAAGTTGCCTCCATACATCCAAGCAGAGAGAACCAAGCAAACAGCCAGCAAACACTGACAGCAGCAAGCACATATGGGCAGCAAACAGCAGGGAGCCCCCCCCCACCCCCCGCCCCAGAACTCACACCGCCCTGCAAACCTGTGGGCTGGAAATCAGATCCACCCCCCCCCACCTTTAAATGCACCTTAGGGCTAGACCCTGGGATCCGCCCCCAGTGACATCTCCTCCCTCCTGGCAGCTGGAGACTCAAGTTACAAGCTTCATAGAAACGACTGAGTCTATGGGGGACACACATTCAAACTGTCACACCAAGTGGCCTTAACTTTTCATCTCTACAACTGGAGGGTCTCTGGGCCAGGCACGCTGCCCAGCCTCGTGTCCACCCGCAGCGAGACTACAACCAGTCATTTCATGGCCTGGCCCTTCTGGTTCCTCATCTGAGCACAGTGTGTTTGGAGAAGATACTCTCTCTGTCTTCTTTAGGCTACCCATTTGCAGTCGTGGGGAGCATCCAGCACAGATCATGGCTTCGCCAGCCACCACCGGCTCACCTGGGCTTTCTTTTCCCCAGAAAACCTGCCTCAGCAGGCTGACAGGGACCAGTATGAGCTGCTCTGCCCCGACAACACCCGCGGGCCAGTGGATGACTATGAACGGTGCAACCTGGCCCGGGTCCCTTCTCACGCAGTTGTGGCTCGAAGTGCGGACGGCAAGGAGGACTTGATCTGGGAGCTTCTCAGCCAGGCCCAGGTACTTCCGCCCGCCACCCTCTACCCCCTTTTTTCCTCCTAGCTTCAACTTGGGATTGGAGGGAAAAGATCTCCTGGCCTTCTGGACGCCCTAGACATCTTTGTGTGTACAGGACTCAGTGAAAGATCCTTCACTAACAAGCCGCTCTGTATATTACAGACAGCAAAGGCCACTGGGCCCCCAAGTGACATCACCAACCAGGGGCATAAAGACTCACTGGAGAAGCTCTCTTTGCCTCATTTTATTCTTTTTTTTAAAAAAAAACATTTTATTTATTTATAATTTAATTTTTTATTGACAACTTCCATAATTGTAAACAATATCCCATGGTAATTCCCTCCCTCACCCCACTTTCCCCTTTGAAACGCCACTCTCCATCGTATCCCCTCCTCCTCTCAATCAGTCTCTCTTTTTATTTCGATGTCATGATCTTTTCCTCCTATTATGATGGTCTCGTGTAGGTAGTGTCAGGCACTGTGAGGTCATGGGTAGCCAGGCCATTTTGAATCTGGAGGAACACGTTCCTTTGGCTCTTACTGTCTTTCCATTACCTCTCCTGCAATGGACCCTGAGCCTTGGAAGGTGTTTATTTATTATTCATTTATATATTTGAGAGGGGAAAAGAGAGAGAGAGAGAGAAAGAATGATCATGCCAAGGTCCTGATATGCATCTGTCTTTTCGTGGGCACTGGGGAATTGAACCTGGGCTTGCAGGCTTTGCAAGCAAGTGCCTTTAAACACTGGGCAGTCTTCCCAGCCCTCATTTCATTCTTCACAGTTCTATCGCTCTGGTAAGTTTTTGATTGTATTGTATGTGTTCATATATGTATGTATGCATGTCCATATGCATGTGGGTGGTGCACGTGTATAAGCAGACACATGTACCCATGTGGCAACCAGAGGCTGATGGCATGTGCTGTCCTCAGTTTCTTCTCTCTCTCTCTCTCTTTTTTTTTAGTTTTTTGAGGTAGGGTCTCTGGCCCAGGCTGACCTGGAATTCACTATGGAGTCTAAGGGTGGCCTTGAACTCACGGCAATCCTCCTACCTCTGCCTCCCAAGTTCTTCTCTTTTTAATAAAAATATCTTTTTATAAAGAGAAAGGGTTTATTTTGGCTTACAGCTTTAGAGGTCTTTTAAAAAATGTTTTATTTAGGGCTGGAGAGATGGTTTTAGTGGTCACACACTTGCCTGTGAAGCCTAAGGACCCTGGTTCTAGTTTGCAGTGGCTGGAGGCCCTGGTGCACCCATTCTCTCTCTGTCCTCTCTGTCTCTGTCTGTCACTCTCAGATAAATAAATAAAAATAAACAAAAAATTAAAATTTATTTAAAAATATATTTTTTATTTTAGAGAGAGAGAGAGAGAGAGAGAATGGGGAGAGGGAGAGAGAGAAAGAGCACAGAGATACACCAGGGCCTCCTGCCACTGCAAACAAACTTTAGGTGCATGCACCACTTTGTGCATCTGGCTTTACGTGAGTACTGGGGTATCAAACCTGGGCCAGCAGGCTTTGTAAACAAGTGCTTTTAACTACTGAGCCATCTCCTCAGCCCTCTCCACCTTTTTTTTTTTTTTTTTTTCCCAAGGTAGGGCCTCACTCTAGCCCAGGCTGACCTGAAATGCACTATGTATTTTCAAAGTGGCCTCAAACTCACTTGGTGATCCTCCTATCTCTGCCTCTCTAGTGCTGGGATTAAAGGTGTGCACCACCATGCCCAGCTCCACCTTATTTATTTATTTATTTATCATTTTTGAGGCAGGGTCTCTCACTGAACCCAGAGTTCCCCAATTCTGCCAGGCTTTCTAGCCAGCAAAGTACCCTCCTTTCTGCTTCTCCCCTGTTGGGATTCCAGGCGCACGCCACCATGCCCGGCTTTGACATGGGTGCTACGAATCCAAAGTCAGGTCCCCCTGCTTATGCAGCAGACACCTTTAGCCACCGAGCCATCTTTCTCCACGGTCCTCCTCTCCATTCCTAACGGTCCCCAGGGCTGACACCCCCTTCCCCTGCACAGGGGGCTCCCCAGTTAACCCTGCTCTAGCCTGCGAGCCCACCCCTCTCATAGCAGGTTCTCTTGGTCCCGACCTGAATCGGTGACAATCTCTCCCAGCCAGCCCCCGGGCCCCATTCCATGTCTGCCATCACGGGGCTCAGAACGGGAGGCCTCAGAGCCAGACGAGACAGAGGAGCACTTGAGTCACTCAGTGTCCCTGTGGCTTTGTTACCAGATGGAATCCCACAGCCTTAAGGAAAGGCACTGTGTGCTTCATGCTTTGACAGAGGAACCGAGTTGGAGGGTGTCCCTGGGGAGAGCTCTGGGCCTTGGGGAGTAAGCTGTGTGTAGGCAAAGGAAAGGTGACTGGGGAAGCCAGCAGGTGACATTTCTTGCAGAGCATTGCAAGAGAGAAAATGCGTTTGATCTTTGTGTGTGTGTGTGTGTGTGTGTGTGCATGCATGAGTGTGTGTGGTGTATGTATGTATATGTGTATACGGCCATGCAGCACAGCCAGGCCCTTGCCTATGGTGGGTGTGTTCACCTGTGGTGGCCAGAGAGGAATGCTGAATATCCATCTCTTTCTGCCCACTCTTTATCTATTTATTTTAGGCAAGCCCTACACACTGGCCTTTTTTTAAAAAAAAAAAAATATATATATATATATATACATATATATATATATATTATTTATATTTATTTATTTGAAAGAGAAAGGCAGAGAGAGGGAGGGAGGGAGAGAATGGGCATGCCAGGGCCTCTAGCCACTGTAGATGAACCCCAGATGCGTGCATCATTTTGTATATCTGGCTTACATGGGTCCTGGGGAATTGAACCTGGGTCCTGTGGCTTCTCAGGTAGTCACCTTAAGCGCTAAGCCATCTCTCTAGCCCTGGCATTTTCTTATGAGAGAGAGTGTGTGTGTGACAGAGAGAGAGAGAGAGAGAATTGGCGTGCCATAGCCTCCAGCCACTGTGATTGAGTTTAAGACGTGTGCGCCACCTTGTGTACATAGGCAACCTTGCACATGCAGCACCTTGTATGTCTGGCTTTCATGGGATCTGTGGAGTTGAACATGGGTCCTTAGGCTTCACAGGCAAGTACCTCAACTGTTAAGCCATCTCTCCAGCCTTTATTTTTTATTTTCAAATTTTTATTTATTTGAGAGACAGAGAAGATAGATCGATAGAGAGAGAGAAAGAGAGAATGGGCACACCAGAGCTTCCAGCTGCTGCAAATGAACTCCAGATCCATGTGCCACCTTGTGCATCTGGCTTATGTGGGTCCTGGAGAATCAAACCTGGGTCCTTCGGCTTTGCAGGCAAGTGCCTTCACTGAAAAGCCATCTCTCCAGCCCTGTCCATTCTTATTTAAGTCAAAGTATGCTCCCTTGTAGGACTTACAGCCACACATGGCCATCCTCAGCTGTTTGTGTGGGTTCTAGGGATCAAACACTGGTGGTCTTCTTAGACCTCCTCCTGCCTCACACTTGCATAGGAAGTGCTCTTCACTGCGGAGCCGGCTCTCCAGCCTTGCCCACACCCCTTTTTGAGACAGAATCTCATAAAGCCTGATGTGCCCTTAAACTTTCTATGTATTGGAGGAGGGCCTTGAACTCTTGGTCCTCCTGCCTCGGCTTCCCAGGTCCTGGGATGACAGGCTTATGTCACCATGCTTGGCAAAAGCAGTCACTTGAAAAAGCACGTGGGTAGGCATAGCTTTGGAGCAGTCAGAGGGCCCTTTGGGGATGTTTTGGAGGCCAGAAAGGAGAAGAGACTGATGTCACATAGCTGGCATGACCTCCAGCCCTGACGGCTCAAGTACAGGAATCATATCAGGATGAAGTCCACCCCAGCCACAGGGTCAGAATGGGGGAGACTTCACCCTGCCCCAGGGGAACGCGGAGCAGGAGCCTCCTGTGGAGATGGGCTGCGGGCATGGCACATTCCAACTCAACTCCTTCCTACAGATCTGGAGGGAAGCCCCTGGTAGTTTTCTGCAGGTCACGTGAGGCAGGCCAGTTGGGGTTTGAGCAAAGCATTCCCTGGAATGACTTGAGGACACCCTGGGCCACGAGTCTGGCAGGGGTCCTGGCTGCTGTCTTTGTGGTCAGGAGCTCACAGTTATCTTTGTGTGTGTACAGGGGGAGGGCTATATTTCACGACTTTCAGGGGATACAAATGCTTGAACTTGCAGAAAATCTCACACTCAATAGATAGATGATAGCTAAACGATAGAGTATACATAGATGAGAGATGGTAAATACATATATGCATACATACATGATAGACAAGATATATGTATGTATGTATGTAAGGATGATGGATAGATAGATGATATATAAGATGAACAGTGATAGAAAAGATGAATGAGGAGCTAGAGAGATGGCTTAGCAGTTAAGGCACTTGCCTGGAAAGCCAAAGGACTCAGGTTCAAGTCCCCAAGGCCCACATAAACCAGATGCACAAGGTGACACACGCATCTGGAGTTTGCAGCAGCTGGAAGCCATGACACACCCAATTCTCTTCCATCTCTCTTTCTCTCCCTCCCTCTCAAATTAAAAAAAAAATTAAAAAAAAATTTTAAACTTGAAAAGATGAATGATAAAAAGATGATAGGGGCTAGAGAGATGGCTCAGTGGTTAAGGCACTTGCCTGCAAAGCCTAAGGACCTGAGTTCAATTCCCCAGTACCCACGTAAAGCCAGATGCACAAGGAGGTGCATGTGAATGGAGTTTGTTTGCAATTGCTAGAGGCCATGGCACACCTATTCTCTCCCTCTCTGTAAAATAAATCAATAAAAATTAAAAAAAACACAGATGATAGGTAAGTGATACCTAGATAGTTGCCTTGGTTTATAATGAGCTATGTTCCAATAAACCCATTATTAGGTTGAAGAATCAAAATTATTTTTAAATTTTTTGTTTATTATTTTCCTGGGTGTGTGTGTATGTGTGTGTGTGTGTGCGTGCATACGTGCATGCACACATATGCACTGGGTGCACCAGGGTCTCTTTCCAGTGCAAAGGAGTGCCAGGGGCATGTGTCACTTTACATCTTACTTTATGTGAGTGATGAGGAATTGAACCCAGGTCAACAGGCTTTGCAAGTACGTTTAACCACCAAGCAATCTCCCAGCCAAAGGTTAAACTATTTTAAGCAGGCAACCATCAATCTGTGCTGCCATGTATGTATGTATGTATGTATGTGTGTGTATGTGTATATATATATATATATATATATATATATATATATTGCTGAAACCCTTTTTTAAAAAAAAGTATTTATGAATGCATCAGGACCTCCTACTGCTGCAAATGAGCTCCAGACACATGCACCACATTGTGCATCTGGCTTTACATGGATACTGGGGAATCAAACCCTGGGCTGTCAAGGCTTTGCAATTAAGTGCCTTTTAACCAATGAACCATCTATCCAGCCTTCAAACTTTAAAGTTTAATTTATGAACTAGACACAGTAAGAGATTACCAATGACAGTGATAAAAATAGAGAAATAATAACACTGCACTATAATTGAAGCTATTTGAGGGCTGGAGAGATGGCTTAGAAGTTAAGACACATGTCTGTGAAGCCTAAGGACCTAGGGTTGATTTTCCAGGTCCCACATAAGCCAGATGCACATGGTGGCACATGCATCTGGAGTTTTTTTTTTCTTTGCAGTGGTTAGAGGCCCCGGTGCACCTATTCTCTCTCTCTCTCTCTCTCTCTCTCTCTCTCTCTAATAAATAAAAAAATGAAAAAAAAGAAAATCGGAAAAAAATTTAAACTTATTGTTTCATTCTGGAACTTTCCATTCATTATTTTGAAGGTGCTGTTAACTGTAGGCAGCTGAAATTGCAGAAAGTGAAACCATGGACAAAGAGGACAACTCCAAGGCTCTCCCCTCTTTCTCTTGCCCACTTTGAGTTTGCTTTGTTGTTACTTTCACCCCAATGTCAGCAGTGGCTCTTCACTCTTTTCCATTTTTGAATAGGAAAATTTTGGAAAGGACAAGTCATCGTCATTTCAGCTCTTTGGCTCCCCTCATGGGAAAGACCTGATGTTTACTGATGCTGCCCATGGATTTTTAAGGACCCCTGCTAAGATGGACTCCAAGATGTACCTGGGACATGAGTATTTTTTTGCCATTCAGAATCTAAAGAGAGGTATGTAAGTGCTAGAACAGTTGAGGCTGGTTCAAACCTGCGCCCATTTACAGCAGTGTCTCCTCTTCCCTGTGTAGCCACGTTGAGCAGCCCCCTCCTCTCAAAGCCAAGCAGGAAAGCATGCCAGGGGCCCCAAGACCACCTGAAATACAGCCTTGAGTCCTAGCTAGTCTAACCTTTCTGACTCCTTCTATTCTGTGTCCCCATGGCTCCTAGCATGTAGGCTGGGCCACATGTTCTAGAATATTCCCCTCCCACTTCACTTTGTTCCTTGGAACTAAAGTCTCTCCCTCTCTCTCTCTCTTTCTCTCTTATTTCTGAATCCCATCATGCTCTTCTATGGTATAACAACCCCTCCCAGCAATTCTGCTGAAGTAGGAATGCAGCCATTGCCATGATCAGGAGAAGCACTACACAGGAATTCCTGAGCCTTTGAATTCAACTCCTGCCTTCCGTAGACCTCACAGCTCATTTCTTCTTTCCTTCCTCTTTCCCCCTCTCTGTTTAGTCAGTCAGTAGTCACTGAGCATTTATGAAAGGGCAGCCAAAGTAATAGACTTAGTGAGTCAAAGCATGAGCTGAGGGCTGGAGAGATGGCTTAGCAGTTAAGGCACTTGCCTGTGAAGCCTGAGGACCCACATTCGACTCTCCAGATCCCACGTAAGCCAGACGCACAAAGGTGAGGCAAGCATGAGGTCACACATGCCCACTAGGTGGCACAAGCATCTTGAGTTCAATTGCAGTGGCTGAGGTCCTGGCAATGCCAATTCTCTCTCTCTTTCTCTCTCTCTCAGTGTGTGTCTCACTCTCTCTAAAAAACAAATGAGGTGAGCAGAAGCAAGTGGCCCACCACAGCAGCACACGTGACTGACCTGTCAAGCTGGGCCTCCTGGGTGGGGCCTGCATGGGACACAGTCTAGAAAGCCCTGCGTGGAGCTGGTGCTGAGTGGCTCCTATGGAGATGATGCCTGGGCTGAGGTCGGGAGGGAGGAGGGTACTGCACCTCCAGCACTCTCCCTGAGAACCAACACCCCCACGTCTAGACAGAGACTAGAGGCAGTGAACAGCATCGTGGAATGAGGCACTGCCACTGCCCTGCTTCGCGGCCTGTCTGCAGACATCTGAAGCTCCCTTTGGGGTTCTTGAATTATTTCTGCTCACCCCAGGTGTGGAAGGCCCCCAGACGGTGACGGTGCAGTGGTGTGCGGTGGGCCCCCACGAAAGGGCCAAGTGTGAGCAGTGGAGTGCGGTGAGTGGCGGAGCCTTGGCGTGCACCATGGAGGAGACCCCCGAGGACTGCCTTGCTGCCGTCACGGTAAGGAAGCTCTAACTTCCACGGCTGGACTCAGACCCCCTGACACCCACTGCTTCCGTAGAGTGTGGCATTCCAGACCCCTTCTCAGGGGTCCTCCACTAACATCAGCTGGGAGCCGGCCCCACCTGATAACCCCCACACTATGCCAACCCCACGGACACCTCAGCTAAGGGTCAAGCAGAAAACCAGAACCAGCCCTCGACCTGGACTCCTGAGACTTGTGCCCTAAGAGACCCAAAAGAGTGAGGTGACATTGTAAGGTGTGGTCAGGGCCACTGTGGACTACAAATACAGATGAGCCTGTCGGTCCTTAAGTTTATGTCTGGCCATAAAATATCATACTGTTTCGAAGGACTCAGTTATGTTAGGACGTTTCCACTTCTCTGTGAGCAGTAATCTATTCGTGATTAAGAAAAAGTTGGGGGGCTGGAGAGATTGCTTAGCGGTTAAGCGCTTGCCTGTGAAGCCTAAGGACCCCGGTTCGAGGCTCGGTTCCCCAGGTCCCACGTTAGCCAGATGCACAAGGGGGCGCACGCGTCTGGAGTTCGTTTGCAGAGGCTGGAAGCCCTGGCTCGCCCATTCTCTCTCTCTCCTTCTATCTGTCTTTCTCTCTGTGTCTGTCGCCCTCAAATAAATAAATAAATAAAATTAAAAAAAAATTTAAAAAAAAAAAAAGAAAAAGTTGGGGCTGAGAGATGGCTCAGCATTTAAGGCATTTGCTTGTAAACCCTAACAACCAGAGTTGAATTTCTCAGTACCCACGTAAAGCCAGATGCACAAAGTGGTGCATGTTTCTGGAGTTCTTTGCAGTTTCTAGAGACCCTAGTGTGCCCATTCGTTCTCTCTCTCTCTTTTTCTCTCTCTCTGCCTGCAAATACATAAATAAAAAAAATTTTTTTAAAGAAAAAGTAAATTGATGAATAAAAGGCTGAAAAACTGACACATTTGAGAGACTATACAACAACCCTTTAAAAAATATTTTATTTACTTATTTGAGAGAGAGAGAGAAAGAGAATGGGTACACCAAGGCTTCTAGCTGCGGCAAATGAACTTCAGACGTATGTGCCACTTTGTGCATCTGGCTTACGTGGGTCCTAGGGAATCCAACCTGTGTCCTTTGGCTTTGTAGGCAAGCACCTTAACTGCTAAGCCATCTCTCCAGCTCATCCATCTTAAGGGACATTTTAGGGGGTGGGTTTTCAAGGTAATGTCTAACTGTAGCCCAGGCTGATTAGAATTCACTATGTAGTCTCAGGATGGCCTCAAATTCACAGCGATCCTCCTACTTCTGCCTCCCAAGTGCTAGGATTAAAGGAGTGTACCACCATGCCGAGCTTGAAATTTTTATTTTTATTTATTTATTTGACAGAGAGAAAAACAGAGAGAGGGAGGGAGAGAGAGAGAATGGGCATGCCAGGGCATCTAGCCACTGCAAACAAACTCCAGACACATGTGCATCTGGCTTATGTGGGTACTGGAGAATCAAACCTGGATCCTTAGGCTTCATAGGCAAGCCCCTTAACTAATAAGCAATCTCTCCAGCTCCCTCTTTTTTTTTCTTTTTTCTTTTTGTTTTTTTTTTGAGGTAGGGTCTCACTCTAGCTCAGGCTGACCTGGAATTCACTATGTAGTCTCAAGGTGGCCTCGAACTCACAGTGATCCTCCTACCTCTGCCTCCCGAGTGCTGGGATTAAAGGCATGTGCCACCACACCTGGCTCTCCAGCCCTCTCTTTTTAGGTTTTATTTATTTATTAGAGAGACGGGGGAGGGAGAGTGGGCACGCAATGGCATACTGTTCCTGCCAATGAACTTTAGATGCATGTGCCACTTTGTGCATCTGGCTTTACATTTCCCTGGTGTCCACCGGGAAATCAACCCTAGGTCATCAGGTTTTGCAAACACGTGCCTTTAACCACTGAGCAATCTCACTAGTGCTACAATCTTTTATTTATTTATTTGAGAAAGAGAAAGAGGCTGCTAGAGAGAGAAAATGGGCATCTGATTACATACATTGTTTACTCTTTTTTGGGGGGAGGATAAAATATATTTCCCCACGTTGTTTACCCTCTCTCTGCTGTGGTTTGCGTATTTACTCAAGAAGGGAAATTTATTAGAGTTTATGAAAACCACACAAGGTAATCAGTGTGTGGTACTCAAATAGGAACGTTCAGGCCGGGTATGTGGCTGTTGGCAGAGTGCTCCCCTAAATTTATTCATTCTCAGTTTGTCGTCATCACTATTGGTAGTAACAGCAGTACCGGGGATTAAACCCAGGGCCTTGAACCTGCTAGACACGTGCTTTATACCCCAAGCTACTCCCCACTCTTGAACTATTGTGTTTGGTGCTATAGTTACTTTTTTATAATAAGGATTTCTAAAAGGGTGGTTAACAGTTCAAAAGTGAAGAGTGGATGTGAGTGTATGTTTTTTTTTTTTATTGTTGTTGTTGTTCTTTGGGATGGAGTCTAACTCTGTAGTTCATGCCAACTTAGAACTCACTATACTGTCCAGGCTGGCCTTGAACTGGTGTGATCCTCCTGTCTCAGCCTCTTGAGTGCTGAGATTTTAGGCATGAGCCACCATACTTCATATAACTGTCTATTTTTGTCTCCTTAACTTTATTTGTTATTCTAAGAATACATTTGTTGGTATGTGGTTAGAAAAAGTAATTAAAACAATTCTTAATGAATTTATTATTATTCTTATTATTAAGGTAGGGTCTCACGCTAGCCCAGGCTGGCCTGGAATTCTCTATGTAGTCTCAGGCTGGCCCTGAACTCATAGTGATCCTCCTACCTCTGCCTCCCGAGTGCTGGGATTAAAGGCGTGCGCCACCATGCCCGGCCTTTACTGTATTATTTAATTAGAGAAATTATTTATTGAAAAAAAAATTTGTGCTAGCATGCTAATGATGCCAATGGAATTTTAGGTTGAGAAAGATTTTAAATACAGTCCCACCTTCCCTGGTGGTCTGGTGGTTAAGTTTCAGCACTCCCATACAGCCCACGTGGACGGCTGGATTGAGTATTAATAAAGCTGCAATGAAGGCATGCTGGGAAGGTCTCCAGGGAAGATGCAGAGATGCCCAGAGACCGTGGCCTGTGTTGGGCCCTTGTTCCTGGGCCTAGGCCAAAGGCGCATCCAGTTTTCTAATGCCCACTTTCCCATGGCAGAAGGGCAAACGGGTGAGCCATGATTCAGTCCATCCCAAGGACATGTGATTGGAGCTCATGAGATGAAGCTGGGGGCCAGCGTGATGGGAGACAGCCTCACTTTGTGATTTCTTTCTTAACTTTAGAAAGGAGAAGCTGACGCCATGAGCTTGGATGGAGGCTATATGTACACAGCGGGCAAGTGTGGCCTGGTGCCCGTGCTGGCCGAGAACTACCGTAAGTGGAGGGGAAGGCATCTCCACGTTGTCTTCCTCCTAGACTGTGGGACTGTGGTTATAGAAAGACAAGGGAACGGGGCTGCGGAGATGGCTCAGTTGGTCAAGTGTTAGGATTTCAAACATAAGGACCTGAGTTTGATCCCTAGAACCCATGGGCCTAGGGGTGTTGTGTGCATTTGCAATCCCAGCACTAGGGAGATCTCTGGGTCTTGCTGGAAAGTCAGCCAGCAAGTCAGCTGGCAAGTTTCAGGTGAATGAGAGACTCTGTCTCAAAATCAGATGGATGGGACCTGAGGAATGACACCCAAGATTGTCCCCTGGCCCCCGCAAGCAGGTGTGCGTGAGCATGCACACACACATTCACATTTGAAGAGTAATTATTAGTGCTCACTTCTAGAGCTTCTCTGTAGACATACAAAGAAAGATGAGCAAATCACGTGGTTCACTGATAAGAAAATGACAACTATATTTGGAGGATAGAAAGTCATGAGGTAGAATTCCCTCTCCATAGCGAGAAGCAGCCTAGATGCAGATGTGGAAGTTCAGCTGTTAACAGAGATTTTAGGACCAGTGTCTGCTCTCTGACACTGCTAACAAGCTTCCTCAATAATATGCCAATTAAGAAACAAGTAACAGTGAACAGCAGAGAAAGGAGGTTTATTCAGTGTGTGTTGGTAAAGAGGTCCAGTGACCCCCTAAGTCCATCTAGGCCCATGTGGTTTAGATCTATTTATTTATTTGAGAAAGAGAGAGAGAGAGGGAGGGAGAGAATGGGCGCACCACGGCCTACAGCCACTGCAAATGAGATCCAGACACATGCGCCACCTTGTGCATTTGGCTTCCATGGGTCCTGGGGAATCGAACCGAGGTCCTTTGGCTTTGCAGGCAAACGTCTTAACCATTAAGCCATCTCTCTGGCCCCATGGTTTAGATTTAAACAGAAGGCAAGAGGTATGCATAGCTAAGCAGTCTGGGTCCAGGGGTGATCCCGCTCACCACTGACCCATCACTGTCTAGCTCCAGTCTGACCTGCTGTATGGTCTGACATGTTGTCAGCACTGTGTGAAATCTCTTCCTGGAAGAAAAGTTCTCCTCTGGCTGGCCCAATATTCCCAGCCTTTTCCTTACCCAAGCATGAGGCTCTTGAGGAAATTCTGATTTCTACAATTTTTATTTCAATAGTATGATGTCCAAAGGGAGGGATATATAGGCAAAAGAGCTCAGAATAATAATTTTCTTATGGACAGAGTGACATGAGAGGACATGGTCCAGAGTCAGTCCAATTACACTTGCAAACTCAGGAGAGGGACTCACACAGCTACTGTGAAGGGATCTTTGCCTATACTCAACAGTGGTCTTTGCCTCTCCTCCCCTTAAACAGACATCTTCCTTCCTTCCTTCCTTCCTTCCTTCCTTCCTTCCTTCCTTCCCTCCTTCCCTCCCTCCTTCCTTCCTCCCTCCCTCTCTCTCTCTCTCTTTCTTTCTTTCTCTCTTTCTTTCTTTCACATCTGCCTGAGTATTGATGAGACTCTGAGATGGAACCTATGTTCAAATGGCTAAGAACAGGGAGAGAGTAGGGTTAAGTGGAACTGTACTTGGTGGGTTAAAAGTGAGAGATTGCTGAGTTAAAATTTATTTATTATTTTTATTTAGTTACAAAGCAGAGAAAAACAGAGAGAATGGGCACACCAGGGCATCCAGCCACTGAAAATGAACTCCAGGGTGCATGTGCCATATGTGCATCTGGCTCAGTGTGGGTATAGGGGAATTGAACCTGGGTCGTTAGGCTTTACAGGCAAGCACCTTCACCACTGAGCCATCTCTCCATCCTGATTGATGAGTTGAGACTGAGAAGCCCCTGACTTTGGAGGGAGTAAGTGAAAGTTCACTGTGGCATCCTTTCATTGTTGCTGTTTTTCCTTTTAGTGCCTACAAGTGGCCGTGGGCGCCTGGGGTCTAAGTGCGTGAATGCACCCTTGGAAGGTGAGTGGGCATCAGGAACAGTGGGGCTCAAAGGCAGAAGCCTGTCACTGGGGAGAGAGCAATGGAAGCCTTAAAAATAAACGGAATTGGGCTGGAGAGATGGCTTAGCAGTTAAGCGCTTGCCTGTGAAGCCTAAGGACCCTGGTTCGAGGCTCGGTTCCCCAGGTCCCACGTTAGCCAGATGCACAAGGGGGCGCACGCGTCTGGAGTTCGTTTGCAGAGGCTGGAAGCCCTGGCACGCCCATTCTCTCTCCCTTCATCTGTCTTTCTATCTGTGTCTGTCCCTCTCAAAGAAAGAAAGAAAGAAAGAAAGAAAGAAAGAAAGAAAGAAAGAAAGAAAGAAAGAAAGAAAGAAAGAAAGAAAGAAAGAAAGAAAGAAAGAAAGAAAGAAGGAAAGAAAGAAACTGCTCTCTTATAAAAAAAATAAATAAATAAACGCAATTTGTTAGAGTTGAAAAAAGGAGCCTAGTTCATCGTTAAGATATAAATCTAAGCTGAAACTGCCACAGTAACTAATGTCTGTAGGGTACTTGGCAGTTGACACGGGACCCCTGTTGGCCCTGGTCCTTTTCAGCGAGCTTGCAGTGGGCATGATTGTCCTGTGGAACGTGGCTGAGGACAGCGAAGGCCAGGGGCACACAGGCAGGAGGTGGTTACAGCTGGGCTTGGGAAGCAGTAAAGCGACTGGAGACCCCGAGTCCTCCCGACATAGCACGCCGCTCCGGTCACATGCCCATCTGTGCAGGAGGGTCAGTGCGAGGGTAAAAGCTATTCCTGGCATTTTTGGGGCCCAGTAGAGGCCTCAAAAGAGAAACAAATTCCTCAGTCCCAAGGACCAAGAGGAGAAAATGAAGCCCAGCATGGCCTTACTAGCAAGGGAGTCAACCTGGACCTTTTTTTTTGGTTTTTCAAGGTAGGGTTTCACTTGAGCCCAAGCTGACCTGGGATTCACTCTGTATTCTCAGGCTGGCTTTGAACTCACGGCCATCATCCTATTTTGCCCCCTGAGAGCTGGAATGAAAGGCGTACACCACCACACTCGGCTCAACCTGGACTTTAATTTTTTTTTTTTTATTTCACAGGAAAGAGAAGCAGAGAGATAGAGAGAAAGGGCTCACCTAGGTCTCTAGTCACTGCAAACTAACTCCAGAAGCATGCACCATCTTGTATATATGGTTGATATGGATACTGGGGAATTGAACCTGGGTCCTTAGGCTTTGCAGAAAAGTGCCTTAACCTCTGGGCCATCTCTCCAGCCCTCATCTTGGACTTTAAGTCCAGATCACTACCGGGGGATAGGTCTTCCACTGTGTCTCTAGATAGGCTGAGAGGGGGTTGAATCTGCCCTGGCAGCATCCAATCCTGGAAAATCAATCCATCAGTGGTCCTTGGATGTGGTTGCTGGACCAGCAGCATCCATAGTATCTGGGAATTTGTAGGCAGGTCTAGGGAGTAGCCGTGTGGATCAGTTCAGCCCGTACCTAAGATGGATAGCTCTTGTGAGCGCCCTTGCTCAGCTACAGTAGGGGATTCAAGCTGTTCCTGTTCCCCAGGGAGAGAGCAGCAGACTTACAGTTCTACAACACATTTATAGAGGCTCTGCGGGTATTGAAAGTTTATCTATTTCTTTTTTCAAAATTACTTATTTATTTATTTAAGTTGACAGAAAAAGTTGGAGGAGAGAGAGAGAATGGGCATGCCAGGGCCTCCAGCCACTGCAAAGGAACTCCAGACACTTGCACCCCCTTGTGCTTTTGGCTAACGTGGGTCCTGGGGAACTGGACCTGGGTGCTTTGGCTTTGCAGGCAAACACCTTAACTGCTAAGCCATCCCTCCAGCCCTATCTATTTCTTTTTAAATTTAATTTGTTTTTTAGAGAGAGAGAGAGAGAGAGAGAGACAGACAGACAAAAAGAGAGGGAGCGAATTGGAACGCCCAAGCCTCAGCCACTGCAATCCAACTCCAGACACTTGCACCACCTAGTGGGCACGTGCAACATTGCACTTGACTCACCTTAGTGCATCTGGCTTACATGGGATCTGGAGAGTCAAACATGGGGCTTTAGGCTTCTCAGACAAGTGCCTTAACCACTAAGCCATCTCTCCAGCCCTTATCTGTTTCTTTTCCCATGATTTTGTGTATGATCTGTAGCCTTTCTTGCTATTGATTTGTAGTTTGATTCCATTGTGGTCAGATAGAATGCAAGGAATTATTTCAATTTTCTTGTATTTGTTAAGATTTGCTTTGTGTCCTAATATATGGTCTATTTTAGAGAATGTTCCATGTGCTGCTGAAAAGAATGTATATTCTGCAGCATTTGGATGAAATGTCCTGTAGATATCTGTTAGGTCCATTCCTTCTATGACCTCATTTAGTCCAGATGCCTCTCTGTTTATTTTTTCCTGGGATGACCTGTCAATTGATGAGAGTGGGGTATTGAAGTCACCACTACCACTGTGTTTGGTGTTATCTGTGACCTTAGTTCTAATAGCGTTTGTTTGATGAATTTGGGGGCCCCCATGTTAGGTGCATATATGTTTAGGATTGTAATGTCCTCCTGTTGGAGGGTGCCTTTAATTAATATATAGAGACCTTCCTTATGTTTCTTAACTAATGTTGGACTGAAGTCTACCTTGGATGAAGACTGGTCAGACGCAGGTTCTAGTCCTGCCAGGGCAGGAAAGAGGGCATCACCTTAGGCCTCTTCTCCAGGCTGATTACCTATAAAAAGCTATCCTGATGCTATTCTTCATCATAAGGAGTTTCCAAAAGTCTTGGAACCCCAGAGACACACAGACCTAGCTCTGTTGGTCATGATGATTTTGACCCCAAAGCAAGTTGTCAGCCTAGGAAGAGACCATCTTGCACCCTGTACTCTTCACTATAGAGCCCTGAAATAGGAAATTATATATATATTTTTTTAGGAAATTATATCTTTTTATGTATTTATTTTTAAGTATTTTTATTTATTTTAGACATAGCCTGGGCACAACAGGGTCTTTTGCCACTGCAAATGAACTCCAGATGCATGCACCACTTTTTGCATCTGGCTTATGTGGGGACTGAGCAATTGAACCCTGGACCTGCAGGCAATTCCTTCAACCACAGAGCCATCTCCCCAGCCCTCTGAAATTGTATTTTGATACCTATTAAACACACACACATATGTGTGTGTATGTATGCATATATAATGTATATATACCCTGTTTGTAAATTCATTTATATAACTACAGATGTATGTATTAAAAACATATAGCATATAAATGTTATATACATACCCAGAGATTTTCTTCTCCCAAAAGAATAATTTTGCTCAGTAGCTGTTTCCTTTGAGATAGCCCTGCTCCTTGACTGAAAGGACAGAGGGCATTGGTGATGAAATGAGGCATCATTTTAAGCAGAAAGGGACTTAAGACAGGGGATTAAATAGTAACCAAAAAAAATTGGGCTGGAGAGATGGCTTAGCAGTTAAATGCTTGCCTGTGAAGCCTAAGGACCCTGGTTTGAGGCTCAATTCCCCAGGACCCACGTTAGCCAGATGCACAAGGGGGCGCACGCATCTGGAGTTTGTTTGCAGCGGCTGGAAGCCCTGGTGCGTCCATTCTCTCTTTCTCTCTGCCTGTTTCTCTCTCTGTCTGTCACTCTCAAATAAATAAGAATAAACAACAAAAAAAAAATAGACTCCAGTCTGCTGGGATGACCCCCCACCTGAGATGAAAAGCATCAGAGTCTAGGAAGGCTCTCGCCTCTTACCTCCGCAGTGATTTCAAGACCCGCTGTGCCACGGTGACTCGGGGAGGGGACACAGCTGCTGGAATTGCTGTCATCTCCCCCAAGCCAGTAGGGTGGGGAGGAAGGGACCCTGCAGAACTGGGCAGAAGCACCTCGCATGCCCACACTGTTTCCCAGGGGGAGACAGAGGTCCCCCAGACCACCACCTCCAACCTCCCAACCCCCCACCTCCTGATTTACACTAGGCAAGCATTGGACCTCGAGAGTGTGTTTGGAAGTCTTATCAGAGGAGTGCAGGCACTTGTATACCCTTGACCAAGAAAGGTCCTCCTCTAGTTGGAGAAGGTCATCCTCTTCAGTTGGGAGGGACACACATGGAACGGTGAGAGAAGAAGGGGACACTTGCATAGCCACCAGATTAGCTGAGTCACCACTGGTTATCAACAGCATGACAGATTGGCTGAGTCACCACTGGTTATCAATGGAGTGACAGATGTTGCCGCCGGATCACCCATTCCTCCCAGGCAAACATTGGAAGCCTAGTTCCCACATCCCAGCCAAGGGGGTGGGGCGTGGCATGGGAATGGAGAAACCCAGTTCACACAGTCATACCACACAGTGATGTTGCTAAATGGCCCCAGGAAAGTAAGGAGGGTCAGTCCCCACTTTTGTCTGTACTCCATCCCCCTGCAAAATCGTCAAGAACCCACATCTCGGTGCTTCCGCTGCAAGGTTATTACGTCGTGGCCGTGGTGAAGAAATCGGATGCAGCTCTCACCTGGAACTCCCTGCGAGGCAAGAAGTCCTGCCACCCCGCGGTTGGCACTTCCGCTGGCTGGAACGTCCCCATGGGTTTAATATACAATCAAACCGGGTCTTGTCAGTTTGGTGAGTTGTTTTTCTACAGGTGAGAGGGAGTCCCTTCCTTAGGCTTGCTCCTCACTGAGGGACAAATTCAGTTCAACAAACGGCAAGAAATGTCATGAGTAAGGCCAAGGACTTGAGATACACCGAGGCTGAACTCCACTGCTCTCTGGGCAAATCCTCCCCTTTCTCCATACTTTCTTTTTTTAATGTGGGTCCTGGGGAATCGAACTGTGGTCCTTTGGCTTTGCAGGCAAGTGCCTTAACAGATCTTAAAAGTATTGTGTGGGGCTTGGGAGGTAGCTCAATGGGAAAGCTACTCCTGTTGCAAGCACGAGGACCTGAGCTCACGCCCTAGAGCCACCAGCAGCGGCAGCACCAATGACACAGAGGAAGGAGGGTGCTGTGCGGCCCAGCACTAGGGAACCAAGCAGTCTAGCCTGATTGGGTGAGTTTCCAGCCAATGAGAGACCTTGTCTCCAAGATCAAAAGGTGGACATTGTCTGGTGGACTGACACTCTGGGGGTTGTCCTCTGTTCTCTGCACACACATGCGTTTACGTATCACCCCCCCACACACACACGCATGCACCTGCACACACATGACACACACACACAGCATTTTCTGAATCACACATCTCCTCCTCACCTTCTTGCTGACCAGTTTGGCCGCCTTATCCCATGGAAATTATTTGGGGTTCAGCTCTGTGCACCCCAGCCCTTCCCTGTTGATATCTCAGCACCATGTCCTCAAATTGTCAAAAAACATGATTTCCTGGTGTGTGAACACATGCCAGCTTATTTTTTTCCTCCTGTTCTTACCAGTCTCCCCCTTTTCAGCATGTTAAGAAATATTTTACTCCATAAAGCAATTCTTTTCCCCAGTCTAAGCCCAATTCCTAAGCACTCCCGTCTGGAGGTGCAGCCTCAATACTCTTGGAAGACTGTGTATGTAAAGCGGGGCCTTGGGTTCACTCTACATGAATTCTGGCTGCTGTTGCTGCATTATCATATCTGAAAGTTTATAATGGTCAAATTTTCTCCCCAGCACAGATGTCTCCTTGACCTACACACACATACACATGCACACATGTGGCAAATGCACCTGGAGTTTGCAGAGGCAGATTCTAGTATGCCCATTCTCTCTCTTTCTCTCTCACTTTCTCTCTTTCCCTCACAAATTTTATACACACACACACACATATACATATATATGCACACACACACATGCGTGTGCACACACACATATTTTTAAAAAACTAGCCTGGGCCAGGTGTGGTGGCACACACCTTTAATCCCAGTACTTAGGAAGCAGAGGTAGGAGGATCGCTGTGAGTTTGAGGCCAGCCTGAGACTACAGCGTGAATTCCAGGCCAGCCTGGGCTAAAGTGAGCCCCTTCCTTGAAAAACAAAACAAAACAAAAAAGACCAGCCTGGGGTGCCAGATATGGTGGTGCAAGCCTGTAATCCCAGCTCTTGCCTGATGAAGACAGGAGAGTAAGCAGTCAGCCTTGGCAGCATAGGGAGTTGGAGGCCAGGCTGAACTGCATAAGACCCTGTTTCAAAAATAAATAGGGGCTGGAGAGATGGATCAGCAGTCAAGGCACTTGCCTGCAAAGCATGACGACCTGAGTTCAATTCCCCAGTACCCACATAAAGCCAGATGTGCAAAGTGGCTCATGCATCTACAGTTCATTTGTAGTGACTAGACATCCTGGAACATTCATTCTCTTTCCTTCTCTCATGTCTCTCAGTGTTTCTCTGTTTCAAATAACTAAATAAATAAAATATTAAAAAACAATATGTGGGGCTTGAGAGTTGGCTTAATGGTTAAGGTGCTTGCTTGTGAAGCCCAAGGACCCATGTTCGACTCTCTAGATCTCACATAAGCCAGACACACAAAGGTGATGCCAGCACAAGGTTGCACATGCCCACTAGGTGGCGCAAGCATCTGGAGTTTGATTACAGTGGCTGAGGCCCTGACACACCAATTTTCTTTCTCTCTCTCTCTCTGTCTCTCTTAGTCTCTCTCTAAAATAAATAACAATAATATGTAGACTGGAGAGATGGCTTAGTGGTTAAGTCACTTGCCTGTGATGCCTAAGGACATAGGTTCAATTCCCCAGAACCCACATAAGCCAGATGCACATGATGACATATAAATAAATAAGTAAATAAATAAAAAGAGCATTAAAATAATGATGCTATCCAATAATGCTAGCTGCACCTTTGCATTGCAGGCCATCTCAGGGACAAGCCCTGCGACTTTCCTGTCCCTGTGGGATGAGCTGACTCTAGTTGTCCTTCCTCACAGGGGATTTCTTCAGTGGCAGCTGCGCCCCCGGCTCTGACCCGGACTCCCGGCTCTGTGCTCTGTGTGGCGGCGGCAGTGAGCCGGCCCACATGTGTGCCCCCCACAGCCAGGAGAGATACTATGGCTCCAGTGGCGCTCTCAGGTTAGCATCGGGCGCCCCATTCTCTTTGTGCCGCCCCAGTGACCTATGTCTCATGCTCTCAGGCTTGTAATCATGCCAGCATCTGGCTGTTGCTTTAGAAGGAACCCAAATGAGAGAGCAGAGCCACTGCGATTCCAAGGCGTGCTAAGGATTCATGTCAGTCCAGTTCTAGAACATGCTTTTGCAGGCCTATCCGCCAGAGGGTACCTCAGGGCCCTGGGGAGGGCAAGAGTGATGGCTGCAGAGTCTCTTTTCACTTCTTTTTTTAAAAAAATACTTTAGGGCCGGAGAGATGGCACAGTGGTTAAGGTGCTTGCCTACAAAGCCTAACGACCCAGGTTTGATTTCCCAGTACCCACATAAAGCCAAACGTACAAAGTAGTGTGTGCATCTGGAGTTTGTTTGCAGTGACTGGGAGGCCCTTTTGCACCCATTTTCTCTATCTCTGCTCGCAAATGAATTTTTTTAAAATTATACATATATAATTATATAACTAATATAATGTATGAATTAATATAATTTATATTGTATAAATTTATACAATTTAATAATTTTATAATTTATTTTATAATTTAATAATATATGGCATATATTATTAAAATATATAGATATATAGTTTTTGTTTTTCACGATAGGGTCTCACCCTAGCTCAGGCTGACCTGGAATTCACTATGGAGTCTCAGGGTGGCCTCAAACTCATGGCAATCCTCCTACCTCTGCCTCCCAAGTGCTGGGATTAAAGGCGCGCGCCACCATGCCTCACTTAAAAAAATATGTTATTTATGTATTTATTTGAGAAAGAGAAAGAGTGGGCATACCAGGGCCTCCTGCCGCTCTAAACAAACCCCAGATGCATGTGCCAGTTTGTGCATCTGGCTTTGCGTAGGTACTAGCGAACTGAACCCAGACCTCCAGGCTTTGTGAGCAAGGGCCTTTCATGGCTGAGCCATCTAGGATCAACATGTCATGCAGACTGGCCTGGAAATTGTGACCCTTTGGTTCCAGCCTCTCAAGTTCTGCTTTCTAGGTGTGTGCCATCTCACCTGACCCCATTCTGATTCAGGGGACCTGGAATTACTGGAGTTCTATTCCAGAGCAGTGCCTCTGACAAGACAGTAGCCATCTCCAGTATACCGAGTGGCACTGAATGGATCTCTAATGTCCTTGCTCGACCTTTCTTGTAGAGGACATGCCTTGACCACAGAGAAATGTTTCTCACAGGACTAGAGCTGAAGAGTGTCAGGTGAAGCTCTCTCCCTCTTGTCAACACTGATCAGGTTGAGTGTGATAAAAACCCCTTCAAAGTTGTATCATCTACCCTGATTATAATATCTGATGTTATGAGTTTTGGTCCAACCAGATAGTCACCTTTGAATGTCCCTATTAATAAAAGAATACATACACCCCCTCTCCAAAGAAACGGGTCAGTTTTTTAAATGCGGAGCCAAGTGATGGTCATCTATAACTGAAATGCAACAAACAGGTCTCTCTTTTTATATTCCATTGCTCCTCTGGTACCCAGGAATGGTGTAGGCACTACAGTTGCTTGTGTTGGGGCATTGGGCATCTGAGGAGAGCTGAGACGCCCTCTAGTGTCTCCCTTGGACTTCAGTCTGCTCCTTGCTGACGTGGCCCTCTGTGCGCAGGTGTCTGGTTGAGAAGGGAGACGTGTCCTTCATGAAGCACACGGCCATTCCGCAGAGCATCGAGGGTATGTTTCCCCACCGTCCTTTCCTACCTTGGAAAACTCCAAGTCACCCTTGCAAAATGGCTCCCTGACAGGGTATGGGGGGAAGTTTAATAACTAAGTTTAATAACTAATACAACCAGCTTCCAGTGACTTTGGTCCTAACAGTTTAATATTTTAACATTCTCTTTTTTTTGTTTTTTTGAGGTAGGGTCTCACTCTAGGCCAGGCTGACCTGGAATTCACTATGGAATCTCAGGGTGGCCTCGAATTCACAGCGATCCTCCTACCTCTGCTTCCCAAGTGCTGGGATTAAAGGGCTGTGCCACCATGCCCAAAATATATGTGTGTGTGTGTGTGTGTGTGTGTGTGTTAATATTTTATTTTTATTCATTTATTGCATTCAGAGAGACAGAGAGAGAAAAGGCGTGCCAGGGCTTCTAGCCACTGCAAACAAACTCCAGACGTGTGCGCCACTATGAGCATCTGGCTTATGTGGGACCTAGAGAATCGAACCTGGCTTCTTAGGCTTTGCAGGCATGCGCCTTAACCTCTAGGCCGTCTCTCCAGCCCAACGTTTTGACATTCTTCATGTCTGTTCAGATTTGATGGGGTTGTTTATCACCAGGACTTAGACCTCCAGCCACTGCAAACAAACTCCAGATGCATGCGCCCCTTGTGCATCTGGCTTACATGGGTCCTGGGAAATTGAACCTAGGTCCTTTGGTTTCTCAAGCAAATGCCTTAACTGTTAAGCCATCTTCACAGCCCCTCTGTTTTATGTTAAAAGCTTTACTGATTTGTTTCTCCGTGCAATATGGCTTGCCTCAGGGTAGGTGCCAGTTTCATCCCCCATGAGGATACCATGACCAAAGTGTCAGTTGTGCCTGAGTCACCTTTCTCTCTCCAGGAAAGAACCCTGAGGCCTGGGCTAAGGGTCTCAAACAGGAAGACTTTGAGCTGCTGTGCCTTGATGGTACCAGGAAGCCCGTGACTGAGGCTGCGAGTTGCCACCTGGCCAGAGTGCCAAATCATGCTGTGGTGTCACGGAAAGAAAGAGCCGATTATATTGCCAGAATACTCATCAACCAGCAGGTATGGGCACCAGTGCCCACTCCCTGACACTTGGCGCTCAGTTCTCCACGGAGCTCCGCAGACTCACATAGCCCAGCTCACACTCATTTCCTTGGGCTTCACGAAAGTCAAACAGCCAACAGCCAAGGGGCTATGGGGAGATTGCTGAGTGGGTAAAGCGCTCACCATGCAAGCATGAGGACCTGGGTTTGGGTCCCTAACACCCATGTAAAATGCCAGGCATGGTGACCTGTGCCCTGGGGAGTCAGAGACAGGTGACGTTGTAGTGCCCACTGGCTCGGTAGTTTAGACAAATTGGTGAGTTCTAGGTTCATTGGTGGACGCCCCCCCTTGTTGTCTTAAAAAATGACTGAGAATGACTCTTACATCAACCTCTGGTCTGCACCCCCCCACACACACACATGTGCACACACACAAGCCCACACAGATATTAGAAGCTCTATCCAAACTGTATCGGCTAAGCAATGTTCACATCTACAGAAGGGTCGCATAGCTTTTAAAGAGTTCAGGCAGGCAGGGCAAACCAGCCGCAAGTCCGCGGGGGTTTTATTCCCTAAGGCAAGGGCTCTGCATGTGCTCAGCCTCACATGATTGGCTAGAATGTAAAAACTGAGACAGCTTCCGGGGGCAGACCTAAAGAAATGGACGATCTAGAGACCTTTCACCAAATGTAGAGTAGAAGCTTTGGCTTCAAGGAAGGTTGAGTCCTTTGGTCTCAAGGCTAAGTTAGGAAGGAGGGCTTCACACAGTATGGTGGCCTTCCAGAATTGAGTTTCCCTTGTTAACCCTTTAACAGAAACGACAGCACTACTCAGTCATTTTTCTTACAATCTAAACGTGCACACACATGCACACGTACCATATGCACATATACACTTGCACAAACTAAAAAGGGCCCACACCCTGAAATCTTAAGATCTTTACAGGGAGCCGGCTGGGGCTTTGTGGCTTGCCTCCCCCCAAAACCCAAAGCCTCCTCTGCCTTTTGCACTAGCACACTTCATTGGTGGATGCCCCCCGCCCATGAGAAATCCATGTCTTAGCATAGTCCCCCTACACGTCCCTATTAAAGGTTGGTGAGGGCTGGAGGGATGGCTTAACAGTTAAGGCGTTTGCCTGCAAAGCCAAAGGACCCAGTTTCGATTCCCCAGGACCCACGTTAGCCAGATGCATGAGGGGGCGCATGTGTCTGGAGTTCGTTTGTAGTGGCTGGAGGCCTTGGCGCGCCCATTCTCTCTCTCTCTCTCTCTCTCTCTCTCCCCCTCCTTCTTTCTCTGTCAAATAAATAAATAAAAATAAAATATTTTTTAGAAAAGGTTGGTGAACCAGGGAAAGTTGTCAAGATAAAAAGGCTCTTGACTGTGGGCTTTTGTTTATTTATATTTATTTATTTGAGAGTGACAGAGAGAGAAAGAGGCAGAGAGAGAGAGAAAGAGAGAGAATGGGCACGCCAGGGCCTCCAGCCACTGCAAAAGAACTCCAGACACGTGCGCCCCCTTGTGCATCTGGCTAACGTGGGTCCTGGGGAATTGAGCCTTGAACCAGGGTCCTTAGGCTTCATAGGTAAGGGCTTAACCGCTAAGCCATCTCTCCAGCCCATTGACTGTAGACTTTTGACCCAGCAAGTCCTATACAGGACAAGCTGCCACCTTGGCCACAAGGGAAATGAACAAAGGGAGAGAGGAGGGAACCAGGTGATGGAACTAACTGGGCTGCTGGGGAGACCCCGAGAATAGAAAAGGCAAGGGTAGCAGGAAGACAAGGATGACCCACACAGTCGGAAACATCTGGCAGTGGCCGATCACATGGCGAGTTAGGGTCTCCGTGGAGCCCTTTCTGTTTTCCAGTTGCTCCGCACACTTTCTCTCATTATTTGGCGTTACTCTCCCCATGTACAAATGAGCACACTCACTGAAGTTCACTGGGCTCAGGAGAGAATTCTTCCAAGGTCAGCAGTAAGGATAAGGCAAGGCTGAGGTTTGAACCCACAGACCATGCTTTCTGCCATCATACTGTAATCCCACCTAAACCGTTTCTGGGTCTCTGGCTCTCCAGGCCTGGAGCTGAGCAGCCCAGCAGACTCAGATCTTCTGAGACAGTACATGATCACTTGCTTCCTGGATGCCATGATCACTCCACTGTCTGTCTGTCTCACCCAGGAGCTCTTCGGAAGAAATGGATTTGAATATATGATGTTCCAGATGTTTGAATCATCACCCAAGGACCTGCTGTTCAGTGATGATACGGAATGCTTGTCTAACCTTCAGAGCAAGACAACATACGAAAAATACTTAGGGCCACAGTATCTTGCAATGATGGTTAACTTTAGACCATGCCTGACCTCCGGTGAGTGGAATGGAGCATCAGGGAGAAATGATACGGGGCTCACGGTTATACGTTTACAACAGAGACTCCCACGTGCCAGCCTCTGCGCTGGTGCTGATAAAAGTGCAGAGAAATAGCTGCCTTCTCCCAGCTTGAAGGAGGAATCTGGAGTTACTAATGAGGCAACTCAGTTAGACAATAGTGAAAGACACAATTTGAAAAGATGCTGGAGGGAGACACAGAGTGTAGTAGAAGTTGAGAGCACTTGGAAATTGAACTTACGTGTGTTTCCATTTTTGGTAATCAAGCGGACTTGGGAAATAACACAGACTGTATGTACTCATTGAGGACTATTTTATTTTTGTTTATTTTCATTTATTTGAGAGCAACAGACACACACACAGACAGAGAGAGAGAGAGAGAGAGAGAGAATAGGCATGACAGGGCCTCTAGCCACTGCAAACGAACTTCAGACGTGTGCGCCCCCTTGTGCATCTGGCTAACGTGGGACCTGGGGAACCGAGCCTCGAACCGGGGTCCTTGGGCTTCACAGGCAAGCGCTTAACCACTGAGCCATCTCTTCAGACCTGAGTATTATTTTTTAAAAGTTATTTATTTATTTATTTGCAAGAGGTAGAGAAACAGAGGACAGTGAGTATGGGCATGCCAGAATTTCTTACCACTGCAAATGACCTCCAGACACACATGCCATTTGGAGCATCTGGCTTTACACAGGTACTGGAGAACTTGGCAAGGAAGCACCTTTAACCGCTGAGCCTTCTCTCCAGCCCGCTGGATTAATGGCTGTACATTATAAACATTAGTAGAAACAAATTATTATCACTTAGTAGGCCCTTTCTACCTATACATTTTCGGATGGAATAGCAGCCTCAAAAAGAAAGAAATTCAGGAAATAAAATTAGAGCTAAGGTCATAAGGTTGTTGAGAATGTGCCTGAGCTTTTGTTGAGTTACACTGAACACTGGAGACAATAGGAGTGGAGGAAAGGGTAATACAGGAATTTAAGGATTGACATAGATTAGAACAGAGACTCTCTGTGGGTTTCAAAACATTTTGATGTACTATGACTTACTTGTAGAAAGCAGGAGTATTTGCAAAATACTTTGAGGAAATTGGCTTTTAAGAAGATAGGAACAGGGGCTGGAGAGATGACTTAGTGGTTAAGCGCTTGCCTGTGAAGCCTAAGGACCCCGGTTCGAGGTTCGGTTCCCCAGGTCCCACGTTAGCCAGATGCACAAGGGGGCGCACGCGTCTGGAGTTCGTTTGCAGAGGCTGGAGGCCCTGGCGCGCCCATTCTCTCTCTCCCTCTATCTGTCTATCTCTCTGTGTCTGTCACTCTCAAATAAATAAATAAATAAATAAATAAATAAAATTTTTAAAAAAAGAAGATAGGAACAGAGCAGTGTTTAGTCAGCACTGAGAGCACCTAATGGTCTGTCTCTCCTTACACTTCACAGCACTTCTGGATGCCTGCACGTTCCACAGAAGTTAAGCGCTGAGCAAGCTGGCTAACTATACAGGTCCTGGGAGTCTTAATTATGGTGGAGTTGACAGTCATTTCTCTTCATGTAGATTTCTGCTAACATCAATTATCTTTATAATTCTGTTATAACTGAAGCAAAGATTGAAATTAATAAAAATTATGTCTCTGATTTTTTTGTTACACTCATTTCTTTTAAAATCTTTATTTTTTGAGTTGGAGAGATGGCTTAGCAGTTGTGGCGCTTACCCGTGAAACCCAAGGACCCATGTTTGACTTTCTAGACCCCACGTAAGCCAGACACACAAAGGTGAAGCAAGCACAAGTTTGTACATGCCCACTAAGTAGTGCAAGCATCTGGAGTTTGATTGCAGTTGCTGAGGCCCTGGGGTGCCAATTCTCACTCTATACCTCTGTCCTGTCTCTCTCTCTCTCTCTCTCTCTCTCTCTCACTGTCTCTAAGAAAATCTTTCTTTTTCTCTTTCTTTCTTTCTTTTTTCTTTTTGTTTTTGCTTTTCAACAAAAAATTCCATGTAAGCTGGGCTTACATGGAATTCACTATACAGTCTCAGGGTGGTTTCAAACTCATGACGATCCTCCTACCTTTGCCTCCTGAGTACTGGGATTAAAGGCATCTGTCACCATGCCCAGCTTAAAACTTTATTTCTTTATTTGAGAGAGGGAGAAAGAAAAAGAGAAGGAGAGAGAAAGAGGGAGAATGGGTGTGCTGAGGCCTCAAGCCACTTCAAATGAACTCGAGGCAGGCATCACTTTCTGCATCGGGCTTTACATGGACACTAGAGAGTTGAACCCAGGCCATCAGGCTTTGCAAACAAGTACCTTTAACCACTGAACCATCTCTCCAGCCCCCACTTATTTCTTTTAAATCAAGTTACTAGGGATTTCTTTCAATGTCTAGTAAAATGTTAGATGGGAGCCTAGGTCATCTATTATTAAAAGTCAGATTTGTGGGCTGGGGAGATGGCTCAGCAGTTAAAAGAACTTACTTGCAAAGCCTGCTGGCCCAGATTCAATTCCCCAGTACCCACATAAATCCAGATGCACAAAGTGGTGGATGTGTCTGGACTTTGCATTGGCAAGGCCCTGTCACACAGCTTCCCTCTCTCTCTCTCTCTCTTGTTTTTTTTTTTTTTTTTTTTTTATGTAGGATTTCACTCTAGTCCAGGCTGTCCTGCAATTCACTATGTAGTCTCAGGGTGACCTTGAACTCACGGTGATCCTCCTACCTCTGCCTCCGGAGTGCTGGGATTAAAAACGTACGTCACCACCTCTGGAAAAATATATTTAAAAAAACCAAAAAGACAGATTTATGAGAGTGAACTTCTACTTGTGCCTGCAGAAGACTAGCTAGGACAGGATTTCCTCTTCTCCCACAAACAGCTAAACATGTGGACAAAGCCCATGGAACAACTGTTTACAAGCCTCAAACAGTCATGGTGCAGGACTGAATCCCTGCAAGAAGGGTGACAAGGTAGCAGACGGCGACCCTGCATCCTGCTTGTGTGACTTGAGACTGAGGAGGAGTGAGGAGACCTAGCAGATCCCACAGCACTGCGTGGAGGAAACAGAGGGAAACCTGAGGAGGCCCACGTGACTGGGATTTGAGGAACTGAGTCCCAGAGAGGATGCAACATTGTAGAAAAACCCCAGAGATCTATATGGCAGGGCCTTGACAAAATATTAATCTGTACACATCTAGAATGAAGTTAAAATTCATGAGGCTAGGAAAAGAATAACTGAGAGACAGCCGGGCATGGTGGCACACACCTTCAATCCCAGCGCTTGAGAGGCAGAGGTAGGAGGATCACTGTGAGGTGGAGGCCAGCCTGGGACTACAGAGTGAGAGACACTTGAAAACCTAAACAGTCCCCAGAGCTGGTGAAGCCAGGAATCATTTGAATTTCCTCCAAGCGGAGTGAAGAGACCCCATTGAACTCAGACTTCTCTGCAGGGCCTGCCTTGGACAAGTAGCTGAAATGACCATAGACTGGGCTGGAGAGAGAGATGGCTCAGCAGTTAAGTGTGCTGCTTGCACAAGCATGAGGCCCTAAGGGGAGCTGAAACACCCCAAGCTTGAACCTTCAGAAACCGTGTAAACAGACAGGCACAGTCGTGCACATTTGTAACCCCAGTCCTGTGGGGAGCAGAGATGAGAGAATTGCTGAGGGCTTGCGAACAGCACGCTCTGGAATCAGTAAGAGGCTGTCACGAGGAAAAACAGGGTGATAATGATTGACTCCTGGCTGCTGGCTGCCACGGGCAAGTGCACAGGGTGCTATGTCAGCTCATACACATACACACACCACACACGCGACACCACACATTCTGCACACATGCCAAAGCATGACCATCGATTACATTACTCCATGTTGCAGTCACGTTCGCATTGCTGGTAGAAATCACTCAACCAAGAGCAGCTTGTGGGGGAAAAAAGAGGTTTATTTTGGCTTACAGGCTGGAGGGAGAAGCTCCATGATGGCAGGGGAAACGACAGCATGAGCAGAGGGTGGACATCACCCCTGGCCAACATCAGGTGGACAATAGCAACAGGAGAGCGTGCCAAACACTGGCAAGGGGACACTGGCTATAACACCCATAAGCCCGCCTGAATCAAACCACCACACTCCAGAACTGTCCTTATTTTATTTTATTTTATTTTTTGGTTTTTCGAGGTAGGGTCTCACTCTAGCCCAGGCTGACCTGGAATTCACTATGGAGTCTCAGGGTGGCCTTGAACCCATGGTGATCCTCCTACCTCTGCCTCCTGAGTGCTGGGATTAAAAGCGTGCACCACCACGCCCGGCCTGTCCTTATTTTTTTGTTTGTTTGTTTATTTTTATTTATTTATTTGAGAGTGACGGACAGATAAAGAGGCAGATAGAGAAAGAGAGAGAATGAGCACGCCAGGGCCTCCAGCCACTGCAAACAAACTCCAAACGCGTGGCCCCCTTATACATCTGGCTAACGTGGGTTCTGGGGAATCGAGCCTCAAACCAGCGTCCTTAGGCTTCACAGACAAGCACTTAATTGCTAAACCATCTCTCCAGCCCTGAACTGTCCTTATTGAATCTGGAGCTAGTCTTAGAGGTTCTAGGTGATCTGAAGGTATCTTAACTGCCTTCTCAATGAAACTCCATTGCTATGAAGGGAAGACAAAAATCTAAACACTGACAATGCTACATACACAATCCAGCATTCAATGAGATGTTACCAGATATGCAAAGATGTGGTGAGGTGTGACAGGAGTGAAATCAAACAAAAGAATCATAGAAACGACAGATTCAGACAATGAACTTTGTGTGTGTGTGTGTGTGCATATTAATTATATAGAATATAGATTTTCATTGTAATATTTACATACACATATATAACAAACTTTGATTATGTCCCCCCACCCACTTGTCATCCTCTTTTGAAAAAGTTGATTGGCAGGGGGCCCAGAGAGATGGCTTAACCGTTAAGGCACTTGCCTGCGAAGCCTAAGGACCCAGGTTTGATTCTCCAGGTCCCATGTAAACCAGGTGCACATGGTGGCGCATGCCTCTGGAGTTTGTTTGCAGTGGCTAGAGGCCCTGGCGTGCCCATTCTCTCTCTCTCTCTCTGTCCCTCTCTCTGTGTCTCAAATAAAACTAAATAAAAACATTAAAAAAAATTGCTTGGGGCTGAAGAGATGGCTTGCCTGCGAAGCTGAAGGACCCAAGTTTGCTTCTTCAGGCCCCACGTAAGCCAGATGCACAAGGTGGCACATGTGTCTCAAGTTCATTTGCAGTGGCTAGAGACCTTGGCACACACATTTTCTCCCTCTCTTCCTCCCTCCCTCTCTCTCTCTAATAAATAAATAAAAATGAAAAGATTTTTTAAAAAATCGATGGGTGTGTGTGTGTGTGTGTGTGCACGTGTACAGGTGTTCCTGTGGGGGGCACACTTGTGGCATAGTGTGCACATAGAGTCCAGAGGACGTTTGGCTCATCTTTGCCATTTCCACTTCATTTGAGGCCAAGTTCCTCTTGATCTCGCTGTGCTGCTTTTTATGTTTACTGTGATGTGTTCTTTCATTCGCTGTGGTACGTGTGGTGCATGTGTGTGGTGCGTGCACACACGTGTGCTGATGCGGCACCCTATGCACTCCCCTGTAGCAGCCAGGGGAGACCGTCAGGTGTCCCCAGCACAGCTGCCCGCCCGTGTTTCCTCGCAGTGCGGTCTCTTACTGGCTGCAAAGCTGTTTGCCGTCCTAACCCACAGTCTTCCTCTCGCCACAGGACCAGGCTTACAGACTTGCAATGGCCATGCTTAGACATTCACACGGGTTCTGAAGAGTCGAGCTTGGGCAGCCTCAGGTCCCCTCAGGCCCTCCTTAAGCCCCCCACTAGTTGCTCCCCCCCCCCCAGTTGCTCCTCACGTGGCCTCATGGAGTCACGCTCTGCTCACACGCAGTTTAACATACAACCAAAGCCTCTAGGGAGCCGCGTGAAAATTTGGGGATAGCTTTTTCGACATGGCCCACTCTGCTTTGGTACTGTGTCACAGACTCTGGCCCCCTCCTGTTCCCCAATTCTGATCTCTATTGTTTCCACACATCCTCTTGTGTCTGCAAAGTGTCTCCTGAAGCAGTGCTTTGTCGGAGGCCACACCACCCCGAATGTGCCTGATGTTGTCTGAGGGTGAAAGGATTAGGAAGGTGTCACCTTGATTAATGGTGTAATCCCAGCACTTGGGAGGCTGAGGTAAAAAGTAAAAGAATAAGCCTGGGTGACAAAGTCAGCTCCAGATCAGTCTGGGCTAGAGTGAGACCCTGCCTAAAAAAAATAAAAAAGAGCCGGGTGTGGTGGCACACGCCTTTAATCCCAGCACTTGGGAGGCAGTGGCTGGAGGATCGCCGTGAGTTCGAGGCCACCCTGAGACACCATAGTGAATTCCAGGTCAGCCTGGGCTAGAGTGAGACCCTATCTCGAAAAACTAAAAAAAAAAAGAAAAGAAAAGAAAAAGAAAAAAGAAAAGAGAAAAGAGAAGAAAAGAAAAAGAAAGAAAGAGGAGAAGAGAAAGGGAAAGAAAAGTCAAAAGAAACTGGGCATGGTGGTGGTGCACACCTTTAACCCCAGCACTCGTGAGGCAGAAGGAGGATCGATGTGAGTTCAAGGTCAGCCTGGGACTACAGAGTGAGTGCCAGGTCAACCTGGGCTAGAGCGAGATCCTACCTCAAAAAAAAAAAAAATTTTTTTTTGAGGGCTAGAGAGATGGCTTAGTGGTTAAGGCATTTGCCTGCAAAACCAATGAACCTCAGTTTGATTCCCCAGGATGTAAGCCAGATGCAGCAGATGGCGCATGAATCTGGAGTTCCTTCGCAGTGGCTGGAAGCCCTGATGCACCCCCCCCCCCCGTCTACCTCTTTCCCTCTGTTGCTCTCTTAAAATAAATAAATAATATTTTTTTAAAAAAATGAAAAGTGGGGCTGGTGAGATGGCTTAGCGGTTAAGGCGGTTTGCCTGAGAAGCCCAAGGATCCTGGTTCAATTCCCCAGTACCCACATAAGCCAGGTGCACAAGGGGGCGCATGTGTTTGGAGTTCATTTGCAGTGGCTAAAGGCACTGGCGTGTCCATTCTCTCTAGAAAGATAGAAATCTACCAGTCTCTCTCTCTCAAATAAATAAATACATTTTTATTTTTGATGAAAAGTGTTTCAAAGCAGAAAGTGGGTGAAATGGTAGGGTTTACTTCAGTTGTCTCAAATACGTGAAAACAATTGTTAAATACATGGGCTAAGTTTCAATTCCGATACCAGTTTTTCCATGAGAGATGGCAGGTGAAGTATTTCTAGTAGCTTTTTTGTTACTAGCTTGTTTGTTTGTGATTTGTTTTTCTTACTATTTTATTATTTAGTTATTAGAGACAGAGTGAGAATGGGCATTCTAGGGCCTCTAGCCACTGCAAATGAACTCCAGACACATGCACCACCATGGGCATCTGGCTTACATGGGTTCTGGGGAATTGAACCTGGGTCCTTAGGCTTCACAGGCAAGTGTCTTAACCACTAAGCCATATCTCCTGCCCCTCGCTTTTTTGAGACTTGGTTTCACTTTGTATCACAGGGTGCCTGGACTCACTATGTAGCCCAAGCTGGCCTTAAATTCACCACTATTGCTCAACAGCCTGGCAAATGCAGGAATCGAGGCATGAACCAGCATGTCCAGTCTTAACTTTTATTTTTGTTTGTTTGTTTTTCAAGGTAAGGTCTTGATGTAGCCAAAGCTGACCTGGAATTCACTACATAGTCTCAGAGTGGCCTCGAACTCATGGTGATCCTCCTACCCCTGCCTCCCAAGTGCTGCGATTAAAGGCATGTGCCTCCACACCTGGCAAGTCATAGCTTTTTAATTATTATTAATATCATACAAAGTATTAGGTTTGGGGGGACTGGGAAGATAGCCCAGTTGGTAAGATGCTTGTCTCACAAGGATCCTGAGAATCCTTGTACAGAACACCAGACATGGTGGTGTGTGCTCCCAACTCCAGTGCTGGATAGGTGGAGACAGGCAAGTCCCTAGGGCTCACTGGCTAGCTGGTCTAGCCTAATTGGTGAGCTGTAGGCCAATGAGAGACCCTGTCACAAAAGGAGGCGGGTAACCTTTTTGAGGGTAACCACACACACACACACACACACACAGGCACGCATGCATGTAACAGAGTAATGAGTCTCATTTTTGTATTTTCTTTCTTCCTTTTTTTTTTTTCATTTTTTATTGTTTTGGTTTTTCAAGGTAGGGTCTCTCTCTAGTCCAGGTGTAATCTCACTCACGGTGGCCTCGAACTCATGGTGATCCTCCCACCTCTGCTTCCCAAGTTCTGGGATTAAAGGCATGCGCCACAACTGCCAGCCGTTTTTGCATGTTCATGCTACTTTGTTCTTGTTGTTTCTCCTCCTCCACCCCATTCCCTACCTCCCTTCCTCCTTCTGCTCGTCCCCTTCCCCTGTTATTATCCTCCATTCAGCTTTGATGTCACATCTATTTGATTACCCTCATTTTTCTGTCTCCCCACTCTTAAGAGCTTCAGTCCTTTTGATATAGGGTCCACATAGGTGAGAGAACATGCAGTATCTGCCTGAGTCTGACTTATTTCACTTCACATGATTATTTCTAGTTCTATCCACATTTCTGAAAATATTTCTTTTCCTTTTAAAAAATATTTTATTTATCTGACAGAGAGAGAGAGAACAGGTGCGCCAGCACCTCCAGCCACTGCAAACGAACTCCAGAAGCGTGTGCCACCTTGTGCATTTGGCTAACGTGGGTCCTGGGGTATCGAACCTGGGTCATTTATCTTTGCAGGCAAACACCTTAACTGCTAAGCCATCCCTCCAGCCCCTCTGCAAATATTTCTGATAGCTTTTTATGCTCAACTTTGAACCCAGGAGTCCTCCTTGAAAGCCAACAGTTTTAACTTCACATAGCTTGTCTTCCAGCGCACTAGACATTCTGACGAAGATTCCTAGGAATTCAAAAGAAAAAAAAATGCCAGAAAATCATAAAAATTGAGTATCTTTTTTTGTGTGTGTTGTTGTTATTGTTTTGAGGTAGGATCTCACTCTAGCCCAGGCTGACTTGGAATTCACTGTCGTCTCAGGCTGGCCTTGCACACACTGTGATCCTCCTGCTTCTGCCTCTGGAATGAACCACTACACCTGGCAAAACTTGGTATCTTTAGCATAGCTGTAAATAGAGGCATGCTAATACCTGGAGTCCACAGAAATGGAAGAAAATGGTGACTTGGAAAGTGCTCCCCAACTCCTTCTGAGTTCTAGTTTTGTGTTTTGTTTTTTTTTGAGGTAGGGTCTCACTCTAGCTCAGGCTGTTCTGGAATTCACTCTGTAGTCTCAGGGTGGCCTTGAACTCACGGTGATCCTCCTACCTCTGCCTCCCGAGTGCTGGGATTAAAGGCGTGTGCCACCATGCCCAGCTTTGAGTTCTAGTTTTAAGGTCCTTATCAATTCAATGAAATACCAAGTTTTATTTCCCAGTTCCTTTAACTATCGTGGAGGAAGAACCCACAGAATTCTCTCCCCAGCCTGGCATAAAGTTCCCAGAGACATACCAGGAAGACCCTGGGTTCCGAGCTTCTGGCGTGGGCTTTCCTGGTGCTGGTGGTCAGGGGTGTGTGCCAAGACTTCATCTCTTCTGGGAATGGCATTTTTATGTCTGGTCCTCTACCATCTCCCTGCCAACTGGTCCCAGGAAGTCATAAACATGCCTACCCTTTCTGCTGGGTCTTCTGGAAGATTCTCCTCTAGATTTTCATCTGCTACAAAATTCCTAGGCTGTTGCCCAAAGTCTTAGACCTTGTTGGCTCTAATGGGCTTGAGTTTCTGCCACCAGTTGGCTTTACTAGGAGAGCCAAACTTGTAGCCCAAAATGACAGAACTGGGGCGGGAGCTGGAGGCTTTGGCCCAATAGCAGCCACTTGCTGGGGGATTGCAATTCAGTCCACGTGTCCACCTCCTCCCAATCTTAAAATATGAGAAAGAAGTCGGCTGGTGGTGGCGCACACCTTTATTCCCAGCATGCGGGAGGCAGAGGGGTAGGAGGACTGCTGAGAGTTCGAGGCCACCCTGAGACTCCATAGTGAATTCCAGGTCAGCTTGGGCTAGAGTGAGACCCTACATCGGAAAAAAAAAAAAAAAAAAAAAAAAAAAAAAGGAAGGAACAGCAGAGATTTTCACATATTTGAGAGTACTGATAGATCTCATTTAGGATTATCAAAAGCTAAAACTTACCTTAGTCTCCCTCCCTCTCTCTCTCTCTCTCTCACTTACATACACACACCCTTGTATACTGCTCTTGTGCATTCATAGGTCCAGTTCAGTGAGTCTTTGGTGAGACTTCCTTCCCCAGAGGAGAAGAAGAGTGAGGTTGGAAGCTTGTTAATCTGTGTTTAGGTAGTTGCTACCCTGTAGGACTGGTAAGTCTCATTAAATTACACATCTAGATAAGTTGTATATATTTTACTCAAAAGATCTACCTGTGGGTAATATTTCTAACAATTAAGAGGGTAATATTATAGAGACCCACAGTAGACATCAATCGTTTATAGATGTGTAAATTCTCAAAGGTCATTTAGACAGCTGAGAAAGGAGGTGGACTTTGGGCCTCTCTTGCCGTGGTGAAAAGGGACATTAAATAATGGCACTGATTGTGGGAACAGCCGAGAAATCAGTGTTCTGTTTGGTTTGGCCCTGGGAGTACTGGACTCTGCTCAGCTTCCCCAGCCATCTGTCTGTGGGCCTATCTGAAGGTCATGAGTCTTGACTTTGAGTGGCACAAGATATAAGGGGACAGCAAACAGCTCAGGACACTAAGCCCAGAGTCTAGGTTCTAGTGTTTCCTGCCCTTCTGGGCAGCCTACCCCATGACGTCCTCTGTTCAAACTGGTTTTTCACTGCACGATGTATTAAAGAGTCTCTTAAGATGTGTCTCATGGGGCTGGAGAGATGGCTTAGCGGTTAAGCGCTTGCCTGTGAAGCCTAAGGTCCCCGGTTCGAGGCTCGGTTCCTCGGGTCCCACGTTAGCCAGATGCACAAGGGGGCGCACGTGTCTGGAGTTCGTTTGCAGAGGCTGGAAGCCCTGGCGCGCCCATTCTCTCTCTCCCCCTCTATCTGTCTTTCTCTCTGTGTCTGTCGCTCTCAAATAAAAAATTTAAAAAAAAAGATGTGTCTCATGGAAGGGCCCCTCACAATGGAGTAGTCACATCATCAGTCACCCAGTCACATCATCAGTTCTCTGAACATGCTCCATGCATCTGGCCCATGCTAGGGGCTCTGGTGGTAGCTGGTAGTCATGACCATCTATCAGTAGTGCTGCATGTCAGCCAGAGCCAGCACTTTAATAGCAATAATTTAATAGCCAGTAATCCTCATAACAAGAGGCGTTTGTGTTTCTATTACTAAGGAGGCAGTGGAGCTTAAGAATCAGTAACATGTTGCTATCATGCAACTTCTAAGTGGACTAAGATTCAAGTCCAACTTTGCCTGTGTTATTATACCACCGATTGCACATGACAATACCCAGGCCAGGCGCTTCAAGGATGGCCTTCAAGAATGGACAGGTGGATGGATCGCAGGCCCGGGGAAATACAGGCACAGAGAAGAATGCAGCCAGAATCTGTCTGCTTTCTTCTAGCGTGTGGTGTCTAGGATGTAGCGGTCAGCATCCTTCTAGAGACCCTTGATAGAAGTGGAATGTGAGGCGCTGAGCTCAGAGTAGTGTGCACCCAGCACATCAAGTGGGGTGATATTGGCCAGAGCATAAATAAAATATGTAGCGAATAGGGCTAAAGAGCTTTGCTCAGTGGTTAAGGCATCTGCCTACAGAGCCTAACAACCAGGCTTTGATTCCCCAGTGCCCACTTAAAGCCAGATGTACAAAATAGTGCATGCATCTGTAGTTCATTTATAGCAGCTGGAGGCCCTGGCGTGTCCTTTCTCTCTTTCTATCTCTCTTCAATCTATCACTCTCTGCTTCCCAATAAATTAAAAAAAATTAAAAAATACAGATAGATCTGGGTGTGTAGTGTTGCATGCCTTTAATCCCAGCACTCGGGAGGCAGAGGTAGGAGGATTGCCATGAGTTCGAGGCCACCCTGAGACTACAGAGTGAATTCCAGGTCAGCCTGGGCTAGAGTGAGACCCTACCTTGAAAAATAAAAAAAAAATATAGAGAGAGATAGATAGATAGAATAATGACATTATGTGCCATATTAAGTGACGTATATTAATTACTGATTTAAATCTCGTAACAACTATATGAAGTAAGCAATTTAAAAAATACTTTTACACCATTTTTATTTAAATCTCATAATAACTATATGAAGTAAGCAATTTAAAAAATAATTTTAAACCATTTTTATTTATCCACTTACTTGCAAGCAGAGAGAGAGAGGGAAGACAGAGAAAGAATGGGCACGCCAGGCAAACACTACAAACTCCAGATTCATATGCCGCCACATCTGGCTTTACAGGGGCTCTGGGGAATCGAAGCCAGGTCATTAGGTCTTGCAGGCAAGCACTTTAACCACCAAGAAATCTCTCCAGCCCATAAGCAATTTTTTTTAAAGACAGGGTTTCATTTAACCCAGGCTAACCCAAAGCTCATTTACGCAGCTGAGGCTGACCTGGAACTCCTGATCCTCCACCTCTTATCTCCCAGCTGCTGGGATGACAGGGGTGGGCCACCATTCTTAGCTGAAAACGGCAACATGGTTCCTAGTTCCTCAGTGAGAAAACAGAGGAAATGGTTAGGCGTCAAGTGGCTTGCTTACTTCACTGTCCAACCTTCAAGTACGCATGCGCAGCACTGCATACCCGTATCACTCTGGCTCTACGGGAATCTTTATCAGGGCCAGCGTGACCTGCTCCTGTCCCTGCTGTGGCCTCCTCCCGGTTCTATTGCTCCTGCTGTCAACACTGTGTTCCTCATTTATGCTGTATAGGTAATCTACAGATTCAGGCCTGGGAGTCACCTCTTTCTGGGAGCTAACTCTTGTATGTGAAATCCCTCCTTTATTTTATCTTATTTATTAGTTATGCAACACAGTGTGTACACAGCCATGTTAGTACCATCGTTAGCCTCTTCCGTGGCCTCCCCCACCCCCGCAGGGACCCTCCTCGTTGGGGAATGTGGGTCGTGTATTATGGGGTTAGCCATCAGATATGGGTAAGAGGCATCGTCTCTGCGCATAATGACCCAACGTGTGGCTCTGACGTTCTTTCCGCCCCCTGTTCAGTGAATTTCCCTGAGCCATGTTGGGTTCCTTTTAGGTCTGCTTCAGTGATGAGGTCTTGGGAGCCTCTGTGTCTCTGGATCTCTGGTTCGGTAGGAGTTGAGTGTTCTCTGTGTCCATCTCCTTCTCCCTTGTGCTGGTACCAGGCTCACTGAGAAAGCGATATTCTTGCCAGGCGTGGTGGTGCAAACCTTTAATCCCAGCACTGGGGAAGCAGAGGTAGGAGGATCGCCATGAGTTCGAGGCCATCCTGAGACTACACAGTGAATTCCAGGTCAGCCTGAGCTAGAGTAAGACACTACCTTGAAAAAAACAAACAAACAAAAAAAAAATAAAACAACAAAAACTAATTTTCCCAATTACTCTTAGTTTCAGCTGGGGCCCTGGTGAGGTGTGTTAGGCTGGTTCTCTCCTTAGGATCTGTGTCTATCTGAAAAAGAGAAGCAAAGACTCCGGCTGCTTTCCTGGCCCAGTGGCTAGTGAGTGCGCTCTTAAAATTCCCCTGCCTTCCTTTCCGGGCTCAAGCTTCCTGCTGTGTCCCCTGGGACTTGGCCCCTGGCGTGGAAGACAGTAGCTCCTGTGACAGACATTGCCTGTTTCACAATTCTGCCTGAGCCTGTCATACCAGGGAACACTAAACTGTGCCCTGACCCTGAACTCTAATCTCCTTCCCAACTTTTCCAGGTCTGTCCAGGTGTCCAGTAAACAGCATGCCAGAGAGGACCAGCATTCCTACAGTGCTGCCTTTGGTCAGGGACTTTTGTTCATTTACACATGAGACTTCAGGGTCAGTGGCCTCTCCAGCTATGGGCCTTACAGGTCGGGGATGGCTGAGTTGGGTGGAACATTCCACTGAAGGAGGAAAGGCGGATTCTTGCTTACCAAATGGATGTCTCTAGCTTTTTTTCTTTTGTATTTTCAAGGTAGGGTCTCTTTCTAGCCCATGCTGTCCTAGAGGATCAACATGGCCTCGAACTCACAGCAATCCTCCTACATCTGTCTCCCTAGTGCTGGAAGTAAAAGTGTGTACCATCATGCCTGGCTTGCCTATAGCTTTTGAAATGGGGACAGTCCTGAGTCTCTTCTAGATCATTACAGAAGAATGATAGCTCAGATTCATCAGAAGAGGCTGAATGCTCCAAAGTTCTCTTTAAAAAATATTTCATCCGAGGCTGGGCGTGGTGGCGCACGCCTTTAATCCCAGCACTCGGGAGGCAGAGGTAGGAGGATTGCCGTGAGTTCAAGGCCACCCTGAGACTACAGAGTGAATTCCAGGTCAGCCGGGACCATAGTGAAGCCCTACCTCGAGAAACCAAAAAAAAAAAAAAAAAAAAAATTTCATCTGGAGAATACCTGCAACCCCACTGAGGAGCATCCCCCAGGGAATAGAGGCAGGGACGAGGGACAAGCGGGTATCAACAGTTGATGTATCCATATGAAATATGTTGTTAATAATAATAATAAAGTCATGAAGCTGGAAAAAGCTGCACTGTATGCAGCCTTATGGGAGAGAGAAGTCATCAGCGGTGAAAACAGGGGAAGCCTCAACTTTGGCCAGAGAGGTCAAATGACTGAACAAGTACAATAGTGGCATATCTGCTCTGGGGGAAACCAACTGCTCTTTAATTGGATTGAAGGCCTGCTCTATGGGAGGGAATACATGCCTGGTACTGAAAACCTAATCAAAAGCCTTTGGCAGGGGAGGTCATGCACCTTAGAGGCATAAAGCCTGCTCTTGTCTGGATAAATGGCATATATTACTCTCACCAAACTGTCCTGAAAGCACTACACTTAATGTTCATACTCATATATTAATGCTACTGTCACTTCTGGTTACAGAAGCTTCTCTTTTCAGATGGCGATGACCACTAGGATGACCCCAAAGGCAACACAGTGCTGAGAAGAAGGGATGGAGGAGTGCCCAGCACTGAAACATCTCACACCCTCCAAGGCTCAGGGTCCATTGCAGAAGAGGTGGTGGAAAGAATGTAAGAGCCAAAGGGAGGGTACCACTCCTTACAATGCAACTGTCCAGACAGAATTTGGCCTCAATATCCAAGACCTTGCAGTGTCTAGCAATACCTACACAAGACCCTCATAATAAGAGAAAAAGATGATGACATCAAATTAAAAGAGAGACTAATGGAGAGAGGGAGGGGATAGGATAGAGAGCAGAGTTATGAAAGGGAAAGTGAGGGAAGGGAAGGGAGGGGAGGGCAATACCATGGTTTGTTGTCTGTAAGTCTAGAAGTTATCAATAAAATATATATGTATATTTAAAAACTGTTCTATTTTTGTAGTTTAGCTTAATTTAAAATGAATGTTAAATTTAGTCAATTCTTAGTGTTAAAATGTAACTATTTACATTGTATGTATCAGAATAAACAACACAGTGAAACAAAAAAAAAGTCATGGCCAAATGGCAGACACAATTGGAAAAAAATATTTTATTTATTTATTTATTTATTTATTTATTTGAGAGAGAGAGAGAGGGAATGGGCACACCAGGGCCTTTAGCCACTACAAATGAATTCCAGATGCATGCACCACCTTGTGCATCTGGCTTACATGGGTACTGGGGAATTGAACCTGGGTTCTTAGACCTAGCAGGCAAGTGCCTTTACCACTAAGCCATCTCTCCAGGCCTCTTTTTTTTTTTTTTTTTTTTTTTTGGTTTTTGAGGTAGGGTCTCACTCTAGCCCTGGCTGACCTGGAACTCACTATGTAGTCTCAGGGTGGCCTTGAACTCACAGTGATCCTTCTAACTGCCTGCTGACTGCTGGGATTAAAGACATGTACCAGCACGTCTGGCACTCAGCCCCTCTTTTTTTTTTTAATTCAAACTATTTTTGACAGCTTCCATAAATATAGAAAATATATCATGATCACAATCCCTTCCCAACACTCCCCTTTGCCCCTCCCTAGCCCCCCTTCCTCTGAATCCTTTCTTTTTTTTTTTTAAATTATTTATTTATTTATTTGAGAGCGACAGACACAGGGAGAAAGACAGATAGAGGGAGAGAGAGAGAGAGAATGGGCGCGCCAGGGCTTCCAGCCTCTGCAAACGAACTCCAGACGCGTGCGCCCCCTTGTGCATCTGGCTAACGTGGGACCTGGGGAACCGAGCCTCGAACCGGGGTCCTTAGGCTTCACAGGCAAGCGCTTAACCGCTAAGCCATCTCTCCAGCCCTGAATCCTTTCTTTTTTCCAACTAGTCTCTGTTCTATTCTGATGGCATCATTTTTTCCTCCTGTGATGGAGGTCTTCTGTAGGTAGCAACAGCCACTGTGAGGTCACGACTATCAAGGCCAGTTTGTATCTGGATGACAGCATTGGAAGCCGTTTTCCCCGTCCTTTGACTGTCACATTGTTTCTTCCACCTCTTCAGCAGTGGTCGCTGGGCCTTCGAGGATGTGATAGGGATGTCTCACTTAGTGATGAACCCTCCACTGTCGCCTCTCAGCACTTGGGTGAGATTTGGGTCATTCCAGTGGTTACCGCCATCTGAAAAGAGAAGCTTCTCTAACCAAAAGTGAGAGGAAAGATATAGGCATAAACAAGTTATGTAGAGGGAAGTTTGCAGTTTGGTGAGCATAACATATCCATTTATCCAGACAACAGTAGGAGTCGCCCCTCCTAGGACCGCAGGCTTTTGATTAGGTTTTCAGTACCGGGCAGGAATTTCCTCTTGTGGAGCAGGCCTCAAGTCCAGTGAGAGAGGAGTGGGTTTTCCCCATTACAGACATGCCACCATTGCACCAGTTGGTACATGTGGCCTTGCTGGCCAGCTGTAAAGCTTACTGGGTCCACTGCTGGTTAAGACTGTTAATGACTTTTCTCCCTCACCTGGCTGCATAGGTCTCTCCAGCATCGTCTAGCCAGTTAGCAGCGGGCTTCCACCTTCTCCAAGCTTCTTCCCTCTGAATCTTGTACTGTGTACTGGGTATGGGCATGCCATGAAGAAAAAGACAAGCAGTTTCAAATTCCCTTTCCCTACCTTTCTCTATCCTGTTTTCTTCCCTAGAAAACACACACACACACACACACACACACACACACACACACACACTCATTCTTTTCTCCTTGATGTGGCTGGGGTTGTGGTGCCTGAGAGACTGAGCCCCTGGGAGACTGAGGCCCTGGGAGACTGAGGGCCTGAGAGACTGAGGCCCTGAGAGACTGAGCCCCTGGGAGACTGAGGCCCTGAGAGACTGAGGCCCTGAGAGACTGAGCCCCTGGGAGACTGAGACCCTGGGAGACTGAGGCCCTGGGAGACTGAGCCCCTGGGAGACTGAGGCCCTAAGAGACTGAGGCCCTGAGAGACTGAGCCCCTGGGAGACTGAGGGCCTGAGAGACTGAGGCCCTGAGAGACTGAGCCCCTGGGAGACTGAGGCCCTGAGAGACTGAGCCCCTGGGAGACTGAGGCCCTGGGAGACTGAGGGCCTGAGAGACTGAGGCCCTGAGAGACTGAGTATCTGAGAGACTGAGGCCCTGAGAGACTGAGCCCCTGGGAGACTGAGGCCCTAAGAGACTGAGCCCCTGAGAGACTGAGGCTCTGGGAGACTGAGCCCCTGGAAGACTGAGCCCCTGAGAGACTGAGGATCTGAAAGACTGAGCCCCTGAGAGACTGAGCCCCTGAGAGACTGAGGATCTGAAAGACTGAGCCCCTGAGAGATTGAGCCCCTGGGAGACTGAGGCCCTGAGAGACTGAGGCCCTGAGAGACTGAGCCCCTGAGAGACTGAGGCCCTGGGAGACTGAGGCCCTGGGAGACTGAGGCTGAGAAGCAGCTGAATCATCAGGAGACTGATTCTGCATCTGGGGCCTGTGAAAGGAGCTCAGGATGGGGTGAACAAAATGCCCAGGATACTCACCACCAGAGAAGAGAGTTGCAATGAGGAGGAGGAAGAAAACTAGGACATATGCTACGGGGTTCAGTGGGTGTTAGAGGAGTCAGTACACACCCGTGTCAGAGAGGAAAGAAGGGAGGGACAGAGAGGCAATGAAAGTGACAAAAGTCTCGTGGTTGAAGAGCCTCAAAATCAGCGTGTCCCCAACAGCAGGTATCCAGAATTTGTTTTCAGAGTTCCATTCTCCAGTGGTATAAGACTCCAATAAGAAGGAGTCTCTTGGGCTGGGAAAATGGCTCAGCAGCTAAAGGTGGTCACTAGCAAAACCTGCCATCTTGAGTTCAGTTCCCCAGTACCCATATAAAGCCAGATGTACAATGGACACACGCATCTGGAGTTCATTTGCTGTGGCCAGAGGCCCGGTGCACCCATCCTCACTAACTCTCTTTTTCATTGCAAATAAATTCTTTTTTTTTTTTTTTTAAAGAGTCTCTTTAGAGACTTTCCTCTGGCAAGAATCATTAATGAATGCTAAAACTAGCAGTGAAGGGAAAAGCCATGAGATAGTTTTAAAGTAGCTTTTCACAAACTTCTTACTAATTTAAAGGGGAAAGAACAGTGAATTTGCAGCAGGGAGGCCTGTGAGGTTCCACCACAGAGAAAACAGCTAACAGAGGCGGTAACGGGACAATTAAGAAAATGGCACCGCGTCTGAGAGAATGCTGCCAAAATCCACAACCCGAGCCTGACAATGAGGTAATACTAGAAAAACCCAAATTGAGGGACTTTCCCCAGAATAACTGTTACATGCAAAACAACACACTAAATAATACCCCGCCCCCTCCCCCCCGAAGCCAAATCCAGAATAGTGTAAAATCCAAAGGATGAAGTTCTCATTTTGTTGACAAATAAAAAGTGTGAGTATTACTTACTTTAGAGGAAAAGACAGTGAATGAATGAAATGAAACCACTTTGAACACTAGCTTTTTTTTTCCCCTGTCACTCATGCCCTATACTCTAGCTTTATTATTTAGACAAAGATTTGTGTATTGATTGGGTACTAGATGGCAATAAGGAATAATTGTTAATTTTGTAGGCGTGGTGATAGTATTGTGATATACAAATTCTTGGGGCTGGAGAGATGGCTCAGTGATTAAGGACTGTCACAAAGCCTGACCACCCAGGTTTGATTCCCCAGTACCTATATAAAGCCAGATGCACAAAGCGGCTCATGCATCTGGAGTTCATTGGCAGTGCCAGGAGGTCCTGCCCACACTCTCTCATAAATAAATAAATGCTTTACTTTTTAGTTTTTTTATTATTGACAACCTCCAGAATTATAAGAATAAACCATAATAATTCCCTTCCTCCTCACTTTCCCCTTCACAACTCCACTCTCCATCATATCCCCTCCCCTTCTCAATCAGTTTCTCTTTTCTTTTGATGTCATCATATTTTCTTTTTATTACAATGGTACTGTGTAGGCAGTGTCAGGCACTGTGAGGTCATGGATATCCAGGCCATTTTGCATCTGGAAGAGTCCATTGTAAGCAGTCCTACCCTTCCTTTGGCTCTTACATTCTTTCCATCACCTCCTCTGCAATGAACCCTGAGCCTTGGAGGGTGTGATGGAGATGTTTTAGTGCTAAGCACTCCTCTGTCACTTCTCAGCACCACGGTGCCTTTTGAGTCATCCCAGAGGTCACTGCCACCTGATAAGAGAAGCTTCTCTAACTGCAAGTGAGAGTAGCATTAATACATGTGTAGAGAGAATTGGTATGCCAGGACCTCTAGCCACTGCAAATGAATTCCAGACACATGTGCCACCTTGTGCATCTGGCTTATGTGGGTACTAGTGAATCAAATTTGGGTCCTTAGGCTTTGCAGGCAAGCGCCTTAAGTGCTAAACCACATCTCCAGACCTGTATGAGTTTTTAAAAAATATTCTTATTTATTTATTTACAAAGAGAGAAAGAAAAAGAAGAGAGACAGAGAAAATGGGCATGCCAGGGCCTCCAGGTGCTTCAAACAAACTCCAGATATATGTACCACTTTGTGCATCTGGCTTTGCATGGGTACTGGGGAAATGAACCCAGGTCATTAAGCTTTTCGGGCAAGTGCCTTAAGCACTGAGCCATCTCTCCAGCCCCTATATAAGACTTTTGTATTTGTATGTGAACTTAAGAAATATAGTGTTAATTTATACCAACAATAATAAATATTTCTTAAGAATCTGACTGAGATTCTGTAATCTTCGAATCAATTTAGAGAGAGTTGAGATCTTTATCATAATGATTCTTCAACTTCATGTTCAGAATTTAGTTTTCCATTTTTCCTCATTAATACTTAATCATTTGATACACAAGAGTTTTAGATGTCGCCAGCATGGTGGCGTAGGCCTTTAATCCCAGCACTTGGGAGGCAGAGGTAGGAGGATCACTGCGAATTCAAGGCCAGTCTGGGACTACATAGTAAATTCCAGGTCAGCCTGGGCTAGAGCAAAATTCTACCTCGAAAAAAAAAATATATATATATATATATTTATATATATATATAATTTATATATATATTTATATAAATATATTTATATATATATATAAATGTGTATATATATATACACACATTTTTTGAATGGGTATATGTGTATATGTATGTAGTATGTATGTTGTATTTGCACATGTGTGTACAGAAGCACACTCCATGGGCATGCATACAGAGGCCTGAGTTGGACATGAGGTATGTTCCTCGACCATTCTTCTAACTTATTTCGTTGACATGAAGTCTCTCATTGAACCTAAGCTTATCGTTAAGCCTTATTTTTCCATCAGGCTGGCCAACCAGTGAGGCCCACTTGTCCTTCTGTCCCCTCAGCACTGGGGTTACAGCATGTGTGGCCTTGCCTGGCTTTTCCCCTGGGTGCTGGGGATTGAATTTAGATCCTCATGCTTGAATAGCAAGTGCTCCTTCCTACAAAGCCCCTCCCCAGCCCTAAGATCATGTTTTTAGAATTTTACTCAGATAAAATCATGTCTTTGCAAAATTCTGAGGGTTTTTTTCCCATTTCGATTCTTTTTAAAAATTTTTATTTATTTATTATGCATGCATATATGTGAGAGACAGAAAGAGATGAGAAAGAGGCAGATAGAGAGAGAGAGAGAGAGAGAGAGAGAGAGAGAGAGAGAGGGATTAAATGGGCACACTAGAGCCTGAAGCCACTGCAAACAAACTCCAGATGCACATGCCCCCTTGTGCATCTGGCTTTATGTGGGTAGTGGGAAATTGAACCTGGGTCCTTAGACTCTGCAGGCAAGTGCCTTAACTACTGAGCCATCTCTCCAGCCCCGGTTTCAATACTTTTGCTTAGTATTTCTAGTCCCTGGATTGGCAAAGCCCTCCAGCTTGTATGGTGCTAATGATAACAGAAGACATTCCACTTTTTGCATCTGGCTTATGTGGTTGGCTGGGGAATTAAACCTGAGCCAGCAGGCTTTGGAAGTGTCTTTGACTGCTGAGCCATCCACCTAGCTCCCCAAGTATAATTTTTTCCAAGTATGATATTTATAGACTCTTATTATACATAAATATCCTTTACATATCAAGGAGCAAGCTTGCTAAGAGATTTTATTATGAATGATGTTGATGTTCATCAAATAATGTTCCTATGCTGACTGATATGGTCATATAATTTTCTCTATTAATTTCTCTATCACTGTAGTCACTTACACTGATTGATACGTCAAAAGATAACTTGCATTCCGGGAATAAATACAATTTGACAATTGCTTATTACCTCTGTTAGGTTTTTAAAAATTTTTTTAATATTTTCATTTATTTATTTGCAAGCAGAGAGAGATTGAAGAGAGACAAACACAGAGAATGGGCACGCCAGGGCCTCCAGCCACTGCAAATGAGCTCCAGATACATGTGCCACCTGTGCATCTGGCTTTATGTGGGTACTGGGGAATCAAACTCAGGTCCTTAGGCTTTACAGGCAAACATCTTAACTGCTGAGCCATGTCTCCAGCCCAGGTTTTATTGGATTCTATTTGTGAATTTTTTTCCCAGGATTTTTACATTTTTGTTTACAAAATATATGTTTTAATGTTTGTGGTGACAACTTTGTTGGTTTTGCCAGTCAAAATACATGTCCTGGGGCTGGGCAGATGGCCTGATGGATAAGAGCACTTGCTGTGCAGCATGAGGAACTGAGTTCAATTCCCAGAACCCACACCAATAATAATAATAACAATAGTAATAATAATAATAAATACTTAAGGCTCTATGTAGAATAGCAGTGGGGAAAATGGACATCTTTGTCTTCTTCCCGATCTTAATGGGAATGCTTCTCCATTTAGTATGATATAAGTTTATTATCTTAATTATGTTGAGATATTCCATTCCCAGTTTCTTCTTTATTTCTTTATTTTTTTTGTTTTTGGTTTTTCAAAGTAAGGTCTTGCTCTAGCCCAAGCTGTTCGGGAATTCACTATGTAGTCACAAGGTAGCCTTGAACTCATGATGATCCTCCTGCCTCTATCTCCTAAGGTCTGGCATTAAAAGTGTGAGCCACCATGCCCAGCTTCCCAATCTTTTTTTTTTTTTTAATTATGAAGTGATTTTTTTGTGTGTGTGGTATGGTCTTGTTCTAACCCAGGCTGATCTGGAATAAACTCTGTAGTCTCAGGGTGGCCTCGAACTCTTGGCAATCTTCCTACCTCTGCTTCCCAAGTGCTGGGATAAAAGGCGTGAGCCACCACTGATGTATTTTGTCAAAGGCCTTTTTCTGCATCTATTGAGATGATGCCATGAGGGTATTTTGCAGTGAAAAGAATGAAAACCTCCCATTGTCTAAGGACTTCTGAGAAGTGGAACAGAGAGTGTGAAGGAGAACGAAGCAGCATCAAGATGCCTGACACATTTCTGTAACCCACGGGAGTGGCAGGGCCGGTGTCCCGAGAGCCGCTTCTCAGGATGCCAGGCCGCTCCTCCCTCATATGGCCCAGACCCAGGGCTTCAGAAAGGGCGCGGGTGTGGGGCGAGGACATTGCGGGGGAGGCAGAAGAGGGACAGCCTGAAGCAGACAGATGGTTCTTTGTTTGCTCTGCTTCTATGTAAATTGGGCAATTTCGGCAAACAGCAAATATTGGCTCAGAGGCCCGCTGCCTTCCTGCCTACCCCTTGCTGGGCAGGTCCCACAATGCGCCCCCGCACGTACACAGGGGTTAAGCTGTTTCTATCAGGAAGCCGGCTCTGGTTGGAACTCAAGGGTCTTATTGTTTGTATTGGGAGATTTGGGTCATGCTTGGGCTGGTCCGAGACTGTAAGCTCCTTCACTCCTTTCTCAGTCTTTTTTCTCCCTTTCATATCTTCCCCGCCCTTTCTTTTCGGGCCCTTTCTAAATACAGAGTAGCTCAATATCAGGAAGGCAGCTGTGGTCTGGAGAAAGCTGGGGTTAGGAGATAGGAGTTCTGTTCCCAAAGCTTTGCGAACAAGAGGCCCTCACTTTTCCTAAGTGTCTCCATCTGCGAAACCCAGATGCCGATTTCCACTTGAAGGACCCTTGGCCAGTATCACAAGGTCTTGTCCCAGAACATGCAAGGAGTTAAAATAAAAACATGCACTTGGTGCTGGAGAGATAGCTCAGTGGTTAAGGCACTTGCTTGCAAAGCCTAACAACCCGGGTTCAATTCCCCAGTACCCATATAAAGACAGATGCACAAACTGCATGTGTGTCTGGAGTTCATTTGCAGGGGCTGGAGGCCCTGGCACACTCATTTTCTCTGATCTTTTCTCTCTCTCTCTTTGCAAATGAATAAACAAACATTTTTTAAATGAGGGCTGGAGAGATCTCTTAGCAGTCAAGGTGCTTGCCTGTGAAGCCTAAGGATTCATATTTGACTCTCCAGGTCCCATGTAAGCCAGACACACAAGGGGACACAAGGGCGCAAGGTCACACATGGGCACAAAATGGTGCATGCTTCTGGAGTTAGATTACCATGGCTGGAGGCCCTGGCATGTCAATTCACACTCTCTCATAAAAAAATTAAAAAAAAAAAAAAAAAAGCAGGATGGAGAGGTGGCTTAGTGGATAAGGCACTTGCCTGCAAAACCAGAGGTCCTCGGTTCGATTCCCCAGGATCCACGTAAGCCAGATGCACAAGGTGGGGCATGCATCTGGAGTTCGTTTGCTGTGGCTGGAGGTCCTGGTGCACCCATTCTCTCACTGTCTGTCTCTGTCTCTCTCTCTGCCTCTTCCTCTCTCTCAAATAAATTAAATTAAATAATATATAAAAAATACAAAAAAAAAAACCCTAATAAATAAACTTTTCCTCTGACTGAGCACAGTCCAGTCAGCACCATCTGAGGTTCTGCAGCCTGCCACTCCCTCCTCTTTCATGCCAACCAGGCCCTCTGCTGGCACTCGGGGGCCTGGTGTCTGTGGAGGAATGGCAGGCTGCAGACCATGGCTGTCCTTCCCTCAGTGAGCCCCCCCCCCCATGTATCCTCTTGGCTCCCTTATCCCGCGAAAAGCAGTGCCCCTGGCGGATGGGACCACCCTAGAATCACAAGGCTTGATGTTACAGTCTGCAACCACAGCTGACCTCTGACAGGTTATTGTCTTCTCTGTGCCTCAGTTTCCTAGTCTCATCTCTACAATGGAGATTCTGGGGGCTGGAGGGACGGGGCAGAGGGTAAAATTGCTCACTATGCAAGCAAAATGGCTTGAGTTCAGAGCCTCAGAACTCACTTAAAGCTGGACGTCCAGCGGTGGTGAGAGACAAGGCAGAGAGGGAACTACCTGGATGTCTACAGGCCAACTAGCCTGGTGTACACAGAGATGGGCAAGAAGAGACTCCGCCTCAATCAAGGTGGAAAGCAAGGACCAACGCCCAAGGCTGTCCTCTGATTTCCACCCATATGCCATAGAATGTACACACACACACACACACGCACACACACACACACATACACACACACAAATTTTTTAAAAGAAAGATTCTTTTTTTTAAATTTTTTATTAACATTTTCCATGATTATAAAAAATATTCCATGGTAATTCCCTCTCCCCCCGACACTTTCCCCTTTGAAATTCCATTTTAAAATATATATATGTATATTATTTTTATATATTTGAGAGAGAGCAAGAGAGAGAAAAGACAGATACAGAGAGAGTGAATGGGCACACCAGGGCCTCCAGCTGTTGCAAACAAACCACTTGGTGCATCTGGCTTACGAGGGCACTGGGGAATCAAACTTGAGTCCTTAGGCTTCAAAGACAACCTCCTTAACTGTTAAGTCATCTCACTAGCCCCAAGACGGAGGTTCTTAAAGCACCAGTGTCTGAAGGCTGTGGTAAGGCCTCCATGAAGCTCTCAGCAAATCTCAGCCACCATTAAGATGTCTGAGAAGGCCTGGAGGGATGGCTTAGCGGTGCAGGCACTTGCCTGCGAAGCCTAATGACCCAGGTTTGATTCCCCAGTACCCACAGAAGCCAGTGCATGCATCTGGAGTTCATTTGCGATGGCTAGAGGCCCTGACGCACCCTCTCCCTCTCTCTCAACTAAATAAATAAACAAAAATATTTTTTAAAAAGATGTTTGAGAACAGTGACTAGCCAGACTCCGGTTGGTCTCTGGTGTAGAGTTAAATGCACAAAGGCATAGGTACAGGTGTCAGGGGCCACCAAGGACTCAGAATGCTGTGATGCCAACTTCTTACCATCACATGTCCTTATAGACACACACAGACCTGGGCATTCTGTAACCAGGGTTGTCCCCACATGTACACCCCACAGCTGGCCTTCTTGGGCGGGCACAGGACTCGGTTATTGTATTTTTCTTGTTTATTTTTATTTATTTATTTGAGAGTGGCAGAGAGAGAGAGAGAGAGAGAAAATGGGCATACCGGGGCCTCCAGCCACTGCAAACGAACTCCAGACGCATGCACCCCCTTGTGTATCTGGCTCACGTGGGTCCTGGGGAATCGAGCCTCGAACTGGGGTCCTTAGGCTTCACAGGCAAGTGCTTAACCGATAAGCCATCTCTTCAGCCCTGTTGTCCTTTTCTTGAGCAAGGACCAAGGGCCTGGTCCTCTTTAGCATGTCTGGGTAGGTGACTTGGCAGATCAGGGCTCCTCAGGTCAAGTTTGAGCTTTTATTGTGTGCCATGCTCATCTTCTGGGCTTGGGCTCAGAGAAGCCCTCGGAGACAGGGCCTGGGACTGGCTAGTCTAAAGAAGGCTCAGCTGAGCTGGACTACAGGTTTATAGCTGGAGGAATGGCCTCAGGCAGGCTCACCTTATCGGTGTGGAAGAAGCCTGGTGAGGGAATGCCACTGCCCAGCTACCCGTGTCCATGCCTGGCTGTGCGCCTCCCTGAGCTTGTGCCACGGGCTCAACACTTGACAGTTCCCCTCCCTGTTTCCTGGCAGATCTTGAGATCTCAGTGTGGACCCTAGGCAAGACACCAGCTGCAGATGCGCCTGCTGCTCCGCTGGGTACCCCCAGCCAGCCCGCCCCGGACCTCCCTCCACCTCATCTTCATGATCCTCATGCCCCAGCTTCCTGGCATCCACAGACATGCAGACCGGACCTGAATGTCTTCTGCAGTGCGGCCCCTCCTGCCAATACCATTTTCCAAAGCTCGCCCATAAAGACCTGTGAAAAGGACAGGGGACAATAAGATACAACAGCAGTGGCCTCGCTTCGTCATCCGTGATGCAGGTGACTTATGTCCCTGCTAAGGCCCCCGTTAAAGCAATGGTCTCTAAAGCAGCCGCCTGGGTGTAAACCCTGTACGTAGGAGACAATCTACTGGAATGTTCTAGTAATAGTCATTGTTACTACAAAATAGTTACGAACCATCACTTACGTATGCATGCCTAAAATGTGAGTTGGCCCTGTCTCCCACTGAGTCCATAGGCCAGACAGCAGCGTGTACTAAGGGAGCCTCCGAGGCCTCCAAAGGGAAGCTGGAAATCGTCTCACAACGGTTGTTCCAGGGGAAAGGGTGCAGGATGGCACTTGATCCTGTCTTTTGTGTGTGTGAGTGTGCTTTAATATTAGCAATGCTCTGCCTTAACAAGGTGTTAGCATTTCTGTTTTTGAATTTTGAAATATTTTATTTATTCATTCAATTGAGAGAGAGAGAGAGAGATTGAGAGAGAGAGAACAAGGAAGATAAAAAGAGAGAGAGAGAATGGGTGGGCCAGAGCCTTAAACCACTGCAAATGAACTCCAGACGTATGTGCCACCTTGTGCCCTTGGCTTATGTGGGTACTGGGGAATCAAACTTGAGTCCTTAGGCTTCACAGGCAAGTGCCTTAACACTAAGCCATCTCTCCAGCTCTTTTGGGTTTTTTAAAAAAGATTTTGTATTTATTTATTTATTCACTTGGGACAGGGAAAGAGAGTGAGTGAGAATGGGCACACTAGGGCCTCTAGCCACTGCAAACATACTCCAAATGCATGTGCCACCTTGTGTATCTGGCTTATGTGGGACCTGGAGCATCAAACCTGGGTCCTTAGGCTTTTCAGGCTTGTGCCTTAACCACTAAGCCATCTCTCCAGGGCCCCTTTTGTGTTTTTTTAAAGACTTATTTATTTGCAAGCAGAGAGAAACAGAGCGGGCGAAAGAATGGGTACAACAGAGCCTCCAGCCACTGTGAATGAAATCCAGATGCATGCACCATTCTGCATCTGGCTTTACATGGGCACTGGGGAATCTAACCTGGGTGGTTAGGCTTTGTAAGCAAGCACCTTAACCTCTGAGCTCTCTCTTCAGCCCTCTTTTATGGTTTTTACGTGTCTAGTTAAATGGATGTAAAGTTTAGGGAATTTGACTTTAGATTTATAGGCAGCTAATGTTTGCTAGAGGAGAAAGGGAATGTTCAGTGGCACAGCATTAGTAAAATGCCCATGCTCCTGCAAACAACACCCCATGTGCCTGCAAACAACACCCCATGTGCCTGCAAACAACCCCCCATGCTCCTGTAAACAACCCCCCATGCTCCTGTAAGCAATCTTAATGAAACTCAATGGGTGTCAAAAAAAAAAAAAAAGGCATAAACCATATTAGGGTGTGGTGGTGCACGCCTTTAATCCCAGCACTAGGGAGGAAGAGGGAGGAGGATCACTCTGAATTCAGGCCATCCTGAGACTACATGGTGAATTCCAGGTCACCCTGGGCTACAGTGAGACCCTACCTTGAAAAACAAAAACAAAACAAAACCAGAAACCAGCCAATTAACCTGCTTACATGAATGTGTTTCTGTAGAAATTTTTTAAAAGCTGGCAATAGTGATGCCATTTTCTGAGCTTTAAGGACAACTGAGATCATTACAGTCCCTCAAAATGGCTACAATCTAATGTTGAAGGCTTTACATAAGACATAATTAAAATTTTACTGTAATTTGTTCTAAGCTTAATCAAACTTGAAAAAGTTAATAAATTACATGAAAGAAGACATAAAAGTAGAAGAAAGGAATTCCCTGAGAAAGGGACAAGAGAGAGAAATAAGGGATGAATATGATCAAGGTATATGATAAACATATGAAAACATCATAATATAGCCAGTTATCATTTATAACTGATATATACATGTTGATTAAAAATAAAAAAACCTGGGCTGGAGAGATGGCTTAGCGGTTAAGCGCTTGCCTGTGAAGCCTAAGGACCCCGGTTCGAGGCTCGGTTCCCCAGGTCCCACATTAGCCAGATGCACAAGGGGGCGCACGCATCTGGAGTTCGTTTTCAGTGGCTGGAAGCCCTGGCGCGCCCATCCTCTCTCTCTCCCTCTATCTGTCTTTCTCCCTGTGTCTGTCACCCTCAAATAAATAAATAAAAAATGAACAAAAAAAATATTAAAAAAAAAAAAAAACCTGACTGTTATTGTCCAATCCTCACAAGATACACAAGTACCTTAAAAATATCTGTTAGGGACTGGAGAGATGCCTTAGTGGTTAAGCGCTTGCCTGTGAAGCCTAAGGACCCCGGTTCAAGGCTCGGTTCCCCAGGTCCCACGTTAGCCAGATGCACAAGGGGGCGCACGCATCTGGAGTTCGTTTGCAGTGGCTGGAAGCCCTGGCACACCCATCCTCTCTCTCTCCCTCTATCTGTCTTTCTCCCTGTGTCTGTCACCCTCAAATAAATAAATAAAAAATGAACAAAAAAAATATTTAAAAATAAAAAAATAAAAAAACCTGACTGTTATTGTCCAATCCTCACAAGATACACAAGTACCTTAAAAATATCTGTTAGGGACTGGAGAGATGGCTTAGTGGTTAAGTGCTTGCCTGTGAAGCCTAAGGACCCCGGTAGGAGGCTCGATTTCCCAGGACCCATGTTAGCCAGATGCACAAGGAGGCACATGCGTCTGGAGTTTGTTTGCAGTGGCTGGAGGCCCTGGCATGCCCATTCTCTCTCTCTCTCTGCCTCTTCCTCTCTCTGTCTGTCGCTCTCAAATAAATAAATAAAAATAAATACATGTTTTTTTAAAGAATCTGTTGGGCTAAAGAGATAGCTCAGTGGTTAAAGGTGCGTGTTTGAAAAACCTAATGGCCTGGGTTCAATTCCCCAGCACCCATGTAAAGCCAGATGTACAAAGTGGCACACACATCTGGAGCTTGTTTGCAACAGCTAGAGACGCTGGAATGCTCATTCTCTTTCTGTCTTTCTGTTCCTCTCTGCTTACAAATTTAAAAAAATATGTTAAAAAATACCTCTCTGTCAAAGAAACTAAAATTACCCTGGGAAAAAAGCCAAAACAGCCAAGATGGTATGTTAACTAGGCTAGTATGAGCTGCGTGTCAGCTAAAATATGAGGCAGGTCCATGTCATCCACCTACACCCGAGAGAGAGGTCCAAAGGTTCTTGGTCAGGAAGATAGTAGCCGAGTTCTATGTCTGCCATTCTTCAGAGGGGCCCGCTAGACAAGGCCAGCGTTGGGGCTGTACATGTGGACATAACCTCGGTTACATGAGGTACCCAGGTCTGTGTACATCTATAGGGGTGTGTGGAGGTAAGAGGTTGGCATCACAGTGCCCCATGTCCTTGGCTCATGAACATGTACTTGTGTCCTGATTTAAGTGTTTAATTTGACCCATAGACTCTCTGGAGCCCAGACACTCATTATTCTTGAACATCTTCGTGACGGCCGAGCTTTGCTGAAAGCTTCAGTGAGCTCGTACCGCAGCCCTGGGACATTACTACTGTGGATGAGATAAGAAAACCAATGAGTAGCAGCTTCCATAAACCTTGAAGTTATCTTGATGGCTCTCTGAAACCTGGACTTACACTTTGCCTAAAGTACTTTGACCTTTTCCTGAGTACATATTGTACCCTGACATATACTTGTTATTCATCATATATGGGACAGCACAGCAGCAGGCCATTAAAAATGAGCATGACGGGCCGGGCGTGGTGGCGCACACCTTTAATCCCAGCACTCGGGAGGCAGAGGTAGGAGGATCGCTGTGAGTTCGAGGCCACCCTGAGACTACAGCATGAATTCCAGGTCAGCCTGAGCCAGAGTGACACCCTACCTCGAAAAACAAAACCAAACAAACAAACAAAAAAAGAGCATGATGGGCTGGAGAGATTGCCTAGTGGTTAAGGCACTTGCCCAAAAAGCCAAAGGACCCAGGGCCCACATAAGCCAGATGCACTAGGTGACACATACATCTGGAGTTCATGTACAATGGCTGGAGGCCCTAGAATGTCCTCTCTCTCTCTCTCTCATAATAAATAAAGAGCATGTTGGGTTGGGGAGATGGCTCAGCAGTCAAAGACACTTGCTTGTAAAGCCTGCTGGCCTAGATTTGATTCTCCAGTGCCCATGTAAAGCCAGATGTACAAAGTGGTGCAAGCGTTTGGAATTTGTGTGCAGTAGCAAGAGGTACTGGTGTGCCCATTCTCACTCACACAAATAGTTTTCTGTTAAAAAAAAAAAAAGTAAAAAATGAACACATCTCATTTTATTTTCTTTTTTGAGCAGGGTCACATTCCAGCCCAGGCTGGTCTCCAACTCATGGTGATCCTCCAACCTCAGCCTCCTGAGTGCTGGCTGGGGTTATCCGCATGAGTCCCCCACACCTGGTTTTATTTTCATCTCATCCATTTATAAATCTCCAGTTCACATGCAGAACTGAAATGTACTTGGCTAAAATAACTTATGCATGTGGCACAAGCTCAATACTTTTTGTACATTCAATGAATGACATTCAATCAATGCATTGGAGAACTGCTTGTCCAAGAGGGGGACACAGAAGCTTTAAGAACAGGCTCGCTCCCCGGGCACCCTCGGTGCCAATCCGGCCTTTGCTCTGAGTCCATAGTGTCGTGATCACATCTGTCAGCTTCTTAGGAGAGGACGTCTCTTTCCCCTGTGACTGTTCCTGGTCTGAGGGTCCCACCAGCAACTAAAGGGTAGGGGATTTTTCCAGCCCCAGAGCAGGCTTGGGATGACAGGAATGGAGAGGGGCTATTTCTACACAGAGATGGGGCTTTGAGAGCCCCAGGGTGATTCCCAGGACCCCTTGGGGAGGATTTAGGGGACACAGTATCCTCCTGACCTGGATCCCAACTTTTCCTCTCCTGTGTTCCTTCCCCAGTTCTAAGCTGGGGTCCAGGGTGGTCCCTTGCCCCCGTCAGCCTCTGTCCTTCCGCCTCCACCCATGCATACAGCTGAGGGGACTTGTGGCATGCATCCACTTGGGCAGCGCGGGTTTCAGGGGCAGTGCCACCCGGCCCCGGCCCCTCCACAGCTGCTCCTGGCACAGAGCGAGCAGCCATAACAAAGAATGGATTTTGCTGCAGGCGCCCTTCCAACCAGCCTTTTTGTGGGTTGGATTTCATTTGTGGGTCTGTCCCTCAGCTCAGGAAATGAAGTGATCAACAGGGCAAAAAAGAAAAGGGGGGGGGGGAGGAAATGGGTGAGGGGGCGATTGAGCAACCAAGCTGCACAAACAGCGTTGGTGGGGGGGAGGAAGGGGTCAAAGATTGCCCCCAGCTGGCGACGTCCTAGGATAAAGGGACACGGGACGCAGTGAGGCGGTGCAGAAGTGGGTCTGTCTGGGCTCCCCGCTCCTCGCCACACCGGGAGGATGAGGCTCGCCGTGGGCACCCTGCTGGCCTGTGCCATCCTGGGTGAGTGTGGGCACGGAGGAGGAATGCGGAGTACTGGCCCAGGGGCATTTCCTCGTGCTGCAGGCTGGATGCCCTGGTGCCTGGCCTTTCTTTCTTGGCCACACCGGCTCGACCTCCGTTGCCCCCGGGCACACTCCTTGCCAGCCCTTTCTGTCCTGTAATGTCACTCTTGCGGCAGTGGCTCACGATCCCTGGGAGCGTTTCTAACCACGGTTCATCCAAACCCCGCACTGCGCCTCTTCAGTGAAATCCAAACTGCTTGCTGTAAGCCCTGGCGCCTTCCTGGGATCTGACTCTGTCCCCGTCCACGGCCCGGATAGCCTTGGCGCTGGCCATGTGTGTAGTTTAAACCGGTGGGTTTTGAAGCCGGAATTCTAGAGTCCCAACAGGGGACTGGGGAGATGGCCTGGTGGGAAAAGTGCTTGCCTCACCAGCACCAGGAGCTGAGCTTGGAATCCCCACCAACCATGCAACAAGAGCGCAGGTTTGCCACCCCAGGGCTGGGGAGATGGACACAGGAGGCTATCTAATCTAGGAAGGGCTCACTGGCCGGTCAGTCTAGCCGAAATGGTGAGTTCTAGGCCAAGGAGCCTCAAAACAAAACAACAAAATACAGGGTTCCTGAGGAATTACCTCTGAGGTTGCATGAACTCTCTCCTGGGAGAGAGAAAGAGAAAGAGTGAGAGAGAGAGAGAGAGAGAGAGAGAGAGGGGATGAATATTAAGGGAGGGCCCAGTGGAAACCAAAGGAATAGGAGGGATTTCTAGATTTCTTTTTTCCTTTTTTTTTTTTTTCTGAGGTAGGGACTCACTCTGGCCCAGGCTGACCGGGAATTCACTATGTAGTCTCAGGCTGGCCTTGAACTCAAAGCGATCCTCCTCCGTCTCCCAAGTGCTGGGATTAAAGGCATGCGCCACCACACCCAGCAGGATTTCTAGATTTCTAAAGAGAGGATAGCAAACGAATACCACAGGTAAATTCCTGATCTAACTACTTGGCAGGGAAGGTCAACAGACTAAGAATGTTATCTTCCCTTGTGGTCTGGCCAGCAAGCCAAGAGTCTGGAGGCCTGGGTTCCACACCTGGCTTGGCTGAGGCAGGGCACCCTGGGCAAAAGAGCACCGTTCTGAGTCCAGGCCTCTCACTCCTGAAGAATGGCAACTCCTCCCTGCTGGTTTCCAATATGTTGGGGGAGCTACAGATGCTGTTCATACGCTGAGGTCATGCTTTTCTCTGGGCCAGAGGCTGTGACAGTGACGGGAGGAGGCAGGACAGGAAGGAGTGACCTGCCAGCAATGTCCACCAGAACAACACAGGATAATCAGCAAAGAAAAGGGGAAGTCACTGGGGGTGACCATCTCTTGACCAATCTCAGAATCCAGTGGAGCCTGTGCCTTGTCATGTTCACCAGCGGGAGTGAGATAAGGACCATCTGGGAAGAGGTGATGTAGTCATCAAGTATAGACAGGGTGGTTCTGCCTCCTATAGCACAGAGAGCGGAATCTCTTTTGTTTTGTTTTGGTTTTGGTTTTTCGAGGCAGGGTCTCACTCTAGCCCAGGCTGACCTGGAATTCACTCTGGAGTCTCAGGGTGGCCTCGAACTCACGGCGATCCTCCTACCTCTGCCTCCCAAGTGCTGGGATTAGAGGCGTGCGCCACCTCGCCCGGTGACAGGAGAGCGGACTCTTTATACTCCTGGCTTCTCTCCCCCAGGACTATGCTTGGCTGTCCCTGACAAGACGGTAAAATGGTGCGCCACGTCAGACCATGAAGCCAGTAAGTGCGCCAGTCTCCGTGACAATATGAAAAAAGTCCTCCCAGCAGATGGTGTCCAGGTCGGCTGTGTGAAGAAAGCCTCCTACCCTGACTGCATCAAGGCCATTGTGGTAAGTCTCCCTGCTCGGAAGGACCGACGGCCATCCGTACCTGGTCTGTCGTCAGTCATTTTTGGGATAATGCTCCACTCACGGATAGGCTGATGCGTGGGGCAGTCAACTGCCACTGCTATTCAAGTCACTTCCTAAGAGGAAAGAAGAGAGGGCATCTTTAGTATTTAGAAAACAAAAGCCAATGTGTTCTGAAAGGTGACTATGTTGAGGTCCTTAAGTTCTATGAATTCAGGCAATAAATGAGAACATTTGTAGAATCAAAATTATTATATAATAACCTTGCTTGGGAGGGTGTGTGTGTGTGTTTTGCTGGGGAGAACCCAAGGCCTTGCGATGCTAAGCATGTGCTCTACCACTGTGCGGCATACCAAGACCTGGAGGTTCTTCTTTTTTTTTTTTTTCTTAAATATTTCATTTATTTATTTGAGATGGGGGGGGGGGAGCGGGAGAGTGACAGAGAGGGAGAGAATGGGTATGCCAGGGCCTCTAGCCACTATAAACGAACTCCAGATGCATGTGCCATACTGTGCATTTGGCTTTATGTGGGTACTGGGGAATTGAACCCAGGTTGTCAGGTTTTTGCAGGCAAATGCCTTCACTTCTAAGCCATCTCTCAAGCCCTATATTTTTTTTTGTTTTGTTTTTGAGGTAGGGTCTCACTCTAGCCCAGGCTGACCTGGAATTCACTCTGTAGTCTCAGGGTGGCCTCGAACTCACGGCGATCCTCCTATCTCTGCCTCCCAAGTGCTGGGATTAAAGGCGTGCACCACCACGCCTGGCTCAGGCCCTATTTTTTTAAAGTAAATATTTATTTATTTGAGAGAGTACATAGATGGATGGATGGATGGATGGATAGATAGAGAGAGAGATAGATAAACAGACAGACAGATAAATAGATATATAGAGAATATGGATGCGCCAGGGCCTCCAGCCATTGCAAATGAACTCCAGACGCGTGCTCCACCTTGTGTGTCTGGCTTTTGTGGGTCCTGGAAAATCAAGCCTAGGTCCTTAGACTTCACAAGCAAGCACCTTAACTGCTAAGCCATCTCTCCAGCCCCAGCCCTATTTTCAAGTGGCATTTTCCAACATGATTTGTTTTTGTTGATTCCATCCATCCTCCTGCCCTCCCTCTCTGTCCCCCTGTATTTTCCTTCCTTCTGCTTCCATTCACAGGTTTTCCCTGTGCCCCCTCCTTCTTTCAGCTCATCTCCTTGGTTACAGTTCTATACTTGTATGTTCTACCCACATTTGCCACCCTATATACGCATACTTATAAGATAGCATGCTTCAGACCCACATATCTGAGAGAACATGTGACTTTGGTCTTTTTGAGTCTGAGTCATCTCACATAATATGATTCTTTCTAGATCCATTCATTTTCCAGCAAATGTCATAATTTTATTTTTCCATACTGCTGAGTAGAATTCCATTGTGTATAAGTACCACGTTTTCATTATCCATTCATCTGTCACTGGGAATCCAGGCTGTTTCCAGTTCTTAGCAGTTGTAACTAGGTCCTGGAGGTTGTTGTCACATGGTTAGGAGAAGATAAATGATGGATGCTGGGGGAAGAATTAAATGTCATGATTGCAGATGATGGATGATAACCTTTGCTATCGAAGTCTACAAAAATCCTCCTCACCTCATGCAAATAAATAATTTTAAAAAGAAAGTAAATAGGGCCGGAGATATGGCTTGCAATTAAGGCGCTTGCCTGCAAAGCCTAAGAACGCTAGTTCTAATCTCCAGGTCCCATGTATAGCCAGACGCAAAAAAGTGATGCAAGCATGCAATGTCACACATGTGCACAAGGGGGCGCACACGTCTGAAGTTTGTGCACAGCAGCTGAAAGGCCCTGGCAGACCCATTCTCTCTCTCTGCCTTTTTCTCCCTCCCGCCCTCCCCCCACCTCTCTCTCTCTCAAAAAAAAAAAAAAAAAGGCAAATAAGCTATGGGCTTAGTGGGCAGACAGTTATACTATCTCAAGTGACGTAGTGACTTCAAGATGACAATTCAGCCAGGAGTGGCTGTCAGTACACTTCTGTCCGCTCAGCACTTGGGAGGCTGAAGCTGGAGGACTGTGAGTTCAAGACCAGCCTGGGCTACATAGGCCCTGGCTTAAAACAAACAAAAACAACAACAAAATGATGAACATTCACAGAAGCAAAAATTAAAACAAATTAAAAAAAAAAAAAACTTTAAAGTAACCATGCTATGATAAGAAATAAACCCAGAGCGGGGCGTGGTGGCGCGCGCCTTTAATCCCATCACTCCGGAGGGAGGCAGAGGTAGGAGGATCGCCGTGAGTTCGAGGCCACCCTGAGACTACATAGTAAATTCCAGGTCAACCTGGGCTAGAGTGAGACCTTACGTTGAAAAACCAAAGAGAAAAAAAAAAAAGGAAGAAAGAAATAAACCCAGACTGCCTGGGTCCACGTTCCAGTGCCACGACTTATTATTTATGAGGCACAAGACAGTGGCTTAAGCTTTGGGTGCCCCGATTTTATAATTTGTGACATGGAGCTGAGGTGGCACGGGGGTGGGGAGGGAGGGGGACTACCAGGTGTCTGTGTGGACAATATCCCAAAAATGAAAGTAAGGATGGAAGTATATAGTGTAGCCAAGAAGCTAAACCCAGAGAAAATGCTCTGAATGAAAGGCTGCAGAGATGGCTTAGTGGTTAAGTGCTTGCCTGTGAAGCCTAAGGACCCTGGTTCGAGGCTTGATTGTCGAGGACCCACGTAAGCACAAGGTGGTGTATACATCTGGAGTTCTTTTGCAGTAGCTGGAGTCCCTGGTGTGCCCACTCTCTCTCTCTCTCTTTCTCTCTCCTTCTTGCTCTCTCTGTCTGTCACTCTCAAAGAAATAAATAAGCAACAACAACAAAAGGCTGCAGCAGGTGTTTTTTAATTAAAAAAAAAAAGCCGCAGAGCTCCTGGAGTTCTATGAGCCCAGGACTGGAGGGAAAAGTATTGAGTGCTTGCTGACAGTGAAAAATCTTCCAGACACAGTTTGCCGTCGATATCCATGACCTCGCAGTGCCTGACACCACCCGACACAAGACTCTTCTTATAATAGGAGGAAAAGATGATATCAGAATAAAAGAGAGACTGATTAAGAGGGGGAGGGGATATGACGAAGAGTGGATTTGTGAAGGGGCAGTGGTGGAGGGGAAGGAATTATCATGGTTTATTGTCTACAGTTTTCCAAAATTTTATTTTAGAGAGTGGGAGAGACAGAGAGAAAGAGAACTGGGCCTCAACCACTGCAACCCAACTCCAGCTGCTTGCGCCACCTAGTGGGCATGTGCCAGCTTGTGCTTGCCTCACCTTTGGGCGTCTGCCTAATGTGAGATCTGGAGATTAGAACATGGGTCCTCAGGCTCTGCAGGCAAATGCCTTAACCGCTAAGCCATCTCTCCAGACCTATGGAAGTTGTCAACAAAGAAAAGGCTTTTTTTTTTTCTTTGTATTACAATAAAAAAAAGCATTGAGTCCTGAGTCAGGGTGGAGACCAGAGACTTCATAGTTTCCATCCTCCCAAGAAGAAGGGCTTCACAAAGGAAGAACTCGCAAGAAGTCTCAAGATACAGGAGTCTGTGAATGAGGAACACCTCGCTGAAGCTGAGAACAGACGTAGTTGTAAAGAACCTGAGCCCTTGAATACCACCCCCGTCAGAGCCTATAGGAAGAACACGGGCCATGACCAACTGAGTATTGCCCTACCCCACCAGGTCAGCCAGGCCAAACCTTTGGAGTTTTCTAGAGCAAATCCACATAGGAATTTTAGCCAGGCGCTAGACACCTTTCCAGAGAAAAGAGAAAAATTACCCCATCCCTTTCTGTCCAGGGCGATGGCATCAGCTGGCGCAAACAGGGTTGTGTGGTGGTGTGACCCTAGACCCGCGGCACCCCACTGGCCCGTGCCTATCTGTTCTGGCTGGAGTGAGCCTTCTACTCTGTCTTTCAGGCAGGCGAAGCTGATGCCATGACAGTCGACGCAGGCTGGGTGTATGAGGCAGGCCTGACTCCCAACAACTTGAAGCCTGTGGCAGCAGAATTCTATGGGACAAAGGAGAGTAAGTTCTCACGGGGCCCCCAGGAGAGGCGTGGTTCTGGGTCCTAGTAGGTGCTGAGCCCCGTTTTGTGGGAAGCTCTTAGGTATGAGTATAAGCGTTCATCTTTGGGGCGTGAGCTGAGAATGAAGGGGCACTGACAGCCACCCACACATGCACACGTCAGGCATCAGGGGATTGCGGGGCTGGTGTAGCTGATATGTCCCTCCTGTCCCCAGGCACTGGCACAGCGGACAAACAGAATAGGCTGGGTGCAGCTTGACCTGAACGCCATTGAGTCTGATTATATATGCACAGGACCCTCAAGTCACCCTGGAGCCTCAGGTCCCATGTATAAAGGAGATCTCATCCTGTGGCACATAGTAGGGCCCCCAACAACCCAAGAAGTCTTCTGAGGTCAATCTGGCAGCCTCTGTCACTGTGCCAGGGGCCAAAAAGTAAAATAAAAAATACTTAAAGGCAGGTGGTGGAGAATGTGGGCCTCAGTTATTGTGGCTCTAATTTCCTGGTGGCCTTGATGAGTTGGTGTGTGCAGGCAAACACAGTATGAGGTCAGGGTAGGCAAGGCACCTGTAACTTGTCTGTGGGTGGCCCTTTTGTCCCCCGTACCTGCCTGGAGTCATATTTCAAATGTACCTTCTATCTTTCCTCTTCTCTGTTGGCCTGGGGAGGGTTTTCTGGGCTCATTACCACCCGGTAATTCAATATAAGTAGCCTCTGGTCCCCTGCATTTCATCAAGAGCCCGGTAGAGGTGAGAGGCGTTTCTGTGTGCCCAGTGGCAGGTCTTCCATTCACGCTGTCCCTTTGCAGAACCACAAACCTACTATTTGGCTGTGGCTGTGGTGAAGAAAGGCACTGACTTCCAGCTGAACCAGCTCCAGGGCAAGAAATCCTGCCACACCGGCCTTGGCAGGTCCGCGGGATGGAACATCCCCATCGGCTTGCTTTACTGTGACCTGCCTGAACCACGCAAGCCTCTTGAGAAAGGTAGGCGGGCACTTGTCCCAGGGACGTCCGCGTGGGGCCATGGTGGGGTGGGGCAGTCGTGGTTAGACAGGCAGGTGCCGTGACCCAGGTGAAAACTGGGAGCTCTGTGTCACCAGCTGCCCTTGGGAGGTGGCAATTGTGTCTTTTTTTCTGCCGTGAGCTCCCAAGTATCCCGGCAGAGGTTGTTCTGAGATAGACAGAAAGACATCCAGGGAGGGGTTTATTTTGGTAATAATGACCCGGGCCCTCCCATCTCCTGCTAAGATGGGAGATGTTGGTGACATGCTCCATTCTGCTGAGCGTTGCTTTGGTGCCATCTGCTGGCCATGAGGCTGCCTTGAACCTCCCCTAGGTCGTCCTCACATCTCCATGTATATGGGTCGCCAAACTTGGCGGGTGGGTGGGAGGCATCGACCCGTGTTCCCCCGGCCTGGTGACGATGGGACGTGGGTGGACTTGTTCCTGCTTGAAAACCCTAAAGCTTGATCAGGGACAACACGAGCAGGGCCGAGCTGGGGTCGGGCCCCGGGCCTCCCTGCGGTCAGTGGCCTCGCTGGGGGAGCGGTGGCCTTTGCTGATACCTGGCTGTCGTCTTCTCGGTGTTGAGCAGCGGTGGCCGGCTTCTTCTCGGGCAGCTGTGTCCCCTGTGCAGATGCGATGGCCTTCCCCCAACTGTGTCAACTGTGCCCAGGCTGTGGCTGCTCTTCCCATCAGCCATACTTCGGCTACTCCGGGGCCTTCAAGTGAGTGACACTGCCTGCTGTCCCACAGTGGCCAAAATGACGGTGCCCTGGGGTGTGTGTGTATAGGGGTGGGGACGGGCATTATTTGCTGGTCCAAATCACATCCCTTTCACTTGACCCTGAAAATTAAGCCCCCCTCTGGGAGACCTCACTGTCCGCTTAGAACTCTCAAGCCTGGACGGTGCCTTTTCTCACTGGACTGGATAGAATCTGAAAGGACAGTCCCAACCCTGGCCCCGGAGCTACTGTTTGGTGACGGCCCCTCTGCTGTCCATTACAGCTGCACCAGGGTTAATGCTCTGGCCTCTCTCTGCCTCAGCCCATGTCCCGTTCAGTCATCACGTGTGGCTGGTTTACTGTGCTCTCTCTCTCTCTCTCTCTCTCCCCTCTCTAATTGTACCTTGCTTCTCCCCTTAAAGTCATATAGCCAAGGTAAAAAGACCATTGTCTTCCATGCTAAGAATTTAAAGCTTTCAATGTCTTGCCACTTTGGGGGACAAGTTGAGGGACATTCGTCTCCTGTGAGCTCACCCCTCCATCTCAGTGGCACCCTGGATGTCAGCACTCCACTCTAAAGCCACCTCTACCGCGGGAGCTTCTCAGAAGCCTCTCCTGTGCACCGTCCACTGGTTGGACAGTGTGATCTGAGCTGGGGCGGGGGCCCAGCGCAGCAGCCCTCCTAAGGTGCTCCCTTCCCGCAGGTGCCTGAAAGATGGTGCTGGGGACGTGGCCTTCGTCAAGCACACAACCATATTTGGTGAGTGATGGGAAAGGAATCTGGCAGATGCTATCTGAAGAGTGGGCATCCCTTCGCTTACCCCCTTTTCCATGGTCACTGGTCACCCACTAGCAGGATCCTCTCCCTGCGTGAGCTCCTACCTGGGCGTCTCCATGCGGATTCACGGGCCTCTCTCCTATTGCTCAGCGTCTTCCTACAATGACTTTGTCTCCAGGCCAGTAGGCCAGGGCCCGGTCTGGCTAACAGGCCTGTCAATCATCCTGCTGAGACCAGATTCACCGGATGGGGACAGTCATTGCTGTACTGGGCGTTGGAAGTCCCTAAGCCTTCACCTGATGCTTGACTCTCTTTCCTGCATATCCTCTGGCTCTCGGTGATCCCACCAAGCCTTTCAGCTCATGCTTACTATGACCAACAAGATGGCAGGAGAGGGGAGGGGACAGCTCGGCTCCTGGCTGGGCCTTCCACTGGCTCACCTGGGCTTTCTTTTCCTCCAGAAAACCTGCCTCAGCAGGCTGACAGGGACCAGTATGAGCTGCTCTGCCCCGACAACACCCGCAGGCCAGTGGATGACTATGAACGGTGCAACCTGGCCCGGGTCCCTTCTCACGCAGTTGTGGCTCGAAGTGCGGACGGCAAGGAGGACTTGATCTGGGAGCTTCTCAGCCAGGCCCAGGTACTTCCGCCCGCCACCCTCTCCCCCAGTTGCCCCTTACAGCTCCTGCTTGGATTTGGGGATGTGTGGAATTCTCCTTGCCTTCTGGACACCCTAGAAGTCTTTGTGTGTTCGGGACACAGTGGAAGATTCTGGCATATATGGATCCACTTCAGTGACAAGCCACTCTGTCTGTATTATTATAGGCAGCAAAGGCCACTGGGCCTTCAAGTGCCATCACCAACCCAGGGGCTAAAGACCCTTTGCAGAAGTTCCTGTTGCCTTGTTTCATTCTTCTCAATTCTATTTCTTTTTGGGGTGTGTGTGTGTGTGTGTGTGTGTGTGTGTGTGCGCGCGCACGCACATGTGCCTACATATAATCTTGGGAGGCCTAGAAAGGTGAACTAGAGCAAACGGGCTAGCCAAGCCAGATGCATCAGTGATCTCCAGGTTCAAGTGAGAGAGCCTGGCCCAATAAAGAAAGTGGGGGGTGGGGTGGCAGGAGAGATGGCTTAGAGGTTAAGGCGCTTGCCTGCGAAGCCTAAGGACTCACGTTCCACTCTCCAGGTCCCACGTAAGCCAGAAGCACAAAGTGACGCACGCATGCACACAAGGTCGCACATGTGCGCAAGGGGGCGCACGCATCTGGAGTTCCATTGCAGTGGCTGGAGGCCCTGGTGCACTAATTCTCTCTCTCCCTCTCATTCTGTCTCATTAACAACAAAAAAAAAAAGCCAGCCTGTTGGGCTTGCCTCAAAAAAAAAAAAAAAAAAATCAAAAAGTGGACAGAGAGCCAGGAAGACACTTGGCTTCAGCCTCTGGTCTCCATGCACATACAAATGGTACCCCACCCACGTATGTGCACCTACACACATGAAAACATGCATACAGACACATACGAGCTTAAGTAGCAACGACATAGTGCCTGCCTCTGCAATGCATGCATTGCTTGCTCCCAGTGACCTCACAACTCCTCAAGGAGACAGGCCCAAGGACACATGGGGAGGTAGGGTGCGGTGTGATCTTAACAAGTACTGAGCAGAAAAAGGGCTGGGTGGTCAAAAGTACACCTGACTGCCTCCTCTCTTGGCTTCTTGAAGTCTCTCTCTCTCTCTCTCTCTCTCTCTGTGTGTGTGTGTGTATGTGTGTGTGTGTATTTGTGTTTCTTGGAGCCTTTCATTTTTTTTTTTTCAATCCCATTTCCTTTTAAGTCTCCTGTATTCATGCTTCTGTTATATCTCTGTTTGTTTGTTTTTTTTTCTTTCTGTGAACAGGAACATTTTGGCAAAGACAAATCGAAAGACTTCCAACTGTTCAGCTCTCCTCACGGGAAGGACCTGCTGTTTAAGGATTCTGCTCTTGGGTTCTTTAGGGTCCCCTCTAGGATGGACTACAGGCTGTACCTTGGCCATAATTATGTCACTGCCGTTCGGAATTTACGAGAAGGCGTATGTAAGTACTTGGAGAATCAGGTGACTCCCAGGAGCTCAGGAAGCAAGGTTGAGGGTCAGCCATCGTCTTTCCAGGGACTGAAAGCCTCCCCAGGGTTCCTGGTCCACCTGTGAGGCCAGCTTAAGCTGATGCTCAGTGACAGTCTTCAGCACAAGCAGGCCTGGATGTTGCCAAGGGCTTTAAGGGCAATTCGCATCTTAAATGACTTGGGTTAGTGCTCATCACATAATGAACTGGCCTGGACATAACAACAAAGGGCTTTAAAGGCAATTCACATTGTAAATGACTTGCGTTGGTGCTCATCTTACTTCCTTTGCATAAGCTAGGATTGCCTCATCCCCATAATGAAGCCAAGTAACCTGTCGCAAAGTGAAAATAACATGGAGATGTGGCAGTCCGGCATATCCCCAGCCAGGACTGCGGTTAACATGGATATCATGAAGCCGAACTCTACAGAGTTCATTTCAGTGCCAAGGTTCAAGTGGGTCACCGGGATTTGTTTAGTTCGTTCAGTGGACATACATTATTAAACATCTAGCCATAAACTCTGCTATATTCTGGACTTAAACAAGAACATGGATTAAATTCTGGTGTCCTGGAATGTTCACTTGAGAGCAAAGACAAACGCCTGATGGATAGTCATTCTTCTGGACAGTCAGTTACAAAATGAGAGAACAGTTTAGAAGGGATGACAAAAGAAAAAAAAAAAATGCAGCCAAGTCCTATAAGAGTGCAAAACAGGCCTGGGCTAAGGGTTGGGCTAAGGTATCCTTGAGGAAATGACTGGGGACTGAGTCTGAAAGATGAGCAGGTACACAATTTTTTACACATTTTATTTATTTATTTATGAGAGATGAAAGAGAGAGAGAGAGAGAATGGGCACACCCGAGCCTCTAGTCACTGCAAACAAACGTCAGACACATGTACCACCATGCACATCTGGCTTACATGGCTTCTGGGGAATCGAACCTGGGTCCTTAGGCTTTTCAGGCAAGCACCTTATCCACTAAGCCATGTCTCCATTCCTGCACATTTTTTTCAACTGGACACTGATTATACTGTCCATATGCTCATGGCGGATGTCCCTGTGAACAAGGGGGGGGGGCATGGCCCTTTTCCTGCTAGAGTGTATGTTCTCTTGAGTGGAATCTGACATTGAACAATGAACAGAGAAATGAGAACCTAGCAGATGGCTGAGTGCTCTTTGAAAAACACAGAAGAAAGTTGACCTGCAGGCCAAGGGCGCAGAGGTGGAGAGTTAGCAGTTCAGGAGATAATGTTAACTCTAAATACAATCGACCAAGAACCTGCGCTAACCTTGCTTTCTGTGATGAGCTACATGAGTGGGATCCGTTTGTTTCTTGTTGCTAAACCCCAGCATTTGCATGAAGGCAGTTGATAGCATTGATAAGCGCCGCCGGGCAGCAGCTGGGACCTTTAGGTCCTGAGCTTTCATTCTTTGTTCTTGTGCCACAGGCCCAGAGAGCACTGGCGACTGCCCGTCAATCAAGTGGTGCGCCCTGAGCCACCATGAGAGGCTCAAGTGTGATGAATGGAGCGTGAACAGCGGAGGACAAATAGAGTGTGAGTCGGCGGAGAGCCCGGAAGACTGCATCGACAAGATTGTGGTATGTTACCTCTTGCCTCCCTAGGGGCCAGCATCCCGCCCCTGTGGCCTGCTGGCTTGCCACAGGGCTGAGCTGATGAGGGCTCCTGGAGTGCTGAAGGAACCGCATTGCTAGAATCTTTGCTCTGACCCTATAAGCATAGCTCCCAGGAGGTTTGGCACCCTTAGAGTCTGTGGATCTTAGGGATGCCTTTAGGATCCAGTTTCCTCGTCACGTTAGTATACAGCGATCTGAGCCACGTCCCGCCGTCGGAGGCTGGACCGCAGCAAGAGTGTCCTTGGACTTGTGGTACGCCGCAGTGAGTGTGGAAGGATTCTGTTTTGATTTTGGAGGCAATCACAAATTTGCTCTGATGATCAAAATAGTGTCCCACGTTTGCTTATAGAGAACTTTAGAATGCAGAGCCAGAGAAAGGAGAAAATCAAAAAGCAAAAGGGTGCAACTCAGACAAAACCCTCTTATTGGGGATCACGTCATACAGGTTGTGCCTCTTACCTTACGGTATCTAGTGAGAATTTCCCATATCACGAATAATTCCTTAAAACCCTGACTGGGGTTTCTGTGTTGGCGCGCACGTGCAGGTAGAAGGGTGGCATTCCTGGCAAGGGCAGAGAAGCGCTGAGCTCTCAGCCCTCCCTGCTCCCTTCCCTTCGCTCGCGGAGCTCCTCCAAGTGACTATAACCTTCAACAGACCCTTCAGTAACAAACCAGGCAACGTACTGAGAAGAAGACCCGTCATGGAAGGGATGAAGACCTCATGCCACCATCCACCGACTCTTGACATTCGTCCGTTATCAAGTTACTATGTAATTTTCTTTTTTTTTTTTTTTTTTTTGAGGTAGGGTCTCACTCTAGCTGAGGCTGACCTGGAATTCACTATGTAGTCTGAGGGTGGCCTCGAACTCATGGCGGTCCACCTACCTCTGCCTCCCGAGTGCTGGGATTAAAGGCGTGCGCCACCACACCTGGCTCTTACTATGTAATTTTCAAAACCATCTATCACGAAGCAAAAACCAACCATCAAGCCCATTCATTTCTCTACATTTAAACATATTACCTTATACTGCCTTAACACACACTCTGTTTTAATTTTTGTTGGTCCGAGTCAAGGCAAGAAAAATCAAAGAAAATTAACAAAAAGTTTCCCAACTCAAAATATGAGTCAGTATCAGGCAAGTTAATCATTTGAACAAGATTGTTTTCGATATTACACCCTGCATGTGATATGCTAGATAATGTTTTTAATGCGTGCAAAAAAAAAAAATGAACACAAGAATGAAGACTCTTGGGAACACAAGAAGTCTTAAATGAGGAAGATGAAAAGATGAAGTATGCTCAAATGGAAGCATTTTTGGAAGAGTTATCCTGTGACACTGGGAGCAGCTCTCCTATGACAACATTGGCGCTTGAGTCTTGGACATTGGAAACAGTTTACAGATACTGACTCTGAAACCAAAGACCAATGTCACCGTGTTCCTGGCTCACCACAGACAAGAAGATGACTGCTGCTCAGGAGTGCTTGATCTGTTATGATAAGCTTGTTTTATCAAATGCTGTTCCAGCATAAGCTCATGAATTAAATGCAACTGAAGTGACCAACATCATTGCTATTAAAGAACATTTTTCTAACCAAGTACAAGGTCGGAGTTTATCAGGTCCCATACCTGTTCACCTCATCACTCTTCATGGGGAACCATTCAGTTTCTGAGTTCCACAAAGGTGTTTTCACACCCAGGATGGTGGCTGTGGAAAGTGAAGGTGAGCGTGGGAAGCAGAAATCATAGGAAACTGGTGCTTTCCAACGTGTGAGTGTGCAAGACTTCCCAGAGAGTCATGATCTGGCATAGGGTGCTCCTGTTTCCGGAACCATGCAGGGGTTCATAAATACTTACTATTTTTTTTCTGTCTTGTGGGTCAGGATAGGTACTCTGAATTGTATAATTACAACATTTACAGAATTATGGGATTATAGTACCCATAGAAGTAGGAACCCTGTGAGTTTGCTATGAATTAAAATGAAGGAACTGAAGGGCAGGTGGTTACTGATAAACCACACCCCAGAGGTGAAATTCTTTTTTTTTAATATTTTATGTTTTTATTTTTTAAAATTTTTATTAGCATTTTCCATTTTGTCGGCCAAAATGTGACCATAATACAGTATATGTTAACGTAAACTTAAGATGATTTCTCTGCAGACAAAAGTGGCTGTGTGCTAGGAATACTGGAGAATTCGATGGTGCTTTTGAGATTTTCAATCATTGAGAAAATCTGGTTAAAATAACTACAGACAGAATAATGCTTCTCATGGGAAATTAGAGGCAGCTCTTTGGTCTTCCTAATAGGTGACGTTTGTACCTTTGCCAACACGTCATCCTTATGTCACTGGATTTGTTGTATCAAGTCAAAAGGCTTGAAGAGAATTACCTCAAAAAATCAATCAATCAATCAATAAATAAATAAAAAGGCCTTAGAGAGCTTAGGCAAAGCTAACGGCTGTGAAACGAAAAGCAAGCTACTTAACGTGTTTTCTGAAGTCGCTATGTCAGCAAGTCTGGGACACTTAAAAAAAAAATGTCATCCAGATGCCATGTGACCTCTGACATGCAGACCCTGAGACTGATCTGGTGACGGAAGCCTTCAAGAGCTTAAGACACCAAGCAAATGCGTGGGGCGGGTGTGTGTGGTGGTGGTGGTGGGGGGGGGGGAATTAAGCATTTCTTTTTTCAGCTTCAGTTTGCTATAACAAGCAAAGATGAACCAAGAAGAGTTCGAAGACATGTCTCAAACTGTGCGATGTCCCCCGACACCTCACGTCAAGCCTGAGCAGCGAAGACTTGAGGCACCTGCCGTTTTTGACAAACAGTACTCACTGAGAACTTAGACTTTCACCTGCCTCTTCTTTCCATCGTCTGACTTACAACCGACCACCGATGGCTGTCAAAATAGGTCTTTTTCTGAATCCTATGTGGGAAGCAGATAAAAACCTCAGGTCCCTTGGGCCTTCGATGTAGTCAATTGTAAAATACTTCCCTAGCCTGGATTTGACCCCCATATTCCCTGACTTAAAAAAAAAAAAACCCTTAAGTTCTAAAATATGAATTACATGCTCATATTAAGTTGAAAGTAGGGAGAGAGATACGAAGTATATGAATTGGTTACTGAGGCTGGGACGGAATTTTACTACCAGCATTCAAAAATACAAGGGCATTGATAAGCTTATGACTTGAATCGTTTTATTTTCTTTTTTAAAAACACGTTTTATTTATTTATTTGAGAAAGAGAGAGAATGGGCATGCCATGGCCTCCAGCCACTGCAAATGAACTCCAGATGCATGTGCCACCTTGTGCATCTGGCTTATATGGGACCTGGGGAATCGAACTGGGGTCCTTTGGCTTTGCAGGCAAATGCCTTAACCACTAAGCCATCTTCTCTATCCCTTGAGTCGTTTTATAAAGAGACTTGTTGCCGGGTTAATCATGTGCTGTGACTTGCTGTGTCTTTCCAGAACGGAGAAGCCGATGCCATGAGCTTGGATGGAGGCTACGTGTACATAGCGGGCAAGTGCGGCCTGGTGCCCGTGCTGGCCGAGAACTACCGTAAGTGCGGGGGACGCTTCTCTGTCTTCTTCTGGGATAAGGACAGAGGGGACGAAAAATCACGGCCTACCTCATCCCACAGCCGCCATAAAACTCTCCCTTGTTGAGGGGCGGGGGCTCCTAGTTCTCAGGCTCTGGGGGTCCCTCACTGAGAATCCCCACAGTCAATCTTAAAGGATGAGAGGGATTGTGCCTTGAATCTCTGTGCTGGGAAGTCCTCGCTGAAAGTCTGTAAGTGGCCCCACTGTGGAGGACAGCTGGGATGTTGGACAGGTGTCCCAGAATTCATGCCTTGTTACAGGGATACAAACATGGCTCAGGCATTATCTGTCAGTGTGCAGACAGAGCAGGACGCGTGGAATTCACGGGCTGTATAAATTCTAGGGGGCGGCAGCTGGGAAAACTCGCACCGTCCTGAGAGTCTGGACTTGCTAGGAACCGGTGGTCTTTGTCGCTTTATCTGATTCTGCATTCTTAGTTGCCGAATGAGAACGATGCGAGTTTCCAATCTATACTCAAGGGTGTAATGTTTTCTTCGTTTTCTTTCCTCCAGAAAGCACTGATTGCAAGACACCAGAGAAAGGTGAGTTGAAATTAATAACCTCAGGCATTGGCCACTTTGATAGTAAAGATTTTGCTTTCTGTTGGAAGCAGTATTTGGAGTTAGTTAAATTGGAAGACTGAACCACAGGTCCACACTATCAGGAACAGCATGCATTTGCTGCTCAACGTGACAACTAATTTGCTTTGGAGGTTTTCCATTTTGCACCTGGCTTTATGTGGGCACTAGGGGAAAAGAACCCTGGCTATCAGGCTTTGCAAGCAAGTGCCTTTAACTGCTGAGCCATCTCTCCAGCCTGAATTGCTGTTTTTTTTTTAACTTTATACATTTAGGGAAGAGTTACATGCCAGCCATCTCTAATGGTGACAAATTATTAGTATCTTTGCTATTTTACTTTTAAACTGACACATTAAAAAACATAAATGGGCTGGAGGGATGGCTTAGCGATTAAGGCACTAGCCTGCAAAGCCAGAGGACCCAGGTTCAATTCCACAGGACCCATGTTAGCCAGATGCACAAGGGAGCACACAAATCTGGAGTTCGTTTGCAGTGACTGTAAGCCTTGGTGCGCCCATCCTCTCTCTTGCTCTCTCTCCCTCTCTTTCTCTCTGACTCTAACAACTAAATAAAAATTTTAAAAATATTTAAAAAAAACATAAATATTCCAACCAGGCATGGTGGTGCACATCTTTAATCCCAGCACTTGGGAGGCAGAGGTAGGAGGATCACAATGCACTCAAGACCACCCTGAGACTACATAAGTGAATTCGAGGTTAGCTTGAGCCACAGCGAGACCCTGCCTTGAAAAGCCAAGATAAATAAACACTGTACATAATGACAGGCCACTATGTGACCTTAGTATTCTGATTTGGAAATTCAGATAAATGTCTTCCTGATAGAGCGTACCCGGTGCCTCACCACGGCCCACGGAAGCTGAGAGTTTCTTTCAAAGCACCATGAGTCCCTTAGGATGTACTTGCTGCCCTGGGGAGATGGTGGAGCTCATTGGAAACAGATGTTCTGGAGGTTACTAAAGCTAGTAATGCCACTTTCCCGACATCTTCCTTGTAGGGTATTACGCTGTGGCGGTGGTAAAGAAATCAGACGCTACCATTAACTGGAACAATCTGAAAGGCAAGAAGTCCTGCCACACCTCGGTAGACAGAACGGCTGGCTGGAACATCCCCATGGGCCTGCTCTATAGCAGAATCAACCACTGCAAATTTGGTGAGTGAATCTGGGGAAGGAGTGTGGCCAGGGCCTTATGGGGAAAAAGCGGGGGAGGGTGGGCTCTGGGGAAGATGGTGGGCACAAGAGGCCATGGGCTCTAGCTCCACACAAGCAAAATTTGGTGCCAGTAAACCTCATGGAAATATCAAAAGGGTCATAGGAAGGCTGGGAGGCCACAGAACGGAGTCAAGATGGCTCATCTCCACTGCACAGAATGGCTTCTGAGAATATACATTGGCTTTTCTTTCTCAAGAAAAAGACCAGAGGTGGGCTGGGGAGATGGCTCAGCGGTTAATAAAGACGCTTGACTGCAAAGCCTGCCGGTTGAGGTTCAATTCCCCGGCCACCCACACAAAGCCAGATGGGCATTCGTTTGTGTGGGCAAGAGGCCCCAGATGTGTGCGTGTATGTGTGCATGATGCCTACATGCACATGCATGCACACGGTGCAAATAAATAAATAACAATTAAAAAGGAAGGGAGGCTAGAGAGATGGCTTGGCAGTTAAGGTGTTTGCCTGCAAAGCCAAAGGATCCCGGTTCGGTTCTTCAGGATCCACGTAAGCCAGATGCACAAGGGGCACACGCATCTGGAGTTCGTTTGCAGTGGCTGGAGGTCCTGGCATGCCCATTTTCTCTCTATCTCTCTGCCTCTTTCTCTCTATCAAATAAATAAATAAAATATATTTTAAAAATTAAAAAGGAAAAGAAAAAGACTAGAGGTGAACGGTCCACATCTGGCAGGTGTTAAGGGCTTCTCTCTTTGCTGCATCACTGTTCCCACACGAGACTTCCAGATTCCAGGTTGACCCTGTGCCTGCCAGTGCATCTATGATCCAGGAAGGAGTTAGAAGCTAACAGAAGTTCACAAGAAATGCTGTCAGCTCCATAGAGTCTTCCAGATGCCTATCCAATTACCTCAGATAATTTCCCCTTGCTGGGAATTTAGGTTGTGTTGCCGGACCTAATTGTAATCTTTCCTCTGAGCATATTCCCACCTCAAACAAAACTAGACTTTTTGAGACTGAGGAATGAAGGGGAAAGAATCGTGGGTAGACAGCCAGCAATCCCGGCAGCAGGGCTCTGTGAGCTGCAGGAGTGTGGGAGCTTCCTGGTGTCTTAAGGTGTTGGCAGCCTCCCTAAGGATTCATCACAGGGCTACATTGCAATTACCACATTCTCTGTGTGTTCTAAATCTCATCAGGTAGGAGTTGATTTCCACCTCCCTAAGCTTCTGGCTATAAGATCCCTATTGCCGAAGGCTTTATAAGGGTTTTGATTTATATTCATTTCGTATTTCCTTCCTGCCACCTCCAGATTCAAACAGCTCCTTAAAAGGGAGGGAACTGAGCTGGAGAGATGGCTTAGTGGTTAAGGAGTTTGCCTATAAAGCCAAAGCATCCAGGTTCGATAAGCCAGATAAGCCAGATGCACAAAGTAGCACATGTGTCTGGAGTTTGTTTGCAGTGGCTGGAGGCCCAGGCATGCACATTCTCTCTCTGTCTCTCTCCCTCTTTCTCCATCTCTCTCTCAAATAAATAAAAATAAAAATATTCTTTTTTAAAAGAGAGAACCATCACTGGGCAGCGTGGTGGCACACGCCTTTAATCCCAGCACTAGGGAGACAGAGGTAGGAGGATCACCTTGAATTCAAAGCCAGCCTGAGACTACGTGGTGAATTCCAGGTTAGCCTCGGCTAGAGTGAGACCCTACCTTGAAAAAACAAAAAAAAACAAACAAACAAACAAAAAGAGGGAGGAAGGAAGGAAGGAAGGGAGAAAGAAAGAAAGAAAGAAAGAAAGAAAGAAAGAAAGAAAGAAAGAAAGAAAGAAAGGAGAGAACCAGTCAATGTGAGTACAAACTGGCCTCGTTAAGGATTTGAGTTAGAATGGAACTGTACCAAGACACCACTGTATATCAGTTGGACACAAAACCTAGGGCCACGTCCCAAAAGCTTGGGCTTCTGACGTCTGTACTCCTGAACCTTCTGGTTCTTTGACAACCACAGACAGGCAGCTAGATGGCAAGGATACTTCCCTTTTCTGGAGCTTGGCGAGATCATGAAGATTCTTTGATGACTAGAGGGATGGAGGGTGTGGAGGGAGAGGGAGAGGGAGGGAGAGGGCAGAGACCATAAGCTCAGAAATTCTGAGTCTTCTTTTTTTTTTTTTTTAAAGATTTATTTTATTTATTTACTTGAAAGCGACAGACAGAGAAAGAGGCAGAGAGAGAGAATGGGCACACCAGGGCCACCAGCTACTGCAAACGAACTCCAGATACATGTGCCCCCTTGTGCATCTGGCTTACAGGTGTCCTGGAGAATTGGGCCTCGAACAAGGGTCCTTAGGCTTCATAGGCAAGCACTTAACTGCTAAGCCATCTCTCCAGCCCATGTCTTTTTTTTTTTTTTTTTTTTTGAGGTAGGGTCTCACTCTAGCCCAGGCTGACCTAGAATTCACTCCATAGTCCCAGACTGGCCTTGAACTCACAGTGATCCTTCTACCTCTGCCTCCCAAGTGCTGGGATTAAAGACGTGGGCCACCATACGTGGCTCCTGTGACTTCCTTCTAGACTGGTGATGATACCACCATGGTGCCGGAAGGATTCCCCTCCACCCACACATGGAATGGTCAAAGAATCCATTCCCAACCCCAATAAGTTTCCTTTTAAGGACTGGCGCCTTGGCAGCTCTGGGTTGGTGGGTGACAGGTTAGGGAACGAGTGATGGAATATGTTCTCTTTTTCCCGGGTCCTGCAGCCCTGTCAGGTGTTAAAGTCATTAATATCGACTTACGACTTCCTCTTGCTTTTTTGCTCAGATGAATTTTTCAGTCAAGGCTGTGCCCCTGGATATGAGAAAAATTCCACTCTCTGTGACCTGTGCATCGGCCCAAGCAAGTGTGCTCAGAACAACAAGGAGGGTTATTACGGCTACACGGGAGCTTTCAGGTGAGTCTGGGTCCCAACAGAAATATAACCATTTCCCAGTGTCGGTCAGACTCCTTTTAGGAATCGAGGTGAAACCTTTACTTTCACAAGGGCTTAAAATTTGGGTTGAGTAAAATGCACCTTAGCCTTATCTGTGTCCTTTTGTTGTTGTTGTTGTTGTTTTGTTTTCTGAGGTAGGGTCTCACTCTAGTTGAGGCTGACCTGGAATTCACTGTGTAGTCTCAGGGTGGCCTCGAACTCACGGTGATCCTCCTACCTCTGCCCCCTGAGTGCTGGGATTAAAGGCGTGCGCCACCACGCCTAGCTGTCTTCTTTTTCTGGTGGTGACATGTTGGAGAATCGCATATCAAGAGCAAGGCTCTAACTTGACTCGTAGAAACGTATTAAAAGGGCCTCATTTGGGCTGGAGAGATGGCTTAGCAGTTAAGCGCTTGCCTGTGAAGCCTAAGGACCCCGGTTTGAGGCTCGGTTCCCCAGGTCCCACGTTAGCCAGATGCACAAGGGGGCGCACGCGTCTGGAGTTCGTTTGCAGAGGCTGGAAGCCCTAGCGCACCCATTCTCTCTCTCTCTCCCTCTATCTGTCTTTCTCTCTGTGTCTGTTGCTCTCAAATAAATAAATAAAAAAATTTTTTTTAAAAAAAAGGGCCTCATTTTCCAAAATGGCTCGTAAAGCTTAGGTATGACGTGTAGTGTATCAAAGTGACAGATGCTGAATTCAAATGAAAACAGCAGAACACTCATCGCACTGGCATGACCTTCACCCCGCCTTATCGTGAGCCAGTCACAAGCTCTCGAACAGCTGTAGAAAGATGCAGGTCGTTTTCCAGGAAACCCTCAGGGGTCAAGGCTTGGCCAGCTGCCTCAGAATCTAAGCCGCCTGGGTTCACAAGGATGCGCGGAAACACACACTAGTCATATCTGTGTGCCGTGCACTTTCGGTGGTTAAAAACAACAGGAGTCACTTTTGCTACTGTGTCTTTCCTGCAACTTCTCGGAGATGTGAAACAGGTCAGAATTTTGTTTTTAACCCCCAACTCCTCACCCAGAAGTATGAGAGCTGAGTGTTTATGTCAGACTTTCCTACACTTTCTGTATTTAAGAAAGAATGGGGGGCTGGAGAGATGGCTTAGTGGTTAAGCGCTTGCCTCTGAAGCCCAAGGAGCCCAGTTCGAGGCTTGATTCCCCAGGATCCACATTAACCAGATGCACAAAGGTGCGCACGCATCTGGAGTTCATTTGCAGTGGTTGGAGGCCCTGGCGCACCCATTCCCTCTCTCTGTCTTTTTCTCTCTCTGTGTCTGTCACTCTCAAATAAATAAATAAAAATTACCAAAAACAAATTTTAAAAAGAAAGAATGGCAGGAAGGAAGGAAGGAAGGAAGGAAGGAAGGAAGGAAGGAAGGAAGGAAGGAAGGAAGGAAAGAAGGCCAAATAAAAACTAAAACTAATACTAATTTTAAAAGGAAAAAAATATCAATTTCCCCTGGAAAACTGGTTCTCTACTCCCTGTGTTGATGCTGGGAAAAGTGGGAGAAGTCATAGCAAAACTTAAGACTGAGTATGTGGAACTGAGATTGTGGAGCTGCATAGCACCTGGGCGCCTGTTTCTTTCATGCCCCCATCGCTCAGTGATCAAAAGGGCTTTACACTTGCTGACACTGGGTGGCCAGCCTGGATCCGTAAGGTGGCCTCCCCGAATGGCACCTGTGCCAATCTCACCTTTCCTTTCTCCTCTGTGTCTGCTCCTCTCAGGTGCCTCGTTGAGAAGGGAGATGTGGCCTTTGTGAAAGACCAGACTGTCCTGCAAAACACTGACGGTATGTGATCCCCTCTTTCCCTGTGAAATCTGGGTCACTGGGATTCACCAGGATTCAGGGATGAGTTCCTAGAAAGCTCATAGACATCATCCACTCCAAAGCTCCACTCCTCAGTCTGTCTATTTGGTGAAGAAAGACACATTCACTCTGCACGCAGTGATCCTTGGACAAAGGTGTTCCAAGGTTGGGGCAAGAGGCATAGTGAGCCCTTCTCTCAAGTCAACCACACAGGAGCCTATTGGAAGGAGCACCCACTGCCAGGTCTTGAGATTATGAATGTTAAAATAATGATGGCAAAGCCAGGCGTGGCAGCACATGCCTTTAGTGGCATCACTCAGGAGGCAGAGGCAGGAGATCACCATTAGTTAGAGGCTAGCCTGGGACTGCAGAATGAGTTCCAGGTCAGCCTGGGCTAGAGTGAGACCCTGCCTCAAAACAAATTTAATAAAAGCATAGCAAAGCCGGGTGTGGTGAGTCATGCCCAGCATTAGGGAGTTAAGGCAGGAGGATAGGCATGATCCAGGTGACCCTGGGCTATAGTGAGACTCTACCTCAAAAAACAAACTCAAAATAAAAATAATAGCAGTGAAGAATAATAATCCATACAATAAAACAGCAGTCTGTGAAATAATACTGACGAGGTCCATGAAGGAGGGAAAGTCCTTCCTGTTCATAGAGCATGAACAAATGGGGAAAGGATGGCAAAGGTTAAGAGAGCCATCATTTGGCAACCTGCATGTTGCTGATTGATTCAGGCAAGAATCATTAGTGAGTGCTATTTTCTGGGTGAAAGATGGACAGCCATGACATCAAAAACCAAAACAAGCCGGGCATGGTGGCACAAGCCCTTAATCTCAGTACTTGGGAGGCAGAGGTAGGAGGATCACCATGAGTTCGAGGCCACCCTGAGACGACAGAGTGAATTCCAGCTCAGCCTGGGCTACAGCGAGACCCAACCTTGAAAATAATAATAATAAATAAATAAAACAGTAAAAAAGAAAGCATTGGTAAGAATGAGCAACACCCTTAGGGTCACTAAGGACTTCTGAACCACCTGCGTCCAGGCTGCTAATTCCCACCATCTCTCTTCTTCTTCTCTCCTCCTGTTCACTGTCAACTTTCCTGGATGCCCCGTCTGGGATGGGCTATCCTTACAGCACCCACTGCTCTGGTGGGCACACCCCATTCTGCAACAAGAATGCCCCTACTGATTACACAATACTTTCTATGTACATGTTGGGCACAGGGGAAAAATCACTGGGCTTTCCCCTTCTCTTGGTATTCCGGCACCTAAGATTGCATACAGTGCACAGCAGTTGCTAAGGACTGATTTGAAGCAACATCGGGTGGCTAGTTTTTCCCTAGTATGATGTTTTATACTTTTTTGAGGTAAGCCCAATGGATTGCCTTGTATTAATTTATTTATTTTATTTGAGGGCGGGAGACAGAGAAAGAGGCAGATAGAGAGAGAGAGAATGGGTGTGCCAGGGCCTCCAGCCACTGCAAACAAGCTCCAGATGCATGTGTCATCTTGTACATCTGGCTTATGTGGGTCCTGGGGAATCGAGCCTTGAACCAGGATCCTTGGGCTTCACAGGCAAGCCCTTGACCACTAAGCCATCTCTCCAGCCCTGGATTGCCTTTTTTAAAGCAAGAGAGAGAGAATTGGCATGCTAGGACCTCCAGCCACTGTAATCTAACTCCAGATGTATCCACCCCTTTGTGCACATGTGCAACCTTGCACACTTGTATCACTGTGTGTCTGGCTTATGTGGGACCTGGAGAGTCTAACATGAGTCCTTAGGCTTCTTGGGCACGTGCCTTAACTGCTAAGCCATCTCTCCAGCCCCCTAGTATGACTTGTGCATCTGGCTTATGTGTGTGCTAGGGAAATGAACCTGGGTCCATAGGCTTAGCAGTCAAGCACCTTTGAGTACTGCTACTTCTATGTTGAGGAAAAGCTATATTATTTTACGTTTGTTAAGGAAAAGGCTCAGCTTGTAACAACATACAGGTTAACAAATATAAAAACATAAAACAATGACAGCAAAGGTTAGAGCAAGGGAGAAGTGAGTGGGATTGAGGAGACATAGGAAGAGAGGATTTCTAGTTTATATGTAAATATATTTAGAAGTATTAGCTTGATCTCATGTATCACTTGTTCAATTAAAGAAAGAAAATTAAACAAAAAATGAATCAAAAATAAAGGGTATGGTGCGCACGCCTTTAATCCCAGTACTTGGGAGGCAGAGGTAGGAGGATCACTGTGAGTTCGAGACCACCCTGAGAGTACAGAGTGAATACCAGCTCAGGCTGGGCTAGAGCGAGACCCTGCCTCGAAAACCCAATAATAATAATAAATAACAATAAATAAATAAAAAGGTACAATCCTGTATTATTAAGAGAAAAATCAACATTGGCAAAAGTAAATATTTGAGAATCATTTTGGAAGGAAGGCACTGAAAAGCTGAGAATGGGCAAAAATATTTTATTATTTATTTTTAGTGTGCACGTGTGTGTAGTGTGATGTATGCATGTGCACATGTGTGCACACCCCGTGCGCATACATGAGGAGACCACAGGAGGACATTCCACATGGTTTTCTTGAGATGGAGTCTCTCAATGAACTTGAAGCTTCCTTTTTGTGTATGTGGGTTTTTCCTTTCAATCATACTAGCTGACCAGTGAGTCCTAGCAACTCTCCTGTCTTTACTTCCCCATAGAACTGGGGTTACAGGAATGTATGGCCATGCCCAGCTTTGTACATGGGTGCTGGGGTTGGAACTCAAATCCCCTTAGGCCCTCATACTTGGGTGCACAGAACTCTTGCCCACTGAGCTGCCTCCCTAGCTTCTGCTCATTTTTACAGAAAATACAGAAACAAGGAGGCCCATGACCAAGGCAGGACACGGACCTGCGCACTAGGAATGTCCCATTTTCCCCACCAAACTCACACGAGGGAGTCAGAAATGTCAAGATTAATGAAGGGGGCTGGAGAGATGGCTTAGCGGTTAAGGCGCTTGTCTGCAGAGCCTAGATTCCCAGGTTCCGGGACCCATGTAAAGCCAGACGCACGAGGTGCTGTACGCATCTGGAGTTCATCTGCAGTGGCTGGAGACCCTGCCGTACCCATTCTCTCACTCACCCCAGCGAGGTAGGGAGGGACTGAGGAGGGGGAATCATTAACTACCCCTGGTGAGTGGTAAGTGGAGCATCTACTGTGGAGCACACGAGGGGTCCTTCCCCTGCACACTGCCACAACCCCCCAGTGCCTGCATCCGCCTCTGGCGGCCAGAACACACTGATTCTGCACGCGCCACCCTCCCGAGGACTAAAGCTGTCAGCTCTGGCTGATGGCCTCTTTCTCTCCTAGGAAATAACGCTGAAGCATGGGCTAGGGGTCTGAGGCATGAAGACTTTGAGCTGCTGTGTCCTGATGGCACCAGGAAGCCTGTGACCGAGGCTGCCACCTGCCACCTGGCACGAGCCCCGAATCATGCTGTGGTGGCACGAAAAGAAAAGTCAGCATGTGTCCGCAAGGTGTTATTCAACCAGCAGGTATGTACCAGCCAGGGCCTCCCCCCTTTTATCCCTAGGTGAGTGTGGGTTATTGGGAGGAGCTCACAGCTAAGCACAACCCTGACTCTACCCGTTCATTCCCCTTCTGAAAAGGAGAATTGAGAAGGCACAGACTGTCAACTAGAACATAGGGGTTCAAAGGTCATAGCTTTCTAGCTGTGTCGTCTTAGGCGCAGGGCTTAACTTCTCCATGCCTCCGTGTCTTCACATGTAAAATAGGAATAAGGGCTGGAGAGATGGCTTAGCGGTGAAGCGCTTGCCTGTGAAGCCTAAGGACCCCGGTTCAAGGCTCGATTCCCCAGGACCCACGTTAACCAGATGCACAAGGGGGTGCTCGTATCTGGAGTTTGTTTGCAAACTGGTGCACCCATTCTCTCCCTCTCTCTCTCTTTCCCTCTTTCTCTCTATCTGTCACTCTCAAATAAATAAAAATAAAAAAAACAAAAAAAGGTAAACTAGCCAATACAATAAGGATAATAGTATGAATACCTGTTTCTTGGTTAATATGAGGACTCTATTAGATGAAGTGATGCCTATAAAGGATATAGGGAAATGAATGGTCTACAGGAAGTGCTGCAAATGTGGCGGCAATGCAGTTACAGGGCTATCTCTCTCAGGCCCGGCTCTGCTTCTATCTCCTGGCCACTAGAGACAAGTCTCCACCTGACCCATGAGTCCTGGGATGTGACTCTTTGCTCCCCTTAACTTTGGCTCAGGGATTCCCTTCTTTTCCCTACATCTGTCCTTTCTAGAAATGAAGAAGACTGATTCTGCTTCCTAACCTTCCTTGATGAGTCTTGAAGAGTGGATTTCTACTTCTCATTCCTAGGTGGACTGAGCAGCACTCTTTTTTTTGTAGTTTTTGTTTTATTTTAGAGAGAGAGAATTGGTGTCCCAGGGCCTCAGCCATTCCAATCAAATGCCAAACGCTTGTGCCACCTAGTGCGTATGAGCAGCCTTGCGCTTGCCTCCACTTTTTTGTGAGTCTGGCTTATGTGGGATCTGGAGAGTTGAATGTGGGTCCTTAAGCTTTGCAGGCAAGTGCCTTACCCACTAAGCCATTCCTCCAGCTCCTGAGCAGTACTCTTAATAGTCTGGAGACTACAGGATTCCCATCCTTGGAGAGCAGGCTGTCTGAGAATCACCAGGTCAGGGCCACCCTTGGAGGGGGCAGAGATCACATGATTAGTTTAGTCCCAAAGGTCTCTCTACACACAGACATCACCTTCCTCTAAAGGATAACTTCCTGTGTTGGTACACCCTTAAACCTTCTTTTGTAAATTAAGATAGCATATCTTCAGAAGTCCTTCTAGAGACGTGGATGATGATGAGCACGTAATGAGCATCCCCTAGGTATTTTTATTTTTTATTACGTTTTAAAGGAGGGTCTCACTCAAGCCCAGGTTGACCTGGAAGTTACTCTGTAGCCCTGGCTGGCCTCAAACTCATATTTTACTACCAACCATAGGAGGCCTAAAGAAGTGGCTGGTCCAGGACTATTTATAATGCAGTCAAGAATGAACTTTTTATTTAAAAAATATTTATTTATTTATTTATTTGAGAGAGAGATTGAGAAAGAGGGGGAGGGAGAGAATGGGAGCACCAGAGTCTGTAGCCACTGGAAATGAACTCCAGACTTTTATGTCACCTGTGCATCTGGCTTACATGAACTCTAGGGAATTGAACCGGGATCCTTAGGATTTTCAGGCAAGTGCCTTAACCACTGAGCCATCTCTCCAGCCCAAGAATGAACTTTTTTTTTTTTTTTTTGCGAGGTAGGGTCTCACTCTAGCTCAGGCTGACCTGGAATTTACTATGTAGTCTCAGGGTGGCCTCAAACACACGGCGATCCTCCTACCTCTGCCTCTGGGGTTAAAGGTGTGTACCACCATACCTGACTCACCTTTTCTTGATGCAAAATCTCTCCTTGATGTTGGGGATCTCTGCTTAGGATATCTTGGCTGGTCAGTGAGCCTGTCTCCCCTTCTCAGTAACTGATATTTTAAGCTCAAGCTTAGTATTTTTACACATGGGTTCTGGCCATCAAACTCAGATCCTCATGCTGGCCAGGCAAGCTCTTCTCTAACTGAGCTATCTCTGTGGCCCAAGGGCTCATATTTGATGTCAATTTTTGGCAGTACATTGGAAAGGACATGTTTTTCTTCTTATTTTCCATAAACAGCCTTCAAGGCACTTGGGTAATAAAGTGGGAAAGAAGGTCAGAGGGATGGGTGGGAGTGAATGGGAGAGCAAGAGGGATTTCTCAAAGGAAAACAAAGCAAGGGACTCCACAAAGGACTTTTGGGCCTTATGGATGCATGCTTTGGGGGCTTCAAGTAGGTATAGGCCAGATGAGAGAGGTGGACAGTTGCCTTTGTTCCCAGGGCTGGTTCAGAACCTTCACCCTCTTCTGATACATGCCTTCCCCACTATTCAGGGACTCCGGTCCTCACATACTTTCTGTTCATTTTACAGTCTCAGTTTGGAAGCCAAGTATCTGACTGTTCCAACAAGTTCTGCTTGTTCCGGTCTGATACCAAAGACCTTCTGTTCCGAGATGACACCAAGTGCTTGGTCAAACTTCCAGATGACATCACCAGTGAGGCGTACTTAGGAATGGAATATGTCAATGCTGTTGGAAACATGAAAAAATGCTCAACCTCACGTGAGTAGGGTGAACAGCCTGGGGGAAGGGTGGTACTTTCTGGGGTGTTTGTTAAAAAAGAGAAGTAGAGTGTGGCCCTCCTTGAACGTTCCTTGCCCAGTGTGATAAACACTAGAAAGATATGCCTATTTGAATTGAATATTGAATTGTTTGAAAAAGTCAGTTTCTCAGTCTCATCCAGAAACTGACTTATATTTCATTTACAAAGAGATTATTGCAGACAGTTCTGTTCTAGAGTATTTTAACAGTGACATATGCTGGTAACCAGTAACTATACTCACCTGAAATACCAGTTTCTAAGGGCTGAAATAGAAGAGCACACATATTGGGAATAACTGAATCACTTGAGAGCGTTTGGGAGATAGAGGGGAGTAACATGCGCTGCATACAGGGTGATTATCCTCCAACTGAGGTTTACAGGCGAGTCTTGGTCTTTTTTTTTTTTTTTTTTTTTCTAGGTAGGGTCTCACTCTAGCCCAGGCTAACCTGGAATTCACTATGTGGCCTCAAACTCATGGTGATCTTCCTACCTCTACCTCCCAAGTGCTGGGATTAAAGGCGTGCGCCATCACGCCCAGCAAATCTTGGTCTTAATGGAAATGCTCATTCCTAGGCTGAAGATACTGATTGAGCAAGCTTGTGTGGGCCTCAGGGTGACTACTCTTCAAACATTGCCCTTACTTAATTCTTTTTTTAAAATTTATTTTATTTATTTATTTGAGAGCTACAGAGAGAGAGAGAGAGAGGGCTTCCAGCCACTGCAAATGAACTCCAGATGCATGCGCCCCCTTGTGCATCTGGCTAACGTGGGTCCTGGGGAATTGAGCCTGAAACCGGGGTTCTTAGGCTTCATAGGCAAGTGCTTAACCGCTAAGCCATCTCTCCAGCTCCCTTACTTAATTCTGATGTAAGCAATGTGTTTGTCTGGGCCCACTGTTGCAAAAACCGAGTTAACTTTTACCTGAACTGAGGCCTGCACAAGTGGACAGTCTGGCTCTACTGTTAGCTCCAAAGCTAGCATGTTATATCCTGTTATATCAGTTCCCTTGCCTGCCTTCAAAGCGCAGGGAAGAGAGTCTTTCTGGATGACTTTTAGCTACATAAACTCAGGTGTAGGCACAGGGGCCAGAGAAATGGCTTAGCGATTAAGGAGCTTGCCTGGGAAGCCTAACAACCCATGTTCAACACCTCAGATCTCATGTATGGCAGACACACAAGATGGTGCAAGGCCATGCATGTGCACAAGGGGGCGCACGTGTCTGGAATTTGATTGCAGTGGCTGGAGGCCCTGGTGCACCAATTCTCTCTCGCTTGCTCTGTCTCTCATAAAGGCTTGTGCCACCATGCCCAGCAAAACAAATAAATAAGTAAGTAAGGCATAGGGATGTCATAGAGCAGGGAAGACATGTCTAGTCTTTACAGCCTGCATGTGAAGCCCTCCCCATGAGGGTACAGGAGCCACACAGGAGAGTGCAGATGGGCACTGGGAGAATGGTCATGCGTGAGAATAAGCACAGGGTCGCTTTGTACTGCCTCTAACTGTTCATTTGCTCAGCAGTCCCTGAACATGTCCATTCTGAATGTCCCACCTCTGATCTGTTCCACAGGACTCCTGGAAGCCTGCACCTTCCACAGAGGTTGAAGTTAAAATCCCAGAGGTGGGCTGCCACTGTGATGGAGATGGGTGCTCAGGTGGCCCACAGGCTTCCCTTGGCCATGCTGGCTCACAGGGTGTGTGCCAACCATGCCCACCTTCACCTCTCTTTATGTGCATGAAACACAAAATAAAAATTACTGTTACTTTACATTTCAAAAACTCCATTCATTTTATGGTATTTTTTTTTTTATGCTGATACCAGGGTTTCTTCGTATGATCTGACTAAATCCATATGCAACTGAACTTTTGCTTCTGAGCTCAAGATTCAAGCTAGTCTTTCCCAGACTGTGTGGTGCCCTAGGCATACCTCACAAGTCCAGACCAAGGAGGGGCCAGTTTTTTAAATATTTTAATATTTTTATTTATTTACAGGGATAGAGGGAGGGAGGGAATGGAAAGAAGCGGAGAGAGACAATATACGTGTGTCCAGGCTCCTGCCACTGTGAATGAACTCCAGAATGAACACTATTTTGTGCATTTGGGTTTACGTGGCTACTGGGAATTGAACCCAGGTCATCAGGCTTGGCAAGCGAGTACCTTTAACAGCTGGGCCATCTTCCCAACTCCATTGTGTTTGAGATGTATGTTTGTGTGCTGTGTGTGCACGTTTGTGTGCGTCTTTGTGTGTTGGTGGGAATGCATGTACGTGTATGTGGAGGCCAGGGGTCAATGTCATGTCTTCGTCAGTCACTCTGCACTTTATTTTTATTTTATTTATTTATTTATTTTGGTTTTTCGAGGTAGGGTCTCACTCTAGCTCAGGCTCTCCTGAAATTCACTATGTACTCTCAGGGTGGTCTCGAACTCACGCCGATCCTCCTACCTCTGCCTCCTGAGTGCTGGGATTCAAGGCGCGTGCCACCACACCTGGCTTTTTTATTTATTTATTTTGGTGCATGCTATTTTTTTGAGACAGGATCTCTTGCTGAACCTGGAGCTCGCCAATTCAGCTAGACTGGCCAGTGAGTCCCAGGGATTCCCTGGCTCTGCTCCCCCGGCTCTGGGACCACAAATGTGTGCCCACATGCCTGGCATGTTATGTGTGCGCTCTGGATCTGAATTCACGCCTGCAGGCTTGCATGGCAAGCACTCTACCCACTGAGCCGTACCCCCAAACATAGAGGGATTTTATAAAGTCAGTATGTCCTAGCTACAGATGATTGGGCTTCTGCGTGAGAAGGAAAATACTTGGTAGCAGAGGCCAGTAAGTTAAAAAGGAGACATAAAGGGAAGAGAAAGGAAGGGAGGAGGATACTTAATAGGTTGGTATTGTATATCTGTAACTACAATGATTGTAATGGGGAGGTAATATGATGGAGAATGGAATTTCAAAGGAGAAAGTGTGGGGGTGGGGAGGGAGGGAATTACCATGGGATTTTTTTTATAATCATGGAAAATGTTAATAAAAATTTAAAAATTAAAAAAAATAAAGTCGGTATGGTCATTCTAATACAATCAGAATTATATGGTCACACATAGGTATTGCCAGGGAAGGGGAAGAAGGTGGCTGAGGAGTGACAAAAGTGCTCCAGGGAGGACAGAAAGTCTACAGAGCACCTGCCTTCATTTTAATATGTTTAATGCATTCCACATTCCCACCAGTCAGAAAAGAGAAATGGAAGCTGGGTGTGGTGGTGCACGCCTTTAATCCCAGCACTTGGGAGGCAGAGGCTGGAGGACCTCTGTTGTGAGTTCGAGGCCACCCTGAGACTACATAGTGAATTGCAGGTCAGCCTGGGCTAGAGCAAGACTCTACCTTGAAAAAAAAAGAGAGAGAGAGAGAGAGAGAGAGACAGAAACAACTTTTGTTAAAAATCTGCCCTTGAACCTGAAGCCATAGCAGTGTCTGTAACCAGTCCTCCGTTGGCTGGCTGGAGTTCTTTTACTCTCCTCACAGAGAAGTGTGTGGGCAAGGGGAAGCTTTTCAAATGCTGGCAGCCTTTCTATGCCCTGGTTATTGATTGACAGGCATGTCGCAGCAGAGGGCAGTTGGGAGCCCCAGGCAGGTGGCGCCCTCTAGTGTTGTAGTCCTGCAGCCTCTGGGATCGCCAACACTTAGACAAAAAGTGATTCCTTAGTCCTTGGGGGCAGTTGATTCTGCACCCCATGCCCCAGGCAGGTTGAGTATCGGGGAGGCCCTCGCTTTTGGCAGTAGTTAGTATTCCAACTCCTGGGCCTGGCAGCCCTAAAGGCTTTTTGTTTTATAATTTCTGGAATAATAATAATAATAATAATAATTATTATTATTATTATTATTATTATTATTATTTAGTTATTTAAAGTGACAGAATGATTGTGTCAGGGCCTCCTGCCACTAAAAACAAACTCTAGACTCATGCCCCACTTTGTGCACCTGGCTTTACACGGCTACTGGGGGATCGAGGCAGGCCAGAGGGCGTTGCAGCAAGTGCCTTTGACGGCTGAGCCATCTCTCCACCCCTGGAACTCGCCCGTCCAGTGACTAGGGCTTGAGGTGTCTCTTCTCCCGCTCTTCAAACCTTCCTGTGGTTCTTCAGCCTCGGCTGTCCAGCCGCTTTACTTGCCACCATGCCCTGTTCCTGTCTTGGCTGCTCTCCTCAACTGCTCAGCTGCTTCTCTGGCCAGCAGTGAGGTCGCTGCCTCACTGACCGCTCAGCTGTCACCGCCCCTCGCTGGGGCTGCTGCTCTCCTCCCTCCACTGCATTTCCAGGCACACTAGTCAAGTAGGGAGAAGCCTTCATTGGGCCTAATGTTTTTTTTTTTTTTAATTTTTTATTAGCATTTTCCATGATTATAAAAAAAAAATCCATGGTAATCCCCCCCCCCCCCCCCCCCCCCCCCCCCCCCCCCCCCCCCCCGCCTAATGTTTTAACACCAAGGGGAGGCAGGGTGAGCCTGGGCAGCCTACTGATAATCAAAGAAGACATGTTTGGACCAATCACAACACACCTCATATGCAAATACAGGTTTGAGTTTGCACCAATCACAGCACACCTTGCATACAAATATGGGGGGGGCTTATATTTGAGCCAATCACAGCTCTGCCTGTTAGACACCACTCGCAGCGCGCTCTCTACTAGGGGAAGTACTCCGTCTGCCCTCGGTGGAAATGGCTGCAGAGCGAAATGTGTGCTATGACCTGAAAGAGTTCTGCTGAGGCTCTGCTTTTAGGAGCCAAGGCCATGGGCTGTGACTGCTGTGTAGTTTTCTCTGGGCATCTGCAGAGTATTCAAGATGGCTGGGCTGCTATAAGGGAAGTCAAGCTGGTAGGGTCTCACTCTAGCCCAGGCTGACCTGAAATTCACTATGTAGTCTCAGGGTGGCCTAGAACTCACGGCAATCTTCCTACCTCTGCCTCCCAAGTGCTGGGATTAAAGGCGTACACCACCATGCCCAGCTCTACCCTGTAATTTTAATTTAATTCATTTGCAAGCAGGGGGGTGGGGAGAAGGGGGGTGGGGAGAGGGATAGAGCGTGCAAGCATGGGTGTGCCAGGGCCTCCTGCCACTGCCCGATGTGTGCACGACTTTGTGCATCTGGCCTTACGTAGGTATTGGGCAATTAAACCCAGATCTTTAGGCTTTGCAGGCAAGCGCCTTAACTGCTGAGCCATCTCTCCGGCCCCAACCTGTAATTCTGTTAAGGTTGTAAATTAGAACCACTCCAGCCCTCATGGTTTGATTTTTGAGAGTGTGCTTCAATCACATTGCAGACATCCCAAACACAAACCTGAATATCTTTGTTTCATTTCCTAGTTAATTAAAAATGTTCCTACTTACCCCTACCATAATAGTGAATAGTCCTGGATCTTTTCTTTTTTTGGTGGGGAGTGGTTAAGGTAGGGTCTTGCTCTAACCCAGGCTGACCCAGAATTCATTATGTAGTGTCAGGGTGGCCTCAAACCTCATGGTGATCCTCCTACCGCTGCCTTGTAATTGCTGGGCTTAAAGACTTGCATCGCCACACCTGGCTGGTTCTTTTTTACCTGGTGATTGTAGATATTGAGGTTTTATGTGGTCCTGTGTGAATAATAAAGTTCTTTTAGTTTTTAAGTGACGTGAACTCCTTATGCCATCACTCAGCCATACCTGTAAGTTAAGCCATATTCATGTTGTGGTGGTTTGAATATGAAATGTCTCCCATAGTCTCAAGTGTTTGCCATTGAGCTTTATGCTTAATTCCTGGCTGGTAGAACATTTGGGGAGGTGGAGCCTTGCTGGAGAAGGTGCGTCACTGGGGGGTGGGCCTTGGGATTTGTTGATCTAGCTCTATGCAGAGTTTATACCCAGCTCACTCTACCACTTCCCTGATGCTATGGCAAGATGCGACACCTGACTTCTCTTCTCATGCTTTGCCAGTCATGATGAAACTTACCCTGGAGGCTGGAGGTAAACCCTTTCTTTCCATTGGTTGCTTCTGGTGAGGTGTTTTGTCTTGGCAGTAAGAAGGTGGCTGTTACACGTGCTTCTTTCTTATTTTATTATGGGGGGGGGTTGAATTCTTGTTGCAAATGAACTCTAAATGTATGCATCACTATAAAGTGGGTACTAGAGAATTGAATGCAGGCTTTGCAAACAAGTGCTTTGAAGCACTGGGGCATCTCCATAGCCCTACATATGTTTTAAAACTGTGACAGTTGCTTAATGACAGAGAATGGAAACCTGCCTCACTTGGAGGCCGGTCACTTTCTGACCTGTAGATGTGTTGCAATTGGGTCACAACTGCTTGAGTATTTTTCAATTATCTGCTGAAATTTTACACGTGGAAAAAAAATTCCATAAAAATCTGCCAAGAACCGGGCCCTCAGGTCTCACGCTGCACCACCTGCTTCCCACCTGGCTGCCTCCTTGGAGCCGTGATGATCACTACAGTTTCCACAGCCCCCCAACCCTCTCTTGATAGGCAATCTTCCTGGCTGCTTCCTTGAATGCAATCATTTGAGTTTGCCACGCTGTGTGTACAACGCAGGGACAATGAATGACTGTGTTTCCCTGTGAGTTCTTGAACTCATAAGAACTGTTTGCTTTCTGTTCATGTTAACTGTCTGCACAGGCTAATTCATTCTTCAGACTTCAGTTCTAGTCTCCATCAGCGTTTCTCTGAGCTCACAATGGCCTACCTCAATACATTTTCACATCGCACCATCCATTCGTCCGTCATATCTTTTGCCATATTATAGTGAGTTTTCATAGATCTTACAAGTCTCATCTCACATACAGGCAGACTGGAAATCCTTTGTGAAAACTTCGAAGTCCATGCGTTTTACTTATTTCATTGTTCTTTCAACATCCATAAAGAAGGCAACAACACACATCTAAACAAACAAACAAAAAAAAAAAAAAAAAAGCCGGGCGCGCGCCTTTAATCCCAGCACTCGGGAGGCAGAGGTAGGAGGATCTCTGTGAGTTCGAGGCCACCCTGAGAATACAGAGTGAATTCCAGGTCAACTTGGGCTAGACTGAGACCCTACCTCAAAAAAAAAAGCAAATAAAAAGAAAGAAAACAAAAAATGAGGGTGTTCCTAGCAGAATTACCATTCTGCTTTTATACTCTGTAGAAGCCAGAAAACTACAACTCCCATCAGGCACGCGCAACCCCCCCCCCCACCAACCCGTCCCCAAAGGCGGGAATACAGCTGAAGAACTACGATTCCCGTGATGCTCCGCGTCCCGCGCCTGCGCAGAGCCCAGGGCCACGTCGCTTTTGCGGCCGCTGAAACCACGAGCCTCATCCATGGCTTCCATGGACTCCCGGCGAGTGGGGGACGTCAGCGGTGCCGGGGGCAGCTTCCAGCCCTACCTGGACTCCTTGCGACAGGAGCTGCAGCAGAAGGACCCGACGTTCGTGTCCGTGGTGGTGGCGCTCCTCGCGGTGCTGCTGACGCTCGGTAAAGAGGCGGGCGGCCGGGGGTCGGCAGGCGCGCTGGGGTCCCGGCTTGGGTGCGCTCATGCAGGCCCGGGGCTCTTTGGGGACTTCTGGAAGGTGAGCACCGCCCATCTTCCAGTGCACATGGGCGGCAGGAGCGCTGCGTTAAAGGGGGATCCGGGACGACCCCCGGGGTGACCTGGTTCTTGGGACGGGGGCCACCTTTCATGCACCCCTGTAGTCCTGGAAGCGCGCGGGACCTCCGCTTCCATCCTCTTGGCCAGGCTCCGAGGGTCTTGAAGCCCAGGGTTAAGGGTGGGTGCTGGGTATGCACCCTAAGATGTCACCATCGGGTTGGTGGTGGTGGGGTGCTAGGGGTGGCTGGTACAGACACGGAAAAGCTGATGGTAGTGGCAGACACTCAGTTCTTAACTCTAGAGCAATAATGTCGATTATAATGGTGATGATGACCATATGTCTAGGTGAATGCGGTGGGTTTTTTTCTTTCTTTTTCTGTCGCAGATGCCTGTTAATGCTTGTGATGATTAAGGCCTAATTTTGGTGGTTTTTCTCTTCTCCGCAGTGTTCTGGAGATTCGTCTGGAGCAGAAAGAGCAGCCAGAGAGCTGTTCTGTTTGTTGGCCTTTGCGACTCTGGGAAAACACTGCTGTTTGTCAGGGTAAGTGCTGTAATTTCCACCTCTGTTCAAGTTAACAGGGAGTGCAGGGCATCCTAGCATTCCTGCAGTCTCGTGGTTTGTTAAAAGAAACTCGTGTTAGCAAGTTTGGGAGTTAACTCTTAGACAAAAAGGCTAAAAAAAGAAAACCTATAAACTAAAAATGTATAGCTTTTTTTGGACAACTCTTTGTCTCCCTCCCCCTTTCCCTTCCTATCTCGTTCTTCCTTCTTTTCTTTCTTTCACCTTCCCAGGTACCAACATTTTGCCTTGATCAAGTTTTTCTTTATGTTCTTGTTCTCTGACTAAGGATGTCAGAGCAGTTGACAATGGAAGCCACCGCTGGCCAGGTAGTTCATAATTTGTTGGATAATAAAACTTACTGAGAGTTTGTCAAAGACTTTTTTTTTTTTTTTTTTAAGTTTCAGAGTAGTTTTAAATTTTGGAAGATTTGTATACATTTTTGCCAGTTTTATCATTCCTAATCTGGAAGCTAAAATGCTCCAAAATTAAAAACCTTTAAAAACAATATATGCCACTCATTGTAAAATGTGCTGTAAATTCTACATAGCCTATTGGTTCTTATAGAACACTCGTTGCCACACTATGGTTGCAGTTGGAACATGACTTAACAAATGCAGTTACATCCCAGTTTGCTGGTTGATTACCTAATAAATCCACTGTCATTAAATGTCACGAATGTCATTAGATGTCAAGTGTCATTAGTGGCAGGAGTATTGGTTGTTTTTATTTTTTATGTTTTGGCTTTTCGAGCTAGAGTCTTGTTCTGAGCCCAGGCTGACTGGAATTCACTGGGTTGTCTCGGGGTGGCCTCAAACTCATGGTGATCCTCCTACCTCTTCCTCCCGAGTAATAGAATTAAAGGCGTGTGCCACTACGCCTGGCAACTTGGCACATCTTAAAGTTTAAACTATATTATTAACCTTTCTTCATATTTTTATGACGTCTAAACAATAAAGGAATAAAGAAAGCCCAGTAATTTTTGCAGATTCCTGTGGTATCAGAAGCTCCAGCATAGCCAGTTCTAAATTACTAGCCCGACTGTCACAGACATTATGTTAAAAGGTAATTCATGCTGGGTGTGGTGGCGCACACCCTTAATCCCAGTACTTGGGAGGCAGAGATGGGAGGATCACTGTGAATATGAGGCAGCCTGAGACTACATAGTGAATTCCAGGTCAGCCTGGGCTGGAGAGAGACCCTACCTTGAAAAACCAAAAAAAAAAAAAACCCAAAACGATAATTCTTCTTTGACAGTTTAGGCTAGTTAGGCTTTTCACAAATAGTTATTATTAATTGAGCATGTATTTTACTGTGGAGAATAGGAGATTTTTTTTTTCTTTTTTCTACTTCCTTTGGAGAGTAAAAATTATTTTTCTTCCTTTAAAGAAACACAATCTTGGATAATTTTTGATGGTTAAAAATGTTTACAGGTCAGTAACTTTGGCCATTAATCATGGGTTGAAAGTAATATTGTGCTGAGAATGTAATTTGTGGTATAGTTGCTTTGGAAATGAGTCAAAGGTTCTGGGTTAGATCCCCAGGACTGATTGTACCTCTGTGTGTGTGTGTGTGTGTGTGTGTGTGTGTGTGTGTGTAAGAAGTTTGTGATTAATTGGATTTTTCTATAGGCTGAAAAAAACAAAACTCAACATGATCCTTTTCAGCTATTGCTGGAAAAGCCAGAACCTTATTCAAGTTACATTTACTATTACTATACTCTGATATACTCTGATCTCTCCCATCTTATTATTATTTTCTTTTTACAGTTGCTAACAGGCCATTACAGAGACACTCAGACTTCCATAACGGACAGTTCAGCTGTATACAAAGTCAACAATAACAGGGTAAGAGATTTGTGGAGTGTTCATGGTTCTCTGCCTCACTGTGGTATGTTAGGAAAGGGCTTTTCTCAACTGGAATAATCTGAGGATTGTAAGTTAGTTTTATGAAGAAATTCTGCAGAACAAATTCTATTCTAAATGATCCAGTTAGCAGATTTGATCATTCCTAAGTCCTTTGTTCTATCTTGTGTACAATGTTGCATCATGTTTTATTCTTTTTAGTTTCTTTATCTTTTCAACTTTGTTATGAATTCTCTTTTTAAACTTTTTATTGACAACTTCCATAAATATAGACAATATACCATGATTGTAATCCCGTACCTCTGCCCTTTCTTTTCTCACTCCCAAATCCCCATTCCCCTGAATCCCTTCTCTCCACCTAGTCTCTTCTATTTTCATGATGACATTTCTTTGCCTTCTATTGTAGAGGTCCTATACAGGTAGCATCAGCCATGAGGCCATGACTATCTAGACTACTTTATGTCAAGGAGACAGTAGCGTAAACCGTCCTTCCCTTCCTTTGGCTCTTACATTTTTTTTTCTGCCACCTCTTCCACAATGGTCTCTGAGCCTTGGAGAGTATGATATAAATGTCTCATTTAGTGCTAAATATTCCACTGTCAGTTCCTGTCAGCACATTGATGAGTTTTGAATCACCCCAGTGGTCACTACCATTTTAGAAAAGAGAAGTTTCTCTAACAAGTGAGAGTTTCATTTATTTAGGCCTAAACATAAGTGTTTAGAAGACAGTATGGTGAGACTGATATATCCACTTAGCTAGATAGCAGTAGTAGCTTATGACCTTCCCAACCATAGGCTTTTTTGTTTGTTTGTTTGTTTTTCAAGGTAGGGTTTCATTGTAGCTCATGCTGACCTGGAATTCACTATGTAGTCTCAGGGTGGCCTCGAACTCATGATAATCCTCCTACCTCTGTCTCCCAAGTGCTGGGATTAAAGGCGTGCGCCACCACATGCGGCCAGCCATAGGCATTTGACTCGGTCTTTAGTACCATGTATGTACTTCAGTCAGAGAGCGGCTTGTTTCCCCCATAGACATGCCACCATTGCACTAGTTAGTACATTTGCCCTTGCTGGTCATCTTGCAGGGTCCACTGCTGGTTAAGACCATTGACGACTTTTCTTCTCCCAAAGGCTGGGTGCTGCTGCGCTTTTTGCAGCATCCTGACAGTTAAGAGGGAGGAAGCTTCCAGCTCAGCTCCAGCTTGATTTCTCAGTGAACCGCAGCCCAAGCATGTGGAGTCTTTGATTGGGTCTTATCATCTAGTGTGGGCAGGCAACCAAGAACTTTGGCAATAGCCTGTAATATTGTGGGGGCACCAGTGACCTCCCTGGCCAACAATTCACTAGAAGGTATCCCCCCCCGGCCTTGAAAGTTTTCTAATAACCATTTATGGCTTCTGGGCACAACATTATCCACCCTCACAGGATATTTCTGCCCAAATGCTTTTTTTTTTTTTTTCCAAAACAAAACCATATATTATTAGCTAACAAAGTAGTTTTCCAAATGGCTCATTCATAACTTAGATTTTATTATCCCTTCTCCCAGCACTCTTTTCCTCCATCCCCTCCCCGACTCCACTTCGGCCATTCTACCCCTCAGCGTCCTACCACTGTTTGCAGATCTGCTATATCCTCTCCTTAGGCCCTCCCCTAATGCCCCCCTTCCAGCTTCCTGGCTTCTACTACTGACTTTTGCTCCAACTCACATACAAATCTAAACATTTGAAGCTAGGGTCCACATGTGAGCAAAGCTGTAGTGCTTAGCTTTCTGAGCCTGGATGACCTCACTTAGTATACTCTTATCCGGATCCACGTGACGGGAGTCTTCAAGCACATATTTGAATACGTTTTAGCAGTACCCATAGCGAATCATAGGAGTGACTCGTTACGTACGCACATAGCTCCAGAATGTAGACGGTAACTGCCAAGCCAATTACAAGGCTTAATGAGCTTTGGTGAGAAGTGGGGTGAGGGTTCAATGGACAGTTGGAGGAGTGGAAACAAAGATGATAGGTGCATTAGACTCTCAGAGACGTTGTCCTTTCTCTTTCTGCTGCCTTCGGAATTAAACACTAAGCAAAGACAAAAGGACAGCCATACAACTGTTAGAGCACTTATTTTATTTTATTCTTTTTAGTGATGACACTTTTGTAGTCTAGAAGTTTTTTCTTCTTTTTCCAGGCTCACTGTGTGGTGTAGACTGGCTGGAATGGGTGGTCCTCCTGCTTAGTCTCCCAGTTTCTGGGATTATTGTTGCAGCTACCTTCTTGCTGAGTAAAACTATAGACCAAAGTAGCTGATGGGGGAAAATTTGTTTATTTTGGCTACAGACTTGAAGGGAAGCTCAATGACAGGGGAAAACATGGCATGAGCAGAGGCTGGACATCACTTCCTGGTCCACCTCAGGTGGACAACAGCAGCAGGAAAGTGCCTGACGCTAGGAAGGGAAGCTTGCTAAAACACCCGCAAGTCCATCCTCAGCAACACACTTCCTCTAACAAGGCTCCAGTTCCCAAATTGCCACCAGCTGGGGACCCAGCATTCAGAACACATGAGTTTATGGGGGACACCCAGTTCACACCCACAATTATAGACATGTAACATTACTCCCTTCGTTGGCCCACCTTTTTAAACTTCTCAGTAGTTTGATGTTAAAGTTTTGCATATAGGACATCATTAATTTTGGGGGGGTCTCTACCAGATTTGTTTCTGATTGATGCTTGATGTTGCTGGGGATTAAACCCGGGGCTTTGTGCGTAGCAAGCAAGAGCTGTACCACCGCGCTCCATCCTCAGCCCCGGGTCTGTGATATCCTTTTGATCTGTATCTCCAGTTCAAGTGGCCACGGCCCGGTGTGGTTACTGAGCACCTGGAATCTGACTAGTCCAAGCTAAGCGGTGCTGTTAAATGTTAAGTATCTGCCAGATGTTAAAGACCTCGTATGAAAAGATAGGAATGTAAAGCATGAATAATATCTCTGGGAATTTTACATGTATTTTGGGTATTAAAATTAACTTTACTGTTTCAATGTGATAACTAGAAAATTTTAAATCACATATATGGCTTGTACTTGTATTTCTGTTGAATATATAGAGCATCCCTCCCTTCTCACCATTCCCTGTCCACCCTTAGTGCTGGATCTCGACTCTTAGTGATGCACCTAGTTCTGTCTTCCGAGCTCTGATTCACTGCGAGTGCCACTTCTGAAATGGAGCAGTGGGTCCCAGCATGGGGGCTGCGCTGCCAGTACTCAGAACAGCCAGCAGTAGACGTGTTTGTCTGCAGAGGGCGGCGTAGGCCCGTGAGAGGTCATAAGGAGCCCCTCGGAGCTGTCAAGCCTTCCAAAGCCAGGGTCACATCCATAGATAAGAAATAATTGGTGAGGGTTTTGCCCTGTACATTACACATAAGTCCAAGGGTGAAGATCTAGAATAGTGAATGGGCCCCACAAGGGTGCATGACGGGTGCGTTCCCTAGGGGATCAAGAATTGGTATGAAGTTGTGGCAGAGCCACGACGAGGAGGTGGTGAGTCTCGTGGACAGATAGTTACTTGTGGGCGGCAGGCCCGCCACGCGCTCTGCAAGCAGTCTACAGCCGTGTCGCAGCCAGAGCTCCAAAAACGTTTGTTTGACTTAATTATAGTAAATTTTAAGATATCTTATTTTTATTAATTTATTTGAGAGAGAGAAAGAGGAAGACACACACAGAGAATGGGCACCCCACGGCCTCTAGCCATTGCACACAAACTCCAGGTGTATGGGCCACCATGTGCATCTGGCTTACATGGGTACTGGGGAATTGAACCTGGCTCCTTAGGATTCTCAGGCAAGTGTCTTAAATACTAAGCCATCTCTCCAGCTCAGTTTTTTTTTTTTTTTAATTTGCTAATTTAGCACCATTGTGATAACCACAATTGGATAGTAAAGATTGGTCTTAGGAATGTGGAACTGGGCTGAAATGTTAATTTACGTGTTGCTGCCATCCTCAGGGAAACAGCCTGACTTTGATTGACCTCCCGGGACATGAGAGCTTGAGGCTTCAGTTCCTAGATCGCTTTAAGTCTTCAGCCAGGTAAGTAGAAGGAAGTGATGGGTTAGGTGAACTCTGTACCATGTATGGTGACCACTCATGCTGTTGGCTGTGGAGGGAGTCTGGCACTGTGTTGTCCTGAAGAGGAAAGACTACAGACTTTGGGGTCAGCCATTTTCAGGTTGCAAGCCCAGCTTTGCCAGGATTATGAGAATTTATGAGATAATGCTTAAGGGATGATCCTCAGATTGTTCAGGAAATGCTACTTCTTATTAGCATTTTTATTAAATTTCACATTTACTCTGAAGATGAACTTAGTGACATGTTAGGAATATTGAAATCTGGAAAAGGAATTTTAAGACTGGCATGTATCCTAGAACTTACTAACCTCCAAAATTATAAGTGTGTTTTTGTTACTGTTTTAAGAAAGGGTCTTGTTGGGCTAGGAAGATAGCTCAGTGGTTAAAGACACTTGCTTTCAAAGACTGGCCAGATTTTGTGTCATTTATTACCTTAAATTTATGCCTAACTGAAAATAACAATGTTTTTAGTATCAGCCTTCATGACATTGACTCTCATATTCCTTCCTAAAACTCTTATGCTCCAGTTTTAAGTGTTGTTTTTTTTTTTTCATGTTTGATCTCTAACACTGATTAAAAATCGAAAAGGAGGGCTGGAGAGATGGCTTAGCAGTTAAGGCCTGTGAAGCCTAAGGACTCAATGTTCTATTGTCCAGATCCCATGTAAGCCAGCCATACAAAGGTGAGGCAAGTGCAAGGTTGCACATTCCCACTAGGTGGCTCAAGTGTCTGGAATTCGAGTGCAGTGGCTGACGCCCTGGTGTGCCAATTTTCTGTCTGTCTGTCTGTCTCTCTCTCTCAAATAAATAAATAAACTGAAGAGGAAGCTCATATTCCAGCGATTTGAAGACATATTTTTATATCTGAACTTGGAATGCATTCTAGGTTGATATCACAGTAGTTTAACTGGCAGTATTTTCTCTTTCTCGGTGGTGCCTAAAGCAGTAGTGTGTTTGTGATTGATGACGTCTTAGCTGCCTTGTTGTTGAGCTTGTCTAGTCTGGATTTTGTTACTACTTTTTCTGCAGGAAGGCAATGAGCAGTTTGTGACAGGTGAGAATGTGAATTTTATTTCTCAGACAACTGAGACATATCTAGAAATGGCAAACTTGGCCATAATAGGGTGGGTGCTCATTTCCCATTAATTTCTTCTCCCTGCAGAGCACTGTGGCAGCTACTTTAAAAGCCAGGGCAGGAGGGTCTCAAGTTCAAGACCTGCCCTGGCTAGCTACATAGACCAAGCCTGTCTCAAAAACCATTTTATTTTATTTATTTATTTGAGAGAGAGAGAATATGAGAGATTGGGCGGGCCAAGACCTGCAGCTGCTGCAAACAAATTCCAGATGCATGTGCCACTTTGTGCATCTGGCCTACAAGGGTCCTGGGGAATCAAACCATGGTCCTTTGGCTTTGCAGGCAAGTGCCTTAACCACTAAGCAATCTCTCCAGCCCTTTGTATATCTGTTGAAAATTGTAAATATTTTACAGTTTGCAGTATAATAGCACTCTGATCCAAGTCAGTTTTAGATACATAGAATATTTTTTTAAAAAATGAAGATAAAACCAAGTTCGAAGAAACCTTATTCACAAAAATGCATATTGAGAATACATTTACTATATTAGTATGTGACATTTGCTTAGTCCTGTTGGCTTGTACTTTCCCTGTTTATGCATTTGAAAGTATATTATATTATTTATTTATTTATTTTGGTTTTTTGAGGTAGGGTTTCACTCTAGTTCAGGCTGACCTGGAATTCCCTAGGTAGTGTCAGGGTGGCTTCGAACTCAGCGATTCTCCTACCTCTGCCTCTCAAGTGCTGGGATTAAAGGCATGCACCACCACGCCCAGCTTTTAAAAAATATTTTTATTTTTATTTATTTGTTTGTCAGAGAAAGAGGGAGACAGAGAGAATGGGCACACCAGGGCCTCCAACCACTGCAAGTGAACTCCAGACATGTGTACCCTCTTGTGCATTTGGCTAATGTGGGTCCTGGGGAATTGAACCTAGGTCCTTTGGCTTTGCAGGCAAATGTCTTAACTGCTGAGCCATCCCTCAAGCCCAAAAGTATATTATTTCTACTCTTTTTGGAACCCTTCCAACCCCATTTTAATACTACACCATAGTTTAAAGTCAATTCTAGTTTTCTTTTCCTGAACCTTAAAAGCTTTAACATCGCGCTTCCTCACACCTTCCTGTTACTTTACGTATGCTCCTTTCTAATCTCCAGCAATGGCTGATTTTTCCTTGTATCCAGTCGTCATTTAGACATACCAGATATTTAGGATTTCTTGAGTACCCTTTGCTGAATTCTTGCATTCTGTTCCGTTCAGGTTCTGTTTTTCTTCGTGTATGTTCTTGAAGTGTTTCCAGAGAGGGTGAATAGTAGCAAAATTACTCTCTTTAACATGAAGCTGTCTTTATTTCAAACTTGAATTTTAATGTAGAGATTCCTTCATGACAGAGAAAGAAATTGGTTTCCTTCTGGTGATTCAGTCAGCCTTTGCAGTTTTTCTATAGTAGCTTATCTTGTCACCCCCCTCTCCCTGCTGTGGTTTGGTTTCTAGAACTTCTCCCTTGTATTGCTCTTGACTTTGGATGACAGTGAGGTACTGGGTGGGGCTGTTTCCATGGTCACACAGAACGCGCAGCACCTGACTTCACTCATGGGCTGTGGTAGAGGCCAGCGCTGATGCCATTCTAACTGTCGTTTCACGGTCACAGATCTGCCCGCTTCTGCCTGTCCAGGGCACGTTTGTCTTTACCACGTGTAGAATTTCAGTGTGCTGTCCCAGGCACTCAGTCCACATCTCTCTTCTGTTCTGGAAAGTTACCACCACCATCTCTTTACGTGGGCCTGTCTCTGCATTCTCACTTCCCGCACCGGGGACGGGCATTCTGGCCGCTGGCCTTGACCTCTGCTCCGCGCGTGCGTGCGAGAAGCCTCGGTGCTGCTGCCCCCCAGCCGCTCCGCGGTGCCCGTGCCCGTGCCCGTGCCGGCTGTGTGCGGCCGCCTGGCCGCCTTGCCCTCAACAGGCTGCGCTCCTTTGCCCTCTGACTTGCTTTGCCCCTCCCTGTGTGCCTCTTCAAGGCCTGTATTTTTAACTTTCCTGTATCTATACTATTTATGCTATAAAATAGCAAACTATTTTCCCCCAGCCATCTGTGCCTCTATTATTATTAATTTTTTTTGTCTAGTTAAGATTTGGTTCAACTGTTACATTCTCTTTTAGTCTTTCTTTTGTAGAAATATATTTTGCCAGGCATGGTGGCGCACGCCTTTAATCCCAGCACTCGGGAGGCAGAGGTAGGATGATTGCTATGAGTTTGAGGCCACCCTGAGACCCCAGTGAATTCCAGGTTAGCCTGTGCTAGAATGAGACCCTACCTTGAAAAACCAAAAAAAAAAAAAAATATATATATATATATATATATATATATGTATGTATGTATGTATGTATGTATATGTATACACACGCGCACACACACACGTGTAATTTATTTATTTGAGAGAATGGGCATGCCAGGGCTTCTAGCTACTGCAGACAAACTTCAGACACATACGTCACCTTGTGCATCTGGCTTATGTGGGTAGTGGGGAGTCAAAGCTCAGTCCTTAGGCTTTGCAGGCAAGTGCCTTAACTGCTGACTCTTCTCTCTAGCCCCTGTTTATTTATTTATTTTTAAACATATTTTATTTATTTATTTGAGAGAAAGAGGCAGAGAGAGAGAGAGTGCGCGCGCAAGTGAGTGAGTGGCCTCCAGCCACTGCAGACGAACTCCAGATGCATGCACCCCCTTGTGCATCTGGCGTACGTGGGGCCTGGAGAATCGAACCGGGATCCTTTGGCTTTCCAGTCAAAGCCTTAACCTCTAAGCTATCTCTCCAGCCCCCTGTTTATTTTTTTAAAAACCTGGTTTCATTTAAATGATGTTCCTCTTGGTTCTTGGTGGACTCACTGTGGGCATGGTTCATTCCTGGTGTTCTTCATATGGTTCTGTGGGATATGTCTCAAGTGTCTTTTTAACATCACTAATTAATTCAACAGCTTATCATTACATAAAGGCTTGTACTGTATGGCCGTGTGCACACAGACCCACGGTTGAGCTGTTTTGTCACCAGGGCTGAGACTGGAGAAGTTCCAAGACACTGCTGCCCTGTTCTGTCCTCTGTCCCTTCAGGGCTGTGGTGTTTGTCGTGGACAGTGCAGCTTTCCAGCGAGAGGTGAAGGACGTGGCCGAGTTTCTCTATCAAGTCCTCATCGACAGCATGGGTCTGAAGAACACGCCGTCCTTCCTAATAGCCTGCAACAAGCAAGGTGCCATCCTGTTTTTTGGCTGTGAGAACAGACTATTGCTGTTCAGAATTAGCTCAGCCATCTTCAGTTACTGCTGAGGATTGGATTAGTTATTGTAATGAACTTAAAAGGGCTAAATTGTTTTGCATGTGTGTGTGGCGTATACATGTGTGTGCAGATGGCATGCCTTGTGCAATTGTGTGTGGAGGCCAGAGGAGAATATCAGGTAGCCTCTTTCTTACTCGTCCTCTTTCTTTCCTTGAGAAGCCTCTCACTGAACCTGGAGCTGCCGTTTTCAGTCAGTCTGGCTGACCAGTGAGCCCCAGTGACTCTGCTGTCTCCGCTCCCCACAGGACTGGGGTTACAAGAGTAGTGGCCATGCCCAGCTTTTTGTGTTGGTCATGGGGGCGACCTCAGGCCTTATTTGGCTCTCATGCTTACATAGCAAGTGCTCTTACTCGCTGAGCTACCTCCCAGCAAATGGATTAAAGCATCTCAAAGTCTGCATCTCCTACCTCTTCACCAGTCTTTACAGGCTCTTAATAAGGTTTGCCAGCAGAGGGACTGTTAGCACCTTTATATATATGTATACATAATGCTTTTTAGTTTTAAAGTAAAAACAAAAAAAAATACTTTGATGGGACTAGTCATAAAAGCCCTTTTACAAAAGTAATGGGGAAGAAAATTATAATTTAGGTAGGAAATTTTTTGTGTGCAAGAAGTCATGGGGAAGACCCTGGTTTAACTACAGCAGAGTTTTTGATTTCTTTGCAGATAGCGCAATGGCAAAGTCAGCGAAATTAATTCAGCAACGACTAGAGGAAGAGCTGTAAGTGAGGTGGCTCGTGGGCTAAAAGGCTTAACTCTCGGTTCACACAGCATGCACGTCTTTTTTTTGTTTGGTTGTATGTGATTATGGAAGTCTAACAATTAGTATAAAGTCTAACAATTAGTATGGCATATGCTTGTTCAGTAATTTATAAAAGAATGAATGGAACTTTAAACATTAATAAGGTGTTTATCAATACCTTGAAGTTTCATGGAAGTATAAAGTTTAGGAAGCCATTAGCTCATTTCGTTTGACCACTGTTACTTACTCTTTTGTTGCTGAACCAAAAGGTTTTAGAAATAAAAACACCCTGGTCAGTACAGCGCTATTCCGGAGAAGGAAAGTGTCTGGTCAGAGGCAACTGTGAAACCCACAGGTGCAAAAGCTGAAGAAAATAATAGATTTTAAAGCCACTGGAAGCTGGGTGTAGGGCAGTCACATGTTTCCAGTACTCGGGCAGTTGAGGCAAGAAGACTGAGTTTGAGGCCTGGTCATAGTGAGCTTGTCTCAAAAAAACAAAAATATAGCTGTGTGTGGTGGAGCATGTCTTTAATCCCAGCACTTGGGAGGCAGAGGTAGGAGGATCACTGTGAATTTGAGGCCAGCCTGGGACTACATAGTGAGTTCCAGGTCAGCCTGGGCTAGATTGAGACCCTACCTTGGAAAAAAAAAATACCCCAAAAGCAAAACAAAAAAAGTATTAAATAAAAAAATTAAAGCCATTGGAAATTATTGTTGGCAGAATAAGAACGTTTAGGAAGCATATACAAAACTGTGACTTTTGTTGCTTCTTAATCTTGTTTTCAAAGTACTTGGTAATATTAATTATCCTGCTTTCAGTGTTTAAACACCTGTAAATTGAGCTTATAAGCTTTTGACTGTTAAGGAACCCAGCATGTGTCTGGATTGTATCCAATTTGTAAGAACTAGCTGAAAGCCTACTTAGCAGAAAAATTCTGATCAGCGATAGTGTACAGTTGACCTGCTCTTACTGCTGTTGTATTGGGACTTCCTTTATTACCTGAAGAAAAGGATGTGATATGGAAATATGGAAGTTCAACTTTCAGAATATTTTTTCCTACTGTGATTTCCTTAAAATTTTTTCTTAAATTTATTTCAGACAGGGAGAGAGACAGAGAGAGAGAGAGAGGGGGAGAGAGAGAGAATGAATGGGTGTGTCAGGGTCTTCAGCCACAGCAAACGAACTCCAGATGCATGCGCCACTTTGTGTGTCTGGCTTACATGGGACCTGGAGAATCGTACCTGGGTCCTTAGACTTTGCAGGCAAGCGCCTTAAGCGCTAAGTCATCTCGCCAGCCCTGACTGACTTCTTAATTCATGTAATGATACCGGTGCATGAGGTACATGCTGGTCCTGCTCAGGAGCTGCTGTCTCAGGAGGAGATGACCCCGTGCTCGGGACAAGGAGTCCAGGAGAATCAGCTTCAAGGAGTGCAGCTCCTTCTCCCTGGGGCCTGCAGTAGTAACATTTTTAGAAAGCAGGTAAAAAAATAAGAAAAGAAAAGAAGAAGGAAAATCTGCAGTAAAGACAGGTGTGGTAAACATTTATAGAGCAGTTCAGCTGGGCCCAGCCCATCGTTTTCTGTGAGGCCTGTCCTTTCTGAAGTTGCCTGCCATTCTCTTGATGTTTTGCCTCTTGGAACTGTATAAATTGCTTGCCTCAAGCTAGGGACGTGGAACAATTAGGTGATTTGGTTTTTCGTTTTTAAACAAGATATCTTTGTTGAGAGAGAGGGAAAATATTGGACACACCAGGGCCTCCTGCCACTGCAAACTGTCTTTTTAAAATTTTTGTGTGTATAGTGTGAGTGCGTGTATATGTATGTGTACGGGCACACTTGTTTGTCCATGTAAGTGTTTCTCCATGTGTGGAGGTTGATATTGGGGGTCCTCAGTCACTGCCCACTTTACTGTATGAGACAAGGTTCAGTAGAACCTAGGGCTCATTGGGTTAGACTAGATTTAGCAGTCCCTAGAAATACTTTCTCAGCCTCTCCAGTGCTTGGATTACAGGCGCCGTCACTGTGCCTGGCATTTTTTTTTAAATTTTTTTTTTATTTGAGAGTGACAGAGAAAGAAAGAGGCAGAGAGAGAGAGAGAGAATGGGTGCGTCAAGGCCTCCAGCCACTGCAGATGAACTCCAGACGCATGTGCCCCCTTGCACATCTGGCTAACGTGGGTCCTGGAGAAACAAGCCTCGAACCGGGGTCCTTATTCTTCACAGACAAGCGCTTAACCACTAAGCCATCTCTCCAGCCCTGTGCCTGGCATTTTTATGTGGTGCTGGAGATCCAAGCCCAGACCCACAGCCATCTCCCCAGCCTGGATTTGGTTTTTGTAAAAGGATGCTATTGCTGGGAATTGTTAGGGGTAACAAAAGCTATTAAAATAATTGTATTTCAGGGTCTTTTTTTTTTTTTTTTTTGCATGTGTATGTGGTGTGTGGGTGTGAATGCACGTGTGTGTATGTGTATGTGGAGGCCAGAGGTCAGCACTGGGTGTCTTCAGTTACTGTTCACCTATGTTCTGACACGGGGTCTCTTACTGATTCCGTTAAGCTGGCTCGTCAGCAAGTCCCGGGGTCCTCTGTCTGTGCCTCCCCAGTATTAAGGTTATAGGCCTGTGCCACCACACTGGTTTGATGTGGCTGCTGGGAGCCCTGTCTTTACGCAGGCCTTCTCTTAGCAGCGGGGTGGCCTGAGTCTCCCTGTGACCATACTGCTTTTGGCAGTGGTGTGAGAGAAATGAACACAGAAAGAAATGATCTTATTGTAAAGCAGGGAAACTGTGGGAAAGCTGTCAAGGTTACCACTGTTAAATGAGGTGAGGAAGGGGAGACCACTCAGCGGTTAAAGATGCTTGCTGTCAAAACCTGATGGCCTGGGTTAAATTCCCAGTACCTACATACAGCCAGATGCACAAAGGGGTGCTTGCACCTGGAGTTCATTTGCAGCAGCAAGAAGCCCTGATGTGCCCATCCTCTCTCTCAATTAACTAATTAATTAAATTTTTTAAAATGAGGAGTCTAGTGTTTTTGTTTCTTTTGAGACAGGGTCTTGCTGTGTAGCTGAGGCTGACGTTGGCTTTCAGTGCTCCTGCCTTGGCCGTACGAGGTCTGGTGTTACAGACGTGCAGTACCACACCAGGCTTGCAATTCTAGTCTGATATGTTTATGAGAATTCAGCCTTAATCAGCTTTGAAGCATTTCATGCCTTCTGAATAACAAAGTTTGCATATGTACACATATTTACATGGCCTTGTTTAAACAGTGTGGCACATAGAATATTTTGCCCATTTTTCTAAAAAGCTTTTTTATGCCGGGCATGGTGGCTCACACCTTTAATCCCAGCACTTGGAAGGCAGAAGTAGCAGGATCGCCTTGAGTTTGAGTCTACATAGTGAATTCCAGGTCAGCCTGGGCTAGAGTGAGACCCTACCTCAGACCCCCCTCCCCCCCAAAAAAAGCTTTTTTTTATGGGCAAAATCTCTTACATAAAAGAGAAACACTCCTCCAGTTAGAGAGCACAGACGTGTGTCTGTGAGCTCACCACCCTGCCCACAAGGCTCTACTGTGCGTCCCCCCAGGAGCTTTCCCCTCACCACAAGGGAATTTTGTGTCAGTTTGTTTTTTAAAATTATTTAGTTCTTTTTGTGTGTGGTGTTTACTAGTTTTTAAGCAACCACACAGAGGCAAGAAAAGCTTAAAGGAAAACTGAGCGGTGGGAGCAGCCTTAATTCCTCTGCTTCAGAGCCCTGGTGTCGCCGCTGCACTCTTTCACTGGGCCAGCAGGTGGCAGTAAAGCGCCTTAAATTGGAAAAGTTTTCCCGTTAGAGGAAGGACAGCAGTGTAATGTTGTCAAATTAGATCTGAGAGTCTGGGGTTTGCAGGTTTTTATTAAAAGCTCAGTTCCAAAAAGAGTCAAGATAAAAATAAGCTAGTGAATCTTACCTCTCCAAAATTTACATTTTTATACAAAGCACATATTACAAACTGTTATTTTTGAAATCTTTTTTATTTATTATTATTTATTTATTTGACAGAGAGACAGGGAGGGAGAGAGAGAATGGTCGCGCTAGGGCCTCTTGCCATTGTGAACGAACTCCAGAAGCGTGCGCCCCCTTGGGCATCTGGCTTACGTGGGTCCTGGGGAGTCAAACCTGGGTCCTTTGGCTTTGCAGGCAAATGCCTTAACCACTAAGCCATCCCTCAGCCCACAAACTGTATTTTCAAATGGTGTCATTGGCTAAAGGGCTTGGGCTGAATGCCAGTGTGAGCTGGTGTGGCTGATAGCATCATGCCAAGTCAGGTTGATCTCTCCTCCCCCTTTCACCTATGTGTTTAAATAGGTGAAGGTCAGCCAGCCACCTGAAGCGCTGCACTGATGGCTTTGTCCATCTTTAGTGAGGGCTGAAGTACACAGGAACTCGTGGGGTTTAACACCTCTGTAAGAATGTCGCCTCTGACCCTTTTCCCTTTGCTCCGCAGTAACACCTTACGAGTTACCCGCTCCGCCGCGCCCAGCTCACTGGACAGTCCCAGTTCCGTTCCTGCTCAGCTGGGAAAGAAAGGCAAGGAATTTGAGTTCTCCCAGTTGCCCCTGAAAGTGGAGTTCCTTGAGTGTAGTGCCAAGGGTGGACGAGGAGAGGGTGGCTCTGCTGACATCCAGGACTTGGAGAAGTGGCTGGCCAAGATTGCGTGAGGGGCCGGGCGGCTCCAACACAAGCTGGGGATGTGTGTGGCTGAGTCTCCAGTGGCTAAAGAAAGGGTACAGAACGTGCTCGACGTTTCCTTGTTCTTGGCACCAGCTTAGGCAGGTCAGTTTAGCGCTCCCTGTTCAGGGAGGCCCTTGTATTTAACTCTTACCTTCCCTTCGTTAAGGTATGTCACCTCCCTCTAGTGTGTGTGTGATTTAGGGTCGAGGTCTCTGGGACATGATAAGAGATCCCACAGAGGACATTATCATGAGAACATGGTTATTGTTTAAAACATTTCTCATCTTCTGCTTCTCTGCTTTGGTCCCTTGTTCCTGGAACCAAGCCTGCTTATTGATGAAGCCAATTGATTTCCAGTTGTCCCTGGTGGTCATGGGTAACACATCCTCTAGTCCTTAGTAAAGTCTCAGGTGGGGGTACAGTTCCAGTGTTGACCTTGGGTATACTCCCCCTCGCCTGTCAGTGCTGAACCCCCACGAGGGCCTCATGTGCTCCAGGGGCGCCACTGGGATGTGGGCTTGAGACGCCCCTGTGTCAGGGCGGGAGGCCGAGGGCTCCGAGGCTGCCTTACGCTACTTGATCAGCTCCTGTTTCATCCCCTGCTCTAGACTGCTGTGGAACAAACACAAACTGAAAATATTCTCTGTATGTTTTCATGTGCATATTCATGCTTTTAAAAAAAAGTTGCCTTTTCAAACTGATGTTGTTTGGTGTCTTCTTAAACATTTGATCTCCTCTTCTTTTTGGCGGCAGCGGCGGGGGTGGTGGTTCATGGCGTAGGGTCTTGTTGTAGCCCAGGCTGACCTAGAGTTCAGTACATAGTCTCAGGGTGGCCTCGAACTCACAGAAATCCTCCTACCTCTGCCTCCTGAGTGCTGGGATTAAAGGCGTGTGTCACCACATTCAGCTTATATTTGACTTTTCTTTTAAATTTTTTTTGTTTATTTTTATTTATTTGAGAGCAACAGACAGAAAGAGGGAGAGAGAGAGAGAATGAATGGGCACGCCAGGGCCTCCAGCCACTGCAAACGAACTCCAGATGCATGTGCCACATTGTGCATCTGGCTAACGTGGGTCCTGGGGAATTGAGCCTTGAACCGGGGTCCTTAGGCTTCACCGGCAAGCACTTAACCGCTAAGCCATCTCTCCAGCCCACATTTGACTTTTTATTGCTTTTATAAATGATGCACATCTTGATCAGTAACTGTCTGGCTCAGCGCATTAACCCGAACAGTGCAGAGAGTACAGATGGGAGCGCGTGTCGGGATTCAGGCTTCGCTGTAGATGACCGGAGCCCAGAGAAGTGCCGTCCTCAAGAACAGACCTGCTGCCTGCACCTCATACCCGAGGGGAGAAGCCATCACAGTGACCTGAGAGCCGCGACTGGGGAGAGGCGGAGGCGCTCCACGTGCACACAAGGGGCATCTGGCCTGTCCAGCAGGGATGTGACTGTCACAGGATCAGAGTGAGGGATGGATAAAGTCTGGGTTAGTGTGTTCTCATGTGCACTGCATGCCGTCCAGGCCTCTGCTACTCCTAACCTTTCACCCTAGACTACTGGCTCCCTACCCCCAAAACACCAGCCTTGATGCTGGTACATCGGGGAAATGCACAGTGAAGTGAGAGGTCATAAGACTGAAATGTACAATGAAAGGAGAGGTCATGAGGTGCGCACCTGTCAGAGTTCTAGTTAATACTCTCTTTCATGTGTGCGTAGGGGAGCATGCCCCGTGTGTATGCGTGTGGAGGTAGAGAATGTCAGGTGTGCCCCTCCGCCGCTCACAGGGTCTCAGGTTCGAGAACTGCAGTGCTTATGAGCCACAGCGATTATCCTGTCCCTGCGAGCCACAGGGCTCACAGGATTACAGATGTGCGTGCGTGGATGCGGCCAGTTACTCAACGGGGGCTCTGGAGATCTGAACTTGGGCAGTCTCATGCCCCTTCAGGCCTTCCTGTTTGCACAAGAGACGCACTTAGCTGCCGAGCCTTCTCTCTGGCCCTTTGTTTGGCTTTTCTAGCAGTGAAGAAGCAAGCAGGTTATGGAGCCCCTCCTGGGCCGGCTCGTCCTGCTTCCCGCTTTTGGGTTGAGGGCATGCTCACTGGACTTGGGAACTGGGAGGAATTTATTTTCACGGGAGATCAAATTTGTTCTGTACTCAAGACTGTCCTGTTGGGGCCCAAAGCCATGCAGCCAAAGCAGGTGCATTTCTTCATGGGATTAAGGGGCCACTGGGACCAGAGCAGGAGTGCTGTCACGGAGACAGGAGACTATGCACGGCTGCATGTCATAGATGAGGCCATGGGGGTGGCTTGAAACACCTTGGGAACATGGCTGCGTCCCAGCTACCTCAAGTGGGTGACCGCCTGCAGCAGAAGCCTCCCCTGTTGCCTGCTGAGAAGGGCAGGCTCTAGTGGGAGGCTGTGGAGTAGTTACAATGAGGAGGGCCTGGCATCTCCCCAGTAAACACACCCTCTTCTGGTGGAAGCCTCCACGGGACACGAAGCACACACCCAGACCCAAAGGGACTTGCTCACTCGTTGCTCTGGCTCTCAAGCCTAGGTTTTGATGGCGCTGGCTGATTTGCTAATTAGCAACCGCTGGGGAGCCCCTGCCACGCTGCCTCCCAGGATGCATGTCCTCTGCAGCCCCGCCTGGAGCAAGGCACTTGACCATGTTCTGTGGGGGTTGTTATGCCCACACCACCACATTTTTTTTGCCCTCTTGCTCACAAGAGTCTGGTAGATATTTTCCTTGCTGCTTCAGTGAACACAGAGCCCTGAACGCTGGGATACCACACAAAGCATGACTCCCAGTCTTAGTGGCTTGTGGCCCGCTCCAGATTACGGAAGGGTGCCTTGACCGTGGGACTGTCCTGCTCCCGATCTAGTTTGAACTCCGTGCCAGCTGCACTGGACTTGCAAACACGCTGTCTTCCTCAGTGCTGCCTTCCCTCCCTCCCGTTGCCCTGTCCTGCTGGGTCGGCCACGTAACTCCAACTGTTGTTCAGCCATTTCTCTTCCTAGGGCCTCTGCTCCAAGTATCCTGAAGAGCGTCCATGTTCTGTTGACCTGCATGTTGTTTCCTTTGAATGTCACGCACAGTAACCTCCACTCGAGCCTCCCTGCTGGCCATACTGTGACAGGACAGTGACCACTGTCATCTCTATGTTCACATCTGGGGACTCCCTGACAGTGTCTTTTAGCCTGGCAAAGGCAGGGGCAGCCGGACAGCTGGGTCAACCCCATACTGAGAGGTGATTGGAAGGGAGGGGGGAGAGATGCTGTCAGGGAACCTCCGGCTTTCCTCTGGCCCGTTCAAGCGTCTCCTGGGGCTCTCCGCCCTCCCGTCGCATTCCCTCCGCCTGCCCCACCTCACGCCTATCGCGGGACAGCCCAGCCAGGCAGTGGGGCTCAGGGACACCCACTGCTTCTCCCTTCCACTGGCTTTCAGGACCCAGGTTAGTCTGAAGTAACTGAGACCTGAGGGGCTTCTCGGGGACTGTTCTTTTAACTGTGCGGGGTGAGGGTGGCTGGTGTCATTTGTGACTGTGATTTCCCTTGGGTTATTGCCTTTAAATGGTGGCCCGGAACTCGCCAGGACAAGAGACCCAGTCCCCACACTCACCTTCCTTACCCCCAGCCATGGCAGCTAGAGTTCGCATGTTGGTAAATACAGTCCCGGAGACAGCCTTGGCGCAGCAGGCACTTGAGATCAGTTGGTTTCGAGGTAGGGTCTCCCTCTAGCCCAGGCTGACCTGGAACTCACTCTGTAGTGTCAGGCTCGGCTCAAACTCACAGCGATCCTCCTTACCTCTGCCTCCTGAGTGTTGGGATTAAAGGCATGCGCCACCATGCCCGGCTGGAGGCCTGTTCTTAATTTGCTTGTTTTGAGTTGTTTTTTTTTTTTTTTTTTTTTTTTTGGTGTGTTAGGGTCTCACTCTAGCCCAGGCTGACCTGGAATTCACTAGGTATTCTCAGGGTGGCCTCAAACTCATGGCGATCCTCCTATCACTGCCTCTCGAGTGCTAGGATTAAAGGCGTGCGCCACCACTCCAGGCTGTTTTGAGCTCCTTGCATGTGTGTGGTGTGGCGAATGCACAGGTGAGTGCTGACGCAGTGCCCTGTCGACTCACACGTGGTGGCTGGAGAGTGGGGAACACTGGGTTTCCACCCCTAATCCCACTCCAGCGTCCCTCTCTCACTCAGTGATCCTCCGGCCTCCTCCTTTCCACAGGACTGGGGTTACGGACGTGTGGCCATGCCCAGGGGTTCACATGGGTTCTAGAGATTCATGCCCAGAAGAACACTTAACTGCTGAGTTGTCCCTCTAGACCTGAGGAGACCGGTTTGTTTATTTATTGTGCGTGCATGCGTGCGTGTAAGGCAGGGTCTCTACTGCTGCAAATGAACACACCTGGCCTTATGTAGGTGGCTGGAGAATTGAACCCACGCCAGCAGGCGTGGGTGTCTTTAACTGCTTAACCACCCCCCTGGGCCCAGATGTGTTTTAAAACCCCCTGTATATATAACAGCACCACTTAGAAACAATAGACAAGGAGCTTGTGTTGAGAATTAGGACAGTTTATTGTTTGACCAACATGCTGAGGCTTTTCCACAGAGTACACAGTTGAATGTAAAGTCAATATGGCCACGATGCCTTCTGAGCCCATCCAAGATGGAAACAACGCCCGCTCTGTTCCTCCCAGCCAATCACTTAAAGGATGGGTGAGGGGAGAAGTCAACACTCACCAAAGAGGCCACGTTGGCCTTCTGTGCTATGGAGGCTTTGTGCCTCCTGAAGGGAACATCTGAACCCACACTGCAAACTTTTCCTGATACACCATGCCCTGATGAAGGTGTGACAGGGGTCTGGAGTCCAAGGTGTTTTTGCACATTACAACTGCAAAGGTTTTGGGATACCTAAGTTGTTGATTTAAAACAAAACCTCGAAAGGATACCCTCACTGATTTTCGGGGTACCCAGGGCAACCCAGGTAGATTTGGGGACCACCCTTCTTTGCAGTGGAGGAACCCAAAGTGCACCTATATTTCTCTCCAGCACATTCAGGCTGGGAATAATCTTGTGCCCTAACCACAGAGTAGAGATGGCCTGAGGGTCACACGCACAGCAGACTCAGGTCACGAGTGGATAAAGAAGGCCAAAGCAGTAGCTCTGGTCACTCTTGGCTTGCTGGGCGACCCTAAACAGATCACCCCCCTTGTGTTGTTTCTTCAACCCATGAAAGAGGAAGGGTTGAGGGCTTCACTTCCCACTGCTGTGACAAGGTGACAATGCCTCACATTTCTTCAGGGAGAGGTAGTTGGGACACTGGTGAGCATGCAACCGTGAGCGGTTGACGCGTTCAGACACCGACTCCTGCTCGTGGCTCTTCTCGTGGCTCCGACTCCCCTCAGGGTCCCTGGCTACCTGGTCTGTCCTCCTTCCGTGCCACACCCCCTTCCCTGCGGGAGAAGGAATGAGCTGCGAGATCTACCTGCAGGACACTGAAGTCAGCAATGTCATCCTTTTTCTGTCATTCTGGGGTACTTGAAGATGGACACCGGTTAGGGCTCTGGAGTTGGTTAGTCACCGAATGGCGGTTACTGCCCAGGTGAGTCTAGATGTCGCTACCATCTTGTGACCTTCCTTTCTGCTGCCTGAGACATTTTAGCGGATCTGGCCATGCATGGCTCCCCTTGAGCCCTGGGACCCTGCAAAATGTTTAAGGATGGCAGCAGGGAGGAAACTTTGATCGTGACAACCAGTGAGGCTCTAACGGCCCAGCAGACTGACCTTGGACCACACAACCGCTGCCTTAGCGCTCAAGATGCTGAAGTCGCGTCTTCATTTTGGTGGACAAGTCCGCGTAGCTACGCCGCCAGCTCATTCAGTCTTACAAGCTATTTCCCCGATACCGGAGAACAGGAGCTCTACTTGGCAGCTCTCCTTTGAGCCCCTAGAGAACAGGGTCTTGGCTCAGCTGTCAGACTAAGTGTAGTGTTTGGGGAAAAGGGGCTGAATAAGTTGAAATCACGTGCTGGAGGGAATCCTCCTCTTTGTACCCTGCTAACCAATCTAGATTCAGCAAAGATGGGGATGCTGAGACAATTCAGTAACATCTTCCAGATAAGCTGACCTGTCTGTCCTCAGTCAGTAACCCACCTACAAGGAGGAGACTGATGGTGTCTCTCGAGATGAGAGGCCAGGCTGCCTTAAGAGCTTCTAGGAAAGGACAGCCAACTGAGGGAGAGGGAGCCAGGGAATGGCGGGGTGGGAGCAGAGTTGGGGAGTACCCTCACCTTCAGAGGCCACGGAGCTGGGGGAACTCTGTGTACACGGCTAGGAAAGCAAGAGAAGTGGCGCCCGCATGTCTCTTGCCGTTTCTCTGGAGCAGGCCACAGTGCCATGAGCTGTGTGCGAGCCAGGAGAGACCCGAACTTCTACTTTGATTTACAGCAATACAGTGCCACAAAAGCGAACAAGCGACCGTATGTTCATTCACCGAGACTGGTAGAGGACCCTGTCCATGGGGCTCTGCCAGAGACCGACCACCAGTGTGGCCCCTCGCTGCCAACCACGCCAGACGCTGCCACTTGGACTCCGACCAGTTATCACGAGGTAAGTAGGTCCTCTGCCCACAAGCACCACTTGGGAGGGTGTGCCAGAGGACACTGGCCCACGCGGGCACGCACACGTGTGCAAACGGGTACATAAAGAAGTGGTGAGGGTAGTTCGGTGGGCTATTTTTTTTTGCCTGTAGTTTAACACACCTATGCATTATTTTATTGATGGCAAGACAATCACAAGTTATTTGACGATATTGAGCATTTCTTATTTCAACACATTGCAGTACTTTTGAATTTCCAAAACGGTAATCACAATGCAAGTTCCAACTTGAGAGCGGAAAAGACAAGAATATACATTGAGCACATGTATCCGTGTGAGCATGTGTTTGTGAAAGGTGTATACACAAGTCTATCTCTATATATAATTATGTACACACATATAAAAACTAAACACGTGATGCTTGAGTTACGCTCGTACATTGGTCCTTGCCTTCAGGAGGAGGTGCCCAGCTCGATCCTGCTTCCTCTCCTCCTCAACGGAAGATAAATTCCTCTCTAAAGACTGGCTATGCGGACACGGTCTCCTGGGCAGGAAACGTGTAGCAAGCCCTTTGACAAACACGAACTCTGCCACGGAGCTGCCCTTTTGGATTCATTTCTGAGAAGTTTCAAAATGCATTCCAACCACCTTGTTGGAGTCCTGCTTTGTGGAGGAATTCACTCAGCAGCAGCCTGGGAAGAAGAGCCAATGACAGCTGGGGTGGGTATATTTTGGTTTGAATCACTGTCCCCGTGTGGCCTTGGGCAGGCCCTGGGCCAGTGAGCCTGGGTCCATTTGAATGCTAAATAAGTTATGTCCTTAGAAGAGAACACTCTCTTCGAGATTTCCCAGGGTTCTCAGGACTAAAGCATTCTCAGGAACGAGTGGAAAATGGCAAGGATGGCTCTGGGGGCACAGGCCGCAGTGCCCTAGGCAGCCCTCTGGAAGCCTTACTTTCAACCCATCCTTCAGAAGCCCACAGAGCAGCCACAATATTCACAAAGGTGTGTACAAAGATTTCAACTGTACCATGTCAGTGGGGTGAAAACACATCAAGAAGTCAGCTTTTTTTTTTTTTTTTCCTTCGGAACAGTACTAAGCATCATTAGCAAGTGAGGGTCTGAGAACATGAAATTTTCAATGTGGGGTTCTGCAGATACCCACTCGCCTTCCCAGTCACAAGTAGTCCCTATAGTATATGGCCCAGGTACTAGCATCCCCCTGACATCTCTAAAGGTGGGCTCTAGGGCCTGGTGGCCAGCATCACATGTTGAGTTTGTGAGTCAGCCCAGCTACATGCATTGACTGTTGGGCGAGGAGGTTGCAACATCTCAGAACGACACAGGATGGCTCAGTCATTGCCCACTGTTGCCAACAGCACCTTGTCCTTCCAATGGCCTCTGGCTCTGCTGGTCACTGAGTGGGCCCAGAGAACACACGGGTGCTTATGCCCTCAGTCTCTTCAAGGCTTTTTTCAGGGCAGGAGAAGAGGCAGAAGCAGTTCCCAGGGCCTGCTGCTGGCTCCCTGCTGCCCTGTGAGGTCCGGGAAGGCCTGAGCAGTGCCCACCCTGAGACTTTCTTGCTTGATCAATGTTTCATTTGACCTCCAGGAGCCTGGATGGAGGACCTGGTTGGTTTGGGGCCATGTGGTCCAAGTACTGGAGCCTAATTACCTTGCTCAGTTAAATTATTTTAATTCACAGGGCTGGGGATGGGAAGAAGGAAGTGGTGACAAACAGTTCCGAGAGATCAGGAAGGAGGAGGTGTGTGGAAAAGGTTCTCTATAAGTTTACAAATATACAAAAACAAAAAAGCACATCTTTCAAATAAAAATGACTACTTTTTTTTTAAATCTGGCAAAAAGTTGTATACACATGATTTAAATTTTTTTTTTAAATTTTAACAGTTTTTGGCAATCTTAATAAAGTACAATATATTACAACCAAACCAAAAAATAGTTGTTTAAGTAACAGCTGTTAAGAGTGACGTGATCCCTGATGCCCAGCCTCCCTCCCCAATCCCACCCTACTCCTAGAGAGAGAGAAAAGAAAGATCCTCCCGTCTTGATAGACTCATTTCCCACCCAATAGGAAGCAACACAACAAGCGAGTAGCGAGAAGAAGCCGCCGCCGCCGCCGGGGGCTCTGCATTAGCAGGAACAGCCGCCCTCGCTGGCCGGGGGCTCCTGGGGCTTGTCCAGCTTGATGTCGATCACTGCAGGGGAACCGCTAAGGAAGATGACGTCACCGAGGTGCTGCTGCCGTCTCTCACCCTGGACACCCCCTCCAGCTGTCACTCCCACCCTTCCCCTGCCCCATCGGGCCCACATCCCCCAAACTGTACACTCAGACAAAGCTGGTCCTGAACTATGACATCACAGCACCCCCCTCTCTCCGCAGAGTCCCCGTCTCAGAAACCTTCCCCGGCCGCCTGGTGCTCAAACACCAGCTCCCCAGCTTCAACCTGCCGGGCCTTTGGGTGCAGAGTCCTCAAAGCCAGGTCCAAAGGCAAAACGCCCACATTGGAACTGGGCACAAGGGAATGTGGGGCCAGCCTGGTGGGCAGCAAGAACACTGATCCCGGGCTGGAGAGATGGCTTAGCGGTTAAGCGCTTGCCTGAGAAGCCTAAGGACCCCGGTTCGAGGCTCCATTCTCCAGGACCCACGTTAGCCAGATGCACAAGGGGGTGCACGCATCTGGAGTTCGTTTGCAGTGGCTGGAGGCCCTGGCGCGCCCATTCTCTCTCTCTCTCTCTCTGTCTGTTGCTCTCAAGTAAATAAACAAAACAAAAACAAAAAAAAAGAACACTGATCCCTCAAAGCTTTAGTCTCAGAGGATGCCCCTTAAATCACAAGAAAGCTACAGCCAGTGGTGCACCCACGGGCTATATCCAGCCCTTCACACTGGTGTCTTTAGGGACTGTGCAGAGAAGTACTTATTAGAGGGTGCTGGAGGAGTGGCTTCAAAGCCAAGCTGTTTCCTTCCCTCCGCTGTCATTCCTTGAGACTTTGGCCTTTTATCCAGACCACGTGGTTGATACTAAGGGGCGCGCCCTTGGGCACTCCGCAGACTTGACCCTCCTCTACTGCTTCACTAATCTTGTTGCGTCTCCCATTTGAGGATGATGGGAGAGTCTTTTGGCATAACATGCCATAAAAAGCCACGCATCTGGGCTTGAGAGGATGCTCAGTGGTTAAGGCGCTTGCCTGCCAAGCCTAAGGACCCTGGTTCGATTCCACAGTACCCACGTAAAGCTAGATACACAAGGTGGTGTGTGCGTCTGGATGTTATGTGTTGCAGGGGCTGGAGACCCTAGCGCTCCTATTCTCTCTGCCTCCTCCCTTCAAATAAATAAAAAAAAAATATTTTTAAAGGGCTGGAGAGATGGCTTAATGGTTAAGGTGCTTGCTTGCAAAGCCAAAGGACCTAGGACCCATATAAGCCAGATGCACAAGGAAGTGCGTGTGTCTGGAGTTTGATGGCAGCAGCTGGAGACCCTGCCATGTTCATTCTCTGTCCCCCATCTCTCTCTCATATAAATAAATAAACGTTTGAAAAAAAAATTAATGTTTTTTTTTTTAAACAAACCATGCATCTGCTGAGTATAGTGGCACACGTCTTTAATCCCAGCACTTGGGAGGCAGAAGTAGGAGGATCACCATGAGTTCAAGGCCACCCTGAGACTCCATAGTGAATTCCAGGGCAGCCTGAGCTAGAGTGAAATATCAAAAGTAAATAAATAAATAAATAGAAAAGCCACACATCTCCTGGAGTGTCCCTCCTTGCCTTGCTGTTAGGAAGCTCACAACCAATATTTTGGCCATGTCTAAGCCTCAGCATACCATAAGGCATAATTTTCCAACCTTTATTTTCTTTATGTGCACATGTACACATAAACACACACGATTTTATCTTGTTTGTATGCATGTATATATGTACGGATGCGTGCACATGCACGCACGCATGCACACACACACGATGCCATGGCAGGGTATAAATAAGTAAACAGATAATAGGCATATGCCATCTGCCCCACCCCCCATTCAACCCAGCCTTGTCCTCTCCACTCCAGTCCCCCAGTTCCTCTCCTCATCTCCCTACTGCTCTATATTTGTGTGTGTACATGTGCACACGTGTGTGCATGTGTGCATGTATGTTCATGTGTGTGTATGTGGAGGCTAGAAGAGAATCTCGGGTGTTGTTCCTCAGGAGCTGTCCATCCTTTTTTGAGACAGCATCTCTCTTGGGCCTACAGTTCACCGAAGAGACGAGACTGGCTGGTCAGTCAGCCCCTGAGATTCGCCCGACTCCGCCTCCCCTGCACTGAGGTCACAAGTGGGCGGCACCACGGTAGGCTCTTCACGTGGAGTCTGAGGATCAAACTCGGGTCCTCATGCCTGCAAGACAAGCCCTTTACCCCCTGAGCTGTCTCCCCAGGCCTTTTTGCAAAGGCACCACCAAGACTACCCTGCTGTGGCTCTCTGCCAGCTGTGGTTCTGTTGTCCCCACTGGCCCCAGCAAATCCCAGTACCTGCCTGCACTACTGGCCCAGCTACAGGCCTTGTTGAGGACGTCTCCTCGTCTTCCCTAGGAGCCTCTCTGAGCCCACCCACCCCTCAGCACCGTAGCTTCCTAAATCCAGTTCCAATGATAGGCGTGCCGTCAGCGCCTGCAGAGACACAGCTTCCAAAGTCAACTGGCATTCAGTCCTTCCCACGGGTCAGATCCGGCTTGGCCCTGCCCTGCATGGTATTGCACGGAGTCTCAGCAACCAGCGTTTCCCTTTCTGCAGCAGACCCCACGCCTTCCTTCTTTCCTTTGCTCATGCTGCTCTTCCCTTCTAGAATTGCTGTCCCCGGGGGCTGCCTCCAGTCCCTCTCCAGCTCTGCCTGTCCAGTGTCCCCATTCTAAAGCAGAACCTAGTACCTCTGCTGAGGAGCTCCTCCAGGTAGGGCTGAGCACCTACTCAGCGTGGCTCAGGAAGAAGCCTCACTTTACCATCAGGCCTCATATAGCGGCGAATAAAACACATCTTTCGGCCGGGGTGTGGTGACACGCGCCTTTAATTCTAGCACTCGGGAGGCAGAGGTAGGAGGATCGCTGTGAGTTCGAGGCCACCCTGAGACTACATAGTGAATTCCAGGTCAGCCTAGGCTAGAGTGAGAGCCTATCTTGAAAAAAAAACCCAAAAACAGCTTTCATCTTGGAAACCGAGGAGCCTGGGTGCAAACATGTGTCTATCGGATGCCTGTTCCACCCAAGTCACTCACTCATTCACCTCCCTTATGTACACGTTCATGTGTGTGTTTAGAGATCAAACTCAAGGAAGGTCTCAGCCATGCAAGCATTGCTCAACTATGAGCTACACCTTTAGCCTGGCTATGCTTTTAAAAATATATTTATTTTCGTTTATTTGAGAGAGAGAGAGAGGAAGAGGGGGAAAAGAGAGAGAGAGAGAGAATGGGTGGACCAGGGCCTCCAGCCACTGCAAACAAATTCCAGATGCATGTGCCACTTTGTCTATCTGGCTTACATGGGTCCTGGGGAATCAAACCTGCATCCTTTGCCTTTCCAGGCAAATTCCTTAACTGCTAAGCCATCTCTCCAGCCCCGGCTATGATTTTGAAATGACTTGGCTATGCTACATTCCTCTTGTACTGACTTCTCATCCTTAGCGCCACTCACATTTTGTTCTGGCTAGTTGTATTTCCTTCTTTCTTTCTTTCTTCCCTCCTTACTTCCTTCTTTCCTTCCTTCCTTTCTTTTTTTTTTTTTTTTTTTTTTTTTTTTTTGGTGCGGGGGCCACCCTGTGGGTATAGGATGTTTTGAAGCATCCCTGGCTTCTACCCACTAGATGGCAGTAATACTTACTCTCACTCCTCTAACTTCCACATCTGAATGTGTCTGGAGAGACACTGCCCAGTGTCCCTTGTGTGGGAGGGAGCAACTTTCAGTCTTGGCTGGAAGGCTGCTGCTGCTGCGACGGCGTGGCATTCTGCCAATGTGGAAGTTACCCAACTGCCAGCTAAATAAACCTTCTCAAGTGTAATTTGAGTTGGAATACTTTTGTACACATCATACCATGTTTTTTCAATTCTGTTTTTGTTTTTCAAGGTAGGGTTTCACTCTAGCCCAGGCTGACCTGGAATTGACATCAGGCTGGCCTCCTACCTCTGCCTCCCAAGTGGAGTGCTGAGATTAAAGGCGTGTGCCACCATACCCAGGTACTTAATGGCTTTTTTGCACTACATCAAAAATCTCCTGGAATATTTGTTAAAAATACCCCTTCCTGTGCCTCACCACAGTAGATCTAGGGGAGGGTCCCAGGAAACAAAGAAGTTTGTTGGAAAGTTCCAATGCCTATATACCTGGGAAAAGAATGCTACTGGGTACTTGTGTCCAAAAGAATTTGCTGTAATGATGGAGTATTCTGCACCTGCCTGTCATATATGCAGCCATTAGCAGCACGAGAAACCAGGTACTTGGATAGACCAGTGCCAGCCAAAAATGGAACTTTTATGTGAGTCTAATTTCAGTGTCATAGCACATGTGGCTTATGGGAAAGCACCGGTTTATGACATTTGCTACAAGCTCTGTCACTTAATGTCTTTTTCCTTATAATGCTACATGCCACTGAATCACAATGGTCATGACCTGCTCACTGATGGAAAAGGATGGGGAGGGAAAAGTGGACTCATGTCTAATCCCAAGAGGAGAGTCTCTGTGTGTGCCATTGACTTTGAAAGGAGCCCATGTGCCCTCCTGAGAGATCACAGCACAGTGGTCCTGGCTTGTGCTTGTGCTTCCAGTGTGGCTCCCAAACCCCAAGCAGGACCCCAGCTGTGGTCCCCCCTTCACTGACCACATCAGGCCTCCCCGCCTCTTCCCTCTGCCTCCTGAAACAGTGGTGGGCTCAGAGAACCCGTTACCATCTTGTTCCAAAACTGCTAGGTATGCCTTTCCCACTCCAGTGCCTCCAACACTAAGATGGGCACAATCCCCTGTACCTCTGGAATATCACAGCACCTCAAAGCTGGGAGGCCTTGCTTGGTATGTCACTGTCTTCTCTCAGGATCACTGCATGAAGTGTCCAAGTTACTGCCAAGACTTGGCATATGCCAGCCTGGTTCAGACAAGGCCCAAAGGTCACGCCATGGAGGTCTGTACAGACCTCAGGATGGGGGGGGGGGTGCTGGAAACCTTGTGTCAGCGGAACCAGCAAGGGGCCTGCAGTTCTATCATTTTGTGGCTGCCTTGGCCTCGCTTTGTTGAGAAGTCATGGCTTGGGGTAAGGGCTGTCAGAGCAGCCCTGGGGGTGGCTTCCCATGGAGGGCGTGGAGAAGAGCGGTGGCAGCTTTTCTCAGGGGCCGGGAGCTCATGCCCACGTCCTCACCAGGCCCCGCGCAGGGTGTGCGGTTGAGTACGCACCTCTCATATCACTAAGCGGCGCTTCTGCGCGCTTGCCCATTACGCCGAACACAGTTCGGACACGACCCCGGGGCATGCATCTTCGGAACATCCGGGTCGCAGCCGTCAGTAAACAGAAGTTCAAGCCCCACCACCCAGGCTGAGCCACAAGCCGCAGCTGCCTCCACCTGGTCCCTTCTGGAATCTCTGATGTCTGCTCCAGGCTGTTGGGGCCCCAAGTCGGTAGGCACCCAGGTAGTGTGAAAGGGGTGCAGCCATCAGATGAGGGGGATCTCATAGCTGAGAAGAGAGGCTCGTGCTGTCTGCCTGCTATCTGCTTATACTCCACTCTCCCCAGGGGTCTACAGGTCCCTAGCTGGGTAAGATGACAGGCGCACTAAGATGACAGGCTAGTTGCCACCCTGGTTGGGAGCCGATCTGAACTGGCTGTGGGCTCAACAGAATGTCCTGCACAGGTGTCTTAGAGATAGTGAATGAACAGCGGACACTCACCCTGGAAGGGTCTTCTTTGCCTCTGGGGGGGCAGGACGGCAGCAGGCTGTCTACGGCCTGGCCCTCACTGGTTGGTACAGTGGGGGGCACCGCCTTTTCTCCTCCTCCTTGTCCCGCTGTCCTCAGCCCAGCAGATGGTAGCCTAGCCCTGCTGATGGAGAGCTGGGAGCTGGGAATTCCTGTGACTGACCACTCTGCAGGCCTCCTCTCAGCTCCCAGACATCCTCTGGGGACACATGGACCACTGCTTGTCCTCTGGACGCTGCTGAGGTCTGCTCTTCGGGGCTCAAGATTGTCCCTTACTGTAGGTTGGAGAGTCCCAGTGCTGGGACCCCACGAGCCCCAGGTGCATCGGGCTGCAGGCAGAGCCGTGCCTTCATCTCTTTGCTGTCCCATATTTAGTTGTTCTGGCCCTCATCAGCCTGAAGTTGCTCTCTGCACCCCTCTGGGGCCCCTTTCTGCTCTGCTGTGTCTGTCCTCACAGATAGTGGAGGATGCCGAGAGCTGCCTTGTGAGGACACATCCCATTCTGAAGGACGCAGGCTGGGATTTGAGTGTCCCCTCTTCAGTGACTTACTCATGCAGGGACACCTGACTAGTCGCAAGGAAAGCCTCTTGAGGGGCAATGCCCCCCATCCCCCAAAACACCTCTCGTTCTCTCAGATGCCCTTTGAAAGGGAGAGCATCCCAGAGCAAGACAGCTGAATACGGAGGAAGCAAGCCTCAGCCTGACCCATAACTCTATAACTTACACACAGTATGACTTTGGGTCAAGCAGACTACCTCTCTGCACCTCAGACTCAGCACCTAGGTGCCGGCTCAGGTCATGGTGTGTGAGGCTGTCCCATTGAGCATCAGGGAAGCGAGGGCTGCATGAAGCTGGGCCCCAAGAAACAGGCAGGACCCAGGACGAGAGTTGGGAAAATGGTGCTATGCCTGCAGATGGATATATGTTGAAATCACGTGCGAGGTGCATGGAAGCTTTCCCAGCCATGGGCCTATACCAGTGGACCCATCATGAAACATGTGGACGTTCGCTGTAAAGCAGGGCGGAGTCACCCCCGCCCCCATGCACACCCTGGCCACCCCTCTCTGCTGTGGAAGAGGAGGCAGCCATGGCTAGAGCTGGGAGCGGGGCCCGGCTGCTCACCAAACAGAGGCAGCCCAGCCATCAGCATCCATCCAGGGAAGGCGGGGCTGCAACATCCCGTGAGTCATGGGCCCCTTCGGGCCATGTTTAAAACTCACGTGTAGGGCTGGAGAGATGGCTTAGCGGTTAAGCGCTTGCCTGTGAAGCCTAAGAACCCCGGTTCGAGGCTCGGTTCCCCAGGTCCCACGTTAGCCAGATGCACAAGGGGGCGCACGCGTCTGGAGTTCGTTTGCAGAGGCTGGAAGCCCTGGCGCGCCCATTCTCTCTCTCTCCCTCTATCTGTCTTTCTCTCTGTGTCTGTTGCTCTCAAATAAATAAAAAAAATTAAAAACAAAAAACAACTCACGTGTAAGGGAAAAGGATACTTCCTTCTTTGCTTTTCTCCTGGACGTTCTCCATGCCGGGCAGAGCCGATGCCACACGTCGGAAAAGCTGTAGACAGGAGATGCAGGGTGAGCCCTAAACCCATCCCTTCCTCCAGTAGCATCCTTCTCATCCCCGCACATCTCGGGGGAAGGGGGTCAGTCCCCTGTCTACCCGCTGACTGTGCTCCCAAGGGCAGGCCTGCTCCTTAGTTCTCTGCTGCCCCGGGGCCTCTCACGGCGTTGATCCTGCAGGGTAGCAGCTTGTGTTTGTAGAACGAGGAAATGAATCCTGTGACTTCTAACCCAGGCAGGCTGGCCACAGGGTTGCAGAGGGTAAGCAGGGGACGTGGTGATTACAGGGACTTGCCCTAGTAAAGAAATGACCTAAGGGCTGGAGAGATGGCTTAGTGTTCAAGGCACCGGCCTGCTGCAATGTTTGATTCAGGTGTCCCCCATAAACTCCGGTGTTCTGAATGCTAGTTTCCCAGCTGATGGAGATCTGGGAACTGACGCCTCCTGGATGCAGTGTATTGTGGGGCGGGCTTATGGGTTTTATAGCCGGTTTCCCCATGCCAGTGTTTGGCACACTCTCCTATTCCTGTTGTCCACCTTATGTGGGCCAGGGGGTGATGTCCACCCTCTGCTCATGCCATCATTTTCCATTGCCACGATGGGGCTTCCCCTCCAGCCTGTAAGCTAAAATAAACCTCTTTTTCCCCCCTACAAGCTGCTCTTGGTCAGGTGATTTCTACCAGCAATGTGAACCTGACTGCAACATCTGCAAAGCCAAAGGACCCAGATTCAATTCCCCAGGACCCATGTAAGCCAGATGAACAAAGTGGCACATGTGTCTGGAGTTCATTTTTAGTGGCTGGAAGCCTTGGTGTGCCCATTTTTTTTCTCTCTCTCAGATAAATAAATAAAAATAATTTTTTGTAAAGAAATGATCTAAGGTTCCAAGAGACCCATTAGGTGGGCTTTCCCACTGACCTCAATGGGGCCTTTTTTTTTTTTTTTTTTTGAGGTAGAGTCTCACTCTAGCCCAAGATGACCTGGAATTCACTATGTAGTCTCAGGGTGGCCCCGAACTCACAGCAATCCTCCTACCTCTGCCTCCCGAGTGCTGGAATTAAAGGCGTGCACCACCACACCCAGCTATTGGGGCCAACTATTGACCTGCACTTGAGACAAATGATTCTCCTCAGGGAGTCCTGTGGTCTATAAGCATCAAGACAGTTAAGACACAGGAACCCAGCACGACATTCACGGTGAAGGATATGGGAGTGCAAACACAATACTGCAGTTTTGTTTGAGTGTATGTGCGTGTGTGTGTGTGTGTACGTGTGCATGTGTGCACACTGTGCATATGGCAGCATGAGAGGCATACGTGCATTTTTGTCTGCAGGGATATATGTATATATATATCCCTGCAGACAAAAAAAATATATATATATGTATGTAAGTGTGTGTGTATATATATGTATATACTTATATACATATATGTATACATGTATATATAAAGTGTATGTGTGGTATGTGGTATGTCTGCACATGCAGGTGTGTATAGATGTGTAAGCAAATGGGAAATGCATGTGTGTGTGAGAGAGAGAGAGAATGTGGGAATGGTGAGTGTATGGGGTGGGCATATGTATTCACGGGCTTATGTGTGAGTTTACGCAAATGTGTGAGGCAGAGGTGGGCAGGAGGGATGTGCCTGGTATGTAACAGAAAGGAAGTGTTGGAGGCACCACATGTAGGCAGAAGTACAGTGGATATGATTCTGCTACTATGGAATGGATATTTGTGTCTCCTCCAAATTCATATGAATCCACATGTTGAAACTCAACTCCAGTTTATCAGTGTGAAACAGGTAGCAGATTAGTCACAAGGGCCAAACACTCACAAGAGAGCTTATTTGTCCCTTCTGTGTGAGGGAGCAACTGGAAGATGTCAGATAAAGCGGAAATAGGCTCTCATAAGATACTGAATCTGACAACACCTTGATCTTGGCCCTAGCCTACAGAACAAAGAGAGATAATAATACGGGCTGCTGAGTGAGGGCCACAGCTTGTCTCGGTGTCCACTCTGACCCCGTACATCCTGGGAACACTGGATAAGCCGCTTGTATATCAGATGGCCTTTGGATGCAGTGGTGGTTCAGTACTAGCAGCAGACAGAAACAGTTTCCTATTGCTTATAAGCTACTTAGTTTACTGTAATTTGTTAGAGCAGCTCTACCAGGGTAACATGTACACATCCCTCTTCTATCCACAAATGCCACTTGTGGGGAGCCCAGTGGGCTGGGCCTATAACCTCCAGTGCCTGAGCTCTCTGAGGACCGGGTGGATTTTCTTCATGGTCTCAGCCCCAGGGAAGGCCCAGGTGAGGAAGCTGATGGGAGTCCCCTGCAGGTGGGCTGCAGAAGGAGCTGGGCAGGCTGAAGTGGGCCATGTGTACGAGGACGGGGGTCGCCAGAGAGCATTCCTTCACAACCTCACCCCAGTTGGCTGCTTTATCAGCATTGCCAAAGCCCATGCTGACGGCCACATGCTGATGGAGTCGGGAGTATCCGTGGCCGGGCGCGCTCCAAGCACAGGAGTCGGCACTGCATGGAGACTCCTGTGATCCACACAGGTCGCACCGAACTCCCCCTCATACCTTGGCATTTTCCAAGTGGGATTTTCTAGATCATTCTCAGATGGGGAGGCTACAAGCCTCCCCCAGCCCCAGAGGACCGTGAAGATGCTTCCTGTCGTATGCTGCCCTCTGCTTCCTCATTTCTCACGATATCATCAGACGCAGAGAGCAGCAGCCCCAGCTCTCCCATAGGCCTTCAGGCCGTGTTCCCTCCACCCCTGGACACCCCAAGGGGAATGGCCTCAGCCTGATGCCCATGGAAGCCAAGTGGAGGTAAACAGAAGCTGCAGAAGGCATGACAATTGGGCACCACATCCCCAGAGCTTTGAAGTCTCCCAAATGTCACCGCGGTACCCCTCCCATCTGTCTCTTCCCTCCCCTCTGCCACCCTTCCTCTTCGTTGGCATCAGCACTACCAGCATAGAGCAAACCGTCACTGTGTCCCACGGGCGGCTTGCTTATCTGGTATTCCCAGGCCACGCGGGGTCAGAATGGCTACCGCGACAAGCCATGGTCCTCACTCAGCATCCTGTCCCCATACCATGGGCACCCTGCTGCCAGGCCTCTGCCATTGCCATCAGCCCTGCCTCCCTCTCCCAGTTCTCATCCTTGAAGGCAGAAATCCCCTCCCCGAGGCTGAAGCCATGAATCCCTTCCCACTCCTGCTTAAGCTCAGGGTCTCCTTTTCATGTGTAAAATCAATTCTGAAGGATCACAGGGGAGACCATTCAGTCTCCAATTCAACTTCCAAACTACTTAAACATAACATCTGTGACCATGACACCTCCGCTTCTTTACGAACACGTTGTCCAGCAGGGACCAGCGGTGGGTCTAACACTAGTACGATACTAGAGTGGAAAGATCAGGGCGTCTGCAAAGCTACGAGGCGAGGCCCGAGGCCGTAAGGAGAGAAAGCCACGCGCACCTCTCGGGTTGCTGACTCTGGTTGTACAACTCAGTAACATTTTTCTAGGCCCAAGTTTGCTGAACTGCTAAGTTCTACCCGTGCACTCCTTGGGGGGTCTATGGACCCAGGAGAAGTACCACTGCTCCAGGGCACAGCCCCACTCCCATTCCCTCCTGCAAGCTCCAAAAGTGCCAATGCCAGGGAGGGGGACTGGGCATGCTGGAAAAGCTCTTTGCTCTCAGCCCGAGTTTTCCTCCATGGCTGTGAACACTTACCAAGTACAAGGCATAAACACAGTGTGCTGAGCGGAGTCAACACCTCTCTCATCTGAAGCGAGGTAAGAGGTTAGCCCATGGCTTCCTCGCCCAGCTGGGAGTTGGTGCCAGGCATTAGTGCACACAGACTGTTATACGGACCCATGACTAGTCACCTCTGTGATGAACAGTCCACATGCCCCTTCCTGTAACTTGCTTTATAAAGCTCTACAAGTATTCTCTCTCTCGAATAAATAAATTAAAAAAATTTTTTTTTAAGGGCTGAAGAAATGTCATAGCAGTTAAGGTGCTTGCCTGCAAAGCCAAAGGACCCAGGTTCGATTCCCCGGGACCCACGCAAGCCAGATGAAGAAGGTTATGCATGCATCTGGAGTTCATTTGCAGTGGTTGGAAGCCCTGGTGCACCCATTCTCTCACTCTCTCTCAAATAAATAAACAAAAATAAAATTAAACAAACCAAAAGCTCTAGAAGTCACTGCCTTCTCCCCCTGTCAGAGTGGATGGTCCTCTGGTTGGCTGCCCCCAGTCCAGCCACTAAGCAGGGCCCAGGCGAGGGCCTCTGGCACCGGGCTGGCCAGGACCAGAGCTGTGTCTGTCCTCACCTGCTTCACGTTGTAGCCGGTCTTTGCACTGGTCTCGATGAACATGACGCTCAGTTCCTTGGCGCGCTGTTCCCCTTCCTCGATGGTGATCTGCCTGGAAATGCCAGGGAGAGGGAAGATCATTTCCACAAGCAGGCAGGAGGAAGTAACCCAACAACGAGGGACTGCACGCAGGGCACAGGGACTCAGGGCAGGGCCCTCGTTAAAGTCTGAAGATAGGCTGTGAGCCCAGGAGTCACCCCTAGGGTATCAGCCAGTCTCTCCAGCATGAAGGTGGCACCAGGGCACGTAGATACCAGCCCGTTTTCTTACTCCTTCCATAGTGTCTTCTTTATTTTATTTTTATTTATTTACTAGAGACAGAGAGAGGGAGAGGAAGAGGGAAAAGAGGCAGGAGAGACAGAGTGGGTGCACTAGGGCCTCTAGCCACTGCAAACGAACTCCAGATGCAAGCACCACCCTGTGCATCTGGCTTATGTGGGACCTGCAGAATCAAATCTGGGTCCTTAGGCTTCATAGGCAAGCACTTTAACCTCTAAGCCATCTCTCTAGCCCTTCCATAGTGTCTTCTGAGCTAGGGAACAGGGCTATCCCATCTCTGTCTGCTTAGCTATTGGTTTTTTTCTTTGTTGTTGTTTGTTTTGTTTTGTTTCATTTTGAAGGCAGGGTCCGAGGCTGGCCTCAAACTCTGCTTGATATGCAGCTAAGGATGTCCTTGAACAGATCACCCAGCTACCACCTCCGCGACGCTGGGATGACAGGTGTGTGCCTGCCATGTTTTATGCAATGCTGGGGATCAAAGCCAGTCTGCCCCTTAGCCCTTCCCGTTCCTAGTAGTGGGTAATCCAACAGCCTACATTTATAAGGCACTGCTGGGCACATATAGCCTCTCTGGGGTTGATGATCAGCACCCTTTTCCCCGTGTAAACACCAAGGTAAGGAGTGACTCCCCAGAGCCACAGAGCTACTTAGCAAAGGAGTTGAGGGGAGTAGGTTTTCCTTTCCTCGGGACAGAACGCTGGGTAAGCTGACCCTCACTCGGATTACTTCTCAAATGGTGGGGACACTGGAGGAAGCCCACGTGCTTTGTTGGAGACGCTGCTTTTTTCTTTTTCTTTTTCTTTTTCTTTTCCTTTCTTCTTTCTTAGTATTTTATTTTTATTTACTTATTTGACAGAGAAGTAGGAAGGGAGAAGGAGGGAGGGAGAGAGAGAGAATGGGCACATCAGGGCCTCCAGCCACTGCAAATGAACTCCAGATGTGTGTGCCTCCTTGTGCATCTGGCTAATGGGGGGTTCCTGGGGAATCAAACCTGGGTCCTTTGGCTTTGAAGGCAAACGCCTTAACTGCTAAGCCATCCCTCCAGCCCTTGTTTGGTTTTTCAGAGGAAGGGTCTCACTCTAGCCCAGGCTGACCTGGAATTCACTATGTAGTCTCAGGGTGGCCTCAAACTGACAACAGCCACCCTCCTACTTCTGCCTCCCTGAGAGCTGCGATTAAAGGCGTGTGCCATCACGCCCAGCCTGACACCTGCTGTTTTTGGACCCGCATATGAAAAGAGCATCTTCGTGGTTGAGGCACTGGAAGGTCACCATGGAGAAGCCTCTTCCAGGGCTGTTTCATGCCCAGGCGTAGCCACTAGCTGGGATACTGGGACTTGGGCTGGGTTTGGCTAACTAAACCAGTGCAGGGGTTTCACAGGGGCAAAAGCTTCTCAGCCAGGGGACATCGTGTTGGGGCAATACTGTAATGATGGAGGGACCCTTGAGCAGACAAGTCCATGCACCCCCCCCCCCCGAAGGGCAGTGGAAGAAGGTGAGGGGTCTGCCAGGCGAACCAAGGTTCCTGAGCATGGGGCCAGGTCAGAGGCACCGAGTCACTGCCCCTGCATCTCAGACCACTGAGAGGGCCCTGTCAGCCCCTGCACCTCGGTGCCCGGGCACATACCTCTTGTCAGCCAGATCCGTCTTATTGCCCACCAGCATGATGATCACGTCACTGCCCCTCTCTGTCCTTACATCGTCAATCCACTTAGAGGTCTGCTGGAATGAGTTGAGGTCTGCAGACACAAGGTGAAGACAGACTGGGAGTGAGGGCTGGCCCCCACAGGAAGAACAGGCGCCACAGGCGTGAGCTATATCCAGATGTCTGGGAAGGGCAGGAGCACAGTCCCCACATACCAGCCTGGCTGGGGTCGTCCAGCCAATGATGTCCTGACCTGCCCTGTGGCCCTGGACTGTCCCAACCTCTGCTCAGCCACTCTGGGAAAGGAGTCACTGAATCTGGAAAGCTACTATGTCACGAGTCATATATGGAGCAATGATTCTAGAAGTGGCCTGCGGGTCAGAGCTGACTTGGGACTCAGAGCAGAAGGGGAGAAATGAATGCACTGGACCTGGCTAGCTGGGGACCAGGGAGGGGACACAGCAGCCCTGGGAAAGTGATGTCCCATCAAGGGACTCTCATTCAAGTGAGCTTTCAAAGTGCCAGACAGGCTTGGGAGGCGAACCTGCGGCTGTGAAGGACAAGAGTAGATAGCCACCCTGCGGTGGGGGGGGGGCACAGTCATAAATGCAGGCGCGACCTCACCAACCCTTGGCCCCATGTGACTTCAGGTCATGCAGTTTCAGAGTGTCCTCTGTGACTACAGCCCACGGGGCCTCTTGCCAGGTATGTTTCGATAGACTCGCCTGGGCAGCTGGGGCTCTGCATGAGCCCTACCCCGCCCCGAACCCCTGAGCCTCCCTCAAGACTGCGCTGTCCTTACCAGAGCCACGGTGGGTGATAAGGGCTGCCACCGGGGACCCCCGAGAGGAGCTTGATTGTCATGGCTGCTAGCTCCGGGTGGCCCAGTGCCAACATCTTCTTCCACTCGGACACACACGTGTGCGTGCACACACACACACACACACACACACACACACACGCCTGGCCAGGGCCACATCTGGGCCCCACGAGCCCCTTCTTTCCTTCCAGTCCAGACCCTCACTCACTTGTGATATCGTATACCACCACAGCCACTGTGGAGTCCCGGATGTAGCTGGGGATCAGGCTGCGGAACCTCTCCTGTCCGGCCGTGTCCCAGAGCTGCAGTCGAACCTACGGAGCCAGGGCAGAGAGCTCAGTGGGGGCAGGAAGGGCCTCTCGGCAGAGGGGACTGGAGGACCGGCTCCAGCCCAGGGGTGGCACAGACTCTCAGGGGTGCCTGATGAAGGGTGCCAGGGGATCAGCCCACCAGAACCCTCCCTGTCTCAGCCCTGGGGCCAGGCGCTCACCGTACGGTCCTCCAAGTACATGGTTTTCGACAAGAAGTCAATCCCGATGGTTGCCTGTTAGAGAACAGCACAGAAAGGTCTCATGCCAAGGGGCAAACACTCAGGGACCCCCGGGCACGGGTATAACCAGCAGAGAGGATGCCCAAGCCAAGCCTGATGTGGGCCCTGCTCTGGCCATCTGACATCCTCCTCAGAAGAAGGGCACTTCAGCAAACTAAGGCTGAGGACAGTTTTGTCAGAGAAGGACAAAGAAAAGAAAGGGGCTTGGTGAGGGAGCCCAGGGTGTGGTGGGGGGCCTCCCCAAGAACGAGGCTGAACACCCCAGTCCTCCTCAGGTGAGGAGCCCTGCTAGCCAACAGCCTCCCTTACCACCCCCTGGGCTTCTCCTGGGAGCCCTGGCACACGGGCTTGGGGTCACCACTATCCCAGAGAGAACAGAGGGGCCTGCCTCAGGCCGGGTACTGGGAACCATCTGGAACAATGTCTTGTTGGGAAACTCAACTGGCCTTTTCCCTCCTCTAGCCAGCAAACTTTTGAGCTACACCCACACCCTGTGCCGCTGCCCACATGCCTTCTCTACCCTGGTACCTGGGAGAGAAGGCCACCTTGTAGTCGGACAACAGGCCCCGATATTCACTCGCTGTGTGGCCTTGAGCAGGCCACCTGACCCAATGCCATGAGGAGGAACTAAGATACCATTACTGTGAAATGGAGATGACACTGCTAAGAAATTGATAACACTGAGGACTCAGGCACAGCCCTAATGTCCAGGGGAGGGATCTGAATCAGTACGGCCTGACCATGTGACTGAAATCTTTATTTTATTTATTTGAGAGAGAGAGAATGGGTGCGCCAGGGCCTTCAGCCACTGCAAACCAACTCCAGATGCATGTGCCACCTTGTGCATCTGGCTTACGCAGGTCCTGGGGAATCGAACCTGGGTTCTATGGCTTTGCAGGTTAGAGCCTTAACCGCTAAGGCATCTCTCCAGCCTTGTTTAATTTTAAGAATTTATTTGATTTATTAGAGAGAGAGTGGGGAGGTCAATTCTTTGATAGCCACTAAAAAATGCCTTCTTGAAAAAGATATAAGAGCATGGGGAAGCTGGGCGTGGTGGCACACGCCTTTAATCCCAGCACTTGGGAGGCAGAGGTAGGAGGATTGCCACCCCGAGGCCACCCCGAGACTACATAGTTAATTCCAGGTCAGCCTGGACTAGAATGAGACCTTGCCTCGAAAAACCAAAAAAAAAAAAAAAAAAGGGTTTGGGGAAATAGTTAGTGGCCGGGTGGAGTACAAAATAAAGATCATGTGTGGTGTGATCTCAACCTGACTGGCTGAAGTTGATAGATGAGTATTTTTCATATTTTCTCAGACACCAAAATGATAGGAATATGCTTTGTGCCACACTGAATAGAAACATGATGTGCAGGGTTTTTTGTTTTTGCTTCCTTCATTATAGATTTTTCTATTTTCTGTAACAAACAGATAATAGTTTTGAATTTAGTAAAGAAAATCTTGGAAACAGCTGGCCGAGCACAACAGCTCCTGCCTATAATCTTAGTTCTTGGAAGACGGAAGCAGGAGCATCGTGGAGTTTGAGGCCAAGCGAAGCTATAGAGACCTTGTCAAGAAAATCCTTGAGAGAAACACCAAGCTTTGGGGGCTGAGGAAGTGGCTCAGCAGGTAAGAGCACTTGCTGCACAAGCATGGGAAGCTACCTGGGTTTGAGCCCAGCACCCATGTAAAAAGTGGAGCGTGGGTTGGGGGTGGTGGCGCACATCTTTAATCCCAGAACTTGGGAGGCAGAGGTAGGAGGATTGCCGTGAGTTTGAGGCCACCCTGAGACCACACAGTGAGAGTGAGACCCTACCACACACACATACACACAATCAATCAATCAATCAATCAATCAATCAAAAGAAAGAAAGAGAAAAAGAGGAATGTGGCTGCACATGTCTGTAACCCCAGTGCTAAGGGTGGGGATGGACACAGGAGGGTTGCTGGGTCCCACTGGTCAGCCAGTGTAACTGAAAAAGGGGGGAACTCAAGATTCAGTGGGAGACTGTCTCAGGGCAATAAAACAGAAGGGCATCAGAGAATACCTGATGTCTTCTCTGGCCTCTGCCCACATCCTCAACAAGGTACGTGCAATTTTTATTAACATCTTCCATGATTATAAAAAATATCCCATGGTAATACCCTCCCCCCACTTTCCCCTTTGAAACTCTATTCTCCATCATATCCCCTCCCCATATCAATCATTCTCTCTTTTATTTTGGTGTCATCATCTTTTCCTCCTCTTATGATGGTCTTGTATAGGTAGTGTCAGGCACTGTGAGGTCATGGATATCTAGGCCACTTTGTGTCTGGGGGGAGCATGTTGTAAGGAGTCCTACCCTTCCTTTGGCCCTTACATTCTTTCCACCACCTCTTCCACAATAGACCCCGAGCCTTGGAAGGTGTGATCGAGATATTACTCAGCACTCCAGTCTCTTTCTTTCCTTCCTTCCTTCCTTCCTTCCTTCCTTCCTTCCTTCCTTCCTTCCTTCCTTCCTTCCTTCTTTCTTTCTTTCTTTCTTTCTTTTCTCTTTTTTGTTTTTTGGGGTATAGTCTCACTCTAGCCCAGGCTGACCTGGAATTCACTATGTAGTCTTAGGGTGGCCTTGAACTCATGGTGATCCTCCAACCTCAGTCTCCCAAGTGCCACCATGCCTGGCTTATTTATTTATGACAAGGAGATAGAGAATGGGCGTGCCAGGGCCTCTAGCCACTATAAACCAACCCCAAACACATGCTCTACTATGTGCATCTGGCTTATGTGGGTTCTGAGGAGCTGAACCTGGGTCTCTAGGCTTTGCAAGCACCTTAACCGCTAAGCTGTCTCTCCAGCCCCCTGGAGGTTTTATAGCATGGCCCCACTTCCTGTTCTCTGTTTCTTACCCATCTGTGTGATCGGCTCTTCTCCCATTCCCGCCTGCCCTGTCTTCCTCACCATGGCGGACTCTACCCCCTGCAACTGTAAGCTAAAATAAACTCTTTTCCTCTATAAGTTACTTCTTTTTCTGGCTCAGCTATGCGTAATGTTCACAGCCACCGGGTAACAAGTCTGGAATTGACAAGTGCTTGCAGGCACAGCCTGTTCCCATGTCACACACTTTCATTCACTGGTGAATGCTGGATTGACAAGTCCGTGTCTTATCAGACCTTTGAGGAGTGTGCCGAGGAGGCAGAAGTTTCTCAGAGCATTTTTTTTCACACAGGCTTCTCTGGGGTGCCAAGCTGCTTCTGTAGAATGACCTTTGAACCATCTCGGGCTCAGGCTAAGAGACAGAGGCTGTGAGTGGTCCCCCAATATGGGATTCCAGATGTGCAGACAGACTTACAGCTCCCCTGAATAAAGGCTGTGTTTCCCAGCTTTCTCTGCTGCTGGGTGGCTATGGTCTGGTTAAAGGACGCGACAGTAATGCACTTCTCCTAGGAGGGTCCTTTGTTTGTGAATGTGCCCGGGCTATCCGTGTCCCTTTCCCATGGTTGGGAATGCAGAAAGACCACAGCGTGGGGTAAGGGCTCATCCAAATAAGGATGACTGGGCTGGAGAGCTGGCTTAGTGGTTAAGGCACTTGCCTTCAAAGCCAAAGGACCCAGGTTCAGTTCCCCAGGACCCACATAATCCAGATGCAGAAGGTGGCACATGCATCTGGAATTTGTTTGCAGTGGCTAGAGACCCTGGTGTGCCCACTCTTTCTCTCTCTTTCTCTGCCTCTTTCTCTCTCAAATAAATAAGTAAATAAAAATAAACAAATAAGGAAGACTGACAGATCAGCAGAGCCTGGCTCTGGAGCTATCTCCGCAGCGCCGGTCTGCTGGCACCTCACTGCTGAGTGAGAGAGAGACCCCATCTTTATTTCATAGCCGTCATTTTGCATTTCTATCAGCACAGCTTAACTACACGTTAACAAACAGAACAAAGGACCGGGGAGAATCATAATGCCACCTGGAGTTACTTCTCTTGCCGTAACAAAGTGTCTGACAAAAGCAACTGGAGGAAGGAAGCGTCCACCAGGGCTCATGGTACAAGGGTTCCGCTCCTCAAGGCAGGACATAAGTCATGGTGGGACAGTCATGGCAGCGGACGCATGAAGCGACTGGTCACAGCACATCCACGGTCGGGAAGCCCAGAGATGAAGGCTGATGCTCAGCCAGGGTGGTGCTCGGAGCGTAAAATGTTCCCCGTAGACATGGCTTGAATAGTTGACCTCTGGCTGGTGGCATTTTGAGGAAAGTTTGTGGAGCCTTTAGGAGGTAGAGCCTTGCTAAGGGAAGTGTGTCACTGGGGGCAGGCCCTGTTGACATAAGATGTGATGCTGGCTCTGTGCTTTCAAATGCTTTGCTTGTCATGGTAGAAATTCCCCCCTTGAAACTATTAAGCTGAAATAAACCCTTTCCTTCCATAGACTGCTTCTGGTTAGGTATTTTTGTCCCAGCAATGACAAAGTAACTGAAATGGCCAGTTCACACCTTTTTATACAGTCTAGGACCCCAGTCCATAGAATGAGGCCACCCACACTTAGCATGAATCTGATCACCAGTGGCAACCTTTCATGTGCACCCAAGGCACATCAACTTCCACAGAGAAGTCACCAGATGATGCGGCAAGGAATTGGGCCACTGCATCGAATCACAGCAAAGCACGGCCCAGTGGTTTCCATAATCATAGACACCGTTGACTGGACACACGTATACAGTATTTGCACTAAACATCACAGTTGCCTGAGCAAAGAGGTGGCAATGAGGCCAACTTCTCAACCCTCAGCTCTCACCCACCTTTCTTCCTTCTTGCAAGCTACAATATCAGACCCACCTCTAAACTCTTTTAAAAAAATTTTTTTTCTCTCTGAGAGAGAGTATGTATTCTAGGCATTGGTTATGTTTTGCATCTCCAATGTCCCCACAGACTCGTGGTTTGGATGCTTGTTCCACAGCTGGTGTCACTACTTCAGGAGGCTGTGGAGCCTGTAGGAGGTGGGATCCACGTGGTAGAGGTAGTTTACCAGAGCTTTGAAGGTTATACTGAGGCCCCTGTCCGTAGGTCTGTCTGTGTCTCTCTCCTACATGCTCCTGCTAACATAATGAACTGAAATCTTCCGAAACCGTGAGCCAAAGTGAATGTTTCCTCCTTTGAGTTGTTTCTGTCACGCATTCTAGTCAGAGCAATGTAAAAGCAACGAATGCAGAAAACTGGTACCAGAGAAGTAGGGTTGCTGCTGCAACTGAACCTGGCCGTGTAGTTTATAGGCCTTTGGAATTGGTTTGTGAGAGGGATTTGGGAGAGTTTGGAGATGTGGTCCGGAACAGCTCTAGAATGTTGATAGTAGATCTTTATGGGCTATTCTGGTGAGAGCATGGAGGACCAGAATGCTGATAAAACTAAGGATGGTGAAGACTGAATTTCTGAGGTTTCAGATTAGGAGCTGGGCTACAGCCCACTTGTATCAAATTATGGCAAATAATTTACTTATATTCTACCACATTTCGAAAATTTGAGTGAGGCAGACTTCAAGTGTCATGAGACAATTTACTTGGTGGAGAAAATTTCAAGGCAGCGTAGGATTTAGGCTACAGTCTGGTTATTGTCAGCTGCTTTCCCCCCCCCCCCCCCAGGTTTACAGTGAGAATGAGAACAAAAACCAGAAAAGAAAGATCTGAAAGATGTTCCATTTGGCCAGGATAAGAACAGGACGTTATTAAAGGTGTGGACAAAGCAAACCTGTATTTTTCAATGGGAAAATAGGAAGGGTGTCTTGAAGTAAAACCTCACCCATTGAAGGCTCCAAGGTGTTAAAAATGCAAACTCATTTAAAACACTTTCCTGTCAGAAGAGAGTGCTGAGCCTGAAAAGAGCCATCTAGGGAAGTGGCTTCCTGCGTACAGCCATTGAGGTACCCAGAGGCCACTGCAGCCATGGTCCAAGGGGAACCAACTGTCAGCAGAATTTGGCACATGCGGCACTGTTTTTCAGCCATGCAGAATTCAGTCAGGGAGATTTGCACGTGGATTTTTAAGGAAAGCCTGTCAGGGAGCTCCTGAGAGAATGAAGACAAAAGGCGCAATGGGGACCCGGAGCTGTTTTACATGCCAGGAACGTGGGATGTCTGCTGAGGAAACCTACAGGCACCGAGTGGAGGCCGTCCAACAGAGAGGCCTTGGCAAAGCTGTAGGGTCAGAGTGGCCCATGTGAACTCAGTGCCACCATGGTGTCCCAGATGGTGCATATGGAGCTATAGGCCTTTTTTTTTTGTTTTGATTTTTGAGGTAGGGTCTCGCTCTGGCTCAGGCTGATCTGGAATTCACTCTGTAGTCTCAGGGTGGCCTCCAACTCATGGTGAGCCTCCTACTTCAGCCTCCTGAGTGTTAGGATTAAAGGTGTATGCCACCATGAAATAATAATTTGTAAGCAAGAAATAATAATTTGTAAGCACTGAAGAGTGGCGAAAAGCAAGTAGGCAGGGGCTGGAGAGATGGCTTAGTGGTTAAGGCATTTACCTGCAAAGCCAAAGGACCTCAGTTCAACTCCCCAGGACCCATATAAGCCAGATGCACAAGGTGGCGCATGTGTCTGTAGTTCGTTTGCAGTGGCTGGAGGCCCTGGTGTTCCCACTATGTCTCTCTGTCCGCCTTTCTTGCTCATGCTCTCTCAAATAAATAAATTTTAAAAAACAAACAAATAATCTCTGGGGAAGCAAAGAGAACAAGGCAGGTTCTATTTTCCTGCTGACGGAGCTGCCCAATCCCACCAAGTTAAATGAACTCAGGCTTGCCGCTGGGAAGCTTTGGAAGTGAGAACTCATCTCAGGGCACAACCGACATCTAAGGAAAACTCCGAAAGACATCCACAAAGTCTCGAGATGACTAGCCCTCGCCTCCTAAAGAGATTAGCCGACCATCAGTATCTATCAAAATAAAACAACCCTCTTCAAGGAAGTTAACCGGGGACAATTTATATTGATTGTCAACTTGACAGAACCTAGAATCACTTGTGAGGGATAATATAGATTAGGTTAGCCTGTGGGCATGTTTGTGAAGGATCATCTTGATTAGGTTAATTAAAGTGGGAAGACCTCCCCCACCCTTAACTGTGGGTGATACAGTCTAGATCCTAGACTGTGTAAAAAGTAGAGAGCTGCTTTTGCTTGCTGTTTCTCAAATAAATAAGTAGAAAATCATATATATATATATATATATATATGTATATATATACATATATATATATACACATACATATATATATGTATATATATATACATATATATACACACACACACATACATACACACACACACACACACACACACACACATATAATAAAAGAATTGCTTGAGGGCTGGAGAGATGGCTTAGCAGTTAAGGCTTTTGCCTACAAAGCCAAAGGACCCAGGTTCAATTCTCCAGGACCCATGTAAATCAGATACCCAAGCCCAAGGTGGTACATGGAGTTTGTTTATAGTGGGTGAAGGCCCTGACATGCCCATTCTCTCTCTATCTGCCTATTTATTTCTCTCTCTCACACACACACATATATATACATACACATACATACATGAAGAGAGAAAGAGAGAGAGTGCTGGCTGAGCACCGGCATTTATCAATCTGCTTCCTCGTTGAGCAATGAATGTGATCAGCCTTGTTCAAGCTCTTGCAGCCTTATCTTCCCTGCCATGATGGACTATGCCTGGAACTATAAGCTAAAACAAGCCCTTTTCCCCTCCCTTAAATTGTCTTTTGTCAGCTATTTTGTCCCAGAAATGAGAAGGTGACTAATACAGTAACAGATCCCAACAGTATGGTTCACCATGTACATTCGACCATGAAAACAGTCTAGATCTATAAATTACATATTTGAATCATAATCAAGAGAAAAAAAAAAACTCAACAAAAACAGACATCTAGATGGCCCAAATATTGGATAAGCAAACAAGGACTCTAAAATAACTCTTAAAAATATTTAAAAAGAAAAGAAAAAGAAGTCAGTCCAAGACGCCTAGCGGCCTCTGGCCTGTTTCTTCCGCATAGGAGTTGGAATTCCTGCACGCGCGCTTAAAACCAATCATCTCAACAGTTGTGGTATGCTATTGGCCCTTACACCTCACCCCACCCTAAAATCCCCGCTTCGTTCTCAACATTATATAACACCTGCCTGTTACAACAAAGCGAGTTCCTGCTTCGCCGAGACTCCCGGCGTGGTGGCTTGTTCCTGGCTGTCGACACTCACTCTCCTCCTCAACCTCTTGGGAGGGACCAGCGGGCCTGGTCCTTCCTCAGCACTACCTGCCTGGGCGAGCCTGGCACTGTGGTTTCACCCATGCCCACCCCGTCCCTGCCTCCCCATCCCTACCACCACTGCCCTCGCGCAGACCTGGAGTCTTTGACCTGAGCAATCTCAACAGCTTCCTGACTTGCCCCTACCCCTCTGCCAACCTTCAGGCTCTACTCCTTTATCCCCTCGTTGAATATCAGTCTGTTATTATTTTTTTTTTTTTCTGACTTTATAACTGACCATGTCACTCCCTCCTGCGCCTAAGAAAGAGTCCATATACTTGTAGTTGACCTACAAGCTCAGGGTCTGCCACTGGCTGTTGGTGGCTTCATTCTGCTCTTGCCAAGCCTTGACTCAATATGAAGCAATAATGCTCTGTGCAGAATTCCCAAGTGACTTTGGATGTCTTTTCTAATACTGTCGCCTCCCCTGGAACGCTCTTCCGCACAGTTAAGACTTACAATTTGAGATTCAGCTCTTTTGCAAGTCACATTTCGAACCCTCAGGCTGGCCTCGGGGCCATTTAACACTTTCTCGGCCACACTGGAATGGTCTCGTCCTGGTCAGTCTGCCGATTCTCAGCACGCAGCCGACTGACAGCTTGTGTTAGGATCACACCGGGCGCTTGTCAACGAGCAGACACCCGCACCGGGCGTCAGTCTGAGAATCAAAATTACAGACAGGTTCTCAGATAATTCACTTGCTTAGAAAAGTGTGCAAGCCCCGTGCTGGTAACCTGGCTGTGCGGAGGCTGAAGCCTCCAGGCGCTGCAGGTGACACAGAGGGAGGGGTCAGTCACGAGGAGGGACGTTCACAGGGAAGAAACGAGGCTCTTTCATAACCGCAGTCACACAGGCAGGGCAGCAGAGCACGGGTCTAAACTCAAATCACTCGGCAAGGTCTCAGCTTCCAGAAGCCCACTGCTGAAGATTTCACCGTGCCTTGAAGCTGTCACTGAGTTTACTGGGATGGAGGTTGGGGGGAGAGGTGTCACGTCCCAACCCCAGCTCCTTATTGTCAGAAAAGTGACCAGCATTAGCAATAATGAATGGCTCAACAGAGCCCACTTAAGTTCATTTGCATTTTAGCAGGGGAAAAAAAAATAAGTCAGTCGCTCTAAGGACAGAATAGAAAGGACTTGGCTGGGTCTCCATCTACAGAACACTCCTAACTCCTATGCATCATCTAGTTTCCAGACTCAAGACGCGGCAGCTGGGCCCACATGACTGCCATCTGGAACCCGCCTCTCCCAGAAAGGTCACATCGGCAGGGAGAAGGTGGTTGTGGTCTTCCCTGGGCGACTCCTTTGTGGCAGATGGTGTACATCATTAAAACTCAGTGACATGTGAATTCTTTTTTATTTTCTAAGTAGGATCTCACCCTAGCCCAGGCTGACCTGGAATTCACTCTGTGTTCTCAGAGTGGCCTCAAACTCACATTGATCCTCCTACCTCTGCTTCCCGAGCGCCGGGATTAAAGGTGTGCGTCACCACGCCTGGCTTTTAATTCCTTTTATAAAAATGAGGTGGGGGTGGGGGCTGGGAGAAACAGAATTGGCACCCCAGGGCCTCCAGCCACTGCAATGGGACACCAGACGCATGCATCACCTTGTGCGTCTGAGTTACGTGGGACCTGCAGAGTGGAACGTGGGTCTGTATGTTTCACAGGCAAGCGCCTTAACGGCTAAGCCGTCTCTCCAGTCCCGCATGCTCATTCTTGAGTGCTAGAAAATTTTCTGGTCCCTGACCCCAAGGAGCTTCCAACCTTGTGGAGAAGATAAGCACAGACACTGCCATCCGTGGCAAAGAGAAAGGAAAGACCACTGTAGAGGGGATCCGAGGTTTCCAGAGCAGGCAAGTCTTACTTGATTGACTTCTTGTGGAAAGGGTGGAGTAAATTTCCAAGTTCTTTTTTTTTTTTAATTATTTATTTATTTATTTGAGAGCGACAGACACAGAGAGAAAGACAGATAGAGGGAGAGAGAGAATGGCAGCCTCTGCAAACGAACTCCAGACGCGTGCGCCCCCTTGTGCATCTGGCTAACGTGGGACCTGGGGAACCAAGCCTGGAACAGGGGTCCTTAGGCTTCATAGGCAAGTGCTTAACTGCTAAGCCATCTCTCCAGCCCAATTTCCAAGTTCTTAAGCACATACCAATTTTCCAGCATCCGGAGATAGGGGATAGGGGAGTGGTGGAGGATGGGAGATGCAGGTAGAAATTTCTCAGCAGGAGGGGAGAGGGATTTCTGGTTTTCACAGTGTCAGAGTTCTCGCAACCCCCGCCCCCCCACCCACTCATGACTCTGAGCCAACTGTAACCAACATGTATCTGAAAACACCCAGAGTGCCTTACACAGGTAGGAACCGGAAGGGAGTCAACACTTACAAAAAGGAGGTAGCACTGGGTGAAGTTCTTATTTTTATGACTTCTCCGCCAAGTTGCGGGCCCCAGTTGCAGCTGAGGGGCGGCTCAAATTTGCAAAGAGACCCACAGTCATATTGGTTGGAAAAAGATCAAGAGGATGGAATGTAAAGTCAACACAGCTACCAGGAGGTGTAGAAAATCCTAGAAGCGAGGAAGTCAGAGAAGGGGACCCCGAAGTCTGCGTATAAAAATGCTATCCAACTCTGGCTGATGCCAGAAAACCTCCAACAACCTACCCGAGACTGGAAGTGAGACAAAACAGCCAAACAAACAAAAAATCTGAACAGCATTCTCAGTCGCTGCTGCCCACCCCAGCAGAGGGAGTTAGAGGACAGGCGATTGCGCTGCCCGCTGGGACACAGCCAAGTGCTCTTCTCAGTTCCCCCGTCAGGACGACTGTGTAGAGGGCCATCCCACGTGGCCAGCCGTGTAAAGTGAGAGGAAAACGTGAGCCTCAAACAAGAAAGACACGTGAAATCTCACCCTGCTCGAGATGGTGGAAGTAGCAGAGAATATGTCAAAAATCACTTAATATTATCATGCTCCATGGGATGGCTGATCTCTGTCAACCCGACAGGATTTGAAATCTCCTAGGAAACGGGCCACTGAGCATGACTCTGAGGAACTGATTAGGTTAATCTAGGTGGAATGACCTACCTGAACTGTGGGTGGTGCTATTCCGCGGGCTGGGATCTCAGACTATACACCAAGTTCAGAAAGAGGTAGGGGAGAAGGGACAAGGGACAAAGGAAGGCAGTGGGCTACACAAAAAGGAGAGAGCTGATTTTTCAGCATCATTCCATGTGCTCTGCTTCCTCGCTGTGCTCACTGAGACCAGCTGCCTCAGGGTCCAGCTGTCATGCTTTCACAGCGGTGATGAACTATAACCTAGAGCCCAGAAGCTGAAATAGCTCTGTCCTCCCTTAGGCTCATTTTTGTCAGGAGTCAGCCCAGATTCCCTCACATATACATAGCCTCAAGCCATGCCAAAGGCTGAGGTGATCTGGAACTTTCACAAGCCCTTTGTTTTTTGTTTTTTGTTTTTTTTTTTTTTGGTTTTTCGAGGTAGGGTCTCACTCTGGTCCAGGCTGACCTGGAATTAACTCTGTAGTCTCAGGGTGGCCTTGAACTCATGGCGATCCTCCTACCTCTGCCTCCTGAGTGCTAGGATTAGAGGCATGCGCCACCACGCCCGGCACAAGCCCTTTGGAAAGGGAACATGTATGGATCTTCCAGTAAACCTAGGCTATCTGTCATTTCCATGCAAGACGTGTGGGCCCCCCAGGAGAGGTGTCATGCCAAGCACAGTGCAGAGTGCCCCATTCCAATGAGCTGCTTGGGTTCAGAAGGTCTCAGTTTGTTTGCAGTGACTTCTCCTTTTTTTTAAAAAAAAAATATATTTTATTTATTTATTTGAGAGCAGGAAAGAGGGAGAGAGAGAGAGAAAGAATGGGTGCGCCAGGGCCTCCAGCCGCTGCAAATGAACTCCAGATGCATGCACCCCCTTGTGCATCTGGCTTACTTGGGTTCTGGAGAGTCGAAATGAGATCCTTTGGCTTTGCAGGCAAATGCCTTAACCACTAAGCCATCTCTCCAGTCCTCGACCTCTCCTTTTTTAAAAATAATTTTTATTTTTTAAAAATTTATTATATATATATATGTAGATATATATATGTGTATATATATATATATCCACATATATATATATCTATATATATCTACATATCTATATCTATCTATCTATCTATCTATCTATATATATATAGATATATATATGGAGAGAGAGAGAGAGAGAGAGAGAGAGAATGGGGACGTCAGGACCTCCAGCCACTTCAAGAAGACTCCAGACACATGTGTCATCAGGTGCATCTGGCTTACACGGGTACGGGGGAATTGAACCTGGGTCCTTAGGCTTTATAGGCAAGTGCCTTAACCACTAAGCCATCTCCCCAGTCCTCTTTTAAATATCTTACTTTTATTTTATTAAGCTTATTTATTACACAGAGAGAAGGTCTGCTTCTTTAACGTGTGTGAGTGCATGTGTGTGTGTGTGTGTGTGTGTGTGTGTGTGTGCATGTGCGTGCACGCATAAGCACATACATGTAGAGGCCAGAGGACAACTGTGGGTGTTGTTTCTCAGGAATGCCATTCACCTTTTTTTTTTCTTTTTTGAGACAGGGGGTGTCATTGACCTGGTATTCCCCAGGAGGTTCGACTAGCTGACCAGCAAGCCCCAGCAGTTTGCCTGTCTCTGTTTCCCCAGTCTCACAGGACTCTAAGGGTGCTCTACCATGCCTTTATTTTTATTTATTTAAAAAAAAATTTTTTTTTTAAATTCTGTGTTCATTTTTATTTATTTATTTGAGAGTGACAGACAGAAAGAGGCAGAGAGAGAGAGAGAATGGGCGCACCAGGGCCTCCAGCCACTGCAAACGAACTTCAGACACATGCACCCCCTTGTGTATCTGGCTAACGTGGATCCTGGGGAATCGAGCCTCGAACTGGGGTCCTTAGGCTTCACAGGCAAGTACTTAACGGCTAAGCCATCTCTCCAGCCCTTTATTTTTCTTTTTAATATGGGTACTGAGGATTGAACTCAGGTCCTCCAGTTTGCAAGGCAAGCACCTTCCTACCTGACCTGTCCCCCCAGCTTCTCCGTCGGTGCTTTGGTTGGGTCCGAATGGCCCAGCAGGTTGAGAAGAACATGGGGGTGGTTCTGGGACAATGTCTTGATTGTCGCCCATGCCCTGCATCCAGTTCCTTCATGTTTAAAATGAGGGTAACCAGAGCTCCATGTAAGGACTGCTGGACCAAGTGAGTTAGACTAGGTGAAGGCACTCTACTCTGTCATATGCTGCATGAACAAAAATGGGGGGTTGTTACCAGCTGGTGGAGCCTTTGGGAGGTGGAGCCTCGCTGGAGGAGGCGTTTCACTGTGCGGGCCTCGAGGCTTATGAGACCCACGGGGTAGTCAGGACTCACTCTTGCTGCTTCCTCCCTGCTAATGCCACAAGATGTGACTGACGCTCAGCCATCTGCTCTTGCTACACGTTCTCTGCCATGACGAAACTTCCCCTCGAAAACCTTTTCTTTCTTGTGCTGCTTCTGGTCGGGTGCTCTCTTCTACCAGTGGCAAGGTAACTGCTACAGTAGGTCTTCTACAAAAGGGTGACCTTCCGAATGGAGAGTCCCCAAAATGGGCTACACCCTTTTTCTACTTTGCCATGGAGTCTTGGTCAGGCAGCTTTTCTCTTTGTGAGGTATGGAGTAAACTGTCTGTGCTAGTAATTGCTCCATGAGGATGGGGAGGGGGTGAAGTTCAGAGAGAGCACGGTCACATGAGCTCCAGAGGTTTGAGTTAGGGCCGTCCCCTGCCAGCTCAGGATCCCGGAGATTTTCCGTTCTCTGCCATGTCCATTCTGCCTGCACTGTGCTGTGTCTTGCCTTTTTTTTTTTTTGAGGTAGGGTCTTGCTCCAGCCCAGGTTGACATGGAATTTGCTATGTAGTCTCAAGGTGGCCTCGTACTCACAGAGATCCTCCTACCTCATCCTCCCAAGTGTTTGGATTAAAGGCATGCACTACCAAGCCTGGCTCCCCCCACCCACCCCTGTGGCAGGGTCTCACTATAGCCCAGGTTCACCTTGAACTCACAGTGCCTCCCGAGTGTTGAGATTAGAGGGTGTGCAACACTATGCCCAGCCCATGTCTTTTTAAGTGGACTGGATTGCACTCCACTGTGACCAGGCTGCCCCAAACCCAAAGATACTAATTAATTCCTCTCCTACCTTGGCACTTGCAAACAACACTGCCTTTGAAAAATAACAGCCACTCCATCTCATACAGAACTGTGAAGAATCTTAACAGGCTCAGATTTCATAGCGCATCCCCATTTTATCTTTTTTCTAATGTGGTGGCAAGAAACACCATCAACAGGGGCTCAAACATACTGCCCAGGATGCAGCTTGCGACGTGGCTTCCTCTCCACAGAGCTTCCTCTGGCCCGTCTGATCCCTGAGCAAGGAGGGGTTCCCTGCAGCACTTGTTGAAATCTCTCTGGCTGTGTGCATTGGTTACGAAGTGTAACCTTGCATCCACATTCTGACAAGACACATAATAAAGTCTGCAGGAGGAAATCTGCATGGTAATTTGCATAAATTGACTCAAGATCCTCTTCCTCCGGGGAAAGAGAAATAATGAAAAGGCATGCGTGTGTGTCTCCTTTTAGCCTTGGCCAGGCCTGGGCGCAGGGCTGGGGAAGCATCCCTAAGTGGCAGAAAGCAGCTGGGCATGACAAGCCCTCCACAATGAGGCCGCTGTTCCTGTTCTGCACCACTGGCCCTGGGATGGAAGTATCAGGGCAAAGTCATGCAAATGAGCATGGAAATGAGCCTGGCCAAACTTACGGATTCAGATGGACCAACTGGAGCCTTTGTCGGGAGGAGCCCACAGCCTCTGAAAAGCAAGCTGGGCAAGGTCTGTAATGTGTCCTGAAGGACAGCATGCTCCTGAGGTCACAGCACAGGTACTTAGTTGCTTTTAGTTTCAAAAATCTGTCCATCCCTGGTGGCCACTTTCCTTCCTATGGGAAGTGGTCACCCAATTTATTGTGACCTTTAATTTCCTGAATGGTCTAACCAAATAACATGCTCTGTGGACTCAAACTAAGGGTTTATTCACATCAAACTCACTCAATCCCTTCAAAACCCACATACGTCCAGCAAGGAAGATTCCTGAGTGGTCTGCTACAGGAAAGCCGATGTGTGCTGGCCCTCCATTGAACCTACAGTCTGAGATGCTGTAGTTGGTGACCTTACAGGGCACCTAGAAACTTACATCTGTGAAATCTTCTCAAGAAATTAGGAAAAGTTAACTGCGTGAGTTGCTTTTCTCATCAATGTGACAGAATACTGGGCACAAACAACTTAAGATAGGGAAGATTTATGGTGGCTCACAGTTCAGGGGGCATAGTCTATCGTGGTGGAGAAGGCATGTAGTAGAAGCAGCTCCTGACTGTGAGGTGGCAGTCAGGAAGCAGAGAGAGAGAGAGGGAGAGAGAGAGGGGGGGAGAGAGAGAGAGAGGGAGAGAGAGAGAGGGAGAGAGAGAGAGAGAGAGAGAGAGAGAGGGGTAGATCAGGCTGGACCCATGTTCTAACCCTCAAGCCCTATGCCTATAGCTCTTTGTGCCTGCTAGACTCCACGTCCAAAGGTTCCACAATCTCCTAACACACTGTCACCAGCTGGAGCCAAGTGTGCCTGGGGGCGACACTTCATCCAAACCTGTCACCACCATCTGGGACAGGGACTGCGTCGCAGTTCCCTTTTACCCATGAAATATACCGGGAGCTATGGACGGACTCAACCAGAAGGCACTCGGGCTCATGCCTGACTCTCTACCTGATAAAGGCTAAATTCTGATGCGTCAGCCTGTCCAGGGGCTCAGGGTGGTCACGGGACTCAATGTTTTGCCAAGAAGACACAAGCAGCAGTTCACTAGAGGAGGGATTCTGGGGAAACTCGTGCTTTCTTTTTCTACTTTGTGTGTGGATGCATTGTCCCAAGCAGCAACGGGCAGCCTGTGCCAAGCAGGGTGAGAGACCGAGGCCGGACAGCTTCCTAAGTGTAGTGTGGCCATCGTACGTGATGACGGGTTGCCCCTGGGAAACCAAAATTCTTCTCTGCATGAGCCATTGTTAACGTTTTGTACAAAATAAAAGTCTACCAGATTCCCATTTGCATACACAGAAAAGGAGACGCGCACAAAGACAGAAGAAGAGAGAGGGAAAGGAAAGTTGTTCAATCCCGAGTGAGTCCCAGCTCATGACCAGAGGGAGCAGTTGAATGGTTGGTGGCGCCCCAGCAGGTGTCTGAGGACAGACCACCGACTGGCATTCAGATTGCACGCACTATGTAAAGTTGATGCCGGAATGCCAGCGTTTGCCAAAAAGAAAGGGCTGCACCGTGTTGGCACGGTAAGACCACGGCGCTGCAGTTACCCGTGGCTGAGTCAGGGCTCTCTGCCTTCAGAGCCGCAAAGCACTGTGCGGGCGCAAATGCGGCTACAGTTAGGTCACCCACAACCTTCACAAGGACACCTCGGAAAGGCTGTTAGGGTCATCTCCGTCCATCAGCTCAGTCTTGTTCTGATTTCTCCACATAGCATGTAGCAATGAACATTTGCGTCAACAGTGTTTTAGCCCATGATTTTCTATGACTTAAGACTTTAAGAGCTAGGCTTTGTGTAAATTAGCCCCAGTCCTGCTTCTGAAGTCTGAGGGCACTGTTCTAGGGGGCACATGGATGAGATGCTACTCAGGTCACCTCTAGATTTAAAAAGGCAATAGTTACTATGCATTGCGCAATGCCAGAAATCTCAGCATCTGGGAGGCTGAGGCAGGAGGGTGTTGAGTTACAGTTACACATCAGCCAAGGTTACATAGTGAGACCTTGTCTCAAAAGGGGAGAGAGGGCTGGAGAGATGGCTTAGCGGTTAAGCGCTTGCCTGTGAAGCCTAAGGACCCCGGTTCGAGGCTCGGTTCCCCAGGTCCCACGTTAGCCAGATGCACAAGGGGGCGCACGCGTCTGGAGTTCGTTTGCAGAGGCTGGAAGCCCTGGCGGGCCCATTCTCTCTCTCTCTCCCTCTGTCTGTCTTTCTCTCTGGGTCTGTCGCTCTCAAATAAATAAATTAATTAATTTTAAAAAAAGGGGGGAGAGAGTAGCCTGGGAAGACGGCTTGATGGTTAAAGGCACATGTTCGCAAAGCCTGCCAGCCCCAGGTTCAGTTCCCAAGCTGCCCACATAAGACAGTTGCATCAAGTGGTACAAACCACTGGTGTTCATTTGCAGAGACAAGGGGCCCTTGCTTGTGTATATACACATGCAAATAAATAAATAAAGCTTTAAAAGGTGGGGCTTGAGTAGGGAGAAGGAGAGAGAGAGAGAGAAAGAGAGAGAGAGGGAGAGAAAGGAAGGAAGGAAGGAAGGAAGGAAGGAAGGAGAGGAGAGGAGAGGAGAGGAGAGGAGAGGAGCACTACTAAGAAGCTGACAGGCTTGGTCAGGGTCTCTAGCTAAGTGACAGATCAGAGATGTGGGGTTGGAACCCAGGCCACTTTTTTTTTCTCTTGGAAAAAAAAAAAAGGTCTCACTCTAGCCGAGGCTGATCTAGAACTCACTGTATTGCCCAGGCTAGCCTTGAATTCAGCACAACCCTCCTACCTCAGCCTCCTGAATGCTAGGATTAAAGGCGTGGTGTGCCACCAAGCCCAGTGTCTGCAAGCTTCCATTTCAAAGGGAAAAAAGAGATATCGTGTTTTGCTCTGGCCACCACAATCCCTCCTTACTGAGGATGACAGTCACTTATTACTACACGGATCAAGAGACAGAAGAAAGCTTGCTGGGCTGGCGTGTGAAAGAAGACAGGTTCCCGATCTTAACATCAAGACTTGTAACTTTGCTTGACAAATACATCCCACTGGATGCTCAAAGTGAGTCTTCCTCTCCTGGGTGGAGAGCAGCAAGTTAAAAGGCACATGGGACAAGCCAGGCATGGTGGCACACACCTTTTTAAAAAATCTTTATTTATTTATTTGAGAGTGAGAGCGAGCGAGAGGGAGAGAGATAGAGAGGAAAAGAGAGAGAATGGGCACACCAGGGCTTCCAGCCAGTGAAAATGAACTCCAGACGCATGTGCCCCCTTGTGCATCTGGCTAAAGTGGGTCCTGGGGAATCGAGCCTCAAACCGGGGTCCTTAGGCTTCACAGGCGAGCGCTTAACCGCTAAGCCATCTCTCCAGCCTGGCGCACACCTTTAATCCCAGAACTTTGGAGGCAGGGGTAGGAGGATCATCATGAGTTTGAGGCCACCCTGAGACTACATAGTGAGTTCCAGATCAGCCTGGACTAGTGTGAGACCATACCTCGAAAAGCAAAGACAAACAAACAAAAAAGGCAAATGGGACAGATGCAAGCAGAAGAAACATTCCCCTGTGTGACGGTTTGTAGACTGTCACCTTGACAGGACCTAGAATCTCCAGTGAGGAACTACTAGCTGAGGTTAGCCTCTGGGTGTGTTTGTGAGGAATTGTCTTGATTGAGTTCATTGAGGTGGGAAGAAAACACCCACCTTAACTGTGGGTCGAACCAGGGCCCTGGACTGTACAAAAGGCGAAAGCTGCCTTTCTTAGTGTCCGTGCCCTCACCGTGGACTGGATGTGATCAGCTACCTCAGGCTCTACCAATGTGCCTTCCTGCCATGATGGGCACTAGCCTGGAACTAAAGACTGAAATAAACCCTTCCTCCTTAAAAGGAGGAGGATGATGAGGAGGAGAAGAAGACATCAGGACCCGTGCAGCCACCTCCTCCCCCACTCTGAATAGCATGATAGTCTAGGTGTGTGTGTGAGGAGATTTCCAAACAGGATTGACACCTGGGACCTGGGACAGTAGCTAGCTGCATGATGACAGACCTACCCTAAATATGGGGGCCACGAGCCAATAGACTGGGGGCCTGTGTGGGAGAAAAGTGGAAAAGGGAGCAAGCGAGTGGGCGGGAGCAAGCTCCGCTCTTCCCAGGTGAGTGTCTCTGTGGCAGCTGTGGTCGCTCCTGGCCAGCAGGCTCCGGCTTCTTTAGCCCTTCAGTGCCCTCACTGTGCCAAGCTTCCTCCGGGCACTTGGCCCAGGACTGCATTATGGACCCCCTTGTTCTGAGAGACCAGCTTCGTGGTCTGAACAGCCTCCAGCTGTGTATGCCAAGCCAACAAATTCCCTTTTATCATGATGCATACCACGTATAATTATACACATCCTGTTCTCACGTTCTTCCAGACAACCCTAATTCAGCAAGTGGTCTGCTAACCTGTCCCTACGGTCACGATACTCTTTTAAAATAGATATAGCTGTAAAGTTAATTATATTATTAATAATTTTCATTTTGTTGGTGGGTTTTTTGAGGTAAGGTCTCACTCTAGCTCAAGCTGACCTGGAATTCACTATGTCGTCTCAGGCTGGCCTCAAACTCACGGTGATCCTCCTACCTCTGCCTCCCGAGTGCTGGGATTAAAGGCGTGCACCACCACGCCCGGCTGGTCATGATACTCTCACATGAGAAAACCACAGTCATCATGTGAGTACCTGCCCACTCCCTTTCCCTCCTGCATTAGTGCCTGAGCCTATGAAGAGCTGTGGAAGAATTGTGTACTAGCAGTGGGGTCCGCTGGGCTTGTGACACCCTAGATAAGGCAGGAATCTATGGTGGCTTTGGTAGACAGCCAGACCTCCTGGAGAGGAAGGTGGAACTAGGTAGGAGACAGAGGGGATTTGATGTAGCCACACAGAGGGGAGAACGAGTGTAAGAGGAAGGGAAGGGACCCAGGGAAGGCGGAGGTGTCAGGACGCAGCACGCACTGTGTATGAGTGCATGTGTGCATGAGAGAGGGGGCACAATTAGGGTGACTGGAGCCCCCCCCAAGTGAAAAGGCAGGGAAAATTTGCACTTGCTAGAAATCAAAGATGACCTTATCTCTTGCCTGGTTCCCTAGACCTGTTTTTCCACAATCAGCCAGGAGCCCTCCTGGGAGAGAGGTCTTTCATGGGATTTAAACATTGTGGTTGGTCAAGTTCAGCACCCCCCCCCCGCCCCACCCCGAACTTGGTGTCAAGGCTAACCTTTTCCTGAGAGAGCCCCTACCCCTAACCAACCAGCTGTCCCTCTGGTTCACCTGGGCCAGAAGACAGTCCACCACTATAAGGTTATAAATACCTTTGCAAGGGGGAGGGCAGGCTCTCTGACCACCTGGGAACTTCCTGTTGTGGGTGAGGTTTTCCCTTGGCTGGGCCTGGGCTGGCTTAACCCTGGCTGAGGCCCATGGCAAGAGCTCCTTGAATTTTTCTTTTCTCTTTCTTTCCATGCTTGTCTCCAGGCCCTACATGTGGGATCTCTAGCCACATGGGTATCTTTCCTTGGCTCTGTACTTCCCTCAATAAATACAATAATTTAATAATTATTCTTCTCAGTCTTTTTTATTTAATTCTTTGATTAAAATTAGAAGCGAGGGTTGGAGAGATGGCTTAGCTATTAAGGCGCTTGCCGGCAAAGCCAAAGAACCCAGGTTCGATTCCTCGGGACCCACGTAAGCCAGAAGCACAAAGTGATGCACGCGTCTGGAGTTTGTTTGCAGTGGCTGGAGGCCCTGGTGCGCCCATTCTCTCCCTTTCTCTTTCCCTCTCCCTCTTTCCCTCTCAAGTAAATAAATTTAAAAAAATTAAAAAATTAGAAGCAAACCCAGTGTATGGGCTTCAAGGGCCTTCTTGGACCCCTAGCACCTCATTACACATGTATGTGTGTGTGTGTGTGTGTGTGTGTGTGTGTGTGTGTGTGCGCGCACCCTGAAGAGGAGGTGTAGCTGGTCAGATGAGAGGCTACTTAGTGCATGGAGTTGTGGAAGTGGGGGTTGTTCTGTGACCAATGCAGTCAACACATGATCAGGAAGAGGCAGGAGACCAAGAGACCAACCCCAGGACTAGGGATGCTGTATGGGGTAGCTAGGACCTTCTCTCCAAGACATTGCAGTCACCCCAAGAACCCGCAGGAGAATTCACACCAATACACCAGCCAAATCAGACCACGTGAAGTAAAAGGCAGAGACTGGGGTCTTGCAGCCAGCCCCAGGACAAAGAGCACCCGGGGCCACCAGAAGCTGGGCAAGGGGAGGAGTGATCCTCTCCTAGCTCCTTCAAAGGCAGCATGGCCCTCCGTCTGGCTTGCATACCCTGGCCCCCAGAGAGGTGACAGAATACATTTCTATTGTTTGAAGCCATTGGGGTCGTGGTAATTTGCTGTGACAGCTGCCTGAGGTGAGGGCAGAGGCCTGAGGGCGCAGCGGACAGGGCAAGCCTGGCTACCAGCCAGCGCTTCTCACAAGCCCGCAGGCCTGCATGAGAAGCTCTTTGGCAGCCATTTTGTTCTCTTTCCAAAGACTTTGTGGGGCCAGGGAGGGACCCAGCATACATTTCAGTCTAAAAACACCACCCCACCATAGAAGCATGTCCTCCTGAGAGTCCTGGGCAGGCCCCATAACCCTAGGGCCACAGGCCGTCTCCAAGAGGCAGCGCCTTAGCTCAGAGTTTCCTGACTTGTGCCATGGTCTAAGATGCCATGGCACTGGGTATAAGGTTTCTCTCCACCTCTGAATTTAAAAATGCTAAAGTTAAGACATCCAGTACCATATTAAATAACAGTGGGAATAGTGGACACCCTTGTCTTGTTCTTGATTTTAGCGGAAAAGCTTCATGGTGCTGGAAAGAAGTGACTGGAGTGCTCAGTACTGCAATATCTCTATCACTCCTTCCAAGGCTCAGGGTCTATTGCGGAAGAGATGGGGGAAAGAATGTAAGAGCCAAAGGAAGGGTAGGACTCCTTACATCATGTTCCCCCCAGACACAAAGTGGCCTGGATATCCATGACCTCACAGTGCCTGATACTACCTACACAAGACCATCATAAGAGGAGGAAAAGATGATGACATCAAAATAAAAGAGAGACTGATTGAGAGGGGGAGGGGATATGATGGAGAATGGAGTTTCAAAGGGGAAAGTAGGGGGAGGGAGGGCATTACCATGGGATATTTTTTATAATCATGGAAGTTGCTAATAAAAATTTGAAAAAAAAAGTGCCAAGGCTGGGCTGGAGAGATGGCTTAGTGGTTAAGACATTAGCCTGCAAAACCAAAGGATCCTGGCTCAATTCTCCAGGACCCACGTAAGCCAGATGCACAAGGGGGCGCATGTGTCTGTAATCTGTTTTCAGTGGCCGGAGGCCCTGGCATGTCCATTCTCTCTTTCTCTCTCCTTTTCTCTCTCTGCCTCTTTCTCTGTCTCAAATAAATAAGTAAATAAAATATATTAAAATTGCTAAGGCTTGAGCTGTCTGAGACTCTCCCTGCGCGCCCCCCCCCCCCCCCCCACCAGCTGGAAATGCTAAGGAAAGGAAGCCCGAGAGAGGCCTGGCGCAGCACAGTTGCACACCTCCTGATAGGCTCCAGTGTCGGGTCTACACAGCTCACCCCCCCCACCCCAAGGGCCTGCAGGGTTCTCCAGGTATGAGGGAGGGAGAGGAGGAGTCAGCCACCAGGAAGGCCCCCTCTTATCACAAGGCAGGCCGGGATCATTCCTACAGTACAGTTTTGAAAGTCACCTCTTAGATGGATTTACGTGAGGGAATCAAGGCCCCAAATCTCATCTGGCTGTCAGTCTTGGTTTTTCACTTTTGTAAAGGAGTGGATTTAGATGGGGTGATTGGCAGGGGTGGTGACAGCCTGGACAGCACACACATCGAGGAGAGTAAGGGGTGTGTGTGTGTGTGTGTGTGTGTGTGTGTGTGTGTGTGTGTGTGTGTTGGGATGGAGAGAGACGTGCCAGGCAAGTGAAAGCAGAAATCTTTCTCCCCCATGGCCACTGGGACTGGCAAAGTCCCTAAGGCCTGTGGGCAGACAGAACCTCCTGAGAGGTCCTGCAGGGGACCCCAGCTCCCCACACACAGAACCCCACAATGGCTCCTCGGGGCCTCATGCATGTTCAGCCTCAGGGCAAGGGTTGAGGCGCTGGCTGACTTGCCACCAGGATGGGGTTCTGCCTGTGCTCTGCTGAGGACACTCCAAGTGCCACAATTGGGCTCCTTTCTCTGACTGCCTTTCTCTAGACCACACAGCACGTCCGACAAATGTGTGTCCTTAGAATTAGTGAATGGAAGTGGAGGTCACAGGCTGGGGACATGGAGAAAGGAGGGAAGATCCTCTCCTGAGTACCTCAGCTGAGCAAGGCAGGCCCAGCCCGGCTAGACGGCACTGGCTGATGGGCAGGGTACTGGTGGAAGGGTGACCGAGCGGGCCACTATGCAGAGGGGGGTGGTGGCTTGAGAGGAAGTGGATTCCATCTCCTAAAGCCCTTGGGGAGCTTGTCCTCTTCCCATACGCTCTGCCACCCAGCTAAGGAAAACAAACCAACCAGCGTATCTCTCCATCTCCAGAGGTTTCAGTAACGTGAGCCTATGTGAACAGAGCTGGATCCAAGCTTCCCAACCTAATTTCTGCTTTAAAGGTTGTTAGGAAAGGACTTATACTTGCTGTCTTAAAACAAACAAACAAATAAACAAACCAAAAAAGCAAGGCAGGACTGGAGAGATGGCTCAGCAGTTACAAAACCTAAAGGCCCAGGTTTAATTCCCCAGTACCCATGTAAAGCCAGATGCACAAAGTGGCACATGCATCTGGAGGTCGTTTGCAGTGGCTGGAGGCCCTGGAGCACCCATGCTCACTCTGTCTCTCTTTGTCTACCTCATTCTCTCTCTGTCTCTCTTTAATAAATAAATATTTAAAATGAACAAACACAAAATCCTGTAACTTCCTACTCCCTTTAGCTTCCTACATATCTCTTTACCTTTTTCATTTTTTAAGTGATTTCTTGCTTTTGTTTGTTTATTTTTATTTATTTATTTGAGAGAGACAGATAGAGAACAAGGCAGAGAGAGAGAGAGAGAGAAAATGGGTGTGCCAGGGCCTCCAGCCACTGCAAACGAACTCCAGATGCATGTGCCCCCTTGTGCATCTGGCTAACATGGGTCCTGGGGTATCAAGCCTCAAACCGGGGTCCTTAGGCTTCATAGGCAAGCGCTTAACCACTAAGCCATCTCTCCAGTCCTCTTAACCTTTTTCTAACACTCAATCCCCAGCTCTTGGCTTGGCTCAGAAAGGTTGTGAGCTCCGTAGGAGGTGCAGCTTTGCTGGGAGAAGTATGTCTTTGGGGCAGGCCTTCAGGTTTTCCAGTCTGGCCCCACTTCCTGTTCAGCCTACTTGCTCTCTGATGGTGTGATGCTGGCTGTCTGCTCCTGCCATGCTTCTCCTTCCATGAAGGACTTCCTCTCCAAACTGTAAGCTGAGGGGCTGGAGAGATAGCTTAGTGGTTAAGGCGCATGCCTATGAGGCCTAAGGTTCCAGGTTTGATTCTCCAGGTCCCACGGAAGCCAGATGTACAGGGTGGTACATGTGTCTGGTATTCTTTTACAGTGGCTAGGGGCCTTGGTGCACCCATTCTCTTTCCCTCTCTCTGTCTCTAACAAACAAAAAATAAAAAATAGATCTTTAAAAAAAAACCCTGCAAGCTGAAAATAAACCCTTTCCTTCCTAAAAAGATCAAACACGTGACAGCCAAGGAGATGGCTGGCTCAGTGGATAAAGCACTCACCATGCGAGCAGACCTGAGTTCAAATCCCCAGAACCTATATGTTATAGTTACCCTCTCAGTGCTGGGGCAAAACACCTGCCCACGTGCAGCTGGTGGGGGGAAAGGGTTTATTCAGCTCCCAGCTTAAAGGGGAAGCTTCACCATGGTGGGGAGAGCGTGTCCCATCTTGCCACAGCTGGCAGAAAGCAGCAAGAGTGAGCCGGGCTGGCACTGGAGCTGTCTATAACACCCCTAAACCCACCCCAGCGGTACGTCTCTTTCAACCAGGGTCCACCTCCCAAACCGCCACTGGCTGGGGATCCAGTATTCAAAGCACATGAGAATGGGGGCTCTTCTCATTCAAACCACCACGATGCATGAAGGTGAAGGCTGTTGCACCAACAGCTGTAATTCCAGGGCTCTTAGGACAAGACTCTCCTCAAAGCTTCCAGGTCAGCTAGCACAGTGGACACATCTGTGGACAAACAGACTCTGCCTCAAAGAACGAGCAAGGTGGGGACCAACACCCGGAGTTGTACTCTGACATCCACCGGTGTGTGTGTGCGCGCGCGCGCGCGCGTGTGTGTGTGTGTGTGTGTGTACATACACACACTGAACTAAGTCAGACTAGAAAGGAATCTATTCAAGCTGTCACTTCTGGCCCACAGTGGTGTAAGAACTTCCTTTACCAGGAAGACAGACTGTGGTAAGTCCAAGTCGGTGCAAAGCCCAACTTGTCATGACCCAGAGAGGACACAACAGCGTGGCCAAGGTCAGTGTACCAAAGTCACTCAGACTCTTCACAGCTTCCTGTCAAGCTCTCTGGAATTCACGTGATCTAGAGTTTCAATCCACAGCAGATGAATGCAAAAATAAAATTAGAGGGAGGTGGAAGGGGAACTCGGCGAGGGTGATGGTGCTTCAGACGAGTGAGTCAAGAGGAACGGGGAGAATGAAGGAGCAGACACGGACAGAACTGGGATCACAGCGAGCTCTTCCACAGCCAGCAGCGTGGGGAGGGACATTTTTAGCAGCTGTCCCAGTGAGTCTATAAATATTTGTCCTTGAGAATGTGATAGCAAAGGGACTTCACGATCAAACAGCCACTGTGTTTGATTCCAGCAGATCGAAGCCCCACAGTGACGGGGTGAAAACTGGAAAAGCCCCGCAGAGTGCAGTTGCTCCTGCCCAGAGCTTCCCAGCTCGGCCCAGCTCGGGACCCCCCCCCCCCAACTTCCCTTGTTTCAAGTAACACCAACTGACGTCTTGTGGAACTAGTATCTCCACAAGGCCCACTAGCTGAGAGACATGTATGACTGTTTGTCCTTTCCCTAAGGAAGAAAACAGTACTTTATTTTTTTCTTAAATAGAGTTGAAATGGCTGTTTTATGTATTTGGCAAAAAGCTATAGGTTCAAGGAAAATTTACTTCATTTGTACCAACCTCCCCACTCACCAGCTAGCGACGAGGCAGGAATTCATCACTGATCCTCAATAACTCAGGTGTTTGGCCACCTGTGGGTCCGTGGTTGACCCCAGACCGTCATTCCTAAGTCAGGAGCCACAGAAGTCACTAGGTCCAGTCTCCTGCCCACATAGGGAAGGGCAAGCCCTTCACACATGTGTCTCCTCCCCACTCAGCAATGTGGGGTGTGTGTATATGTGTGTGTGTAAGAGAAAGAGAGAGAGAGACAGAAAGAGAGGGCAGGCCATCAGTGTGAGGTCTGGGGAAGTGTGTACATGTGAGAGAAGATTGTGTTGGAGATCTGGTGCAAATGTGTTAAGGTCCAGAGAACACAGCATACCTAACTCTGCTCCCCATTCCCCTCCCACGTTATGTCTTGGCCTCTTCCACCTGATGTCCCCTGCACATAACCAAACACCGTTCACGGCTCAGACCCGTGTGTAAGAACATGAGAACCTGGCCTGAAATGTCCTCTCTCTATTCTTAGGATTTCTCCCCAGAAAGTGTTTCCTTTTTGAGGTCTGGATTTCCAGATTTTTCCTCGCCTACAGCCAGTCCTGGAGGTGGGAGTTCTTCTTCAAGGCAAAAAGACACCCAGACCTGGAGCCAGATGCACATGGTGGCGCACGAATCTGGATTTTTGCTCCTCTTTCTTCTTTTTTTTTCCTTTCTTTCTTTCTATCTTTCTTTCTCTCTCTGTTTCCCCTTCCTCTCTCTCAAATATATATATTTATTAAATATATATATTTATTATTTATTATTATATTATATTATTAATATTATATATTTATTATATATATATACATACACACACACACACACACACACACACACACACACACACACACACACACACATATATATATATATATATATATATATATATATATATATATATATGATCCCCGAAGAATCTGGGGCCATCCCATTCTGACCCCAGCTTAGCCAGCTCTGGAGACAGGCTGGCTAATTCCAGACAGCAGCCACAGGCAGACACCCAGGGGGTGGGGGGAAGGGCGAACTCCCAAGACTCACCTGGTACGTGTTGTCGAAGCTGTCATACATGAACCTCGTGATCAGAGACGTCTTTCCGACTACAAGACAAGAAGAAGAGAAGTGTTCAGCTCTAAGGCACCTGGTGGCCAGAGTCCTCTAAACACATTGCCTTTGGGGGGGAAAATACAGATACTGAAACCAAAGCCTAGTTCAGTCCCACATAAGCAGGAGGCTGCGGGAAAGTGGCCCCAGGTTAAGGCGCGGAGTCTCTATTCCGCATGGGCTGCAGGTGGCCTCTGATCAGCCTGACACTCAACTGCTCCATGAACTAACACCATGCAAATGCAAGTTGCCCTTGACCCCAGAAAGGCAACTGGCGTGAGAAACATACAAGAAGAATCAAGGCTGACAGTGCCAACGAGATGCTGCTATGGCACTTCCCCTCCTGCCCCCCCCCCCCCCAGGACGTACCACCTCCCCTGGGTCATCATTCAAGAAGCCCGCTCTTTATTTCCCATCCATTCAGTCTGGGCATTAAGCGAGAAAGTCCTTTTCAAAGGCCAGGGAGCCAAGGAAGTAAGTAGTCATTTTCAGTGTCTCCCAAGGGCAAGGCTATTCCCCACAGAGTTTCCCTGACCAGGATATCCCTGGACCCCACTGGGTAAATGACCAGAGGACTCCCAGTCACACTGTGACGACAGCAGGTTCACCCACACATCCGTACACACCCCCGTGTGGGGCACGAACGGCCCCAGCTGAGAACTACTGGCATGGCTGAGAAGCCAGACGCCTTTGGAGAATCCCACAAATGTGGCTGATTTCCCAAACTGCAGTTTGGCTTCTGACCTAACCCTGTGCAGGTCCCCCGGGGCCTGGTAGTGGCAGCAGTGCCAACTGCTGCACCTCTAGCCATCTGGGAGGTGAAGAAGGGCAAGGCAGGGAGACCAGTCCTCGCATGGAGTCATGCAGCCACAGGCCCGGCCCGGGAGGCTCCCGGGGCCCTGCGGAGACAGTAACGGCATCTGGAAGGGTGGGTCAGAGACCCTGTTGCGGTCAGCTCCTCGTTGCTGAGGCAAACATTCAACCAGGCCCAGCTTATGGGAGGAAAGAGGTTTATTTCAGTCCAAGGGAACAACGTCAATGGTAGAAGAAGCAGGCTCCCTCTCCCAGATCCAAGCAGATCACCAACAACCAGAACCACAAAACAACCAACAGCCAGAGTTCAAGCTGCTCTCTCACCTTTGAGCGGGAATGAAGACCCACCCCCCAACATTCCCTAGGGCTTGACTCCTGGATCAGCTCCACCTCCCTCCCTCCTGTAGCAAGGACTCATGTTACAAGCTCAATTTTAATTTTTTTGTTTGTCTGTTTTTTGAAGTAGGGTCTCTCTCTGGTCCAGGCTGACCAGGAACTAACTATGTAGTCTCAGGGTGGCCTTGAACTCACGGCGATCAGCCTGCCTCTGCCTCCCAAGTGCTGGGATTTAAAGGCGTGCACCCCATACACCCAGCTTAATTTTTTAAAAATATTTACTTATTTGCAAGCAGAGAGAGAGAGAGAAAGAGAGAGGAAAATTCAGAGAAGAGAGACAGACAAAGAATAGGCACATCAGGGCCTCTAGCCACTGCAAACGAACTCCAGAAGCATGTACCACTTTGTACATGTGGTTTATGTGGGTACTGGGGAATCAAATCTGAGTCCTTAGGCTTTGCAGGCTAAGCCATCTCTCCAGCCCACAAGCTCAATTTTAATGAAACCACCTGAGTCTATAGGGCCATATGTTTAAACTATCGCACTCAGAGCACCAGCGGTTCCATGGAAAGAGTTTAAACCCAGCCAGGCATCATGAAAACAATCATCTCCTGGCATCCAACACTGGTCAAGGGAAACATGGCCACCTAGTCAGAACCATCTGATAGACTGGGTTTGGGCTAAAGACCCCAACTCTGACCCAGAACTGGTCGGCTGAGTTCAAATCCTACTGGGGTACTATATGTTAAATAACCTAGTGTCTCCTTGAAATGTTCACTGCCCCTTTGGATGTCAGTCCCTCCTTTTAAAATGGGCAAAATAATAAGAATATTATGATATGTAATAGTAATCAAAGACATCAGGGGGTTGTGTTAAGAATCAAATAAGGTCCTAGCTACAGATGACTGGGCTTCTGCGTGAGAATGAAAATACTTAGTAGCAGAGGCCAGTAAGTTGAAAAGGAGACATAAAGGGTGGAGAAAGGAAGGGAGGAGGCTACTTAATAGGTTGATATTGTATATATGTAATTACAATGATTGTAATGGGGAGGTAATATGATGGAGAATGGAATTTCAAACGGGAAAGTGTGGGGGTGGGGAGGGAGGGAATTACCATGGGATATATTTTATAATCATGGAAAATGTTAATAAAAATTAAAAAAAAAAGAATCAAATAAGGTAATAAAGCATGGGAAGCACACAGGAAATGCTTCAACGTAGATGGGGGTGGCAGGCACTTGAGAAGCTGAAGGACCTTCCGGAGTGACAGAGATGATGGAGAAAAAAAAATACTCCCTAATCCAAAGCCTGTGGCAGGGGAGGTCATGAGCCTTAGGGGTATAAAGCCTGCTCTTGTCTGGATAAATGCATGTATTACACTCACCAAATTGCCCTGAAAGCACTACACTTAATGTTCATACTCATACATTAATGCTACTCTCACTTCTGGTTAGAGAAATTTCTCTTTTCCAATGGCGATGACCACTGGGATGACTCAAAAGGCAACACAGTGCTGAGAAGAAGGGATGGAGGAGGGTCCAGCACTGAAACATCTCACACCCACCAAGGCTCAGGGTCCATTGCAGAAGAGGTGGCAGAAAGAATGTAAGAGCCAAAGGAAGGGTACCACTCCTTACATACAACTGTCCAGACATAATTCAGCCTTGATCTCCAAGACCTCACAGTGCCTAGCAATACCTACACAAGACCCTCATAATAGGAGAAAAAGATGATGACATCAAATTAAAAGAGAGACTAATGGAGAAAGGGAGGGGATATGATGGAGATAGAGTTATTAAGGGGACAGTGGGGGAAGGGCGGGGAGGGCAATACCATGGTTTGTTGTCTGTAAGTATAGAAGTTGTCATATATATATATATATATATATATATATATATATATATATATATATCTGTCTCCCTCTCTCTCTCTCCCTCTCTCTCTCTCTCTCTCTCTCTCTCTCTCTCTCTCTATATATATATATATATATATATATATATATATATATATATATATATGTATGTATTAAAAAAATTCAGAACCAGCAAGACACATACCCCCCCCCAAAAAAAAATACTCCCACCAAGGCTGTATCATGACTTTTCTTTGTCCCTAGAGGAGGAGTCAAGGTGCTGGGTTTTCCTGGGTGAGAGGAGTACCAGCTGTTATCTCTCAACCCCTGTGATCACACCCGAATGGGTGCTAATGAGGTGACCGAGGATGGCAGGCCCCTCTGGATGGGGCTGCCAACCACATGACTAGAGGGTTGGGGACCCGGAAGCTGAGCTCCATCACAGGGGCACTGTTCAATTAGCCATGCCCACAGAAGGAAAGTCCGGTGAGAGCTTTAGATGCTGAAGCCCTGCAGAGCTCCCCAGTGGCGACTGCGTTGATATGCCCGGAGGTCACAGGCTGGGCCTGGGAGGAAGGGGCACGGCAACTCTGCATTCAGGACACTACCGGACTTTGCCCTGTGAGTCTCTGTTGGGCTGGTTCTAATTTTCAACCTTAACAGAATTACAGGTTGGGGCTGGAGAGATGGCTCAGCAGTTAAGGCGCTTGCCTGCAAAGCCTAACAATCTGGATTTAATTGCCCAATACCTACGTAAGGCCGGATGCACAAAGTCGTGCACACATCGGGCAGTGGCGGGAGGCCCTGGCACACCCATGCTTGCACGCTCTATCCCTCTCTCTCTCCCCACCCCCTTCTCCCCACACTCCTGCTTGCAAATAAATTAAATTAAGGGTAGAGCTGGGCATGGTGGTGCACGCCTTTAATCCCAGCACTTGGGAGGCAGAGGTAGGAGGATCACCGTGAGTTCGAGGCCACCCTGAGACTCCATAGCGAATTCCAGGTCAGCCTGGGCTAGAGTGAAACCCTACCTTGAAAAACAAAACAATACAACAACAATAGCAAAAAAAATTACAGCTAGAGAGTTGGCTCAGTAGATGAAACACTTGCCAAGCAAACGTGAGTACCTGAGTTCAGATTCCCAGAACCCGCGCAAAGCCAGACACTGTAGCACTAATGTCTGTAATGCCAGCGCACCTAGAGGGAGAAGGGAGGCAGAGAGGAGAATGGCTGGGAAGCTCAGAGACCCGCCAGCCTGGAAAACACAATGAGAACCAAATGAGAGTCCTGCTCAGTCCAGATGGAAGGTGAGGACCAACACCCAAAGGTGTTCTCTGATCACACATGTACTGTGGCACACGCATACCCACATGCACATGAGCGTGCACGCACACATAGACACACATAAGAGAGAGAGAGACAGAGAGAATTGGCACACCAGGGCCTCAGACACTGAAATCACACTCCAGATGCTTGCAGCACTTAGTGGGCATGCATGACCTTGCACTTGCCTCACCTTTGTGTGTCTGGATTTTGTGGGATCTAGAGAGTCTAGAGAGCCAAGCCAAGGAACCTTTTGTTTGCTTTCAGCATTGAATAGCCTGACTGCATTTGAAAGGTCAGAAACTTGGAAGTAAAGCCCCGGCGGGTTCAGGAAGTGAAGGTGAGGAGGTGTAAGTTGGTGGGCCCAGTGCACCCATGAAGGCCCTCACATTTGCCTGGGGACGTTACCAATGAGCCCGAGGGTCCCACAGAGGCAGGAGCCCTTCACTGCCTCTCACAGCGAGAATGCTCAGGCTCGCTGGCTCCATGCTCCTTTCACTTGCTCAGGGCTGCCCCACATTTCCCTCTGTGGACCTTTCAGTAGTTCCTGGCCAGCTCTATCTATGACCAGAGCTGACCCTCAAAGCCTAGAAAGATCCCCCACTTCCCACCTCCACATGAAAGTTAGTTATTAAGCAGTTGGAAAAAAACTGAACTTTTTACACGTGCCATGCAGACCAATGCCAGTGTTTTTCTGGGCACTCCTACAACTGTGAACCCAGTATTTATGGCCCATGTTCTAGGTACATGCTAAGGTCTGTCAGACATGAGATTTACGTGACACAGCACACAGAAGACACACGGCACCTGTCCACAACGGGCTTGCCGCACCATGGGGGGAGCCCTGATGATCACCCCTCTAACTGCTCTCAGCTCTGAGCGGGAACTCATGGTATCCCCAGTTTACACCACAGGAAGTAAATTGGCAGCTACTATGCCTGGGTCCTAGCTGAGGGGGACTGAGATGTGGCTGCCTGGCCAGGAACTCAGCTCCTTTCGGGGGATCTGTGTGTGTCTTTGGGTCAGGCTGCGTTTCTGGATTCCGCCAGTTCGTTCTCACAGCCGTTGTGAATGTCACCAAACTGCAGCGTGTGGCTCCTGCCAAGCCAAGGAACCTTTTGTTTGGCTTCAGCATTGAATAGCCTGACTGCATTTGAAAGGTCAGAAACTTGGAAGTAAAGCCCCAGCGGGTTCAGGAAGTGAAGGTGAGGAGGTGGAAGTAGGTGGGTCCACTGCACCCATGAAGGCCCAGACCAAATGAGGGGACCTTTTTTTTTTGCATTTCTGCAAAGGGCTTCACACTGCCTATAGCAGCTCTTTCCCCCTCCACCAACTGTGTTACCCTAGGGTTTCCTACAGCCTAGGTAATACGGCACAGACCCCTGTCAGCTCGACTCTACTGCTTACTCTCTAATGTCTGCAACATCAAACTCAAGATCCCACAACGCTCTCCCCGCACGCACCCTGCCCACTGAGCCAGTGTGTCCTCCTGTCCAAAGTGCATGCAAGTCAGAATCGATTCCCACCGGTCTACAGATGTGTCTCATCACACCCTGCATCAGGAGAGGTGGAGAGAAGCACTAGCCAGTCTTTCTACCTGGGCACAGTTCCCCAACTGTCCAACCCACCTTTTCATCCTTCCCTAGATATTCAAGACCCTCTGGAGCATTTATCTGGGTTCCTTGTCAGTGTGTCCTGTCTCGGCCTCCATCTTGGGCAAGTCTGGGACTACAGGGCCTGAATTCAACAGCCTGCAGGGGACTCGAACAACTCTCGGCTCAAAGTGTGGGCCATGATACCAGACATCAGAATGTTGCAGGGAAAAGGCGTTCTCTATGGTGGTTCTCCAGGAAGCTTCTGGAGGCCGAGCCAGAACTTATTAAAAGGAACTCCTCTGTCCAGTCTCTCTTAGAGCATCACATGAAAATAATCACACAGGGGGCTGGAGAGATGGCTTAGCAGTTAAGGCGCATGCCTACGAAGCCTAGAGACCCCAGTTCGATTCTGCAGGTCCCACATGAGTCAGATGCACATGGTGGTGCATGTGTATGGAGCTCTTTTGCAGTGGCTAGAGGCCCTGGTGTGCCCATTCTCTCTCTCTCTCTCTCCCTCTCTAATAAATAAAAAAAAAAAATTAAAAAATCTTTTTAAAAAAGAATAAAAGAAAATGATCAAAGAGGTCATAGGGTGTCCTCTGCTAAGGTCAGCTAACCCTGCAGGGTGGAAGCCCTTTCCTCACCCTATTCTGCCCTCCCCAATAGCCTTTGTTGGAAGGTGCTGGAACCTGCAAATGGACCTGAGTAGGCACTCTCCTATGGTCTCTGCCAAGGGGAGGGCTGAGAAGGGCGGCCGCTTGTGCATGAAGGCACACCCTAGGGCAGGCGGGGCAGGTGCAGAGGCAGGAGGCTGGCTCAGGGATCCTCGGGCTCCCGGAGCGGCAGGCGCCTCTCGGAGCCGGCCTCCCAGGACCGCTCGGTCAAGGTCACCCCGTCGCACTTCCCACGCGGCTTGCAGACAGGCCGCCGCAAAGCAGAGCTTCTTCGGAGGACAGAGATTCAGCGAGGCTGGCAAGAGTTTATTAAAAATAAGCAGACGAGCCGGGCGTGGTGGCGCACGCCTTTAATCCCAGCACTTGGGAGGCAGAGGTAAGGAGGATCACCGTGAGTTCGAGGCCACCCTGAGACTCCATAGTGAATTACAGGTCAGCCTGGGCTAGAGCGAGACCCTACCTCAAAAAAAAAAAAAAAAAAAAAAATTCAAAAAAAAAATAAGCAGACGAATCATTACTGAGCTCTTTTCCCTCTCGGCTCAGAGCTCGGCAGTCCCCTCGTCATCTTCTGGTGGCTGAGTCCCACGTGATTAAGCAGGGAGATGGATTTTTTTTGTTTTTCCTCTTCCAGCCAAATGGGGAGAAAATTCATTCCTGAGCATTGACCAGGAGCCTCCAGGAAGGGGGACAGGAAACTCTTAACAATCACTGGGCCTCAGATTCAACACCAAGCAAGATGCCTGGCGCTTTCCTCAGGGTCCCTCATTTCTCCCTTGCCCTGTCCCAAGCATTGGGATGCCCTGCCCATGCCCATGAAGCTGGCAGACAGTGGCACTTGGCGGGGAACACAGATCTCGCCCAGCCCAGCGTGGTCACCTCAGCCACCGCTCTGTGCTGCTTCGTGGAGACGTCTGGCAAGATCCCAGGGGCTTACAGTTGAGAGAGTGGGGAAGCAAGGCCCCAACAGAGGGAAGTATGGACAAGATGAGGGAAAACCTCTGGAGAAGTGGAGGAAGAGGAGAGGGAGGAGAAGAGGGGGAAGGGGAGGAGGAAGCACCCCAGGTTATCATGGGGACACACAGAGGTCCCTCAATGTGAGCTTTCTCTCAGAGAAAATGGAGGCAGATATGATATGTGGAGAGAGGTGAGCAGAAAATCTATTCAAGAAGCTCCATGTGGGGCTGGAGAGATGGCTCAGCAAAGGCGCTTGCTGGCAAAGCCGAAGGACCCAGGTTCAGTTCCCCAGGACCCATGTAAAGCCAGATGCCCAAGGTGGCCTACGCATCTGGAATTCATTTGCAGTGGCTAGTGGCCCTGGCGTGCCCATTTTCTCCCTCTCACTGCCTCTGTCTCTCTCTTTCTCTCAAATACTTAAAATAAATAAATAAAGGGCTGGAGAGATGGCTTAGCTGTTTAGGCGCTTGCCTGTGAAGCCTAAAGGATCCAGGTTCGATTCTCCAGGTCCCACGTAAGCCAGATGCACAATGGTGGCACGTGCATCTGGAGTTTGTTTGCAGTGGCTAGAGGTCCTGGTGTGCCCAATCTCTCTCTCTCTCTGTCTCAAATAGATAAATAAATAAATAAAATAAAATCTTGAAAACTAGATAGATTTTTTTTTTAAAGAATCTCTATGTGCCTGTGGGGTGAATGTTAACCAAAGCCCACCTCTGAGGCAAGCTGTGGAGGGAGGTGGGGGACAGATGGAAAGGCGAGGTTGGCTTGGACCATGGTGTCTACATCAGAAACATAGGTTTCCTCCCCAAAAGCGCAAGTTCCAGAAGAGTGCTCAGCAGAGGAGGAGTGTGCTCAGAGGTGGCGGCTCCTTACCTGGCTCACACAGCGGGCCCTATCCCACCCTGTCTCAAAATACAGCCCGGACACCCCGTCAAGGAGGGAATCTGGATTGCTCGGCCGGCAGAAATGGTGAGTGCCAAGGTTAGAGAGAACAGACAGTCCATCTCCCAGGAGCATGCTCATCCTGGCACACTCTGGGTCTCGGGTACCAAGCTATGAGGACGTCCCAGGAAGCCTACCTCAGGGAGACCCCTCATGCATGGGTGCTTACATGTCCGGAATCAGAGGCTCCCAGTAGACCTGTTTCAGGGGACTGCAGCCCCTGCCTCCGCATGCTGCCTTCAAAGCCTCATGCACAAAACAGATACAGCCTGCCAGTCCCTGCTCTAGTGTATCAGTTGGGGAGGTCGATATATCCCTCGCCTTGGGCTACTGGGTTTTGGGTGGTTTGATTACACAGCTTTCCACACTCAGAGCACAGATGATCTGAGCTCAGAAGGAAGTCTTACACTGCTGTAGGAGAATGGCAAGAAGGACAGACTGGGAATGGAACAAGGGACCTGGTGAGAGATGGAAGATCTCATTCGATGCAGAGGCAGCGGGGCAGAGGAGGAACAAAGGCCAGAGGAGCTGACTGGACCCTACAGCAGTTGGAGGAGAGCCCAGGACACTTTCCTGTCACCTGATTTGTGACCAGCAGACGACAGAGCCAGTTCTTGAGCAAAGTGAATGAAGAGAGACAGCAAGTAATCACCTTGGATTCAGAGCAGAGTAAACACCCTCTTTATAATGGTCAGACCAAAACATATATGCCAGTGTTTTCAGAAATGCATGAATGAAATGAGTAAATGTAATCAATTGTTCAGTCTTATCACCACAAGATCCAAGGTTTTTTGTTTTTCCTCTCTATGAACTCATTTATTTTCTAAGAATGCTTTCCTGGGCTGCCGGCCCAGGGTCTTGCACACCCATAGGCCATGGAGAGCTGAGACCCACCCACTCTGACCACTGTGCATGTGGAGCACGGACTAAAAACCGGCCTTTGCAACCTACAGAATGGGAAAAAATCTTCGCCAGCTATACATCTGATAGAGGATTAATATCTAGGATATACAAAGAACTCAAAAAGTTAAATAGTAAGGAATCAAACAAGCCAATCAAAAAATGGGCTATGGAGCTAAATATAGCATTCTCAAAGGAAGAAATACGAATGGCATATAAGCATCTAAAAAAATGTTCTACGTCACTAGTCATCAGGGAAATGCAGATTAAAACTACATTGAGATTCCATCTCACTCCTGTCAGATTGGCCACCATCATGAAAACAAATGATCATAAATGTTGGCGGGGATGTGGAAAAAGAGGAACCCTTCTACACTGCTGGTGGGAATGCAATCTGATCCAGCCATTGTGGAAAACAGTGTGGAGGTTCCTAAAGCAGCTAGAGATTGATCTACCATATGACCCAGCTATAGCACTCCTAGGCATATATCCTAAGGATTCATCTCATTTCCTTAGAAGTACGTGTTCAACCATGTTTATTGCTGCTCAATTTATAATAGCTGGGAAATGGAACCAGCCTAGATGTCCCTCAACTGATGAGTGGATAATGAAGATGTGGCACATTTATAAAATGGAGTTCTACTCAGCGGTAAAGAAAAATGAAGTTATGAAATTTGTAGAAAAATGGATGGACCTGGAAAGGATTATACTAAGTGAGGTAACCCAGGCCCAGAAAGCCAAGCGCCACATGTTCTCTCTCATATGTGGATCCTAGCTACAGATGATTGGGCTTCTGCGTGAGAATGGAAATACTTAGTAGCAGAGGCCAGTAAGTTAAAAAGGAGACATAAAGGGAAGAGAAAGGAAGGGAGGAGGGTATTTAATAGGTTGATATTGTATATATGTAATTACAATGATTGTAATGGGGAGGTAATATGATGGAGAATGTAATTTCAAATGGGAAAGTGTGGGAGATGGGGAGGGAGGGAATTACCATGGGATATATTTTATAATCATGGAAAATGTTAATAAAAATTTAAAAAGGAAAAAAAAGAAAACAAACAAACAAACAAACAAACAAAAACCTGGCCTTTGGTGACCAGCTACTGGCACTGGGGATCCACTAAACTCCACCAGCCTCCCACTGGCTCCCATCTCAGCATAAGTGAACAGATTCTGGTAGTGCTGGTTATTTCTGCTCAGCTGCATGGCATTAAGGTTTCTATACCCAGTTAACGGGTTCCTCGCTGGGTGCTGACTCCGTGTCAGGAATGTGGTGGGCACTGAGTTCCCGGGGAGGAAGCAGATACAGGTCTGCCCTCAGGCGGCTCTGGGCTGGGTGGAGCTAGACACACATGTCAATATCTGAAATGCCAGAGGTAGGGAGGTGACTGGTGAGAAGCAGCATCTGGGAGGGGAGGTGGCCCTGGGCTGGCTTACGGGTGATGGGGACAAGGATCAGGATTAGTGCTCCCAGGGCAGGGGCTGTGTAGAGCTAGGTGATGGGAAACATCTCTCTCTCTCTCACACACACACACACACACACTGTCACTCACACACTGTTCCATGCTGCCTTGCTTGGGAGTCAATGCCCAAGAGGACTCTGGGTTGTGGCTCGGGCCTGGGTCGCAGGCTAAGGGTGTGGGGAGGTGGTGAGTTTCCTGGCTTCTGCTCTGAAACCACCTCCTTTCATACAGGGCACCGCTCCCTGTTGTCATCGCAGCTGGTGGAGGTGGAAAGAAGGCTGTTCGGGCCACGCTGTGAGGCAGAACACACCAAAGAGCTGAAGACTTGGTGGACGGTCTGCGGAGGTCTCGTAGAAGCTGGGACCACCCACTTCAGAGCCTTGACCTGTAGCCTGCTCTTGGCCTCAAGCTCATAGACCACACCAGCTCTACAGTGCTGGGATTTGGAATCTCCTGATGGTTCATAGTGCTTGGGTGGGTGGGTGGGTGGGGTCCTGGGTGTGGGAGTAGGAGTAGGAGCCAGGCAGAAAAGATATGCCATGGCTCATGGCCACTGATAAGGGGGTATGCCTGACTCTCACATACTGGGTTTTTCAAGTTTTTTTTAAAAAAAATTTATTTTATTTATTTATTTGTTTGACAGAGAAAGAGGGAGAGAGAGAGAGAAAGAGAGAGAGAGAACGGGCATGCCAGGGCCTCCAGCCACTGCAAAGGAACACCAGACGAGTGTGCCCCCTTGTGCATCTGGCTAATGTGAGTCCTTGAGAATCGAACCTGGCTCCTTTGGCTTTGCAGGCAAATGCCTTAACCGCTAAGCCATCCCTCCATCCCTTTTTGCTTTATCTTTTGAGGTTGGGTCTCACTCTGACTCAGGCTGACCTGGAATTAACTATGTAGTCAGTCTCAGGGTGGCCTCGAACTCACGGTGATCCTCCTACCTCTGCCTCCCGAGTGCTGGGATTAAAGGCGTGTGTCACCACACCCGGCTTCAAAGTTTTGAATTTATATTTTTAAACTACTTCTGTTGACTTACTATTTATTTAAGAGAGAGAATGGACACAGCAGGGCCTCTTCCACTGCAAGTGAACTCCGGATGCACGCACCACTTTGTGCATCTGGCTTCACATGGCTACTGGGGAATCGAACCCCAGCGGGCAAGCTTTGCAAGCACGTGCCTTCAAACACTGAGCCATCTCCCCAGCCCTGGATATGTTGTTTTTTTTTTGTTTTTTTTTTTTTTTTTTTTTAACAGCAGAACCCATACCAGGGACTAGGTTTCTGTACCCACAGCTGAGCCTATCTAGGGCTGACAGAAGGTGGAGCTCCTCACAGCTGCAAAGTAAAGCTGCTTGCCCAGGGCCCAGGCCGGCAACCTAATCCTAGAACAGGCTCAGCCACCCACTTCTCCGCTGCATTTCCAGAACACAGATGGGAAACGCTGTGGATGGTGGCAAGGCAGCAGCAGTCTGCCAAGGGGTGGGCCCTGGCTCGGCAGGTAGGAGGGAGGGCAGGACGTCTGGCCCGCTGTCTCTGTTCCGCAGGGGCCACAAGAGAAGCCTGCACCACCCTCTGCAGCCTCTCCCCACCAGGGCTCCTGTGACTGGCCTGGATGGGGGGTGCATGGAACCCAGCCCCCGTGAGGACCAGAACAGAGACACCAGCCACATGTGTACGAGCCTGGTTTCCTTTTTGCCCTGGGTTAACAAAACAGAAAGCCCAGCCCCGTCTGATGTGAAAGGCAGATGCGCCAGGGGCCAGGCTCCCCTGTAGTACCCCGCACCCCCCCATCACCCCGTGCTCACAAGGCAGCTCTGTCAGCTCCCATCTGAGTCCTGAAGGCCTGGCTGGCTCACAGCAAGGCTAAATGAGGAAACAGGTGAAACAGCCCATTTCATACCCCCCTCCCCCCAACCACAGACTCAGACTGTAATTAAGAAACACGCAAAGCTCTTCATTGGACACTTTAATTAAGTGTGTCAATTCCCACTGCCAGAGGATGCTCAGCTGCCTGGGCCTTGCTCAGGGACCTGGCAAAGATGGCGCAGGAAGATGAAGGGCAGGAAGAAGAGGGAAGGTGAGGGCAGGTTGGGGTGGCCCAGGCCCTTCTGCACCAGCTGGAAGGCTGACATGTGCCTGACCCCCTGGCCTCCCCATTGGGTATGTCTTCCTCATGGCCCTCCATGACGCCAGAAGACTGCCCTGACTCAAGGTTGCAGAACATTACTCACTTCCTCACCGCCCCTAACACTCCTGATGGGAAAGGGGGAACCCAAGGGTGTAGAAAGATTCCTGGGCTCCTATCTGCTCCAGACTGGCTATAGACTGTGGAGCCATCACAGCCTCCTCAGGGCCTCAGCCCTCCCTTCCCATCAGAGCGAGCATGAGCGAGGCCAGCGGATCCAGAAGAATCCTATCAACTGAGCAGTCTTCGCTCCAATGGCACAGGAAGAATGGGGCAGGAAAGGAAAGAAAGAAAGGGCAAAATAAAGCTCCCTTGCCCCTCTCCAGCCTGAAAAAGCATAAAACTACAGATAGGCATGCTCCCAGGATCCAAATGCCCTCATGGCACCCAGATGGTTAGTCTTCCAGGTGTCTTCCCCAACACTTTCATTCAAGACCTGTGGCTGTCAGGGACCTAACAGCTTTCTGGGACTCTACATGGTAACCAGATAGTGCATCAGAAAGCCCAGCCCCAGTTTTCCTTCCTATACAAACACCCTGGCAGAAAGGCAGGTTGCTGAGACCGTTGCCTGAACTGGGACAGACCCCTCCACAGGGGCCCAGCCCAGAGGGCGGGGTTCGGCCACCTTCCTGCCTGTGGAGCATACTGTCATCTTTAGTTTTCTTCTTTTCTTCTCCTGCTTCCTTTCTTTTCCTTTTCTTTCTTTGTTTTTTTTTTGGGGGGGGTGGGGTTCAAGGTAGGGTCTCACTCTAGCCCAGGCTGACTGGGAGTTTCAGGGTAGCCTCGAACTTTCAGTGATCCTCCTACTTCTGCCTCCCAAGTGCTGGTATTAAAGGCATGCGCCACCATGCCCGGCTTCCTTTCTTTTTCTACCCTCATGTTTACCGAGGTATGACTGACAAATAAAAGTCGTGCATAGTCAAGGGATACAATGCGATGCTTTAATACACAGATGACAGACATATACACATTATGAAATGATATGTCACGCTAATCATCTTATCACTACACAGCTACCTTTCGTTGTGAGAATGCTCGTGGTCAGACAGAAAGACACACGCCGCGTGATCTCACTGATATGTGCCATATGCAAAGACGGTACTCATAGAAGGAAAGAGCAGAGGGTGGGCAGAGGGGCTCAGGATGGGGGAAACGGGGAGGAGGGTATTGGCCGCAGGTACAAACTCGTGCTTATGAGATGAGTGCTGGAGACCTAGTGTACAGCCAGGTGAGCCTGGTTCATAGTTCATACAGTACTTGAGATTTTCAGCTCCCCCCCCCTTCACTATCCAGGTGGTTCTATTTGCAACATAAAGCCAGGCATGGGTCACTGCGACAACGAGGCTGTGTCCCCACGTGGGTTTCCGTGCCGGAGCGGGGGGGGGGGGGGGGGGGGCATTCTTTGTTTGTTTGTTTTTGTTTTTCCAGGAAGTGTTTCACTCTAGCCCAGGCTGACCTGGAATTCACTATGTAGTCTCAGATGGCTTCGAACTCCCGGCGATCCTCCTACCTCTGCCTCCCGAGTGCTGGGATTAAAGGCGTGCGCCACCACGCCCGGCAGGGGAACGTGCAGGGGAACGTGCTTATAGACATGCTGCACAGGGCTGGTACCTGACCTGAGCCTGGGGCTGGGGAAGACACCATGCATGAGTGAGGAGTCCACTGACTAAACCATAAGCTTCTCAACTATCATCCCCAGCTAGGGGACGTACCCAGTGCTGCTTGTCAAGTGATCAAAGGTGGAGGGAGCCCAGGGCCGGGGACTGCATTCTGGCTGTCTGCAGCGGGGTGCCAGGGCAGGGGAGCTGGCCTGTGGGGAGCAGCTGTGTTCTCTGACCTCAAACTGTGGTGTCCCAGTAATACTTCCTTTCATTAGACTTCTGGGTACCTCCTACCACCGCACCAAAAGGATTATTCGTGACTACTGACAATAAGATTTGGGCATGTAATTGTTTAAGATAGTATTAGAATATGGTACCTTCCAATTAAGAAAAACATTGGGGCCAGGCGTGGTGGCGCACGCCTTTAATCCCAGCACTCGGGAGGCAGAGGTAGGAGGTAGGAGGATTGCCGTGAGTTTGAGGCCACCCTCCATGAATTCCATGTCAGCCTGGGCTACAGTGAGACCCTACCTCAAAAAAACAGGAAAAAAAAGCAAAAAAAAAAAAAAGAAAAACATTGGGGCTGGAGAGATGGCTTAGTGGTTAAGCGCTTGCCTGTGAAGCCTAAGGCCCCAGTTCGAGGCTCGATTCCCCAGGACCCACGTTAGCCAGATGCACAAGGGGGCGCACGTGTCTGTAGTTCGTTTGCAGTGGCTGGAGGCCCTGACGCGCCCATTCTCTATCTGACTCTTTCCCTCTCTGTATGTCGCTCTCAAATAAATAAATAAAAATGAACAAAAAAAATTTAAAAATAAAAGCATTGACTAACTTTCTAACCCCTATGGATGCTCCCACTCTTTGGGGAGGTCACCCCCCCCCCCCCGACAACATTGGAGCCCTTGAAGGCACGTGACGTCAGCCGTTCTTGCACGACTCCACAGATAGCCTGCGGTCATGTGGCGTGATACGGGCATTCCGAGCCCCGTGGAGTCCACATGCTGTGGGATTCGGCTTTCATGTCTGCCAGTACCCAGCATAGGAACTGTCACCTCAGACCAGTCCTGTGGGGCTCAGACGGCTGGTCGAACCCTGGGTCTCCTAATTCCCAGGGACTCACTTCAACCGCGCCTCCAATGTGCCCAGTGCCCACCCAGATCAGCTGGGCAGTGACATCAGATCTTATTTGCAACTACAAATTCAATAAAGCAAAGGTTAGGTGAGCTAAAATGAGGATGCGCTAGGAAAGTTTGTTCACACCAAATACATCTTACAACATCTCTTCTAGACAGTTCCAACTCTTCACCATCCTCAGCACTGAAAGTGGGAAAAAGAAAAAACAAACAAAGAGCAGGACCGAGTGTAAGATTCACAGTAAATAAAGCAGCCTCCCTTGGGCTGGAGAGATGGCTTAGCAGTTAAGCGCTTGCCTGTGAAGCCTAAGGACCCCGTTCGAGGCTCGGTTCCCCAGGTCCCACGTTAGCCAGATGCACAAGGGGGTGTACGCATCTGGAGTTCGTTTGCAGAGGCTGGAAGCCCTGGCGCACCCATTCTCTCTCTCTCCCTCTATCTGTCTTTCTCTCTGTGTCTGTCGCTCTCAGATAAGTAAATAAATAAAAAAAAAATTAAAAAAAAAGCAGCCTCCCTTCCTCATCCACAGGGGAGTCATTCTAAGGCCCTGGGGGGGGGGGTGCTTAAAGCCACAGGAAAGGCTTCCCCACACAGACTGTGTTGTTTCCTATACATACATGTCCATGATGAAGTGTCATCTCTAAGTGGAAAGAAGTAAGGGACTAATAACAATAATTCAAAAGCACAGTGATAACAACACACCATCATGAGAGTTATGAGAATGCCCCATTCCCCACACTCAAAATACTTTAGTGTGCTGAATTTAGCCTGCTTCTTCTTGTCGGCCACAGGTAACTAAAGCAGTAGAAATAAAATTGAGGATTGCAGGGGGAGGCTTGGGGGCGTGCCGCTGCATTTGTAAGATAAACTCATACCATTTGCTAATACTAACATGCTTGTATGAGTTGGCTAGCAGAAAATTCTCAGAAAATAGGCCAGCGTGGGAGAGATGGCTTGGCAGTTAAGGCACTTGCCTGCAAAGCCCAAGGGCCTAGGTCTGACTCCTCAGAACCCACGTTTATCAAGCCAGATGCACAAGGTGGCGCGTGCGTCTGGAGTTCGTTTGCAGTAGCTAGAGGCCCTGGTGTTCCCATTCTCTCTCATAAATAATCATAAAAATTTTTAGGACTTTAAAAACTAGTCCAGCGTGCATAAATTATGCAGCCACTCAAGAAGCCAACCTGCATGCATACTCCTCTAACTGGATGACATCAGTGATGAAAAGCAAGACCGATGGCCAGACCATGCCACAACGCCAGCCCAAGTCAGCGTTCTGAGCCGTGGGCCCAGGTTAGGGTCCCTACACACTAATGATTCCATGAGAAACCAAGGTCCTGAGACTTTAACTTGGGGTCAAGCGAGAGTGATAGGGACCAAATATACCAACTCATCTGGAACAACTCAAAAATCAGACAAAGTATACAAAACAATGAGTTTTATGACAGTGGACCTTAGGCAATGGTAGGCCCAGGGAGAGATGAGGTGAGCCCCACAGATGATCTTCAGAGCTTTAGGCCACCAGGAGGCCAGGGGAAGCCAGTGGACCCACTAGGTTGAAGAGACAGGGTGAAGAGTCTAGGGACAGCCAAGCAGACAGGGTATGAGACAGGCAGGGGCTGTGCCGAGAAAAACACACACCTACGGGTCTCTCTCAAGCCTCCTGTGCAACCAATGTGCCAGCAAATGAATCAGGACAGGAGAATGATCTCCCAGGTTGGTCAGAGGAAGCTAGGCACTGGGTGGGGGGGGGAACTCACAAAAGGCCATCAATAGCACCTGCCCCCATCAGTCACGGGGAACTGCCTCGTCATTCACAAGACACTGGGGGAGTCCTCAGAAGAGCAAGAGTGGAGCTCACAGTGAGAAGGAATCACCCACACACTGAGCAGGGCTCAGGACCCAGCTGACAAATCTTCAGAATGTTCACAGAAACGTTAAACCATCCGGTATACAATCAATATGCCAAGGTTCACAATGTCTGACAGTCACTAAGAAATGACCAGGCAAGCAAGGAAACCAGAAGAGAGATATAAAAGGGGTGTGTTGGGGGGTGAGGGGACAACTAGATGAAACCAAACCAAAATTGATATAAGATGTTAGATTTAGCAGATAAAAACATTAAGAACAGTTACTATATTTATATCCTATATGTTCGCAAAATTAAATAAAAGGGCTGGAGAGATGGCTTAGCAGTTAAGGTGCATACCTGTGAAGCCTAAGGACCCAGGTTCAATTCCCCAGGTCCCACGTAAGCCAGATGCAGGTGGTGGCACATGCATCTGGAGTTCCTTGTAGTGGCTAGAGGTCCTGGCGTGCCCATTCTCTCTCTCTCTCTTTCCCCCTCTCTCTGTCTCTAGTAAATTAATAAAATCTTTTTAAAATTAAATAAAGATGTGAAATCAATCAATCAATCTATCTATCTATCTATCTATCTATCTGGTCTACTGAAGCAGGGTCTCACTCTAATCTGGGCTGACCTAGAACTCACTCTGTAGCCCAGGCTGGCCTCAAACTCATAGTGAACCACCTATCTCAGCCCTGAGTGCTGGGATTAAAGGTACGTGCCACCACACCTGGCTTGGAATATAGTTTTAAAGTCAGAAATCAAACTTCCACAAGTGTAACTACATCAGCGATGATTACACATTGCAAAAGAAAATAGCAATGAACTTGAAAACAATAAAAAGTATCTAAAATGAGCAAAGTGAACAAATAATAAAGATAAATGGGGTTGGAGGTATGGCTTAGTGGTTAAGGTGTTTGCCTGCAAAGCCAAAGGTCACAGGTTCAATTCCCCAGGACCCACGTTAGCCAGATGCACAAGGAGGCACACACATCTGGAGTTCGTTTGCAGTGGCTGGAGGCACTGGCTCGCCCATTCTCTCCCTCTCTCCCTCTCTCCCTCTTCCTCTCTCTCCCCCTCTTTCTCTGTCAAATAAATAAATAAAAATAAAATATTTTTAAAAAAATAAATGGCTAGAATATGCCAGAGAGCCATAGGATGATGTCAAGTGGTCTTTCACACATGTAATTAGAGTTCTCAAAGGATGAAGGTTAGGCAGAGATGGAAAAAAAAAAAAATCAAACTTGAGGAAAACTATAAACTCACAGATCAGAAAATGTTCCAAGAACCACATATATGTAACTAGAGTTCTCAAAGGATGAAGGTTAGACAGAGACAGAAAAAAAAAAAAAAAGCAAATTTGGGAAAAACTGTAAACTCACAGATAAAAAAAAAAAAAAAATTCCAAGAACCACAAACACAGGAAACTACCCTGCATATAGTCAGTGATCACCACACTCCCCCCAAATCATAAAAGTAGCTAGAACAGGGCTGGAGAGATGGCTTAGCGGTTAAGCGCTTGCCTGTGAAGCCTAAGGACCCTGGTTCGAGGCTCGGTTCCCCAGGACCCACATTAGCCAGATGCACAAGGGGGCGCACGCGTCTGGAGTTCGTTTGCAGTGGCTGAAGCCCTGGCACGCCCATTCTCTCTCTCTCTCTCTGCCTTTCTCTCTCTCTCTGTCACTCTCAAATAAATAAATAAAAATAAACAAAAAAAAATTTAAAAAGTAGTTGGAACAAAATAAATAAATACACATCATGTTCAGAGAAACAAAGATAAGGAGAATAGCAGATTTCTCCTCTAAAACAATGCAACCAGGAAGAAAATGGGAAGCTGGGTGCCCATCAGGAGCAGAGCATGTGTTTGGCAGGCACAAGGTCCTGGGTTCAATCCCTAGTCCCTGGAGGTAGGGACAACAGAGTAATGTCATAAAGCACTGCAAAGCAAATGTCCTGTTAACTTAGACTTTTATGTGCAAGGACAACATCTTAAAAAAAAAAAAAGGGAAAATAAAGACTTTTCTTTAAAATTTACAAAAGCTACCAGAATTCACCACTAGAAACCCTTATGACAAGAAATATGAAAGGAAGGCTGGAGAGATAGCTTAGTGGTTAAGACACTTGCCTGCAAAGTCAAAGGACCCAGGTAAGATTCCCCAGGACTCATGTAAGCCAGATGCACAAGGGGCACATGCGTCTGGAGTTCATGTGCAGTGATTGGAGGCCCTGGTGTGTCCATTCTCTATCTGCTTCTCTCTATCTGCTTCTTCCTCTCTCTCTGTCTCAAAAAAATAAATAGATATAAAATAGTTTTTTAAAAAATAAGAAATGTTAAAGGAAATCCTTCAGGAAGAAGTAAGATGATGCTGCATAGACATGGAGAGCTACACAAAACCATAATGACCACAGACAGCAACCATGACATGGGCAATTTTATATTTGTTATTTAAGTCCCTTTGGAGATAACCATTTAAGCATAAATAACAACATGTTGTGTCAGAGATCCCAGAAAGTTCAGGAGAAAAATGTTTCTTTACTCTGTCAGAAATGATATAACAAGGTGCTTAGAAGCTGTTTTTATTTAAAAGCTCTGGTTTCTCATGAGCCTACAAAGTAACTAAAAGCAGGATAGAAGCCTGGAATCCCTGCCTTTATTTTTATGTCTTTCTCTTTTGTCCTAAAACTTTGAGTCAGGGCTGAGGAGATGACTCAAAGGTTAAAAGAGCTTGCTTGCAAAGCCTGTTGGCCTGGGTTCAATTCCCTAGAATCTATGTAATGTCAGATGCACAAAGTGGCTAGAGTTCATTTGCAGTGTCAATAGGCTCTGCCATACCCATTCTCTATCTCTCAAATAAATAACAATAATAATAATAATTCAGGGCTAAAGAGATGGCTCAGCAGTTAAGACACTTACCTTCAAAGTCTAATGACCTGGGTTTTGGTTTCCCAGGACAATGTAAGCCAGATGCACAAAGCGGCACGTGCATCTAGAGTTTTTTACGATGGCTAGAGGCCCTGGCCCTCCCTCCTTCTCTTTCTCTGTGTGTCTATAGCTCTTTGCCTGCAATTAAATAATAAATAAAGTATATATTTTTTAAAAGTTCAGAAAAATCTTTAGGCCAGACTCCTGCTGAACTGCATGTAGGCATGTTAAGTCACACAGAATGTCCATGTAAAACTTATCTCATCCCACTGCAAGGCTGAAGCATGCAGATTAGAGTAACTGAGGGCTGGGAGATGGCGGGGAGGTTGACAGCCCTTGCCCTGCAAGCATGAGGGCCTGAGTGGGCCTGAGACCACCCTAGTTTGATTCCCCATAGCATGTCTGTAACCCCAGTCATGTGACGAGCTGAGACTGCAGGATCACTGGGCCTTGCTGATCAAAACAACACGGTGCAAATGGCAGCCCTGGGTCGTGTGAGAGACTCCATCTCGAGGAAACCGTCAGATGAGCAAAAAGAGGAGGATGCTTGACTTTCTCCTCTAGCTTCTGCACGTCTGCACACACATGTGCATATACTACAAACATGTTATGTAACACACCACACATACTCTTCACACTCATTCACTCAAGCACACTAAAAATTAATATTAATTAAAATATAAGTAAAAAAAGAGTAACAGACATCTTACTGCTAGTGTTCATAGGGTGAAACCCCTTTCACCCTGCCCACAAAGGGTGTCTGGGAGGGTCCAGTCATTGTTCTAAGCCTGGAGTCACCTTGGATTCCAGGAACTGAAGTGCCTCACAGGTGACCCCATGCTGAGATCACTGCCCCACCCCCCTCTCCCCAGCAGAAGCAACTGTCTCATGAAAACAGGACTGGCCTCTTAAGAAAGACTAATTCAGCAACCAGACATAATGATCAACTAGACCAATTTGACCAAAACTGCTTCTTAAAAAAAAAATTATTTTCAGGCTGGAGAGATTAGTGGTTAAGCGCTTGCCTATGAAGCCTAAGGAGAGGCTTAATTCCCCAGGACCCACGTAAGCCAGATGCACAAGGGGGCGCACGTGTCTGGAGTTCCTTTGCAGTTGCTGGAAGCCTGGGCGTGCCCATTCTCTCTCTCTCTCTCTCTCTCTGCTTCTTTCTCTCTCCTCATTCTCAAATAAATAAATAAACAACAAAAAAATTTAAATTTATTTTCAAGCAGAGAGATTATGGGCACACCAGGGTTTCTAGCTGCTATAAACAGACTCCATATGTATGTACCACTTTGTGCATCGGGCTTTATGTGGGTACTAGGGAACTGAACTTTGGTCTTTAGGCTTTGCAGGCAAATGCTTTAACAGCCGATCCATCTCTCCAGCCCCCAAACTTATGTATACCTCTTACCCCTGCCCATTTCTTCTTCTGTTGAAACCCAAAGGTCATGTCAGTATCCTGAAGATGAGTTGAAATGCTTAGTTTGCCAATACAGTTTTGTTGATTAGAATCCTTTCCTGCCTTGTTACCATTACTTCCCTTCCCTTTCTTTGAACGGGTGGCCAGACCTGACATGTTGGAACCACCAGAGCTGGGCCTCTCTGGCCTAAGACTGGAGTCACAATAGTGAATGAGGCAGTATTCATCTCTGAAGGACTCAAATAAAAACATCATCAACACCAAATTCTGCTGCCCGTCAAATTCTTCCAACATGAAAGTGAAATAAAGACAAACATGCTGAGATAAATCTTTGCTAGTAATCTCTAATGCAAGAAAAGAAACTTGTTGAGCAAAAAGAGTAAGATATAGCCAGGTACAGTGGCTCACACCTTTAATCCCAGCCTTCAGGAGGTTGAGGCAGGAGGATCACCATGAGTTTGAAGCCAACCTTGACTAACAGAAGTGAATTCCAGGACAGCCTGGCCTAGAGTGAGACTGTGTGTGGTGGTTTGAATTAAATGTCCTCTCAGGTATTTTTAAAAATATTTTGTGGGGCTGGAGAGATGGCTTAGCGGTTAAGCGCTTGCCTGTGAAGCCTAAGGACCCCGGTTCGAGGCTCGGTTCCCCAGGTCCCATGTTAGCCAGATGCACAAGGGGGCGCACGCGTCTGGAGTTCGTTTGCAGAGGCTGGAAGCCCTGGCGCGCCCATTCTCTCTCTCTCCCTCTATCTGTCTTTCTCTCTGTGTCTGTCGCTCTCAAATAAATAATTTAAAAAAATTTTTAAAAAAATTGTTTTTATTTATTTATTTGAGAGAAAGAGATACAGAAATAGGCAAGGAGAGAGAGAGAGAGAGAGAGAATGGGTGTGCCAGGGCTTCTAGCCACTGCAAACGAACTCCAGATGCATACACCCTCTTGTGCATATGGCTTACGTGGGTCCTGGGGAGTCGAACCTGGGTCCTTTGGCTTTTCAGGCAAGCGCCTTAACTGCTAAGCCATCTCTCCAGCCCCTCCTCACCCCCAGTACTTTTGATGAAGCTTCCTGCTTAGTCCCTAGCAGGCAGAACCGTGCTGAAGGAGGTGTGTGGCTGGGGTTGGATCTGAGTCCATCCCTCGCTTGCTGCCTGCTGGGTCTCTGCCGCAGTGTGTGATGTTGACAGCTGGTTGCTTTCCTCCACTATGATGCAGCTTTCTGCTACGCTGTAAACCCGAAATAAACCTTTCCTTCACGGAAACTGCTTCTGATCAGGCATTTTGTCCCAGCAATGAGACGTTAACTGCTACGCTCTACATCAAGCACACACACACACACACACACACACACACACACACACGTACAACACTGCCCATGTACACTTACTATTACAGTCAACACATGCCCTTTTCAAGTCTAGCAGGCCTGGATTTCAATCCTGGCTCTGCTGCTGGCTTGCTCTGTGACTTGGGTTACATAGATGATGGAACTACCAGCTCACAAAAGCGTTAATAATCCTAGGAGAGTATTAGAAAGTTAAATACTGAAGAATCAGGAAAAGGCAAAAGGGAAGTCTTTGTACTATTCTTACAATTATTCTATAAGCCTAAGAGTTATGTCAAGACAAAAAGAAAAAGAAAAAAGTATGATTTTTAAAATTATATTTATATCACACCTGGTATATTTAAGAAACGGCATGCTGATTAAACAAACATGCTGACCCACACGAAACTTTCCTAAGGAACTGGAATACGGTATCGGTTTAGAGTTCATGGGAACCAAGCCGGCACACAGTGAGGTCAGGGCCTGCTGTGGGCTCGTCTTTATCACAGGGGTCCCTGCTGACGTGTGTGCCTGGTCAACACAGCAGCCATCAGCGGCCTGTATGCACAGGAATCTTCGGTTCCCCTAGGGCCCTTGCTAGGACTGGAGGTCAAGGACTTGAAAACACCCTGAGATCTGATCACGTGGCCCTCACCGCTGGGCGGGCTGCACAGCTCCTGCTAACCCCAGCCATTCTACTCAGGTCTGAATCCTTTCTGCCTCACTGAGTGGCATCAGATATTGGGAGGGCACATAAAAGCACAGGGTCTACCTTCCAGGATGTAAGAAAAGTCCACCTGCAGCCAGTTCTGAGTGCTAGACGCGTCTGCATCTGCAGTTCCCTGTCCACACCACACACACTCAGCCTCTGACGGTTTCCCAGGAGAGTCGCACTGGAGAGGGCAGAAGGCATATCCTTGCTTAACAAATATTTTATTCACTTGAAGCAAAAAGAGAGAGAGAGAGTATGCATGCACCAGGACCCGTAGACTCTGCAAACGAACTCCAGATGCTTGGGTCACTTTGTGCATGCAACTTTACGTGGGTACCGGGGAATTGAACCTGGCTCGTTAGGCTTTGCAGACAATCACCTTAACCGCCAAGCTGTCTTCCTGACTCTGTATAACTTTTTTTTTTTCTTTTTCCTGAGGTAGGGTTTCACTCTAGCTCAGGCTGACCTGGAATTCACTATGTAGTCTCAGAGTGGCCCTGAGCTCAAGGCGATCCTCCTACCTCTGCCTCCCAATGCTGGGATTAAAGACATGCACCACCATGACCCGCCTGTATACCCTCTTAATTGTGTAGGAGCTCAGCTCAACTCCAGTGAGACGCTGCAGGCCAATCATGTCCATGCGCTTCAATGGCAGGCGTTTGATGTGACGAACTAAGTCGCAGTGAGCGCATGTAGGCTGTGGAGAAGAACACGAATGCTCAATTCCCACTATCTGCTGACCATTGACAATGCATTAATGCAGTTTGGTAGCTCATACAACAGACAGTATATCTTGGTCCTGCCAATACAGAGTTTGGCAAAGTCATGGGTCGTGTGTTTCCTTTTCATCCCAAGGCTGTCGGCAGTGTGGATGTTAAAAGCTTCAGTAAGGCTGGGGAAATGGCTTAGCTGTTAAAGCATTTGCCTATGAAGCCTAAAGACCTCGGTTCAATTCCCCAGAACCCATGTAAGCCAGATACACAAGGGGACACATGCATCTGGAGTTTATTTGCAGTGGCTAGAGGCCCTGCCACGCCCATTCTCTTTCTCTCTATTTGCCTCTTTCTCTCAAATAAATAAATACAATATATTTTAGGGGCTGGAGAGATTCCAGGCTCAATTCCCCAGTACCCATGTAAGCCAGATGCACAAGGTGGTGCATGCATCTGGCGTTGGTTTGCTCTGGCTGGAGGCTCTGATGCACCCATTCTCTCTCTCTCTCTGCCTCTTTCTCTGTCTGTTGCTCTCAAATAAATAAACAAAAAATTTTTAAATTTTTTTTAAAAAGCTTCAGTAATAGAAAAAGAGGGTGGAGCAGCAAGATGGGTGCCCAGAGTGCCATGTTTCCCAGGTTGCCACCCAAGGTGCAGTCAGAGAGACTGGTGATCAGCCAAGGAACCCACAGGCCCCAACTAGAAGGCCATAGTTTTGGCATGACCATGAGACTCCAGGGTGATTGATGCTGACGGCACTTCCCTAGACATCCACCCCTTTCTCAGGGGAGCCCCTGGGCTGGATGACCTTTGAACCAAGATGATCCTGTCCCCAGGAGCACGGGCCATCCCGTGTTGCATCCGCAGTCCCCAGCTTCTCCTCCTGTCCTCCTGCTGACGTAGTGCAGAAGCCTGCAAGGGCTCAGGCCTGCCCACGCCAAGCCAGCTGCAGGGGGAAAAGCATGAGAGCCAGAGGAAAGCTTCCAGACCCTCCATTCAGCCAAAAAAAAAAAAAAAAAGAAAGAGTCATCCTCTTGCTTCCTCCACAATGTCACCTGGTGGTCAGGGAAGGTTTCCCCGTGGAGTTCAACGACGGGGGCCTTTGTATGTAGGAAGAAAAGCACTCTGTAGAACTCAAGGACCTTGGACCTGTGACTAGACCCAGGCCATCGGAAGGCAGAAGGGGCCACAGAATGGGTCTTGAGCTTTTGTGGAACACAGACGATTGCTGGTCGGCACTGGGGCGTCCAGACTGCAAGGCTGCAGGAGGGAGCAGGGGCAGTTGGGGCAATGTCTAGGTCTGCCCCTGGCTGAGGAGATGGTAAGGCCCGTTCCTCACTGCAAGCTCTAGGGCTCGAGGATCCCTTTCTAGAAACAGCCCCATGATGACAGAAGCCAGAGAAGGCTCTGGAGCTGGTTCCAGCAGAGAGATGTGAAATCAGAGAAGAGGAGTCACTTTCCAGAATGACATAGTATCTTTACTGACAGCTAAGCACTATTTTTTTTTCCTTCTCAATTTTTTTATATTTTAGTTTTACTTATTTATTTGAGAAAGGCAGATAGAGAATGGGTGCACCAGGACCTCTAGCCACTGCAAACGAACTCCAGACACATGTGCCACCTTGTGCATCTGGCTTACATGGGTCCTGGGGAATCGAACCTGGGTCCTTTGGCTTTGCAGGCAAGTGCCTTAACCTCTAAGCCATCTCTCCAGCCCCCAAGCACTACTTCTTCTGGCACACAACTGAAAGCTCTCCTTCAGAGGCCACTGTCTTTACTCCCGCCCTTGCCACTGACCCGAGCCTAGACGGTTGTGAACGTGTCTCTAGGTGTCACTGGGAACACACGACAAAGGAGGTGACAAGGAACAGCAGGGTATACACCATACACTAGGGCACGGAAGCTTCTGGAAGGGTCAGAGGATCACAGCAGCCCCGGAAACATGAGGTCATGGCGAGAAGCGAGTCGGGCCTAGAGAAAATGTCTGTTTCAGCCTTGCGTGTGACAGAAAAACGATCTGAGTCCCAAGAAATCAGGTTACTAAGGGCCACAGGAACAATGCACAACAGCAGGCCAAGCAACCAGGGCCTGCTCTCCCTCCCCTGGAGTGGGTGGGGGGGCTCACAGTTGCCCATGGGCAGCTGCTTAACCCAGAGCGTTTCACAAAAAAAGCCCTTGTGTGAACTCCACACTTTGTCTGCTAAAGGCATCTCCTCCCTCTAAAATCTACGCCTCGTCTGTATTAGTTATCTGTTGCTGCGTAACAAATAACTACCAATGCAGTGGCTTGAAACAACCTGCTTGTATGGTCTCACAGTCCCCCGTGGGTCAGGAGTCCAGATATGGATTGAGGGGTCCTTTGCCCAGCGTTCCCTAAGGGCCACAGTCAGGGTGTCAGCTGGGGTTCATGTCTTCCCTTAATTCAGGGTCTCCTTTTAAGCATCCATCGTTGAAGACAATTCAAGACTCCATGGAATGACGTCTCATGTTCTTGTTGGCTGGTGGCTGGCTCTTATTTTTCTTTTTTTCAATTTTTGTTTTTGTGTGTATGTGTGTGGGGGTGGCATGGGCATGCCAGGGGCCTCTTGCTGCTGCAGATGAAGGCCCATCAGTAGTGCCAGTGTTTGTATCAGCTTCTGCCTTTCTCTCCTACTGCAGCGAATTTTGCTGACCCCTTAAACCAAAACCTCACAGGTCACCAGGCGTAGTGCCGCACACCTTTAACCCCAGCCCTCAGGAGGCAGAGGTAGGAGAATCGCTGTGAGTTCGAGGCCACCCTGAGACTGCGTAATGAATTCCAGGTCAGCCTGGACTACAGCGAGACTCTACCTTGAAAAAAAAAAAAAAAAACCCACAAACAACGAAACAAAACCTCACAGGTCTCCAAACCTTCAGACAGCCCCGCCAGCCATCCTGGATGGATGTGGAGCGGGAACTGAGAAGGCTACTGGCCCCAACATCGACACACCAGCCCCGCACACCTCTGGTTCTCTGAAAGCAGAGATGTCTGGACATCAGACACTGCTGGCCAGACGCTCCAAGTGTGACCTTTCTGTCATCTGTCATAGCCTGAGAGGTGCCAAGTTTTCCTGGCCCCTGTCTGATGTGAGTAGGAGAGAGCGGGATTGGAGGCTGGCCAGGCACCTCGCCAGACTCCTGCGCCCCTTCTAATCTGGGCGGCGGCTTGCAGCGTGCGGGTGGGGTGTGGAGAGAAAAATCAGAATTAGGGAAGAACTTTCAGATCCTAGTGCTACACGTGGGATCTGTTAGCAGCCTAAAAATAACTTGGGAGTGGTTTCTCCCCCACAAAAAAAAGGGAGTCCTTCCTGGAGGGTATCTCTATTCAGGGAAGAGCAAGAATAAACCACCAACAACTTCACAGGAACCTACAGCCTTGAACCCTGGGCCAGACAGCGCTTGCTGACAGATCTCAGCATCCTGGCTCCCGAGGACCTATGGGAGGCCAGCAAGCCTGCTAAGGTGGCATGCTCAGTGTGCCCGTGTATGCTGAAGGCTGGGCATCCTCAGTAAGCGCCACCCTCCCTGACTCAGCGCTTCCACGGTCTACCTTCAGGCCTCTGGCTGTCTCGCTGTGTGGTTCTTTCCCAGTTTTCTTGCTATACCAGGGAAGTCAGCAAGCACCGTGGTCTAGAAATGCCTCCCTTGCTCTTTGCCAAACCCAGGTGCCGTTAACTCCCCTGCTCCTTACAAACTCAAGCAGTGTTTTCTCTTCCTCTCTCAGAATAAGCCAGAGATTTTCCAGACCCTAGGACCTGGCTCTGATGCCCAGGCTACTCCTGCATCAGGGATGGGTCTCCAGTTCACACCTCTGCCTGACCAGGGGATGGGACCAACAAAGGGAACTGAAGCAGATGGGAACAGGTCAAAGCCATGGCTTGTGGCCCACTTCCAGGCCAGATTTCATCTCTGAGCCAGCAGTCCCAAGCAGAGACATCGCCATTGAACACCAGGCACAGAGAACAACCCTTCTCACCCACCCTGACCTCAGAGATGATGGATGGGTCCAGTGCTATCACCATGGTTGGAGCAGTTAGGAGTCTCCACGCTGCCAAAGGTGCCCTGTCACCTCTGAGGAGCGCTGCCTCTGTGGAGGACAGGAAGCAAAGGCCACAGGGCTTCGGGCCTGGAGAGCAGCACTCAGTTGATTCCAACAGGCCACCCCCTCTGGGTGTGCGGAGGGGGGACATGTTCAAGAGCCGCTGGGCTGGAGAAATGGCTTAACGGTTAAGGTGCTTGTCTGCGGAGCCTAAGGACCCACGTTTGACTCTCCAGGTCCCTCGTATGCCAGATGCACAAGGTGACGCAAATGCGCAAGGTCACACATGAGCACAAGGTGGCACACACATCTGGAGTTTGACTGCAGTGGGCGGAGGCCCTGGTGCACCAATTCTCTCCCTCCCTCCCTCTCCCCTAAAATAAAATAAATAAGAAAAAAGAGTGGCAGTCTCTGGCTCCTGGCTCTCAGCCGTGGCTTTCTGGGGTTTCGATCTCCATGACGAGGAAGGGCATTCTCTCTCAGTCTCTGAGTCCCCTCAGTTTGCTGGCGAGATGGGTGGCAGCAGAAGACAAAGGGAAAAAAAAAAAAAAAAGCGAGGGAGGCGAGCAACCAGTGGCCGAGGGGGAATGACGAACTGCCGAGAGGGTCAGTAACAAGCTTCGTCAAATGCCACAGCACCTGAGCAGCTGGCAAAGGGAAAACCTCTGACACTGCCGCAGCCTGGAGCCCCTCCTCCCCCACCCGGCAGATCCGAGCACAGAGGGACCCAGGCCGCCGTGGAGGCCGTAAGATGGCCAGGGAAGCTCAAGGTGGCCAGCTCTGGACATCTGAGGGCTGTGTGGAGAGAAGGACGAGAACCCCTTCTCGTATCTTGCATTGTCCTAAGGCCTTGCTTTCCACAGGAAAAGCAGAACATACCTACGGCAGAGGAGGGAGCTGGAGGGGCGTCTGCACTCCACCTCTCCAGACGCCCCTCAACACCCCATGCTCCGACTGGTCTCCCACTGAGCCACCTCCTGCCTTTGTCTCCTGAGCCATGAGCCTATCTCTCCTTAGTCAAAGTCCCCACAGGTCCCTAGACACTTGAGGGAGAAAGCGAGACCTTTCAGGCCTGCCCTGGTGGACTTCTCTTGTCACTCTCCCACACTTGAATTCAGGGGGGCCCAGCTACCCGAAACTCGATCCTTCTACTATCGGTGCCCCCCCGCCCCCGCCCCCATGCCTGTTGGCCAATTTCTACTCAGTATAAAATCTCTTGCACAGACTGGAGAGATAGCTTCGTGGTTAAGGCGCTTGCCTGTGAAGCCTAAAGATCCAGGTACGATTCCCCAGGACTCACATAAGCCAGATACACAAGGTGGCTCATGTGTCTAGAGTTCGTTTACAGTGCCTGGAGGCCCTGGCATGCCCATTCTCTCTATATATGTCTGCCTCTTTCTTTCTCTTTCAAATATATATATACATATATATTTGAAATATATATATAAGTATATATATACATTTGAAATATATATACATATATATTTGAAATATATATATTTGAAATATATATATACATATATACATATATATTTGAAATATATATACATATTTGAAATATATACACACACACACACACACACACACACACACACATATATATATAATTTAAAAAAAAAAACTCTTCTGGGTAGACTTCCCTGACACTCCCAGCCCCGGCCCTGCACAGGCCTCGCACAGCTGACCACGCCCATAGCCTTGCTTCTGCGCGCAGTATGTCGTCAGTATGTCGTCGTTTTACTGACTGGGGTTTCTTGCCCACTTACCTTAGGCCAAGTGCTGCTCTGAGCACCACGTATGCCTTAAGGCTCTCCCTGTGGGCAGCTCTGGTGGCCTTCAAGGAGGTGGCTGAGCCGCTGCCACTTCCTGCGGCTGAGCAGGACTGAGTAGGGGAAAACATTAGCCAAGGAACCTGAGGCCCCAGAGCCACTGATCGGTAGCTACCTCTGAGTCTTGTCACACGTGTGCCCCTCCCTTTGAGACAATAAACGCCAAGAAATTGGAATTGCTCCAGGAGTCTCATGCTGGGAGAAGGAAAAGGCCCTGGTGCCAGCCAGAGTGGGAAGCGGGTCTCCTGGAAAGAGATTTCACACCGTCCTGACAAGTTGTCACGCCACCTGGCAAGAGAGACTGGAGCGCAGTGACCGTGCACGGAGCCTCGCCTTGACCAGGGGAGCTTCTCGCCTCCTATTCAAACCCAAACCTCACGTCAGGACCACAGGAAGATGGGTGGGGGCAGGGGGTGTCAATGCACTTCTTTGTTCCCAAAGTGGCCACGCTGAATAAACGGCCTTTCTCTGCTTTTCACTATTACTTGTTTAAACTACTACGGGGTCCATGAAAGACTCCTCCTCTCACATCCTCCCTTTCCTCTTCTTGTCTTTTGGTGTTTCAAGGTAGGGTCGAAGCTCCATCTGAGGCTGACCTGGAATTCACTATGTAGTCTCTGGCTGGCCTCGAACTCATAGCGATCTTCCTACCTCTGTCCCCCACTCCCCCGAGTGCTGGGATTAAAGGCGTGCGCCGCCACATCCTCCCCTTCCTCTGGGAGACTGCGGCTCACCTTCGGAAACCGTCCCTGCACCTGTACTTCCCTTTGCCTTAGCAGCTGGGAGGAGCTGAGGGGAGGGGAATGCTCGTCACGTTTTTCTTTCCTTTTTTTAATTAACAAAGCCAGCCGGCACTTGAGTTTGAAACGCTTGCCATGTACTCACGCGGGTGATCTCTGTGGAATCCCACCAAGGTCGTGAGAGCTGGATAAAATGGGCATGCGCGGTCCCCATCACAACCCCAACACCATCCAGATATGGAGGAGGTGAACTGGGGCAGAATCCCAGAATCAGAGAGGCCTGATCCAGTGACGGGTGAGTGGGTCGCTAAGGCCCGCCTGGTCCTAAAAGGGCACTGCCTCTTTCCCTGCCCTCCGTCACCACCCGCCCGCGCGGCTGCAGAGCATCCTGAGTGAGGAGCACCTGCCTCATTGCCTCATCTGAGGCTCTCTTTGCATTGTCTGGCAACTGCAAGTGCCAGCCATGCACACATCAGGGGAGAAGTCAGAGCACCCCAAGGACACCCTGAGCAGGGCTGGGCCTCAGGTACAGGTGGACCAGGCATGGGAAGCTCCGGGGGAAGCAGCTGGCCCCTCTCTGATCCCACACTCTCCTCTTAGGGCAGTAACCCGTTCACCTTCAGGCAAAAGTTGGCTTGGCATTAGGTTCGGCATCAGTACTGAATGACAGAACCAGATGTAGAACTCCATTGGCCTAAAAGGTCACCCTACCCAGGAACCTTGGGTAAGCCAAGATGGGCAGGGTTTAGCCAACACAAACAGCCCTGACCCAGGACAGAATGAGCATTCCTCCAGGCCCCGGGGGGGGGGGGGGGGCGGGAGAGGAGACAGCCTTGTAAGGGTTAACCCACAGCAAGAGGAACCAGTTACTTGGTTGGATTGGCTCTTCCCTCCTTGATAACCAGTTCTGAGCTAGACCCTGGGTGTTGTGTTCCATATAGAAGTTGCTAGAGGCCTGACTTTACTAAATGCCCTCAGATCGTCCCCGATAAGCCGCAGTTCACCCTGTGTGGGGACAGAGTACTTGCCATACGATGCCAGTGCCACCAGACTCCTTCCTAGAGACCCTGCTCAGGGCCCCAACACCCACAGCAGTCTGCTCCGCGCTGGGACCGACTGCTTTCGCTTGCTTGGCACAGACATTCCCCCAAGTCATTTATGCTGCTTTTACGTCCATCAGACCTCAGTGCTCTGTCCTGGCCTCTCTGCTCCTGAGCCTGGGCCTGACTTTGAAGCACAAGGCCCAACATTTATCGTGTTCCTTACGGTGACATGGGGCTGAAGTCTCATTCCACCACACTAGCAGTTGGCAGGGCCAGGTCTCTCCGGGCCTCGGCCTCATGAAATACAAGATGGACATCGCTGCACATCCATCACAGGGTGGCTGGTAAGATCCAAGGTATTCCTGGGAGTCTTGGGCATAAAGAGAGTTCAGGAGATGTCATCTGAGTTTAACCAAAGGAAGGGCATAGGCTGCCTCCGTGGTCATCTACCATCCATATTCTTTAGGACTGAGGCCAGTCCCTTGGGTATGGTACTCCAGGGCACATGGCCAAGTTACCTGGGTTCCCACTGGTCTTGTTACTAAGATATCAAGGTAAATATGTTTTTCTACTAAAAATAAACTATCACTAAAGTGACTTTTATTTATTTATTTATTTTTTTTGGTTTTTTGAGGTAGGGTCTCACTGTATCCCAGGCTGACCTGGAATTCACTCTGTAGTCTCAGGGTGGTCTTGAACTCACAGTGATCCTCCTACCTCTGCCTCCCTAGTGCTGGGATTAAAGGCGTGCGCCACCACGCCCGGCTAAAGTGACTTTAAAAAAGCACTCATAGAAGGTGGCATTTTGTTTTTTAAAGATGCTACTTAGTTTTAGGCAAAAGTACTGAAAATAATGAAAAGATTTTGAAATTTCATGCCTCAACATCTAATAAAGACCTCTTCAGGCAGGAGCTCTTAAAAACTGATCTTCCCCCTCCCTTCCCTGGTTCTAGGAAACAACCAGCCTGCCATTCCATTCCCCTTGGGGCTTCCAGTCCCCAGGCCCTGCCTGGAGCCCCATCTCCCAGAAGCCTCTCTGGCTGGAACAAAAGAACTGCCCATCAGGGCGTGTCTTCTCCTTGGCAACCTCCACCCAGAGCTTCCTCAAGATCCCTACTCCACAGTGGGAAATGGAAAAGGATCCCAGACAGACAGGCAGCTGTACATGGCCGGCACCATTCCTCTAGTGGCTCAACTTGCTCAATGGTTCGCCTAATAATTTCTCTGAGATTATTTACATCGAGACGAGGTAGCCTGGCACAAATTTTAGCAAGCGTGGAAGATGCAGGACGGGGAAGATGGGGAGTGGACGGACACCCCCCACCACACGATACCTTACTCTGGCTTGCCCTGGCGCAGGTCTGCAGTGTCAAGGCAGCATAGACTGATTTAGGGTTGTAGTAAGCTCGAAAAGGACAGTGGGGTTACTTAGTTACATTTTAAGATGATTCATTGTCATCTGGGGACTGTAAATGACCATGATGAACACATAATACAAAAGCTGGTGATTACTAGTAAGGCGCACTAGCCAGAAACATTTGCTACCAGCTCTTTTTTTCCCCCCTTCCCTCTGTTGGGAAGTTCTTTTGTATACCTATCTTCAGCATCAACACTGTCATTTTTCTCTTATGTTCAACACAGGTTCACGTCCATGTCCATGGTCTGGTTGTGGTTTGACATGTTGGTGGCTTGGTCCTCAGTGCATTGGTGAGGGTCTTAAGAGGTAGTTTAATTAGGGGATGTGTACTTGAAAGGGATGAGGGGACCTGAGTCTCTCTAGCTTCCTGGTTTTGTAATGTGATCTCCTCTTCCCAGGACCACTCCCGCCACAGTAGCCATTAGAATGTCATCTGCCATGAGAGCCTCATCAGAGCTGAACTGATGCCACCACCATGTTCTTGGTTCTCCAAAACTGTGGGCTAAAGAAACCTACTTTCTTTATAAAGCTAGCCTGGCTCGGGTTATTTCATTATAGTAACAGGAAGTGCACTAATATGGTCATTTTAGTGTCTGTGTGATTCCCTGTCATACCTCTCTTTAAACAAACAAGAAGACAAGGGCTCCGGGTCTGTACCTAACATCCAGGGTGCCCTCTCTCATGCTAGTGCCCAAAGAAGGGAGAAAATTTAGGAGAGAAAAAGCAAGATGGGAAAATAAGTCACAGAGCAGCTTGAGGATTTATGCCAGATCTACAAGGGTGCTCTCTGGCAGGTTGGGGGTCTGTGGCATGTGCCTTCCCACCTCTGCTGGCCTAGCAGCCTCCCCATATATACTCAGAGATTCGAAAAGGGAGAGGTACCTTGAGAACCTCAGCTTCTTTGAGATGAAGTGTGATTGGGTATGGCCGAGGTGAAATGATGTGATGCTTTGAAAAAGATTGTCAAGTGTCCCTAGTAAGAAACATCCCAGATAATAATGGAACAGGTACCAGGACGAAGAAATCCTACGGCAGAACTGATAGGTCATCAGGAAATCTCACACCTCAAGGACAGTGCCATTTTCTAATCAAGATAGTCAGCATAGACCACCCATTGACGGGAGGAGTAAAATAGGACCAAGTCCTCTCATGATGGTTCTGTCTGATCATGCGCCATAAATGATAGTGCTTGACATTCAGTCGAGATTCTGGTACCTGAAAAGGTGACTAAACATGTTTAACCCTTAGTTACCTGACACAACAGAAGCATGTGACTTATTTATTTTTTACTTTTAATGCTCAGAAGGAAAAAAAAAATTAAGACTGAGCTGGTCCATGACCAGGTGGGCTTGGGAGGGAGGAGACCGCTTCTGGGAGGGGCAGCGGGCACATCACAGGGTCAGCAAAGGCTTACTGGGTAGGGTGGCTGCAAGGACAATGAATGGGGCTCAGACTGTGGATGGAGCAGAGTGAACCTTCCAGTGCTCCTTAACCCTGAACTGGAGGTGAAAGTGAAGCTAGCCTCTACTCACCGCAGCAAGCCAGACCTCGAGGACTGCCCACGCGTCCACATACACTTTCTGCGCATGAGACTGATGCACCAGCTCCCTCCCCTTAGCACGCGGAAAGAAAAGCCAGAGAGTCACCTGGACAGCCTCAGGATTGCATGGTCTCCCTGACAACCTCACACCATGCCAGGCTGGCGCCGTGGGTCAAGTCAGACTACCTTCCATAAGCCAGATACCAGCCACTCTACAAATGAGGCTCTTTCTCCCCCTGGAGCTGTGCTCTCCAGAGCGGGCTCTCAAGAGCTTCCCAACTTGAACCAGTACCTCTGGTATCTTCGAAGACCCACCTGAGATTATCTGACCCAGGCCTTACCTTACCTTGCTCCAGGCCAGACACTCATCTTTGGAATCGCTGTCCACTGGCCTAGAGGAATGCCACCATAATTCAGGGACGGGGTTCAAGAGGAGGCCGTGTCTTTGCCATCCCTTCTACCAGCCCTCCTCCAGCAGGCTCAGTTCACACAGGCAAACGTAGCCTGCCCCAGAAATCTTTGCAGAGCTCAGCTGGCCCTCACTGCCCTAGGACTGGAGATCCATGGTAGGAGTAAGGACCCCACCTCGGGAGGCGCCCTCCGCAGCACAGGTTACAGAAGACGCCGCCATGCAGGACTGGCAGATGCAGAACTGCGCATGGGCAAGATGGAAGAGGTGGTCGCGATCCCATCCCTCCAGGCTCGGGGAAGCTTACGTTCTCTATGCAACTCACAGACCCTAAGGCAAATAGCTCACAAGTGACACAATCACATAGAAAAAGCTATTCAGGGGCTGGAGAGATGGCTTAGCGGTTAAGCGCTTGCCTGTGAAGCCTAAGGACCCCGGTTCGAGGCTCGGTTCCCCAGGTCCCAGTTAGCCAGATGCACAAGGGGGCGCACGCGTCTGGAGTTCGTTTGCAGAGGCTGGAAGCCCTGGCGCGCCCATTCTCTCTCTCTTCCTCTATCTGTCTTTCTATCTGTGTCTGTCGCTCTCAAATAGATAAATAAAAAAAATAATAATAAAAAAAAGAAAAAGCTATTCAGGGCCTTAGGGGACTGTCTGCCAGGAGGGTCCAGGGTGGTCAACAGCCACACTCACTGGTGGCAGTACCTCTCTACTGCCCATGTTCCAAGCGCCCAACCAACTAGCGCAATCTTCCTAGCAGGTCACCCGACCCAACCATTCCTGAACCCTTGCTCCCTGTCACAGGCTCTTGGTTTTCCCCATTCAAGGTCATCTTATTTTTCAATGACATACTAGTGGGGGAGAAAGTAGTGGCCTGGGAAAGGAAGATGTGGGTTTCTACTCCAGAAGTGTTCCTAATTCACAATGGATCTCTCTTTTGTGACTTCAGAACACGGGGAGCGGTGGGGGGGGGGGGGATAGCAGGGCTCACTAAGGGCCAACCGCACAGTCTCTGAGGGAGCCTAGAATTTTCACCCACACTCACCAGACATGGTTCTTTATGGAAGTGTGTTCCGAGTTGGAATAAACAAATGTTTGTTGAGACCTTACCACAGTCCAGGCACTGGGGAAACATGAAAGGCATAAGACCTGCTGTAAAACCACCGTTTGTTTGCATATGCATGTATGATGTGCATGTGTGTGTGTGTGTTGGTGTTCATATGTGTGTGTGTGCAAGTGTGTGGAGGTCAGAGGTAAAAAGTCAGGTATCTTTCTCAAGCACCCTACCCTCATTCTTTGAGACTGGGTCTGGCTCTGAGCCCAGGTTTGCTGAACGGATATTAGAGCTGGCCAGTGAGCCCCAAGGTTCCGGGTCTGTACCTGTCCACCACCAGGATTACAGGCGATGCCCACACCACAGCACCTGGCATTTTGGGGTTCTGAGGATCCAATTTCAGGTCCTCATGTCTTACCCGGTGAACACTTTGGCCACGGAGCCATCTCTCCAGCCTCAAGCCCCATTTTTCAGAAACCAAGTCTCCAGAGGCCTCAGATTTGACTTAAGGAGGCATACCTGTGACTTCAATTCCTAAACTGCCTGATGCTTTCAGATTACCTACTTAGGGCCAAGGTACAACCAAATCCCTTCCAGACACAGGGTGTGCGTGGGGGGGGGGGGAGGGTTGGAGAAAGCTCCGAAGTACTGGGATCTATAAAGAAGAGATCAGTGCCTACCATACAGGGCGGGCTGGGATGATCTGAAATGTCCCAAACTCATCTCTTCAGCTTAGCGTCTGCACACCACCACCTCCACCCTGCTTCCAACCTTCCATCTCAGGTAACGAGCATCGGACAACAGGAGGTGGCCATGTGACCTCCAGAGCCCACATACCCACGTCACCGCAGCCCTGTTCCCTCTCTGCCCACCAGCTCCTCCCACAGCCTTCCTTCTCTTGGCCTCTAAGATAGCCGAATAGGACTGGCTTTACAGAGCTAGAGCTGGAGTGTGTTGGGGGTGGGTAGAGGTCCAGCACCCCCCTGCCGCCCGTGGATGCCTTTCTCCTTCAACAGCAGAGATGCCCGGAGCTCAGCTGGTCCGCCTGGATCTCTGAGGGACAGGGAAGGATGCTCTAGAAGCCATTCCTTCCTACAGGTGTCAGCGGGTAACAGCGCCTCAATGCGAGCTTCCCACCTTGAACCACCAACCTAGGCTGCAGAGACGTTTTCTTGGGGGGGGGGGGGTGAGGGGAGTGGGGGGCTAGGATGCTGGGCAGCAGAGAGACGCTCCGTCTCCCGCTCCCCCTCCAGGGCCAGCAGCCACGGTGACCTCCCCTCCCCCAAGAAGGGCGGTGAGCTGGGCGGTGGGGGGCGGGGGAGCCCGCCGCGGAAGGGGGCAGGGCAGCGAGGCAGGGCGTGTCGCCCGGGCCTGCCTCTGCCCCGTGGTAGGCTTCACCGCCTTTTGATGCGAGGTGCCTCTGCAGCACCCCCAAAGCCCCAGGCACCGGGGGAGGGGGGGAAGCTCCGCCGTCACCACGCACACCCCAAGGAGACTAACGCGCTAGAAGAAGGGCAACCTTCCTTCCAGTCGGACCTAAGCCAGGGGTGGGGGGGAGGTAGGCGCGCCCTATTCCCCCCACGACCTGAACCCACTCTTTCGAGAAGGATCAGAGGTGTTTTATCGCCCCCTCCCGCCAGACACCCACCTCCCCACCTCTTCCGCAGCGGCCAGGGCCTGGACGTGCCTTTTCACACATGGTTCGGGACAAGGGGTCCACAAGGGTCCCCTCCAGCACAGACGTGGTGGTGGTGGTGATGGTGGTGGGGGGGGACCCACCAACCCTGAGTCTCCCACCTCGTCCTCCCAAGAGGGCCTGCTCCTGCCCGCACACCCGCGGGGACCCAGCCACCTGCGCCGCGGCCCGCAGGAGGTGCCGCAGTGCCCGCGAGCCCGCGAGCCCGGCGCCCGCCCGCCTTCCCGAGCGCCAGCCCGCCCGCCGGCCGCCGCCCTCCCCGGGCTCCCCGCCGCGCCGCACCTGCGCTCCAGCCACCAGCATCCCCCAACTCCTCAACCTGCCCTTGGTCCCAGAGTCGTCGGGGGGGTCCCTTTTCCCACCCCAGCCCCTCCCTAGCCCTAGCCGGGCCCCACCCGAGCCCTGTCTCCCATTTCCTACCCACCCACCCCCCAGACCCCGACCTCCCCGGTCCGCATCCTTCTCCTCCTCCACCAGGGCGTGGAAGGACCTTTGCGAGCCGGGGTGGAGGGGGGGATGGGCAGGGGAAGGTGGAGAGGAGGGGGATCCCCGTGGGATGGCTCAATGGGCGGCTGGAAGAGTGGGCGCTCGGGGTTCAGAGAATAAACCGGGTACTTACCGCTCTGCTCCCCCAGGAACACCAACTTGAATTTTCTCAGTGGGTTCCCAAAATCTCCCCCTGCGGACATGATGCTGGCAGCTGGGGCCCAGGAGAGGAGGAGGAGGAGGAGGAAGAAGAAGCGAAGGAGCAGGGAGGGGAGAGGAGGAAGAGGAGGAGGAGGAGGAGGAGGGCGGTGCGGGAGCCGGATGGGGGGGGGGAGGGAAGGGCTTGACTGAGCTCGTCCCTGACTCCCCCAGCTGAGGCCCGGCACCGGCCTGCACTGCGTGTCCGGCGGCGATGGCAGAGGAGGAGGAGGTGATGGAGAGGAGGAGGAGATGATGGAGAGGAGGAGGAGGAGGAGGAGGAGGAAGGCTGCGGCTGAGTCGGGGAGCGCTGGCGGCCGAGCGAAGGGCGCGCTTTGGACGCCCGAGGCGCGGCGCGGGCAGCGGGGCGCGGGGACCGTGCGCGGGGCGGACGGGCTCTCTCTCTCTCTCTCTCTCTTTCTCTGTCTCTGTCTCTCTTTCTCTCTCTCCCTGTCTCTCTCTCTCTCGCCGCGCCAGTCGGCCCCCTCCCGCCCGCCCGCCTGCTCCGCCGGCGCCTGCGCTCTGCGCGCTCCCCAGCCTCTGATGTCATGCGAGGCCGGTGGCTGCGGGGCTGGGGGGCGTGCGCCAGCCCACCCGGAGCCCGCACCCGGACCGGAGGATGCCACCCCTCCACCCCTTCAAGAGTCACCCCCCTCACTCCTCTTGCTACTTCTCTCTCTCTCTCTCTCTCTCTCTCTCTCTTCCCCCCACCACCCCAACTCCATCTCTCTTTTTGAACCCTGAAAAAAAAAAATGACACGAATTGTCAGGGGACATTTGCTTCTGTGTTTTTACTCCTAGATGCCAGTCGGGGCCTTCCTCCATCTACCTCCCGAGACAAGAAGCACAGAGCAGCAGTCCCCGAAGGAGGGCGGTTGAGGGAGAACCTGGGTGTGGTGACCTACGAGGAGAAAGATGTTTGGATACCTGGGCGCAGACGCAGGGTGAGGCCCAGCTGTCGCCCCCATGTGGCCTCTAACCAACCTGCCCTCTAAGCCTAGACCCTTCACCAGGACAGCCTGTGGAGGGTCTGTAGATCTCCCTGCAGACAGGGGACACAGGCACAGGGAGAAGCCACATCGACCCGACTGTTCACTCGCTAATAAATTCTAGCCTGCTCTATGGAAGAGAAGGTGCTGGAAAAAAACCCGGCGCCGAGCTGGAGCGAAGGCTTAGCAGTTGAGGCACTAGCCTCAAAGCCTAAGGACCTGACTTTAATTCCCCAGAACCCATCTAAAGGCGGATGCGCAAAGTGGCTCTTGTGGAGCTCGTTTGCAGTGGCTAGAGGCCCTTGAAATGCCCATTTTCTCTCCCCACCCCTCAAATAAATAAATAGATTTTTTTTTTAAAAAAAGCCAGCACCCCTATCCCCTGGACAGTGCCTTGCCTGTTTTGAGCCTGAGGCCACCAGTTTGACAGCCCTAATCTTTTCCCTGGCAAGTTAGGTTTATCCTAACAGTGACCTTTTTGGAGGACGTGACAGTGACCTCCAATTGCCCTCTGTACTTGCTGGCCCGCTGGGGCACAAACGGAAAAGTGATGAGTGGGTGGAAGTAAAGAGCTATGGGAGCTTCACAAATTCCCAGGTCAGCTCAGTCCTAAAACATCTGGTTAAGGATCTCATTTGGCCCACAACAAGACCAGGACCTATCCCAGCTACAAGAGCCAACCCAGTAGTCGGGGTTGAGTGTCGTTTGAACTGGAAGAACCCTTCAAGGCATGCATGGTTAGCCCACCTGGAACTGGGAAGCAACATAACCATTGTTCACACAATGTGGTTATGTTGTGAGACTCAGAGACCAGGAGTCTGCTCTGCTCCAAGTCTCTCTTCCCTGTCTGCTCTCCTTTGTGTGTGCATGGGGGGAGGGGGGACTGGGGAGCTTGTTCTTATTCTGCCCTGGAGCCCTCGGACTTTCTTCAAGTGGTTCAAAAGAAATCTGGCCATTATGAGCCTTAATTTGGCAACCTCACTGGAAAGAGTTTCTTCTGCATCTTGTCTGCCCCGTCTGCTGAGTGTAGAATTTACACAGAAATACCAAGGCCCATAGAGGGAGGGCAGTCAGTAAAGTGCTTGCTTTGCCAGCATGAGGGCCTCAATCTGCTCCCCATTATCCAGGTAAAAATAGCAGACATGGTGATGCACACCTGTAATCCCAGCTCTGAGGAGACAGAGACGGGGATTCCTGAGACTCACTGGCCAGCTAAATTAGCCTGGCCTAATGTGTAGGCTCCAGACCTATGAAAGACCCTGCCTCAAAGGAGAGAGATAACATTTCTGAGAATAACACCTAAGGTTGTCCTCTGACCTCCGCATGAGCACGCGCGCGCACACACACACACACACACACACACACACACACACATTTAAAAATAGAAATCCCAGGCTGATGGCTTAGCGGTTCAGTGCTTGCCTGTGAAGCCTAAGGTCCTTGATTCGAGGCTGGATTCCCCAGGACGCACGTTAGCCAGATGCACAAGGGGTGCACGATTCTGGAGTTCGTTTGCAGTGGCTGGAGGCTCTGGTGCGCCCATTCTTTCTTTCTCTCTCTCTCTCTCTGGCTGTCACTCTCAAATAAATAAAAATAAACAAAAAATAAATAAATAAAATAAGAGAAATCCCGCTGGGCATGGTGGCGCATGCCTTTAATCCCAGCACTCAGGTGGCAGAGGTAGGAGGATTGCCATGAGTTCAAGGCCACCCAGAGACAACATAGTGAATTCTAGGTCAGCCTGGGCTAGACCAAACATAAATAAATAAATAAGTAAAAGAAATCCCATCACTAGCTGGAGGAATCATGCTAACAATACTTCCTGTACCCTCCGGTGTTTTCCTCACTTCTTCCTTCCCTCCCCTGCTTGAAAATCTAGAACTCTGGTTTTTCTCTGGATTTCAGTATGTTTGGATGAATCTTTCAACAGTACGTGTTTTTGTTTTGCATGTTTTGAATTTTATGACACACCAACCTGCATCTTCTGCCCTGTGACTTGTACTTTCATTCCCATTATGTTGCTGAGATTCATCTCTTCGTGCTTAGTAGAGGTTTGCTCGTTTCCACCGTTGTTTACTACTCCACAGTTTTGTATCCCCTTCCAGTAAAATGTGCCCAGTTTTTAAAGCTTGAAATAATCTTAGACGCACATAGAGGTTTCAAAAAATAGTACAGGAGGGCTGGAGAGATGGCTTAGCGGTTAAGCGCTTGCCTGTGAAACCTAAGGACCCTGGTTTGAGGCTCGGTTCCCCAGGACCCACCTTAGCCAGATGCACAAGGGGGCGCACGCGTCTGGAGTTCGTTTGCAGTGGCTGGAGGCCCTGGTGTGCCCGTTCTCAATCTCTCTCTCTCTCTCTATCTCTGTCTCTTTCTCTTTCTCCCTCTCTGTCACTCTCAAATAAATAAATAAAAAATGAACAAAAAATTTTAAAAAAATAGTACAGGAACTTTCTCTGTCTGTTCATCTGCTGCCCCATGATAACATCTTATATAACCACAATACCTTGGCAAAGCCAGGAAATTAACAGTGGAAGATGCTCCCAGCTTTCTTTCCACTGTTACGAACCAGGCAGCTGGGAACAGTCTACCTGTCCCTGATGCCCCTGTGAAAAGGCTCTTGAAGATCTGTATCCAGGAGATAAATTGTGGGCTAGAGCCAAGTGTATGTTAAATCTATGCCAGATTGATTTCCAGAGGTAACTGTGAGGCTATATAGCTCTACACCTCTACCTGCACTTCTTCATCTTCTTCAATAAAGATGGAGAGATGGCGTAGTGGTTAAGGCGCTTGCCTGCAAAGTCAAACGACCCAGGTTCAATTCCCTAAGACCCACTTAAGCCAGATGCAAAAGGGGGGCATGCATGTGGAGTTTGTTTACAGTGGCGGGAGGCCCTGGCACACCATTCTCTCTCTCTCTCTCTTCCTGTTTTTTTTTCTCTCTCTCTCTCCCTGTTTCTTGCTCTCTCAAATAAATAAGTAATTATTTTTTAAAAGAGAGGTCTTGGCCACCATTTGCCTTTTACTGTTTATGTCAAAATTTATTAGGATGTAACTTTTTTTTTTGATCGTTATAGATTCATAAGCAGTTTTAAGAATTAAGACAGATCTTGTGGACCCTTTATCTGCTCCCCTTAGTGGTCACACCTTGCAAGACTGTAGACTGTTGTTCAGTGTCACAGACTGTAGATTGACAGCAAGATGGTCAAGCAAAGAACATGACCATCCCACAAGGACCGTCCTGCCCCCCCCTTTTATAGTCCTGCTCACTTTCCCCACATCTGCACCCCTTTTTCTCCTTCTGTTAACTACTAAACGGATTTATTTTAATAAATCTATTATCTCTAGCATCTAAGTGAAATTACACAGTATGTAACTTTCTTTGTTTGTTTTGTTTTGTTTTTGAGGTAGGGTCTCACTCTAGCCCAGGCTGACCTGGAATTCACTATGTAGTTTCAGGGTGGCCTCGAACTCAAGGCAATCCTCCTACCTCTGCCTCCCTTGTGCTATGATTAAAGGTGTGTGCCACCACACCTGGCTCACAGTATGTAACTTTTGAGGACTGAATCTTTTGCCCTCAGGAGAATTCTTTGGAGAATCACCTATGGAGATATTGTTTGAGTAGTCTGCTCCTCTTACTGCTGAGTGGTATTCCATAGCGTAGATAATGGACATTTTGTTTAATTATTGGCCTGTTAAGGGCATCAAGATTGTATTCAGTTGGGCATCGTTACATATAAAGCCATTATGAAAACACACACACGGGGTAACATGTATGTGTGCATGCGTGTGTGAGTGTGTGAACAAAGTCCTTTTTGTGTGTTTATTTTCCATTAACAAGTCCTCTGGGATATGTCTGCTCACATCATTTGCCCTTTTGTTATTTTGTTTTGTTTTGTTTTCTGAAACAACATGTGTCTGCCCACAGTCCCATGTAGTGAAGGCTGGCCTTGAACTCCTGATCCCCCTGCTGGGGTTCTAGGTATGGACCACCTCTTGTGCCCATTTTGAGCTAGATGTTTTATTGTTGACTGGTAAGAGTTCCCTGTATACTCTAGTTACTAGCCTCTTAAATTAATTTTCCAGCACTATTTTTTTTCATGTAATAAATTTATTACACTTTGTTACACTTACACTTTTCTCTTAATTCCGACCGAATACTATATAACCAACTGCTGTTTCAGAAATAAAATGTTTTAAACATAAAAATATAAATTCTGCTCCTTAAAAGTGCATGCACCTTGAATAATAAAATATACAAATAAATAACAGAAGTCAGTGACAAATCTCATGCACTTGGCTCCAACACTATTTTTTAGTTATTTATTTGCAAGTGTGTGTGTGTGTGTGTGTGTGTGTGTGTGATGCACGGGGTGGTGGTGAGCATTCACCAGCATACAAATGAACGCCAGGCACCAGCGACACTTTCTGTGTCTGTTTTATGTGGGTGGTTTGGGGATTAAACCCAGCAGGCAAGTGACTTTAATCCCTGAGACATCTTTCCAGCCCGCTACATACCACTCTTTCGTAGTGAATAGCATTTTCTTCCATTCTGCGTCTCGTCTTTCCGTCCTTTTCATTCATCATTGGTAGTAGTCAGGCATTAAACCATCTTACATTCTTTGAATAAACCACACTTGCTCATGATAAACCATTCTCTTTTACATACAGCTAGACTTGACTTTTTAAAGTTTTTTTTTTAATTTTTATTTGTTTTTTATTTGAGAGGGAGAGAAGGAGACAGAGAGAGAGACAGAGAGAGAGAAGGAGGGAGAGAGAGAATGGGCATGCCAGGGCATACAATCATTGCAAATGAACTCCAGATGCTTGTGCCACCTTGTGCATCTGGCTTACATGGGTCCCGGGGAATTGAACCTGGGTCCTTTGGCTTTGCAGGCAAGCGCCTTAACTGCTAAGCCATCTCTCCAGCCTGACTTTCTAAAGTTTTGGAAAGAATTTTTTCACCTGTGTTTGTGAGTGATACTGGCCAGTGGTTTTTTTTTTTTTTTTTTTTTTCTTGTAATGCCTTCATTCAGTTTGGGTAACAGTCATGCTGGCCTCAAAAAATGATCTGGAAAGTAAAACAGGTTCATCCATTTCCTGCAAGTTTATGTACAATTGGAATTACTTCTTTTAAAGTTTGATGGAGGGCTGGAGAGATGGCTTAGCGGTTAAGGTGCTTGCCTACAAAGCCTAAGGACCCAGGTTTGATTCCCCAGGACATACATAAGCCAGAGGCACAAGGCAGCACACATGTCTGGAGTTCATTTGCAGTGGCTGGAGGCCCTGGTGCACCCACCCATTCTCCTTCCCTGCCCCTTCTCTCTCTGTAACTGCCTCTTTCAAATAAATAAGTAAATAAAGATAAAAAGATTTTTAAAAAGTTTGATGGAATTAACCCATGAAGCCATTTGGCTCCAGGTTTTCTTTGTGGAAGGCCCTTTAAGTACGAAATCAGTTGCTTCAATAGATACAAGACACAAGGCTATTAAAAAATATTTATTTTCACGTGTGTGTGTGTGCGCACACGCGTGCATGCTCAGGGGTGTGGGGGGCATACCAGGGTCTCTTATCACTGCAAACAGAATGCCAGATGCTTGAGCCACTTTTTGCATCAGGATTTATGTGAGTGGCTGGAGAATTGAACCCCAGACCGGAGTAAGCACCTTTAATAACCACTGAGCAATCTCCCTGTACCTTGTAGACTTTTTTTTTTTTTTTAATCTTAAAGGAACTCAGTTCTTTGTGTCTTTCAAAGAACATTTCCATTCATTTTAAGGGAGACTGTTTACTGGCATATAGCTATTCATAATATTACCCTATTAATTTTTTAATATCTCTAGAAACTTCCATTCAGATATTGGTGATGTTCTTTCTCCTCCTCAGCATTAGCTAGTGATTCACTGACTGACCTGATCCTCTCAAAGAAGGTGTTTGTGTTATTGATCTTTTTTTAAAAAACAAAAAACCCTTATTATTGGATTGGACAGATGGTTCAGCAATTAAGGCACTTGCCTGAAAAGCCTAAGGATCCAGGTTTGATTCCCCAGTACACACGTAAGCCAGATGCACAAGGTGGTGCATATGTCTGGAGTTTATTTGCAGTGGCTGGAACCCTGGTGTGACCATTCTCTTCCTCTCTCTCTCTCTCTCTCTCTCTCTCTCTCTCCCCGTCTTCCCCCCTCAAATAAATAAAATATTTAAAAATCTTTTTATTGACAGTTTCCATGAGTATAGACAATAAATCATGATGATTCCCTCTCTCCCAAACCCACCCTCTATCAAATCCCCTTCCCCTTCCAATTATTTTCTCCTCTCATTTGATGTCATCGTCTTTCCCTCCTATTATGAAGGTCTTGTGTAGGTAGTGTCAGGCACTGCATGGCCACGAATATCAAGGCTATTTTGCGTCTGGAAGACAGCATTATAAGCAGCCCTACCCTTTCTTTGGCTCTTACAATCTTTCCACCATCTCTTCTGCAATGAGCCCTGAGCCTTGGAAGGTGTGCTAGAGATATCTCAGTACTGAATACCACTCTGTCACTTGTCAGAACTCTGGTGACTTTTGAGTCACCCCAGTGGTCACTGCCATATGTATCTCCTTTATTTCACTTTTTATTGATTTCTGTGTTCTATGTATATTTTTTTATTATTTTCAGCTCTTCTGCTTCTATGTTCTTTGGAAAATATTTTTCTTTTATTTGTGTGTGTCCCTTATTGTTGCACATGAAGGCCAGATGCGTGAACCATTTTTTGCATCTGACTTTATGTGGGGTGCTGGGGAATCAAACCCAGGATAGCTGACTTTGCAAACTTCTTTAACCACTAGGCCATCTCCCCAGCCCTACTGATTTTCATTTTTTAATGTGCAGTCTGGTTTATTGACTTGAAATTTTCATCCTTTCTAAATATACATTTATTGCTATTAATTTCACTCCAAGTATACTGTATTAGCTGCATTTGCCAATTTTAATGTGTTTTTATTTCAATTCAGTGCAAAATATTTACTGATTTTCATTTTGACTTATTCGTTTATCTATGGCTATTTTAGGACAGTTGTTATTTACATCTATTCTTGGATGTTCAAATTGCTTAGAATTTGATTTCATTGTGATTGAGCACCATATCCTTTGAGAGTTATATCCTTTAAATTTATTTAAATTTACTTCATGTTCTTGAATACAGTCTATCTTTAAAAATTTTCTGAATCCCCAATTGCTCAGGCAATAAAACCACAGATTAACCACTGGGACCTAATGAAATTACAAAGATTTTGCACCGCAAAGGACACAGTGAAAAAAGCAAAGAGGCAACCTACAGAATGGGAAAAAATCTTCGCCAGCTATATATCTGATAGAGGATTAATATCTAGGATATACCAAGAACTCAAAAAGTTAACTAATAAGGAATCAAACAAGCCAATCAAAAAATGGGCTAAGGAGCTAAATAGAGAGTTCTCAAAGGAAGAAATACGAATGGCATATAAGCACCTAAAAAAATGTTCTACGTCACTAGTCATCAGGGAAATGCAGATTAAAACTACATTGAGATTCCATCTCACTCCTGTCAGATTGGCCACCATCATGAAAACAAATGATCATAAATGTTGGCGGGGATGTGGAAAAAAAGGAACCCTTCTGCACTGCTGGTGGGAATGCAATCTGGTCCAGCCATTGTGGAAAACAGTGTGGAGGTTCCTAAAGCAGCTAGAGATTGATCTACCATATGACCCAGCTATAGCACTCCTAGGCATATATCCAAAGGACTCATCTCATTTCCTTAGAAGTACATGCTCAACCATGTTTATTGCTGCTCAATTTATAATAGCTGGGAAATGGAACCAGCCTAGATGTCCCTCAACAGATGAGTGGATAATGAAGATGTGGTACATTTATACAATGGAGTTCTACTCAGCGGTAAAGAAAAATGAAGTTATGAAATTTGCAGAAAAATGGATGGACCTGGAAAGTATTATACTAAGTCAGGTAACCCAGGCCCAGAAAGCCAAGCGCCACATGTTCTCTCTCATATGGGGATCCTAGCTACAGATGACTGGGCTTCTGCGTGAGAATGAAAATACTTAGTAGCAGAGGCCAGTAAGTTGAAAAGGAGACATAAAGGGTGGAGAAAGGAAGGGAGGAGGCTACTTAATAGGTTGATATTGTATATATGTAATTACAATGATTGTAATGGGGAGGTAATATGATTGAGAATGGAATTTCAAACGGGAAAGTGTGGGGGTGGGGAGGGAGGGAATTACCATGGGATATATTTTATAATCATGGAAAATGTTAATAAAAATTTAAAAAAAAAATGTTCTGATTGCCCTAAGGAAAATTCTATATTGAGCTGTTGTCACAGGTGCTGTTGCTGACAGTTTCACATTGCTGGGATGAACATCCAACCAAGTGCAGTTTTATGGGAAGAAGGGATTTTTTTTCAAGCTTTCAGATCCTGGGAAAATTCCATCAATGGTAGAAGCTGGTTCCCATTCACAGTAATCCAAACAAAGAGAGAAAGAGAAACCACCAGCAGCCAGAAAACACCAAAAATCAGACCATGCCAAAGCAAAGACTGCTCCCTTCATACCTTGGGGCTGGAATTCAGGTTCACCCCCATGAATTCACATGCCCCCTCCGGCAGCTGCTGGAGACTTAAGCAGGAAGTTTAACGTTATTGTAAAAATATCTGAAGCTGTGGGGGGGGGGGCGCATTCAAACGACCACAGGTGCCCAGATAAATGTCAGTTGGATCAAGTTGTTGACTGGTTCAGTTTAGGTCTTGCATATTCTTACTGTTTTTCTACTTCTATCTATTACTAAGAAAAGGGAATTCAGATCACCAGTTATCATTGTGGTCTTTGTTTCCTCTTGGAATTCTACCAATTTTTGTTTCATAGTATTTTTGTTTGTTTGTTTGTTTTTGGTTTTTCGAGGTAGGGTCTCACTGTAGCTCAGGCTGACCTGGTATCCACTATGGAGTCTCGGGTAGCCTCGAACTCACCGGCGATCCTCTTATCTCTCTCTGCCTCCCGAGTGCTGGGATTAAAGGTGTGTGCCACCACACCCAGCTATCAAACTTCATGGGCTTTTTAAAAATATTTTTATTTATTTCTGTTTTGTAGGGGTTGGTAGAGAGTATGGGCACACCAGAGCCTCTTGCTGCTGCAAAGGGACTCCAGATGTATGGGCCACTTTGTACAGCTGGCTTCAAGTGGTTCTGGGGAATTGAACCCTGGGCTGGTAGGCTTTGCGAGCGAGCAACTTTAGCGGAGCCATCTCCTAAGTGCTGCTTCATGGGCTTTGAAACACCAGTGTGAAGCACATAGATGTGGAGAATCTTTATGCCCTCTTAATGGACCAACCCCTTTGTCATCATGAAAGAACACCCTCTGTCTCTGTGGACATTATTTGCTTTAAGTTATAAGTTATACTTAGCTACAAATGTAGGCCTTCCAGGTTTCTTTGTATTCATTTTGCTACAGTGTATTTTTCATCCAGTCTCTTTTAAAGCTATTTGTATCCTTTTTACTGAAATGTTTTTTTTTGGGTTTTTTTTGTTTTTTTTTTTTGCAGGCAATATATGTTTGAGCCTTTAAAAAACATCAACAAGTTTTGTCTTCAATTACGGCATTTGGACAATTTACATATAATGTGATTATCATTATTTTTAATATTTTATTTATCCATTAGACAGAAAGAGGCAGATAGAGACAATAGGAGTGTCAAAGCCTTCAGCCACTGCAAACAAACTACAGACACACGTGCCACTTTGTGCATTTGACTTTACATGGGTACTAGGGAATCGAACTGGGGGCCTCAGGCTTTGCAGCCTAGTGCCTTAACTGCTGAGCCAGCTTTCCAGCTCATGAGTATTATTTTTATCATATTTAAATTTATAAATTGCTGTACCTTTCCCACTTGTCTCATTTGTTCTTTGTTCTTTGTTCTTTTTTTCTTAATCTTATTTATGAGACAGAGAGAGAGAGAGAACTGGTAGTCCAGGGCCTCCAGCCACTGCAATCAAACTCCAGACACATGTGCCACCTTGTGCGCGTGTACAACCTTGCGATTGTATCACCTTGTGCGTCTGACTTATGTGGGATCTGGAGAATAGAACATGGGTCCTTAGGCTTCACATAAAAGCACCTTAACTGCTAAACCATCTGTCCAGCCCTGTGCTCTGTTCTTCTTTCCTCTGATTCCTACTTTCTTTTGGATCAAGAATTTTGTTGTGCTTTTATTTGACCTCCTCTGTTGGCCTATTGCTCATTACTCTTTGGTCTTTTATTTTAAGGCCACTTTAGGATTTAGAGTATGCACCTTTGATTTAGAATAGGCTACCTTCACATAACATGGGGCCATTTTACTTACAGTATAAGATCTTTATATGAATCAGGCGTGGCGGCACACACCTTTAATCCCAGCACTCAGGAGGCAGAGGTAGGAGGATTGCTTTGAGTTTGAGGTCACCCTGAGACTATGTAGTGAATTCCAGGTCAGCCTGGGCTAGAGTGAGACCCTACCTTGAAAAACAAACAAACAAAAGTATTTGGGGCTGGAAGATGGCTCAGCAGTTAAGGCATTTGTCTGCAATGTTTAACTTCCCAGGTTCAGTCCCTCGGTACCCATGGAAAGCTAGATGCACAAGGTGGCGCATGTGTCTGGAGTTTACTTGCAGTGGCTGGAGGCCCTGGCATGCCCATACTGTCTGTTTCTCTCTGTGTGTGTATTTCTCTGCTTGTAAATAAATAAATAAATAAATAAATTTTTAAAAGATCTTTATATGGAGGCTGAGAGATGGCTTAGTGGATAAAGTGCTTGCTGTGAAACTCTGAATACCCTAGTGTGGATCCCCAGACCCCACATAAAAGCCAGAAGCTTTGGTAGGCTTCTGTAGTCTTAGTGTGCCGATGGCAAGAAAGGAGTAAGAGACAAGAGAATTACCCAGAAGTCTCTGAAGGGAACAGTGAACAATGAAGCCCACCCCAAAAGTTGTATTTTGTATACTCACAGAAACACACTAAATAAATAAATACTATTATTTTTAAAAAGATCTTTGGGCTGGAGAGATAGCTTAGCAGTTAAGTGCTTGCCTGTGAAGCCTAAGGACCCCAGTTCAAGGCTCAATTCCCCAGGACTCACATTAGCCAGATGCACAAGGGGGCACATGTGTCTGGGGTTCCTTTGCAGTGGCTAGAGGCCCTGGTGCACCCATTCTCTCTCTCTCTCTTTCTCTCTCTCACTCTCTTTCTATCTATCTGACTCTTTCTCTCAAATAAATTTAAAAAACAATCTTTATGTGGCTAGGTATGGTGGCACACTCCTTTAACCCCAACACTTGGGAGGCGGAGGTAGGAAGATCACTGTGAATTCGAGGCCACCCTGAGACTACATAGTCAATTCCATGTCAGCCTGGGCTAGAGTGAGACCCTACCCCCCAAAACAAAACAAAACAAGACAAAACAAAACAAAACAAAACAAAACAAAAAAAGATCATTATGTGGTACACTTCTATTCTGTCTCCAGAAGGATTTTTCATACATTTTACTTCTCTGTGTTGTTATATTATTAATTTTGCTTAGAGAATTCCATTTTTGTTTTTAAGCTTTTTCACCTATAAATCTTGCCTGCGGTAATTATTACTGTGGTCTTCTAATGGTGATTTCTCTTGTTTATTGTTGGGATTATTCTGTAAGGAAATATTGTTCCTTAATGTACCATTAATAGCTTATTCTACATTTATCTTAGTATTTATTTGTGTACATTTATTTTATTATTTGGATTATATCCCAAGTATTATTTTTTTAAATATATTATTTTAATTTTTTATTTTATTTATTTATTTGAGAGCGACAGACACAGAAAGAAAGACAGATAGAGGGAGAGAAAGAATGGGCGCGCCAGGGCTTCCAGCCTCCACAAACGAACTCCAGATACGTGCGCCCCTTGTGCATCTGGCTAACGTGGGACCTGGGGAACCGAGCCTCGAACCGGGGTCCTTAGGCTTCACAGGCAAGCGCTTAACCGCTAAGCCATCTCTCCAGCCCCCAAGTATTATTTTTTTATTCTGTTGTATAAATTGTTTTATCTCTGGCCACAGGGTGTTTATTGTATGCTTTAATTTTGTTTTTTACTTTTTCTGTTTGTTTTTGGTTTGATTGGCTCTATTATACTTTTTTTTTTTAATTTTTTATTTATTTATTTGAGAGTGACAGACACAGAGAGAAAGACAGATAGAGGGAGAGAAAGAATGGGCGCGCCAGGGCTTCCAGCCTCTGCAAACGAACTCCAGACGCGTGCGCCCCCTTGTGCATCTGGCTAACGTGGGACCTGGAGAACCGAGCCTCGAACCGGGGTCCTTAGGCTTCACAGGCAAGCGCTTAACCGCTAAGCCATCTCTCCAGCCCTCTATTATACTTTTGATGTGCCCCTACCTTTTCTTTTTCATTTTAAAATTTTTATTAATTTATTTATTTGAGAGAAATAGATAAACAGAATGGGCATGTCAGGGCCTCTAGCCACTGCAAATGAACTCCAGATGCTTGTGCCACTTTGTGCATCTGGTGTTACATGGGCACTAAGGAATTGAACCTGGATCCTTAGGCTTTGCAGACAAGTGCCTTAATGGCTAAGCCATCTCTCCAGGCCCTCTTTTTCCTTATCCTTTGCATTTCCTCATTTCCTATTCCAGAATCTTCTTGTTGGATCTCAAACTTTCTCTTCCCCAGTCCCGGATTCCACATCTTTCCTAATAGCCTGGTTCCTTGTATCCTAGTCTCTGATACTTAGAAACCAAGATCTTCACTCCAGATGTCACAATACAAAATACTCGAGGTGATCAACTTACAAAGAGCAAATGTTTCATTTGGTTTGTGCACGTTCCGCTCCGACACTGGCATACTGGTTACTCTGGATCTTTGGTGATTGCTCCGGGTGGCATTGTGGGTAAGGGGCGGTGGAGTAACCTGGTTACATTTCAGGAGAGGAACTAGAAAGAGTCTGAGAGGTTGGAGTCCCACAGTCCCCTACAAGGACACACACCCTGTGACCTCAGGTCCTCCCAAGGCTCTACCTCCGGGGAGTTTCACCACCTCTCAATAGCACAGAACCCTGAGGACAAAGCCTTCAACACGTGGCTCTTTCAGGGATAGTCAGCGGACAGAGCAAGAAAAAAAATTATGTATATTAGCACAAATATACAGATACATCTACCTTTATCTCTTTACCCATCTGTCCGTCTGTCCATCCATCTGTCATTCATCCATCATCTCTATCTCTCTCTCTATCTATTTATCTATCTATTATCTATCATCTATCACCCAAACAATATAATGAGTTCATACCTCTACCTGACTCTGGCCCAGCACAACCAGGTTCACCCTAACATCACCCACACCTTGCTTATTTGTAACTTTTGGGCAGAAACTGGGCCATCATTATTTACCATGTTGGATATGTTTTCAAACTTAGTATACACATAATTTCAGAATTGCATACTCATCAACCCTATAAGAAACAAATTTATCGGCTCTAGTACTGTGTTTACATAAAGTTCTTTCTGCTGCTAGCCCCACGTGTCCCCTCAGCCCGCCTCTGAGGAGCTTAGCTCATCTCCTTTGTCCCCCACGCACTCAATGCGATCATGTGATTAATTTGCAATACAGTTCAGTGCATCTGTCAGCCTGTGTTTCACTTTGGGTTGTATTGATATCTTAGATTGTCTTTAAAAATCTTTATATGGGGGCTGGAGAGATGGCTTAACAGTTAAGCGCTTGCCTGTGAAGCCTAAGGACCCCGGTTCGAAGCTTGACTCCCCAGGACCCACATTAGCCAGATGCACAAGGGGGCACACGCGTCTGGAGTTCGTTTGCAGAGGCTGGAGGCCCTGGCGCGCCCATTCTCTCTCTGTCTATCTCTCTTCTCTATCTCTTTCTTTCTGTGTGCTTGCAAATAAAATAAAATTTAAAAAAATCTTTATATGGCTTAGCTGCCTATTTGTAATGTTCAGTTCTACAGATTGGAGTAATGCAGACATCACGTTAGTATCACACTAGACAGTCCTTGAAGTCCCTTCTCTCGTCCCATGATAATTAATAAATGCATCCCTTCCCTGCAGTCTGGCAGCAACCGCCCTGCTTTCCGCTCCTGTGGCTATGCCCTTCCCAGAATGTCATATAAATGGGATCATTCATTATACATGGCCCTCAGGGTCTATCTTCTCTCACTCAGAAGTTACCTAAGCCTCCCCCGTGCTGTGCCCTGAATAAATGGTCCATGCTTCTTTATTGTGGCATTCCATCATATAGATGTATTTTTGTTCCTTTCCCTGTTCCCCTGGTGAAGAACTTTGATGTTGTCATTTGGGGTCAATTGTAAATAAAATTACCATTAACATTCACATATAGATTTCCATATTAATGTGTATCTTTAGCTCAGCAGCACAAATGCCCAAGAGTGAGCATGTTACTTCACATGATCAATGGATGGCTAACTTTTAAGAAACTGCTATCCCAATAGTGTGTTTTCCAAACAAATATGGGCCAATATCACCATTTAAAAACTTAAAACCAGCCAGGCATGGTAGCGCACGCCTTTAATCCCAGCACTTGGGAGGCAGAGGTAGGAGGATTGCCGTGAGTTCGAGGTCACCCTGAGGCTACATGGTGAATTCCAGGTCAGCCTGAGCTAGAGTGAGACCCTATCTCCAAAAAAAAAACCCATAAAAAAAACCCAAAACAACAACAAAATTAAAACCATCAGCAATATAAAATATTTTCTCTTTAAGTACAATGCTAGAATTTTGATAGATTATACTTAGCTCTTTGACTGTTGTATTCCATAAGATTGTGTATTATTGTGTGGTCACAGGGGTTTCTATAATTACACATAGCATGTCATGTTGCTAGTCAGTGTTAATGGACTGCCTCATGAATTTTTAAATATATGTACCAATGTAACATTTTAATATTCTATTTAGATAATAAAGCCACAGTGGGACCTATGTAACTTGCAATTGCTAATGAAATTTTATTTCTTGTTTAGAAAATAACTGTACAAAGTTGTAAGTATAAAATGCAAACAAATATAGAACCGAGTGGAGATAATCCTACTGTGACCAGAACAGCAAAGGAAAAAGAAATGGGCTGAAGTAGTGTGCAGCATTCAAGATGAGTGCAGCTGCTACTCTGGGCAGCAGAGTATGCAAAAAAGCCAACGACTGCCCAACAAAATGGAGGCCAGTAAGGGCTGGGGAGATGGTTCAGTGGTTAAAGGCACTTGCTTGCAAAGCTATAGGTCCAGGGTTCAATTCCCCAGTACCTACATACAGCCAGATGCACAAAGTAGTGTGTACAGCTGGAGTTCATTTGTAGCAACAAGAAGCCCTGAGACACTCATTCTCTCTCTCTTTTGCTCTCTGTCCTCCCTGTGCAAATAAATAGATAAAAATACTTTTGAAATCACAATACTTATAAAAAAATGAAAGACAATCACCTGGACAATAACCCAATATATTTTCAGCAAATAGAGAATGTGACATTTCCTCATTACAAATAATTAGCAATGAACGTATTCTCCTGAAATATACAATAAACTTCACAGAGTTTGATAACTGATATTTTTGAACTGAAGATGGAAAAATGGGAAAAATAAGTCATTATTTCAGTTATGGAAGTTTTATTTTGAAATACGAATAAAAAAATTTTATAAAATTGATCATCAAGTTAAGGAACCTTGCCTATAGACTATCTTCCTATTAATGTCAATGATCAATTGATTCCATATAATAAAAATTACAAGCACTTCCCTTTAGTTTAAGTAAGTTGTGTGGCAAAAGACATTGTTTTGTTATATTTTTGTGTTATATTGTGTTTTAACTCTAAAACTTCCAAATTTATTTTAAAATATTGTCAGTTTAAGACCTAAGAGATGGAACTAAATTGTTATCAAAAATATATTTTTTTTGTGAAAAACTCAAGCTATATGTCACATAAAACCGGGATCTGTCAAGATAGACTATGTTGTGACAATATTAGATAAACAGTCCTCACTTCTGAGAAGTTTAAAACTGGAGGCTGATATTCAAGATTTAAAAAAAAAAAAAACTGATGTTTTGAGCTGAGTGTAGTGGTGCACACTTTTAATCCCAGCACTGGGGAGGCTGAGGTGGGGGGATCTCTGAGAGTTCGAGGCCACCCTGAGACGACATAGTGAATTCCAGGTCAGCCTGGGCTAGAGTGAGACCCTACCTCAAAAAACTTAATATTTATTTATTTATTTAAGAGAAAGAGAGAGAGAAAAATGGGTACACCAGGGCCTCTAGCCACTTTAAATGGACTGCAGACACATGTGCCACCTTTTGCATCTAGCTTATGTGGGTACTGGGGAATTGAACCTGAGTCCTCAGGCTTTGCAGGCAAGTGCCTTAACTGCTAAGCCATCTCCCCAGCCCCAAGGGTTTTTTTTTTTTTAAACAAATATTGGTTAACTTTGTAATAGACAAAGATGAAAATGATAGTGGCCCTTAAGTTTTCTTACTGGTACAGTACATGTGGCTATCTAGTTTTGACATGAAAATTTATAAAGAAAGGGAAAAAAAAGCTTATCTATGTTGTAGCAAAATAAGGACACTTATTTTGAAATCACGACTTTTCACAATACAAACCTAAAATAAAGATTTGAAAGGTTTTGCTAAAATGAATCAATATGCAGGCTGTATGTGTAATTGTTGCATATAAACTTGGTGCAAAACTACAAGAAAATGTAGAAGAGTGTTTATGTTGATTACTTTAGAGTGGCATTTCAAGTCATAGCCCTCTTGATGGGGTCTTAGTAATACTAAATTGACACAAGGTTATTGAATGCACTTATCTCAGACTGATATAGTTTTGTTTTTTCCCAGAGAAAGAGAGAGAGAGAGAGAGAGAGAGAGAGAAAGAGGGAGAGAGAGAGGGAATTGGCATTCCAGGGCCTCCAGCCACTGCAGTCAAAGTCCAGACTCGTGTGCAACCTTGTGCAAGCGTGCAACGTTGCACATGCATCATCATCTTGTGCGTCTGGCTTACTTCAGATCTGGGGTGTTGAACATGGGTCCTTAGGCTTCACAGGCAAGCACCCTGTGGTAGTTTGAATAGATGGCCCCAGTATATTCAGTGTTTTAATAGTTTGTAGTTTGGCTCTGCAGCCACCTGGTTGGAGGGTCCAACCCTAAGGTCTGGTGGCAGATTCATGATTGCAGTCTAAAGATATGCCAAGCTCCTGGAGCTCCTGAAGTATGCTGAGTGGTGTGGCTTTGGGGTTTTTTTGCCCTTTGGCTTCTCTCTCTGTGCTTGGACCTGTGAAGGCAGGCCAGCTTCTTCTGTCATTATGGAACTTCCCCTGGATCTGTAAGCTTCAATAAATATCCCTTCCTCCATAACTGTGCTGGTCTGGAAGTTCATCTCAGCAACCTGAGGCTGCTACCTGCCTTAACTGCTAAGCTATTTCTCCAGCCCAGACTGACATAATTTGAAATCAGTGTTTGAGATATTGTTTTTTGAGCCTGTGACCAAATATCTGTCAAGAAACAACTTAGGGGCAATAAGGCTTATTTTTGGCCATGGTTTGAGGGTCCAGCCCTTCGTGCTTGGGAGGGCATGACTTACCTCCTTACCTCTCAGCAGTATAGGAAGCAGAGAGAGGGGGACATCAGTGCTTGGCTGGCTTCCTCCTTTTCCTCTTGCTTATCTAATCCTGGACTTCAGCTTGTGGGATGGCGCCATTCACAAGCAGGTCACGTCTTCCCCATTCACTTAATACTCTCTGGGAAAGCCCTCATAGACATCCCCACAGAGTGCCTCATTAATGCCCTGTTTCTTTTTCATTTTTACAGTGTGTGTGTGTGTGTGTGTGTGTGTGTGTGTGCACGTGCGTGTGCATCCATTCATGTGTGTGAGTATAGGTGCCCACACATGTGGATGGAGGTCAGAGGGCAACTTTGGGTGTTGGTCCTTGAAGGATTCAGATCTACTTTTCACCTATACGTCTTGAGAAAAATACAACATTCATATCTGAAATATGTCAAACTGGTCATGGCAGTGCAAGCTTTTAATCCCAGCACTCGGGAGCCAGAGGCAGGAGGATCACTGTGAGTTCGAAGCCACTCTAAGAATACAAAGTAAATTCCAGGTCAGCCTAGGCTAAGAGTGAAACCCTACCTCGAAAAACAAACAAGCAAAAAATCTGAAACATGTCATAAATGTAAATTACACATGGGTTTCCTATGACTCATTATGAGGACAGTGCAAATTTCATGTTCACGTTTTGTGTATGACCCTGAGCAGTGTGACGATGAAGGGATGTTCTGAGAAACGTGTCAGCAGGCAATTTCACTGATGTATACTTACGTGAGCTAAGATAGCTGAGAAGTCACTAGGTGATGTGATCTTTTTTTGAGGCAAGCCCAACAGACTAGCCCCCCTTTTGTTAAATGTGGGGGGCTGTGGGGGATTGGCACATGAGGGCCTCTAGCCAGTGCAATTGAACTCCAGGTGTGTGCACACCTGTGTGCCATGTGTGGCTTTGTGTGCTTGCATCACTGTGCGTGTGGTCTACATGGGGCCTGGAAAGTCAAAGCTGGGTCCTTAGGCTTTGCGGGCAAGTGCCTTAACTACTGAGCCATCTCTCCGGCCTGGAGCCACTGTCATACATAGATTCCACTGCCAGCTTGGGTCCCATCATGCAGTCCATGTACTGTGCTTACAGCATGAACCACAGAGCAAGGAGACAGAGAGAGAGAGAGAGAGAGAGAGAGAGGGAGGGAGGGAGGGAGAGAGAGAGAGCACAGTTCTATCATCCCTTTCCCCTCCATGAATACACTTGTAATGGCCTAAAATTTTCCCCAAAGACCTCACCTCCCACTGGTTCCCCCTCTTTCTGGGGACAAATTCTTTAATGCCCAGGACTTTGGGGGGGGGGGGACGACAACAGTCCAGGTCCAACCTGTAGCCGACTGCAAAAGTGACTGATCTCAATGTTTATTATTTTTTTTTTTTGTGATTAGGAGAATTTAAAAAAAATTATCTTGGAAGGAATAAATATTTGATTAACATTCCATAATTCTTTTATTTTCCCTTTGGCTTCTTTTTCAAGTTTTAATTATACATGAAATCAAGTGTAATGACTTATTACAAGTAGCATTTATAAAATCATCACATATTTGTAAAAACGTTTCAACATATTTGTGCAACCCTTCTGGAACAAATGCATGAAAATGTCTACTATGATGTTTTGCTGAGGCGAATGCTAATTATTTATGTGTGGAGGCATTTGAATTATCTTAACTATGAAAAGCTTGAATAATTTATAGTAAGCATGCACTTTTTTGTACACATCCCACACTGATTTTTTTTCTTTATGTAAAAAGAGAGCTGAAAAAAAAATGAAAGCTGTACTTATAATAATCCTGTGGTCATAATCTTTAGTTTATTTGCCAAAATATTCTTGTAACCTACTCCAGTCTAACTCTAAGCTTTACTGTTAATTCTCAAAGGAAAGCACCCCTCAGTTCTGAGGTTATGGGGAGCTGGGGATGTATATAGCTCCATGGTAGAGGGCTTGTCTAGATTGCATGGGGCCTTAATGGTCATTCCATAGCACTGTGAAAAGAAAAGAAAGAAACAAACAAACAAAAAACAGAGGCTGCAGAAACTTTTATTTTGTGTGTTTATTAAAGATCCCTCATTAATATGAAATGTCTCCCTTAGGATCATGTGTTTTGAAATTTGTTCCCCAGCTGGTGGCAATTTGGGAAAGTTATGGGGCTGTTGGGAAGTGGAGCTTTCCCGGAGGAAGTGTGTCAGTGGGCTTTGGGGTAATATAGCCCAGCTCCAAGCCTTGCACTTAGACTCTTCCCTTCTTACTGCTGTGGAGGTCTGATGTCTGGCTGGTTGTCTGTCTGCGCCACGCTTTCCTGCCACAATGAAACTGTAAGCCTTTTAAATATACCTTTTCCTCCCATGAGCTGCTTCCGGTCAGATGTTTTGTCCCGGCAACAAGCAGGTAACTGTTACAACACTGATAGAAATTGTGGGGCTAGGCTAGGTATGGTGGAGCACGCCTTTAATCCCAGCGCTTGGGAGGCAGAGGTAGGAGGATCGCTGTGAGTTCGAGACCACCCTGAGACTACCTAGTGAATTCCAGGTTAGCCAGGGATAGAGTGAGAGCTACCTTGAAAAACCAAGAAAAATAATTGTGGGGCTGGAAAGATAACTCAGTGGTTAAGATGCTTGCCTTCAAAGCCTAGTAACCTGGTTAAGTTCCCCAGTACCCACATAAAGCCAGATGTACAGAGGCACATGCATCTGGAATTTGTTTGCAGTGGCTGGAGTCCTTAGCGAACCTGTTCTCTCTCTCTTCTCTCTCCTCTCTCTGAAAATAAATTAATATATATGTATATATAAAAATATATAATGGTGGGCTGGAGAGATGGCTTAGCGGTTAAGCGCTTGCCTGTGAAGCCTAAGGACCCCGGTTCGAGGCTCGGTTCCCCAGGTCCCACGTTAGCCAGATGCACAAGGGGGCGCACGCGTCTGGAGTTCGTTTGCAGTGGCTGGAAGCCCTGGCGCGCCCATTCTCTCTCTCTCCCTCTATCTGTCTTTCTCTCTGTGTCTGTCGCTCTCAAATAAATAAATTAAAAAAAAATTAAAAAAATATATATATATGTAATGGGTTTTTTTGGTTTTTTGAGATAGGGTCTCACTTTAGCTCAGGCTGACCTGGAACTCACTATGGAGTCTCAGGTTGGCCTCAAACTCACGGCAATCCTCCTACCTCTGCCTCCTGAGTGCTGGGATTAAAGGCGTGTGCCACCACGCCCGGCCTAAAATATATTTTTAAATTGTTTCTGCTTACGTTGAGTTACAAACTATATTTGTGCTAGGGATTTGACTTTGCTCTCAAACACTCAAAAAGAAGCCCTGGCTTTGTCCCCTTATTGTTTTTTTTTTTTTTTCCCCTTATTGTAGTCACCTTCTTGTTGCTGGGACAAAGCACCCAACCAAAAGCAGCTGATGGGAGAAAAGGGTTTATTTTGTTTTCCAGTCTACAGGGGAAGCTTCATGATTGTTGGGGAAAGCATGACACGAGCAGAGGCTGGACATCACCATCTTGCCACTGCAAGAGGAAAACAGCAGCAAGAGAGTGAGCTGAACTCTGGCAAGGGGGAGCTGAGCAATAACCCCCCCCAAAGCTTGCCCCCAGCAACACACCTCCTCCAGCAAGGCTCCGCCTCCCAAACTGCCACCAGCTAAGGACTGCACAATCAAAATACATGAGTTTAGGGGTAACATCTGATTCAAACCACCTCCTTGTGGTCTTGTTATGATGAAACCGTGCATTTATAAACCAAGTCAAAGCTTTGGTGAATAAAAAAAAAAATGGAACAAGGCTAGAGGTGTGGCCCAGTGGTAGAGTGAGCGTGAGGTCCTAGGTTCAATTCCCAACTCTGAAAAACTAAGTTTGCCTCCTTAACAATATATTTTTTTAAAATTTTTATTTATTTATTTATTTGAGAGCGACAGACACAGAGAGAAAGACAGATAGAGGGAGAGAGAATGGGCGCGCCAGGGCTTCCAGCCTCTGCAAACGAACTCCTGACGCGTGCGCCCCCTTGTGCATCTGGCTAACGTGGGACCTGGGGAACCGAGCCTCGAACCGGGGTCCTTAGGCTTCACAGGCAAGCGCTTAACCGCTAAGCCATCTCTCCAGCCCCCCAGATTCATTTTTACATAAAGCATCAAGTCTTTTTTTCTGACAGTGTAGAGGTGGTAACTCAGGTCCCGCTGGGAGAGGTGGGGCAGGATTCTGCCGCCAGGGTCCAGGCTCTGTCTGGTAGCTTGCACGAAACATAACAAGTTCCCTGCAGCTGACAGCTAGTCAGGGTCAGGCTGGGCCCTGTGATCACTAAACAAAGGATGGAAAGGGACGGGGCCTCTGCAGGCCAGTTAGGCTGAGACCCAAGATGTCAGAAACCTTGTTCCTGGTTCATTTCCTATAGTCACTGAGGCAAATGTGGCTTAAAAACCACAGCCATCTCTTCCCAGCTCTGGAGATTAGAAATATGAAAGTTGTGTCATATGAAGATGTCACAGGGCTCTGGAGGCTGGAGGAAGGATGGAGAGGGGCCGTCCTTGCCTCATCCAGTTCTTTGCCTCCATTGTCTCTATCACTGGCCCCTTCTCTGGACATGCCTGTCTAACCTCCCTCGGCTTCCTTCTTAAAAGGATACTTGTCAATTGAATCTAGAGCCTACCCAGGAAATCCGGGATAATCTTCCCACTTAAAATTATAAGTTGAATTACATGGGCTGGAGAGATGGCTTAGCGGTTAAGCGCTTGCCTGTGAAGCCTAAGGACTCCGGTTCGAGGCTCGGTTCCCCAGGTCCCACGTTAGCCAGATGCACAAGGGGGCGCACGTGTCTAGAGTTCGTTTGCAGAGGCTGGAAGCCCTGGCGCACCCATTCTCTCTCTCTCCCTCTATCTGTCTTTCTCTCTGTGTCTGTCGCTCTCAAATAAATAAATAAAAATTTTTAAAAAAATTTAAAAAAATTATAAGTTCAATTACATTTGCAAAGTCTTTGGCATGTGCACGCGTGTAACTGCACACAACCATGGAAGGTTAGGATGTGATGTATCTTTAGGGGCTGTGATTTAGGAGGCCACTGTGGTAATAAAATGGTAGGGCTGAGGTGGAAAGATGGCTTAGCGGGTAAAGCATTTTCCTGCAATGCCAAAGGACCCAGCTTCGATTCCCCAGGACCCACATAAGCCAGATGCACTATGTGGTGCAAACATCTGGAGTTCGTTTGCAGCAGCCAGAGGCCTTTGAAAGTCCATTCTCTCTCTCTCTAATAAATAAAATTAAAACAGATTTTTAAATGGTAAGGCTAAGAGAGAAGTAGAAACAATTCCATCACCTCCAGAGATAGCTATCTTTTTTGTTGTTGTTTGTTTGTTTGTTTGTTTTTCAAGGTAGGGTCTCACTTTAGCACAGGCTGACCAGAAATTCACTATGTAGTCTCAGGGTGGCCTTGAACTTGTGGTGATCCTCCTACCTCTGCCTCCCAAGTGTTGGGATTAAAGGCATGCACCACCATCCCTGGCTCAGAGGCAGCTATCTTGAGTCAATCTGAAAGGCATGCAGGAGAGGCTGGCATCTCACACAGGATCACAGCAGAGGTGACTGGAATGTCCTCAGGGTGATCCCTTCCCCCTGTGGCCAGAGACTAACCCAGGCTGGATGATATTTTTATGACGTTGCCACACTGGCTGGCCTGAGAGTGTGTCTGTTCTTTGGGATCCTGGGCGAGGACCAGGAGGCAGAGGGGCGTGCTTCTCCACCCACTCGTGGGCTCCTCTCATGCTCCCCCCCCCCAGGCTGCTTCAGAAGGAGGCAGCTCTCACCAGAGCATCTCTTGGCTTCTTTCCATTGCTCAGAGAACGTTTGATGAGAACGCTATAGCAGTGGCCTTCTCGTTTCTGGGACAGAGAAGCTGACCAGAAACAGCTGGTGGGAGGAAAGGGGTTTTCTTTTGTCTTGCAGTTTCGAAGGGAAATTCCATCATAGCAGGGAAAGCAGGGTCAGAGCAGACAGCCAGGTGGGTATTACATCTCCACAGCAGCAGGAAGGAAGTCGTCAACACAGAGGCCTTGGAACCGGGCTACATGACCCCAAAGCCAGCTCCAAGCAACACACTGCCTCCAGCAAGGCTCTACCTCCCCAAAACTCCACAACTTGCCCAAATAGCCACCAACTGGGGACCAAGCGTTCAGAATGCATGAGGCTATGGAGGACAGTTTTACATTCAAACCAGCAGAAATGTCACCCGTGCTTCAACTGAGTCCACAATTCATGAGCCATGACAGAGAGAGGCGCTTGTTGTGTGTGTGTGTGTGTGTGTGTGTGCGCGTGTGTGATCCATAATTCCCTCTGGATGTACATCTTCTGTTTTGTATCCCAGAAACTCGCCACACCTGACCTGCCAAGTCATGGGCGCTCAGCTGGAGCCCAGTATGAGGCGTCTCCTGGGACTCTGCAGCTGCACCAGGGTTTCCTCCTTCTCTCCATGTGAACTGTACCCGGGGCTTCTTCCCGGGACACCTAAGTCAGCTGAGCGGGAGGAAAGGAAGGTCTGTCTCTTATGGACTCCCTCCTTCTCAGACCTGGATGTCAATGCCCTGACATTATTGTCCAAAGACGTGGAGTGATTTTCCTGGATTCAGAAACACCAAATCATTAGAGACTGATGAGCATATTTCTTCCCCTGCCTGCCATGTGGCCCTATAGCTTGGGATGGGGTAGGGAGAGTGGCCATCTTTACAATCTCACAGATAGCCGAGTGAAACTGTGAGTTTTAAGCTCTGAGATGTGAGTAAGCATATTAAGTAAAAATTTAAAAATATGGATAAAGGCCAAGTGTGGTGGCACACTCTTTTAATCCCAGCACTTAGGAGACAGAAGTAGGAGGATCGCCATCAGGTGGAGGCCACCCTGAGACTACATTGTGGATTCCAGGTCAGCCTGAGCTAGAGTGAGACCCTACCTTGAAATACACACACACACACACACACACACACACACACACCCGCACAGATAAAAGAACTTTATTTAAAAAAACACACAAACTGTTATTGGAGTAAGAATCTTGTGAGTATAAAATTAAAGTATATGTTAATAATTAAGCCTTTGTTTAATAAGTAAATACTGCCCGTGGTGAGAGGGAATAAATAGATGAGGATATTTGGTGATAAAAAACCTACTAATTACAGCATTTTCAGTTCCAGATGATTTTAAAACAATAAAGGGATTTTTAAAACAATAATGGCTAATGTGTTATTACAACTTACAATTTAGCGTAAACCTGTTAATTCACTTTCTTCCCACCTAATTTTTTCCTGCCTTATCACTGCAGACTGAGAAAGCCGGAAGAAAAAGTCACCTTTCTTTGCTTTACTAAGTTTAAAAAGCCTCAGGGCTGGAGGGATGGCTTAGCGGTTAAGGCGCTTGCCTGCAAAGCTGAGGCTCTCACGTTCAACTCTCCAGGTCCCACGAAGCCGAGCGCACAGTGACCAAAGGACACAACGTCACATGTGTGCACAAGGGACACACGCATCTGGAGTTCGTTCCCAGTGGCTGAAGGCCCTGGCGTGCCAATTCTCTCTCTCTCTCTCAAAAATAAATGAATAAACAATAAAGCCAGACTTTGGGCTTGAGACCATCTCTAGAGAAAAGAAAATTTCCAGGCAGGTGGTGCCTTGCAGCGTAGTAAAACCATAGTCAAACAGCTTCATTAACACAAAAGCAGCCAGGAAACCCTGCAGCTAGGGCCTGGAAGCAAGAGGAAAGCCAGAGTGAGGTCTCCAGGTCCCCAGGGCAAGAGGATGAAGAATCTTAGGCAGAAATCACCCACGACTGCTTGGGGAGGGTGGTCATGGCCAACAGGACCAGTGAGAGAAGCAGAAGCCACAGTGCTGGTTGGGGAGCACACGGGCCCCCAGGGGCAGCAGCTGGGGTGCAGGGGAGGCGGACTGAGCTTGTCCTGGCTATGTGTGGTTTTCCTCTCCCGGGGGTAGCTTGCTGTCTGCTGAAGGGACCAGTGCTCCTGTTCTTTGGACAATGGGGAGCCGACAGCCAGGACGGCTCTGTTCCCTAGACCTGCTTTGAACCCCATAGTTGTTCCTTCAACCTGGGGCAATAAATAATGTTTTCTTAAAAAAAAAAAAAAAAGCCGGGTCTGATGGTACACACCTTTAATCCCAGCACTCGGGAGGCACAGATAGGAGGATTGCTGTGAGTTCGAGGCCACCCTGAGACTACACAGTGAATTCTAGGTCAGCCTGGGAAAGAGTGAGACTTTACCTCAAAAAAAAAAAAAAAAAAAAAAAGGGGAAAAAGGAAAATGCTTTGTAGCTGAGGCCGTTTTAACACAAAGCTACTTTTTTTTTTTTGTTAACAAGGCACTAGTATCTTATTGTATAATAGAAGCATGAGCACTGATTTTAATCTAGAAGTCATTCAAACCTTCTAATTTAAAAAACCTGTAGAAAAATATTAGGCACAAATTTTACTTTGAAGCTGATTCTAGGTCTAATTCCTGGAATGCTGGAGCTATTATAATAGTGTCAACTGAGACGTGCATGGCCCTGTGACATTTTAAGCTGTGACGTTTAATGCAAGAAGTGCATAGAGTACCAATGTATAACTTAACAACTTAGACAGAACCGTTTCCCCACACTGGGGTGAAGATATGGGACATTCTGGACTTGAGGGATGGCTTAGCAGTTAAGGTGCTTGCCTACGAAGCCAAAGGATCCAGGTTCAATTCTCCAGTACCCATGTAGAGCCAGATGCACAAGGGGATGCATGTGTCTGGACTTCATTTGCAGTGGCTAGAAGCCCTACCATGCCCATTCTCTCTTTCCCTTTCTCTCTATCTCTCTCTGTCTCTATCTATCTTTCTCTGGCTCTACTTCTGTCAAATAAATAAATAAATAAATATATATATATTTATTTATTTGAGAGCAACAGACACAGAGAGAAAGACAGATAGAGGGGGAGAGAGAGAATGGGCGCGCCAGGGCTTCCGGCCTCTGCAAACGAACTCCAGACGCGTGCGCCCCCTTGTGCGTCTGGCTAATGTGGGACCTGGGGAACCGAGCCTCAAACCAGGGTCCTTAGGCTTCACAGGCAAGCGCTTAACCGCTAAGCCATCTCTCCAGCCCAACAAATATTTTTTTAAAAAAGAAATTAAACAGTCTTATTTTTTTAATAATTTTTTTTGTTTGTTTATTTTGGTTTTGTTTTCTATTTTTCAAGGTAGGGTCTCACTCTAGCTCAGGCTGACCTGGAATTCACTATGTAGTCTCAGGGCTTCGAACTCATGGCGATCCCCCTACCTCTGCCTCCTGAGCGCTGGGATTAAAGGCGTGCGCCACCACGCCTGGCTCCTGCTCCATGTATTAAAAAAGTATTTTATTCTGGCTGCAGAGATGGCTTAGCAGTTAAGCGCTTGCCTGTGAAGCCTAAGGACCCTGGTTTGAGGCTCGATTCCCCAGGACCCAGGTTAGCCAGATGCACAGGGGGGCACACGTGTCTGGAGCTTGTTTGCAGTAGCTGGAGGCCCTGGCACACCCATTCTCTCTATCTGCCTCTTTCTCACTCTGTCTGTTGCTCACAAATAAATAAAAAAAATTTTTAAAGTATTTTATTGATAACCTTCATACATGCAACATATGATCATAATGTCCTTCCACCACCTTCCCTTTTCCCCCTTCCCTAATCCCATGTCACTGAATCCCTCCTTCTTTCCAACTAGTCTCTCTTCTATTCCAATGTCATCATTTTCCCCCTCCTTTATGCAGTGTCAGTCACTGTGAGGACATGGATGCCACAGTGGCCGCTCTGTGTATGCAAGACAGTATTGCAAAGCAGTTCTCCCTTTCCTTCGCTCTTACATTCTTCCTCTCACCTCTTCCACAATGGTCCCTGGGCCTTGCAGGGTGTGAAAGAGATGTCTTACATTGTTGAACACTACATTGTCTCTTCTTCTTGCACTTTGATGAGTTTTGAATCACCCCAGGGGTCGCCACCATCTGAAAAGAGAAGCTTCTCTAACCAAAAGTGAGAGAGAGCAAGGCTGGGAAGACGGCTTAGTGGTTAAGGTGCTTGCCTATGAAGCCAAATGACCTAGGTTCAATTCCCCAGGTCCCATGTAAGCCAGATGCACAAGGTGGCATATGCATCTGGAGTTTGGTTGCAGTGCCCCTGGTGTGCCCATTCTCTCTCTCTCTCAAATAAAAATAAAACAAATGTTTTTTTTTAAAAAAAAGTGGGAATAGCATTAGTAAATGGGCATAAACGTAAGTATTTAGAGGGCAATTTGGTGGGCATAATGATATCCACTTAGCCAGACAGCCATAGTAGTTTCTTCCCTAGACTTTATGACCTCTCCAGACATAAGCTTTTGATTAGAATTTCAGTAGCAGGCAGGAATTCTCTCCCATGGAGTGGGCATTAGATTCAATCAAAGAGCAGTTGGTTCCCCCACAACAGAATGCCGCCACTGCACCAGTTGGTACATTTGGCCTGGCTGGCAAGCTTGCGTGGCTCAGTGCTGGTTGAGACCATTGATGACTTCTCTCTCCCTAACAGCTCTGTCCAGCACTCTGACAGCTAGTCAACAGGGAAGCGGCCTTCAGCTCAGCTCCAGCTTGGTTTTTCAGTGACCTGCAGCCCAAATGTGTGGTGTCTTTAGCAATAGGGTCTTACCATCTAGTTCTGGTGGGCAACCAAGAGCCTTGGCAATAGCCTGTTATGTTTTGTGGGCATCAGGTGGCTCCCTGACCCTGAACGCCCTAGAAGGTATCCCACCCCTGGTACTGAAATTTTCTTGTAACAATCTATCACTTCTGGGCACAGCATTATCCACCCCACAGGGTACTTCTGCTCAAACTATCTTTTTTAAAAATGTATATTTTATTTAATAAGTAAAGAAGTAAGTTTCCACGTGGCTTATTCGTTACATCTTTTGTTTTGTTTGTTTTCTTCAAGGTAGGATCTCACTGTAGCGCAGGCTGATCTGGAATTCACTATGCAGTCTCAGGGTGGCCTTGAACTCATGTTGATCCTCCTACCTCTGCCTCCCGAGTGCTGGGATTAAAGGGGTGAGCCACCACACCTGGTTGTTTTTCACTTCTTTTGATGGTGTTTCTGATAAAGATATTTAATTTTAATATATGTCGATGTGTCAATCTTTTAAAAAATATTTTATTTGTTTGTAAGCAGAGAGAGAGAGAGAACGGGCATGCCAGCGCCTATAGTCATTGCAAACATGCAAACAAATTCCAGGTGCATGTACCACTTTGTACATCTGGCTTCACATGGGTACTGGGGAATCCAACCAAGGTTGTTAGGCTTTGCAGGCACGCGCCTTAACCACGGAGCTATCTCCCCAGCCCTCAACTTATCAATCCTTTTATGGCTTAGTGTTCCTTGCTCTCTGTAAGAGAGCATTGCTGAGGTCTGGTACTTTTATGCAGGTGATCAAATGCTGCAAGAGACTGTTTCTCTTTTTTACATTTACTAACATGGAACATTTGCACATCATTTCACCCATATATTCCACTCCTAGATGCTCACTGCATAAGTCCCTCTCAACGGAAACTCATCGCCCATGTATCCCAAAAGGCATGCACAAGACATGTCCTAGTAACACTATGCATGATAGCCCCAAACCGGTAATGCTACTGGACATACAAAAATACATATGTGGATGCACACACACAGCAACGGACACTAATGAGCTAGAGTAGCCAAAGCACCGCAAGCAAATCTTGCCAACATTTTGCTAAGTGAGAACTTAAGTGCAAAAGCCCATAGCTCCAGTGATTCCACAAACAGAGAAGCAGTCCAAAGCAGAAGTTAAATTTGGGGAAGAAAGTTGAATAAAAAATAAGAATGTTTGGGCTGGAGAGATGGCTTAGCAGTTAAGCACTTGCCTGTGAAGCCTGAGGACCCTGGTTCGAGGCCCAATTCCTCAGAACCCATGTTAGCCCGATGTACAAGGGGGCCCACGCATCTGGAGTAGGTTTGCAGTGGCTGGAGGCCCTTGCACGCCCATTCATTCTCTCTATCTGCCTCTTTCTCTCTCTGTCTGTCAGTCTCAAATAAATAAACCAAAAAAATAATAAAAATGTTCAATTTCTTTCTTTTAAAAATTTTTTGTTCATTTATTTATTTATTTATTTGAGAGTGACACAGAGAAAGAGGCAGATAGAGAGAGAATGGGCGCACCAGCCACTGTAAACAAACTCCAGACGTGTGCGCCCCCTTATGCATCTGGCTAACTTGGGTCCTGGGGAATCAAGCCTTGAACTGGGGTCTTTAGGCTTCACAGGCAAGCGCTTAACCACTAAGGCATCTCTCCAGCCCAATTTCTTTCTTTTTTTAAAAAAATTATTTATTTATTTTTTTATTTGACAGAGGTAGAGCCAGAGAAAGATAGATAGAGACAGAGAGAGAGAGAGAGAGAAAGGGAGAAAGAGAAAGAGAGAATAGGCAAGTTAGGGCTTCTAGCCACTGCAAATGAAGTCCAGACACATGTGCCACCTTGTGCATCTGGCTCTACATTTATTTTTATTGATTTTTGTGTGTGGTATGTGTGTTGTGGTATGTGTGCTGTATGCACACCATAAGTGTGCCCCATACACATACACGCAAAAACCAAAGGAGAATGTTTGTCTCCTCCTATATAGCTCACCCACGTGCTCCCTTGAGACAGGGACTCTCACTGAACCTGGAGCTGTTGTTTTGGGTCAAACTGGCTGGCAGATGAGCCCCAGCGATTCCTGGGCACTAGGAGCAAGCTCACGCTGCTGCTTCTCCCCTGCTGATGTGACAAGAAGTGATGCTCCCCTGCCTGCTCTGCAGTGCTTTCTTCACCATGGTGAAACCGTCCCTCAAAACTGTCAGCTGAGGCCTGGAGGGATGGGTTAGTGGTGAAAGCACTTGCCTGTGAAGCCTAAGGACCCAAGTTCAATTCCCCAGGACCTACATAAGCCAGATGCACCAAGTGGCACATGCGTCTGGAATTCATATGCAGTGGCTGGAGGCCCTGGAAGCCCATTCTTTCTCTCTCTATCTGCTTCTCTCTTGCTCTCAAATAAATAAATAAATAAAATATTTTTAAAAACTGCCAGCTGAGGGCTGGAATGATTGCCCAGTGGTTAAGGAACTTGCCTGTAAAGCCTAACAACCCAAGTTTGATTCCCCAATACTCACATAAAGTCAGATGCACAAGGTGGTGCATGTGTCTGGAGTTCGTTTGCAGTGGCTGGAGGCCCTAGTATGCCCATTCTTTCTTTTTCTCTCTCTTTCTATCTCTGCTTACAAATAAAGAAATATATATATGTATATATGTGTGTGTGTGTGTGTGTGTGTGTTCTTTGGGGTAGTGTCTCGCTCTAGCCCAGGCTGACCTTGAATTCACTATGTGTTCTCAGGGTGGCTTCGAACTCACAGCGATCCTCCTACCTCTGCCTCCCGAGTGCTGGGATTAAAGGTGTGCACCACCACGCCCGGCTCAGGAAATATTTGAAAATAACCTGTCAGCCTAGAACAAACCCTTTCCTCCCATAAGCTGCTTCTAGTAGGGTGTTTTGTTCCAGCAACAAGAAGGCAGCTGCTACAATGACTAAAGGGAAGGAAGACTTAACTTTGACTCGCACTTTCAGAGGTTTTGTCCATGGCAGAGCAGAGCAGCTCACAGGACGCACCCAGGAAGCAGAGCAGGGGATGCCTGCGCTGTGACCTGCCTCCTTAAGTCCATCTGAGCTGCAACTGAAGGGGTGTACTGACCACATTCAGGGCCAGTCTTCCCCTTAGTTCCCTCTAGAAATACCCTCAGACACACCCAGAAGTGTGCTTTACTAATTTCCTATGTGTTTCTCAATCTAATCAAGTTGACAGCCAAGATTAACTATTAGTCCAAGCAAGATAAATACAAACTAAACTATATCTAGGGACATCATGGTCAAACTTCTGAGAATAAAAATTAAAAAGATTAGGGCTGGAATGATGGTTTAGTGGTTAAGGTGCTGCTTGCCTGCAAAGCCTAAGGACCCAAGTTCAATTCCCCAGTACCCACGTGAGCCAGGTGCGTAATGTGGTGCATGCATCTGGAGTTTGTTTGCAGTGGCTAGAAGCCCTGGTGTACCATTCTCTCTATGCATATACAAATTTGCCTCTCTCTCAAATAAATAAAATATTTTTTAAAAGTAAAAATGTTAACAGTTGGCAGAGGGACGGAAAGACACATTACACACAGAGGTCAAGGGCACAAACGGGTTGCTAACTTCTCAGCATAAATAATAGAACATGGAAGATGATCACCTGACATTTTTAAACTGCCGAAAGAAAAAACTATCAACCCAGACTTTTATGACCAGTAAAATTTATCTGACCAAAAAAAAAAAAGTCAAGCCAGATTTGGTGGCTCATTCCTGCTGCTTAGGAGACTGAAAAAGGAAAATGTAAAGATTGAGGACTTCCTAGACTACAGCAGTGCGCTCAAGGTCAGCTTTGGTAACTGAGTGAGACTCTATCTCAAAGTAAAAAGAAACAACAGAACTGAGGCTCTAGCTCCGTGGGAAAGCCTTTGCTTAGTGTGCACAGAGGCTGAGCAAAGTAGATCAATAATGAATAAATCAATATCAAATAGGCCAGCCCACTTTCAGCTCAACGAAAGCTGAGACACTTTATCACCATGAGAACTATAATACAAGAAATATTAAAGGAAGTCCTTTGATTTAATAGTAAATGTCTCCAGATGGAGACGTGGATCTATGGGAAGAAAGAAAGAGGGCCAAAAGTTATATAAATGAGTACTCATTCAGCTATCACATTAATAAGTTTGATGATGTTTGACAGCTCTTATAAAGTTCAACTTGACGGACGATCCAGCAGTTCTACCCCAGGCATCAGGCCAAGGGAAAGGGGATCTGGAGTCGAAAGATGACACGAACTCAGTGTTCATTGTAGCTTTGCTCAGAACAGCCCCAAAGAAGAAACAAGCCAAGGGTCCACCAACAAGTCCATGGGCTGATACCAAATTTTCAATGACTACATTGAGATGTATTTATACACAGAATAACTACTGAACAAGAAAAAGAGAATGAACTTGGCACCAAACCTATTCCAGAAAAGGAAAAATTAATAATTGAGACCTCATCAAGATATTCATTTTGTCTTATGAAAGCCTACACGTAAAGGATGCTGTGATAAACTACAGGATAGGAGAAAATGTCTGCAGATCAAACAAGACTAGGGCATATTTAAAAGGCAAAAAAATCTTGGGCTGGAGAGATGGCTTAGCGGTTAAGCGCTTGCCTGTGAAACCTAAGGACCCCGGTTCAAGGCTCGGTTCCCCAGGTCCCATGTTAGCCAGATGCACAAGGGGGCGCACACGTCTGGAGTTCGTTTGCAGAGGCTGGAAGCCCTGGCGCGCCCATTCTCTCTCTCTCCCTCTATATGTCTTTCTCCCTGTGTCTGTCGCTCTCAAATAAATAAATTTTAAAAAAATGAACAAAAAATCTCAAGAATGTCAGTAGTTATAAGAAAAGTTAGGTGATGAGAAAATGGACCAAAGTCATAAACAGAATTTCCCCTGAGGAGGATCTAGAGATGCAAAGTAAATGCATGAAAAGACACTGTAAGTTCAACCATCAGAGAAATGCAAGGGAAAGGCCACAGTGAAGCATCGCTGCCTACCTAACCTGGGAGAACAGCTAAACTAGAAAAGAGTGCAGGGCTGAGAACTTGCGCAGCAGTTAAAGGTAGATCCTTGCAAAGTCCGCTGGTCTGGGTTTGATCCTTATGCTGATGAAATATTTGGTCTGAGAGATTTTTATGGTGATGAAATATTCCATCTGACTGAATTTATATGCATGATAAAGCTGTAGAAAGCCAGACATGGTGGTACATGCCTTTAGTCCCAGCACTTGAGAGGCAGAAGTAGGAGGATCACTGTGAGTTTGAGGCCAGCCTGAGACTTCAGTGAGCTCCAGGTCAGCCTGGGCTAGAGAGAGAGAGAGACCCTACATCAAAAACAAAACAGTTGTGTAAAACTACACACATGCACGCATACACACACAGACACACACAAAAAAGGCTGAGGAGATCTGAACACAATAGGTGGACTCTATCAATGTGGGTAGTCTGGTCTTGGTAGTAGCTATCGCTGTATAAGATATTGCAATGGATGGATACTAGGCAAAGTGTGTAAAGTTTGTCTCTGAATCTCTGAATTCTCACAACTGCATGTGAATGTACAATGACCTCACTAAAATGTCAACTAAAATATATCCTTGGGAAAATTGGCCGGGCATGGTGGGGCACACCTTTAATCCCAGCACTTGGGAGACAGAGGTAGGAAGATCGCCATGAGTTTGAGGCCACCCTGAGACTCCATAGTGAATTCCAGGTCAGCCTGGGCTAGGGCAAGACCCTACCTTAAACATCCCCCAAAAGGGTTACAACTTTGGAAAGAGGCAGTTTCTCAGAAAGCTTACATATAGTTAGCCCTATGATCTAGCAACTTTCACTTTGCACTATTACCCAAAAGAAATGGAAAGATAGATCTATAACATGTTTGTACACAAATTTTCATAGCAGTTTATTCGTAACAGTAAAAAAATGACAAGCAACTTAAATGCTCAGATGAATAGATACATAAATTATGGCATATTCAGTGAGTGGAATATTACCTAGCAATAACAAGGAATAAGAATTTATACAAACAACCACAACCGATGAATTGCAAAACCATTATGCTCAGCAAAACACACCAGATACATGAGCGGGTGTACTGTATAATACCATTTCTATGAAGGATTAGGACAAATTAATCCGTAGTGAAATAAAGTTGAAGAGTCGAAATCTTTACAAGGTCAGAGGACAGGGCGGAAAGATGGGCTCATACTGCACACAATGGAGCAGAAACAGTTTTTAAGAGCGTGTTCTATGCCTCAGTTAAAATTGTGATTCTATGCTAATACATAGCGTGGTGGTTTGACTCAGGTGTTCCCGATAAACTTATGTCTCCTGAATGTTTGCTCCCCAGCCTTGTTGAAGGAGGTGTGTTGCTGGGGGTGGACCTTGAGGTTTATTAACCCCTGGCTCGCTCACTCTTGCTGCTGTTTCCACCTGCTGAGGCAGAGGTGATGTCCAGCCTCGCTCATGCCATGGTCCACCCCCAGCCCCCACTCCAATGCCATCATGAAGCTTCCCCTTGAGACTGTCAGCCAAAATAAATATTTTTCCGCCTTCATTTGTTTTTGGTCCGTGTTTGTCCCAGCAACGATCTATCAAAAATTCACTAAGCATTAAGTAGACCTGAAATTCTCATTGTAAATTGCCAGCAATGGATTTTTTTTCAGGTATCTCCACCCCCCCGCCAGCACCCCCGCATTATTTCCAAGGCTTTGCTCTAATCACATCACATTGGAGTGCCATTAGTTGAGATGGGGAAGTTGGGAAAGGCCTGAGGAGAAAGACTGGCTTTCCAGATACACCTGGATGCAGGTGTCTACCTTTCTTTGCCCTTCAAGCACCCTTGCACCTGGAACCCAAGACCCCAGTGCAGCCCGGTGAGTGCTTTCTTGCTTCTGTCCCCGCCTTCACGCCGGCTCCCAGGCCTGCAGAGCAGCATTTCTGGGGTTGCATACATTTAAAAGGAGGCTGTCTCCTTTCACAGGGCCAGCCCCCAGCCGGTGCTCTGGTGAACCCTGCAGATTTAGTAGGTGGCGGTGGGAGCTCCCCCGATCGCCCAAGCAGCCGCTGGTACGGAGGATGATGGTTCCTGGGTACCAGGAACCCCCCAGCCACCACCACACCGCACTGCAGCACTGCAGTCGGGTGACCTCCCTGCCCACACCAGGTCACATGGCCCCGGGGAAGCTGTGTGCCTGCAGAGCCTATCGGTGGGTGCCCCGCACGATCGATGACGCTTTGGCGAGAGGAGAACGGACTGTCGGAGGGAGGCGACCTGGGTGCGGAGCGCCCTGCGCCTCGAGCCGCCTGGCAGCGGGGACGCGCTCTGGATGCTGCGCCAGGCGGGCTGAGCCGCTTCGCTGCGGCCCGGGTGGACGGCGCCCCCTGCCGGCGAGCTGCGACTCCGGCACCCGGGAGGCCTGGTCCACCCTTCAGTGCTGCAATGGACAGAGTGGGGTCACCGGGGTCTCTCTAATTGCAGCCCATGTCCCTGCGGCGCCCCTGGCCGAGGAAGCCACAGAGCCAGCGCATTGCCCCATCTAGAGCTGCTCCGAAGATTGAGAAAGCACTGAGGCTGTCTGGCGCGCTCTGACTTTTTTCAATCCACTCTGGACTTGGGGGTCCGTTCTGGAATTTCCATGCGAATGGAGGGGCGTCCAGGGTCAAGGAAGCCTTCGAATTTGTCTCGGTATGAACCCGAGGGAGAGCTGTCGCTTCATATGCACACCCCCAGCCCATTCCTCTTCTGTAAGCTGATGGCTATGAGCTAAGAAGGCTTATTATTAAGCAAGTATTTGTCCTTATCCGAGACCTATGAGGTCAACTCTTGTAGATTTTGGGGTTTCATGCATTTAAAAGAGATCGCCCAAACTGCTAGCATATTGAGCCACACGGGGAAGCCATTGCCCTGGAAAACCACTCAGACTAGCCACAAACCAAGTGAACAAGAGATAATTTTGTGTCCTCTCATGACATTGGTGAAGTGAATGAATGGATGGGTTGCCAACACATCCGGAACCTCCTCCGACATTAGCTACATTAGCAAAAATTTTGTTTTTATTTTTATTTATTTATTTGAAAGTGACAGAGAGAGAAAGAGGGAGGGAGGGAGACAGCATGAGAATGGGCGCGCCAGGGCTTCCAGCCACTGCAAACGAACTCCAGACACGTGCTCCCCCTTGTGTATCTGGCTAACATGGGTCCTGGGGAACCGAGCCTCAAACCGGGGTCCTTAGGCTTCATAGGCAAGCGCTTAACCGCTAAGCCATCTCTCCAGCCCTACGTTATTAGCTGCCCCACTCTCTTGAGTCAAAGTTTCTATGACTCCCAGCTGCATGCATGGGGTTCCAGCACCCAAGTGAGGAGGTGGGAGAAGGACATGCGTGTGTGTGCGTGCGTGTGTGTGTGTGTGTGTGTAGGGGAGAGAAGCTACCACGTTGCCCAGCCCCCAAGAAGAAGCTGGAAATGGACATTTGTTCCAAGGGCTGGCCAGAGATGGCCGTTCCCTGCAAGTATTTAAACTATTTTATTTATTTATTTTTTATTTGAGAGAGAGAGAGAGATTGGCACACCAGGGCCAATGCAAACAAACTCCAGACGCTTGAGCCACCTAATGGGCATGTGTGACCTTGTGCTTGCCTCATCTTTATGCATCTGGCTTAAGTCGGATCTGGAGAGTTGAACATGGCTCCTTAGGCTTCAGGCAAGTGCCTTAACTGCTAAGCCATCTCTCCAGCTCTGCCGGGAGTATTTAAGAAGATGGGGGCTGAAGAGATGGCTTAGTGGTTAAACGCTTGCCTGTGAAGCCTAAGGACCCCGGTTCGAGGCTTGACTTCCCAGGACCCACGTTAGACAGATGCACAAGGGGGTATACACATCTGGAGTTCGTTTGCAGTGGCTGGAGGCGCTGGCACGCCTATTCTCTCTCCCTCTCTCTATCTGCCTCTTTCTGTCCCTCTCTGTCTCTCTCAAATAAATAAACAAAAATAACTAAAAAATTTTAAAACAGATGGTTTCTCTGTTTGCTGGGGTATAGAAGACCCCTCAGGACCCCTTTCTGGTGACTAGCCTAAGTTAGGAATACCTTTCTGGGACTGGCTGGTCTTTTTCTAAGGTCATTGCCCAGGTCCTGAGTGGAGTAGTACCAGGCTGAGTCCACTCCCCATGGCTTAGTGGATGCCAGCCCCGGAGGTCTTCTAGGGTCCTCTGAACCTGGAGCCCAGCTCTTGGTCTGACACTGTTCTCCTTCGCGTGTCCCAGGCAAGAGTTGTCAGATTGCCCACAAGTTCACCTGCCTCCTTCCCTTGGTCCACACCTTTGTGGTTCCCTCTGCCTGGAAACGTTCCCACATTGTTGACTCTGGAACTCAGCCCAAGCCTCTTCTCTGATTTCTTAACTGAGCCCAAAGCTCTTGCATTTTGCTCTTTGTTAAGTTCTTGCTCTCTCTCTTTTTTTTTTAAAGAATTTAAAAAATTTTATTTTAGAAAGAGGGCGAGAGAGAGAGAGAGAGAGAGAGAGAGAGAGAGAGAGATTGGTACCCTAGGGCCTTAGCCATTGCACCGAATGTTAGACGCTTGCGCCACCTAGTGGGCATGTGCAACCTTGCCCTTGCCTCACCTTTGTGCATCTGGCTGATGTGGGATCTGAACAGAGACAGAACATGGGTCCTTAAGCTTCGCAGGCAAGCGCCTTAACCACTGAGCCATCTCTCCAGCCCAGGTTCTTATTCTTGCTCAAAGAATACACCCTAGAAGGGCAAGGACGTATGTCTGTCTGCTCGTTGTGCACATCCACCACAGTTGGGATGGTCACACTCACAGAGCTGGGGAAGTTCTCCGTGAATCTCCTGCCCTGGAGGGCTCCTCTCCCTCAGGGCGCCGCTCAGTCAGCTGCCCTCCTTTTGGCCCCTCAGGCTTCCCATCCTTTGCCCTAGCAAATCTTGGTCACTTGAGAACCTTTTCCTGGCCCTGCATCTTTCCGTCAACGGTCGGTCTCTGTGTCCTCTGAGACAGTCTTCTCCATCTACCCATCTTACAGCCAAGTCTTCACCTTGATCTGAGGCTGAGTTTTATGTCCTCACCTCGGGGACCCACCATTGTTGTTTCCTCCTCTGCAAACTTTACCTGACTGGACCCCCCCCCCCAACTCCTCCAGCGGTTGACCGAGCTGAAGGGTCTCAGCGCAACTCGGCTAGAGTCACTCCCCAGAGTACAAGATTCTAGCACCTCTCCAAGTCTGTTCCCCCCTCCGTCTCTCTTTCTTCTGGATACAAGATTATTCTTCCCCACCTGCATGGCAGTTAGGCAGGGTCATGAGACTAGTTCTGGCCTAGAAGGCTGGGAGCAGGATGAAGTCTCTGATCCTTCTGGCTGAAGCACTTACCTAACCAAGGTGGGACCTTCCTGGTTTTTGTCCCTGCCTCATTGATTTTGACAGCATGATTCAAACAAAGCCACTCTGGGTCCAAAACTGCTGGCATATTGAGCCACTCTTGGAAGCCACTTACCCTGGAGAAACACTCAGACTAGCCATGAACTTGCTGTGAATAAGAGATAAATTGGGGGGGGGGGGGGCTGGAGAAATGGCTTAGCATTCAAGAGCCTTGTCTGCAAAGCCAAAGGACCCAGGTTCGATTCCCCAGGACCCACGTAAGCAAGATGCACAAGGTGGTGCATGCTTCTGGAGTTCGTTTGCAGTGGCTGACAGCCTGGTGTGCCCATTCTCTCCCCCACCCACCTCTTTCTCTCTCTTCCTCTCTGTCTCTCTCAAATAATTTTTTTTTTAAGAAAGGAAAAAAAAGATAAATCTGGATCATTTCATGACATTGGTTTGTGACTGAGGCGCAGCACAGCCTATTCTGGTGATTCACTGATTAAAAGAATTTGTTAAATGAATGCATGGCTTGGCAAACTGTAATGACGTATGCATATTTTATTACTGTTATCAAAGTGTAGCATGTACCCAGGGAGGCAGAGGTAGGGGCTTCAGCAAGGTAGGCAGCCCTGTGTCGTGACCACCCCGTAGGGCTGGGAATGTGGGTGGACAGTGAATGAATAGGCAGAGTGTGTCATGGGAGAAAGGCTTTCTCTCAATTATAATTTGCCAAAGGCTTGCCCAGGACCTATGAACATATTTAATCTCTGATGAAAGGTTAATGAACCTGGCACTATAAGCAGAAGATGGACATTTCTCCTACATGTTTAGTTCCTGTGGCGAAGAAAGATAGGATTTTGCAAGGTTTCTCCTCTGCCCCACCACACACACACACACACACACACACACACACACACACACACACAGCCACTGCGGATCTCTTTTGGTAATCTGTAATATCCTATAATATCTTTAAGTACCAATCTGATGTTAGCTGGATTCAGGCCCCAGCGTCACTGTATCTCTCCATCTTGGAAAGCAAATGAAGAAAAGCACAAACTTATTTGGTTTCTTAGGCAAGAATCTTTCAACCAGTCACCAGATGGGAGTGTCCTCCCAAATGTCCAGCTGTGGGCAGCGTCCTCCCAGCCTTTTCTTCATGAGACCCTTCCTTCTTTGTCCCTTTTCTCCATGAGTCTCCATTCACTCGTGGTGCTATGTGGCTCAAGAGGCCCTGTTTGATGAATAGACTGTTCTTGAGGTACTTGACTAGGAGGTGGGGAAGTAAAATATTACCTGGGTCTCCCCACCTATATCACCCGTCTTACACTGTTCTAACGATATTCTTCCACGGCTGGAGCGATGGCTTGGCGGTTAAGGTATTTAACTGCAAAGCCGAAGGATTCAGGTTTGATCCCCCAGGACCCCCATGAGCCAGATGCACAAGGCAGTGCATGCATTTGGAGTTCTTTTGCAGTGGCTGGAGGCCGCGAAACACTCATTTTCTCTCCCTCTCTCTAAATAAGTAAATAATTACTTTTTTAAAGAAGATATTATTCTTCCAGTTCCCTCCCACAAGCCAGTGGACTTCATAGGGAAAAGAAGAGGCTGGCCCATGACCTAAGGCCTCCCCAAGTGCAGAATGACTCAGCAAGGGAAGAGGAGGTTGGCATACGCAGCTTGGCCACTTATTGTCTGTGTGAAGTGAGCCACACTGGCCACTTCCTTGATTTTGGATTTCTTGTTTTAAAATAGAGGCTTGAGACAAGTCTAGCCTTCATCATGAGGCTGTGGTGAGGGTCCTGCCAGAGGGTAGATGAAAATAATTGTGTGTGTGTGTGTGTGTGTGTGTGTGTGTGTGTGTGTGTGTGAGAGAGAGAGAGAGAGAGAGAGAGAGAGAGAGAGAGAGAGAGAGAATGAGAATGGGAGGGGGGATACCTTCTTCTTCCAAGAAGGGTTAAAGGATGAAAGGAACATATTCCTTTCTTGGCTGTTTGGCACCTCCCTTGTGGGGCTGGATGGTTCAAGGAGATGGGGTGGTGCAGAGGAGTGGTCTCCCTAAGGTTGGAGCAGAATATAGCGGTCCGTGTGTCAGGAAGGGGAGCTTGGCCCTGAGTAGTCAGCCCCTGCTTGGTTTTCCAGATTGGCCACGCAGAGGCAAGGCCACGAGGGGGCCTCACGCCTCAAAGAGACCAATGGCCTTGAATGCTAAGGCTCCTGTGGCGGTGAGCCCTCATTGTCAACCCGGCTGGATTTGGAATCACCTCGGAGACACACCTCTGGGCATGTCTATGTGAAGGCATTTCCAGAGAGGTTTACCTGAGAAAGGGAGACCCACCATGAATGTGGGCAGCACCATCTCACGGGCTGGGGTCCTAGGCTGAATAGAAAAGGGGGAATCGGGGGGTGGGGGGAGAAGCTGGCTGAGCACCAATATTCCTTTCTCTCCACCTCCTGACTGCAAATGAAACGTGACTGGCGGCTTCGCCCTCCTGTTGCCACAGTTAGGGGTCCCCCCACCATCACGCCTTCCCCACTGTGATGGGTGGACCCCCAAAGCACGAGCCCAAAGAAACCCTTCCTTCCCGAGGCTGCTCTTGTGAGATATTTTGTCACAGCAAAGAGAAAAGTGACCTGTACGGGACCCGAGGACCTCGGGGTGGCTCTGGGAGCCAGTATCAAGCACAGCCAAAGCTGAATTTCCAGCTAGTCAGCAGGACGGGAGCTGACGTCAGGTTCAGTCGATTTAAAGAGGTGACTTTTTTTTTTTTTTTTTTTTTTTTTGCACACACAGTTTTATGGAATGAGAATTCCTTTCAGTACTTGCAAAAGCCTTCAGCTCGTTTCCTATGCAAACTCATTCCTGGTCACCCAGGAAGTCAGATGGCCAGGAATCCCTTCTCCTCATCCTTTATACTCACACATGCCAATGTCCCAAAGGCAGTCCTCCGCATATTTCTCAGTGGCTTAAGGGCAGTGGGCTTCTCCCAGGCTCTGCTGCATGGATGATTCACAACACTGGGTTTGAGGAACCACACACACCTGCCCCGTGGAGCAGCCAGTGAATAGTGCCAAGCGTGGGTTCCCTCCAGAACCCCGGAAATGGACTCTTAGGTTGCAAGGGGAGTGTCCAGGATTCGTGCTTTAACGACGCCCTCCATAAGCATCTTACACTCAAAGGAGGTTTGTTAAGCTTGGCTCTCTCAGCGAAAGGATAGGGACATTCCTGCTGGCACTTGAGAGGACAGATTTGCTGGGCAGTAGCAGATGACCACGGATGGCCATGACATTAATTCTGCCTTGCACCATGGACACAGACTTTCATGCCCAACTCCACTTACGAATATGAACTCAAGGGCAATGCCTGGGCCTGCCAACAGGTAACCACCTGGGCCCTTGAGAGTGACCCGCCGAATTTCACTGAAGGAACAAGTGCGTGTGCCCAGGCCTGCTCAGTACCTGACTGACAGCTTGAGGGTCGCGTCACCTCTAAGGCCCTTGGCACAGGCCACCCACATATGTGTCACGAGTACTTAATTTCTCTGTCAGTCTGCTCTCTGATAGGCATGTGTGACAGTACAAATTCATGACTAAGTTACACCAATAGCAAAATTATAACATATTAATAGCAACACAAGATCATAGAGATTTGGGAAGGCAACGGATCTTCCAGAACTTACAGGCTGTCATTGCTCGTGAGGTTGCCTAAAGTCTGTGCCTTCAGAATTTCAGTTACACTGCAGGGAGCGAGACCGGGGTTAGTTGCAGGGAATCATTTTCCAAGCAGAACTACTGCAAATGTTAAAATTGGCCCCCTAAGGTTGCCTGTAGCCTCCCTTCCTGAGAGACAGCGGTGGAGACGCGGCTGGTGGCGTGGGGAAGAAGGCTGTCTATAACAGTGGCTGCTACGAAAACTTCAGTCTCACCGTCGCTTGGCCACTGACATACACCCTTTGGCGTATCATAATACAATGAGGCCTTTGCAGAGGCCGCTGCTCCGATGTTACTGGAGGGCATCTTTCTGGAGGAGTGGCACTCACGGGTCAAGCCTAACAACGGCCCAGTGCCCGGCTGCTGCAGAGGACATAGTGATGCAGTCCTCTGCTTCACGAAGATCTGGGTGCAGTAGGCACTATGACAGGCCCCTGTATGGTATGAGACAGCCAGGGCAGAATCTCTTTGCCAACCTCTTGGGTATTTGCTGTGCTTGACAAACATACGATACGTCCACACACTGTCCATCAGACACTCTCTGGGAGGCGGCCCTCGTGTGGATGGTTGGAGGGGAGGTCAGATCTGGAGGAAGCTCTTGGGGAAACATGGACTAGCACTGGCCAGCACCAGGTCGGTGTCCAGTATAAATAGAATATGGCTGGGGAAGGGCTTCCTTCCTGGCCTTCTCAGTCACAGAGCAGCGGCGGCCTCCAGCCCACAGAGGGCGCCAACCTCCCCCCCGAGGTAGTGAGACCAGGCTAAGAGAATGCCCACCAAAACAGCCTGTTGAAAAAGAGGCAAGTCAACCCAGCTGGCCTCTGTTTCGTAGGCTGCAGCTGGCCATCTGCCCAGGTGACAGGAGACTGCTTCCTCCCTTCATCTCAGGCTGCCTCCCTTTACCTCTCTGTACAGCAGCTGAAATTCAAGCAGCAAAGTCCACGTGAGGCCCCTCATCTGCTTCCAGGACACTGTGGGTGAGGCCTTGTCACATCTCTGAGATGAAGTGTCTGGCCCCTCCTGTGAGGGTGGGTGACTGGCTTCTTCTTGGGTCTTTGCTCTGTGGGGTCTTCTCAGTTGACAATATGAACCCCCCCCTCCCCGGGAAGGCAGAGTTGTAAACACATGCTGATCCATGGACAGGGAGGTCTTGAGTTCCCCGGGCACAGGGCTTGGATGAGCCACCCGCGATTTCCTTAGTTCCTGTTCTGGTGCCCGAGTGTGGATTATGGAAAGAAGGTCGTACTTCCCAAAGTGGCAGAGCCTCCAACTTCCTCTGGGGCAGGAAGCGAGGGTCTGGGGGACAGAGGCAGCCAGCCCCAGCCCCCATCCCAGGCTTAGAGCTCTGCTGGAACTAGAGGCGAAGGTGGCTGCAGCCGGTGTACCTAGCTCTGACTGTTAGTAACTCAGCCACTGCCCCCTCCACCTTCCGCCCACCCTGCCCTTCTTCAGGGGGTGGGCAGGCAGTGGAGAGCTGAGCTATCTGGCAAGGATGGCACCATCTCCTTTTCGCACTCTACTTAGGCATTTTCCGCAGTACTGGTGAGGGGCAGGGGGTGCCTCAGTGGCCAGCTCATTGGAGGAAAGCCAAGGCATGTGCAGGGCCCCTTTCAAGGAGCTGGGGAGACTTGACCCTCTAGTTCTATGCCCAGCTAGCTTAGGCATGACACAGCCCTCGGGGAACCACGGAGGGGAGGGATGGGTATCTTTAGGTGGAGGATGCAGTGAAGGCCACTGGTAACTGGGATTTTCTTTCTTATTTAAAAAATAAAAAGGAGAAGCTGTGTTAACATGAGTAAATCCAGGTAGGTGTGGAGGAGGCGGGGTCCCGTCATGACTTTGGGGCAGGGTCCTCAGATGAGGCCCGAGGCCTGCACATTGTACTCTCGGTTCCTCTTCACTCTCCAGCTGATGAAGAAAAGCAGCAATGTGCCCAGCGCCTTGTAGCCCACCTGCAGGCCCAGGTACCTGTGTGAAGGGAAGAGACAGAAGTGGTGAAGGAGAGGGCTACTGTCCCAGGACCGGGGCCACCAGAAGGAGCAGCTTCTCACAGTGACTCGGGAAATGTGACCATCATCACTCAGGCAAGGATTAGTTACCACCCTGATGGGAATCACATTCCTCATTAATATATATTATAATTATAATAATATATTATTATAATTATTATAATATATAATATATTATTATAATTGTAATATATAATATATTATATGTAATATAATATATTTTATTATAGGTATATAATATTATATAATATATATTATTAATATATGTATTTTAAAATTTTCTATATATTTACGAGAGAGAGTGAAAGAGAGAATGGGCGCACCAAGGTCCTTAGCCACTGCAAATGAACTCCAGATGCACGCACCACCATGTGCACCTGGCTTACATGGGTCCTGGGGAATCGAACCTGGGTCCTTAGGCTTCCCAGGCAAACACTTTAATTGCTAAGCCTAGCTCTCCAGTCCACATTCCTCATTATTTTGACTCCAAAGAATATAAGCTTCCCAGGAAGTAGGCAGACATGGGCTGCAAGAATCCTCAGTGGTACCACCAAAGGCCAGTGGTGACACGGTAACCACGGCCAACCCTGGTGGATCTGTCTCTTCCCGCTGCCCCTTGTTGGGCTCTTGATGGCTTTTCCTGCACTCTTCATCTCTGGGCCCTTCAAGCCCATCTTCTCAGTGGCTTCTCAGCCGTGGAATGAGAGCGGCAGGCAGGGTGGCTGGAGGGGCAGCGCTCGGGGGCTGCGGCTGGGCCTGGCGCGTGGAGGTAGGTTGGGTCTCTGGCCCTGAACCTCAGCTGGGCTCCACGCTAGGTTAACCACCCGCTCTTCTGAGTGGTGACAGATCGCCAGCATCTTTTCATACCCATGGCCTCTTTCAGCTTCTAGCCACCCTCTTCCATTTAACAAACTTAATTGTTCCACCCGCTTGTGAGCCTATGGGGGCAGCCACGCCCCCAGGGTGCCAGCTCAGGGCGGACCCCGGGTTTCCTTACTTGAATAAGTCCCTATGGGCCTTCAAATGCTTCCCATGGTTGCTCCTGTTCGCTGTGCACAGCAGGCCTGCAGAGACGTGCCTGGCCCTCCCTCTGCAGCCTGACACCCCCACCCCCACCCCCGCCACCAGCCGCGGCCCTAGGGCCCGAGCTCCTGAACACACGTGTGAGCAGAATGGTCACCTGTTCCGGAGAGCATCGTTGTCGTAGTAGGCACAGGCACCTCGCCTCCCAGAGCACTGAAAGTTCCACCGGATGCAGGAGTAGTCGATGGTGAGGCCGTACAGGGCTGGGGATGGCAGCCAGGCTGGCAGCAGCAGGAAAGAGAGTTCAGAGAGCCGTGGTCACGGGAGCTGCCTGCGGCAGTACCTCCTCCCTCCCCAGCAACATACAACACCGAGCCACGGCTCACCCACGTGTGCGACCAACTTTGCTCCACCCTTGGAATCCCAGCAACCTGAGAAAGTAGGATAGCTGTTGGTGATGCCTGAAATCCCCTCTCGCTGGAAGGCTTAGGAGATCCAAAGGAATGTGGACCATCCTTTCAGAGCAAAATGAGTCACAGGGTCACCTTAATGTCAACTCAGACATGCAGCATGGTTCTCATGCCCAAGGGTAGCTCCAAGCAAAGCCTGGCTGTAGACAGCACCAACGTCCCAAGTCTTCACATGGTCCTAAGAGGTGGGTGAACTTGGCTCGTTCACTATTACATAGGCAGAAGGGCTCAGATGTGAATGAACCCCGACTGATTGACTGAAGTTTAAATCTTATGTTCTTGGATTAGACAACATCCTTGGAAACCTCTAGTGCCCTACCTTCTCATGGCCCCTAAATTCCCAGCATGAGTGGTGAGGCGTGGTCGAGTAGGTACAATGTGTGTGTTATTAGCTATTGAATATTCTGGATGGCCTCCTTGCCACGCTGTGTGTCATTATCTAAGTTCTAGGCAACCGCTGAGCTGGGGAGGACCTTGTCCAGGATTTATACTGAGCATGGCCCATCCCATTCTCAGAACTGCATTGCTGAGCCCAGCCTCCCAGACTATTCAGAGTCCTGTGAATGCCTGCTTCTTGAGATAAGAAAGAGGTAATATATCTCTGTGGTCACACCTGTGATCAAGAAACTTCCAGAAAGTTTCTCTACTCAGTCTCTGTTCACTGCCTAGTCTCCAGGTGGACAGGCAGGGGCTAGAAACTAGCCACAGGGACTGACCTCCAATGACACTCCCCTAAGTAGAAAATAAGTCAAGAGAAGTTTCCAGCAAAATCTCAGTGGTCATTGTAAACCTGTTGGAGCTTATAAACAGGAAATCATTTTATCTAGCCCAGAGTGGAACTGTGTTCTTGAATGATAAATGGAATTCCTCCAGGCCTGGATTTTCTAACTGTAATCCCACATCGAATTCTTTGAGTACAAATGGAGCTTTGAGCTGTGGGACAGTGATCATTCCCAAAGTCACTGAAAGATGCAGGGCAAAGCACCTCTGGTTATACTGAAGGGGGGGGGCAATACAAGGGCTCCTTCCCAAGTGGGGCTTTAGATCAAGTTATAAATGAACTAAGGATAATTTTATAAATGAAAACAAGGAGCTGTGGTGAAAGTATAGCCTCCTCCAGGAGGACAACATACCCTATGTCCTCTGTGTGGACCCTTCTCAGAGGGATGAAGTCTGAAGGAGCTTGAGAGCCATACCACAGTAAGCCACCAGGACAAGAGAGGCAAGCAGCCTGAGACAAGAACTCCCAGTGCAAATGCTGATTCAAACTGGATCCTGCGAGGGCTCTGGCTCAGCTGACCTCCCCCACCCCACCCCCAGTGGGGACATGGTGGCACACCCTTTGTGATAGTCATCTCTACTGTCAGTTTGGTGGGATCTAGAATTATCTGGGAGACAAATCTCTATGCACGTCCATGAGGAAGTTTCTAGATTAGGTGAGTTGAGGTCGGAAGACCCATGCTAACTATGGCAGCATTATTGAATGGGCTGGAATCCTGGACTGAGTAAGGAGACAGCGCACTGAGCATCGGCGTGCATGCCTCTCTGCTTCTGACTGCAGATGTAATGTGACCAGCTACTTCCTGCTCCAGCCACCAGGCCTTCCTCACCATGATGGACTGCATTCCCTTGAACTTCTCCCCTGAAGCTGTTCTTGTCAGGTATTTGGTCACAGCAACAAGAAAAAACAACTCATACCCCTTACAAGGAAAACGGAAGTCACTGCAGGGTTAAGATGTGACCTGGACCCCTGAGCGATAAAGAAATTATTACTTAGTAGCTAGCTGTTACTTAGTAGGTACCAGGGCAGGCTCCACAGGGATTTTAATGACGTCTATAAAGTACTGTGATAGTAACTTAAAATCCCTCTCTCCAAATTGCCCACGGTGGCTGTCTGCACTAGGTCCTGAGTTCAAACGGCCTCAGTTGAACCCAGTCTGTTTACTTCTATTTCTAGATATCTCCATACTGGTCCCATGTGTTGCATGGAATGCATAGATGCGTCAAGAAATGACAGCCCAGTGTGGTAGGTTGGGAAAGGACTTGCAGGGTGTGTCGCCACACACGCTGCCCGGCACACACCTCCAGGGAGCTCAGGATGCCTCCTCCTAACCCCAGGCAGCTCTCCCTAGCTGTGGGGCTCTGGCAATCGTGTAAGCACAACCTGGTGGTCTCTGGCTTGCTTGGGAACAGGTGTGTGTGTGGGGTCACAGGCAGAGGACCACCCCCCCCCCCACACACACACAAAGAAGAAACATTTGCTGGCTCGCAGTAGGAGGAGTGTAATTTGGAAAATGGGAAGGAAGCCAGGCTCAGTCAGTTGCTGCTCCTGGGACAGGAATGCAAGGTTTTGTTTCCTATGGCAAATTCTTGGAGAAAGATTTAAAAACACCCGCTTTTAACCCCGTCTTGGGTATGGTCAGCTGTGTCCACACTCTTCTTTTTCATAACTTTGTGTGGAGAAAATGCCATAGGTGGAGTCTTTCCTGACCTCAGGGAAATTTTCCCCCATAGGGGTTAGCATCTGCTGTTCATTATAGGCGCTCCTTTGTATGGCAGGGATGACATGGGACTTCCCCCAACTCTGTCACAGCTCCATAGCTTTTGGATGCCCACATTCCAGGGCCTCCACTTGGAAGGGGGAAGGGGATGTTGGACACCTACCCAGCAAGCGCATCAGCAAGAACTGTACCCCAATGGCAAAGGACTTCTCATCCTGGTTCACCACGCTGGAAAGGAAAGCAAGCCGTCAGCAGTGGGAGGATTCCGGGCTGCACCCTTGCCTGGTGGGCCAGCCAAACTCAGAGCAGGTCAGAACCAGCTGGCGCTCCTGCTGTGCCCGTGGTTCTCCGAGCACAATCCTCGGACCAGCAGCACCCTCTGGGCCAACTAGTATCAGAATGCAGATTCTCAGGCCCCACATCTAACACGCGGATGTGGCAAGAAGAGACAGAAAGTCTGGAAGCGGTGCCCGGCGATTTGTGTTCACCCAAGCCCTCTAGGAGATTCTGAGGTCAGCTCAAGTTCAGAATCACTAGCCCGTATGATTGTCAGGGCTGTCTAGGCCCACTTGAAGAGAAGGTGGGTAGGAGAGAAAGGAAATGGAGAAGATCTGGTAGGATGCTGCAACAGCAGGTCTGAACACCTCTGTCCAATATCTTGTACCAGGAAAAGGTGGCCTTGGCTTAATGAGAGCCGCTGGGCTGTCCGCTTTTGGGTGCTTCTGAAGGAATGTGCTGCTGGGGGCCAGCTTTGAGGGGTGGGACCTGGGCAGCAGCATAGGACACCACCCTCAGGAAGGCCCATCTTTGCTCTACAGTCTGATAGGAAATTCTTTTTGCTTTTTTTTTTTTAAGGTAGGGTCTCATTCTAGCCCAGGTTGACCTGGAATTCACTATGTCATCTCAGGCTGGCCTCAGACTCACAGCAATCCTCCTACCTCTGCTACCCAGGTGCCACTATGCCCAGCAAAACTCTATTTCTTTATTTTATTTTTATTTTTTGGTTTTTCGAGGTAGGGTCTCACTGTGGCTCAGGCTGACCTGGAATTCACTATGTAGTCTCAGGGTGGCCTCGAACTCACGGCGATCCTCCTACCTCTGCCTCCCGAGTGCTGGGATTAAAGGCATGCGCCACCACGCCTGGCTTTATTTATTTATTTTTGCAAGCAAAGAGAAACAGAGAGGAGAGAGAGAATGAGAATGGGAGTACTAGGGCCTCCAGCTGCTGCAAACGAATACCAGGTACTGGGGAATTGAACCTCAGTTATCAGGCTTAAGTGCCTTAGCCATTGAGCAATCTTTCCAGCCATTGTTTTTGGCGTGTGTGTGTGTGTGTGTGTGTGTGTGTGTGTGTGTGTGTACATACGGAGGCCAAGGGACAACCTTGCGTGTCATCCTCAGGAATGATATTCTCCTCTTTTTGAGACGGTCTCTCATTGGCCTGCAGTCCACCACTGTGCTACACTGGCTGTCCAGCAAGCCCAGGGACCCTCTTGTCTCCACCTCCCTGGTGCTGGGATTACACACACCACTGCCCGGGACATCTTCAAATGGGTTCTAGGGAACTCAGGCCCTCAAGCATTTTACTGACTTGAGTCATCTCCCCGACCTGCAATGTGAAATTCATAATGTACAAGCCAGGGGCTTTATGTTTTCAGTTTTACCAAATTCTGCAGATTTTGCATCTGGTTCTGCTGCCATACTCCCTCCTTCAAGAGGAGGGGTACGTCTGAGCAAGCTAGGAGGTTCTGCAAGTGGTAGAGAGACCTGCCATTCCCAGCTGTGCAGTGGCCCAGGGAAGGGGACATCCTCACGTGGATGAGGAGCCGGGGGCGGTGGCCAAGACACCTGCTGTGGGACTGGACTCCAAGCCCTCTGTGTTCTCAGCACACACGCGCCTGGGTACCTGCTATTGCAAAAAATCAGCTGGAGCCGATGGGAGCGTGAGGAAGCGAGTAGTTACCTTCAGACCTCTGTACGCTGCCAAAGCCTGCTAGCGAAATGGAAGAGGGGTCTTCTTCCAGACCCCCCGAAGGATGGCCCCGTGCACGGACGCTCCCTGGGGTACAGGTGAGGAAAAGAGGTGCCAGTGGGGGGACCCCAATGGAAAGTGCCTTGAATCTCCATCAAATGGGCACTCTTTCTGTTCCTAGAGATCGCCCTACTGGTCCAACCCACAATGGATGCTGGTGATGGCCATCTTTATTGTCAGTTTATGAGGTGTAGAGTCATGTGGGCGACAGACCTCTGGGTGTGTCTGTGATGGTGTTTCCAGAGAAGTTTAACTGAGGCGGGAAGACCCACCCTGAAGGTAGATAGCACCATGTTGTGAGCTGGGGTCCCAGACTCGTGGAAAGGAGAAAAACAAGCTGAACGATCATCTTTCTGTGCTTCCTTATGGTCCCCGATGTGACCAGCTGCCTCAATGCTCCTGTTACCACAGCTGGGCTCACCCTTGCGTTCTCATCATGAGAGCCAGAGCAAACTCTTCATTCCTTAAATTACAGGTATTATATCACAGTAATGTGAATTGCATAGTAGCACCCCCCCACACACACCCCATCTTTGCTGTACCTTTGGCTTCCAAATTTTCAGCTGACACTTGGTCACTTCAGTGTGGCTTTTCATTGAGAGATCCTGGACCCCTTCTGGCCACTCCCTCATTTGATCCTGAATTGATGCCGTCTCTGCCCACTCCCTCTGCCCACAGTTTTGCTCCCTGTGATGATTAATCTTGTCAACTTGATGTGACTTAGAATCACCATGGAAACAAATATCTGGACATGTCTGTGAGAGATTTTCTAGATGTAGTTTGTTTCTCTTTATTTATTTATTCACTCACGAGAGAAAGATGGAGAGAAAGAGAATGAGGAACCCAGGGCCTCTTGGCACTTCCAGTGGACTCCAGACACATGTACCACTTTGTGCATCTGGATTTATATGGGTATTGAGGAGTTGAACCTGGGCCAGCAGGTTTTTGCAAACACATGCCTTTAACCACTGAGCAATCTTCCCAGCCCTGGATTAGGTCATTTAAGTACAGAGACCTGACCCAAAAGATTGTTCCATGCGCTGGGGCCTTGGACTATATAAAGAGGAGAAAACTAGCTGAGCACCAGCATTTCCCCATCTCCCCCCCCCCCCCCCGGTCTCTGCTTCATGACTTTGCACTGAATGTGACAGGTACTTAGTGTTTCAGATGCCTTTCCTTACCCGCCATGCTGAACTGTGGCCCGGAACTATAAGCTGACATAAACACTTCCTTTCTTTAGGTGTTTTAATCAGCAATGAGAAAAGTAAGGAATATACTTCCAGTAGTCTCTGGCCCAAACTGGGGCCAGGATTGATGCCTGGCGTGACTATGGAGTCTTCTTCTTTACAGGAAATAGAGCCTGTTCCATCTCCTCTTCCTGTACATCTTGAGATCCTAAGGTCTTCTCTCCAGCTCCCCTCTAGACCCTGACCAGGCTTGTAAAAGAGAGGTTTTCTAGCAAAGACTGATAGAAATGACACTGCTCGGGCTGGAGGAATGGCTTAGTCATTAAGGTGCTTGCCTGCAAAGCCAGAGGACCCAGGTTTGATTCCCCAGCACCCACATATGCCAGAAGCACAAGGTGGTGCATGCATTTGGAGTTCATTTGCCATGGCTGGAGGCCTTGGTGTGTCCATTCCATCCCTCTCCCTCTCTCCCTCCCTCTCTCTATCGCTCTCTCAAAAACAAATAAATGAAGGGGGGAGGGTACTTAATAGGTTGATATTGTATATATGTAAGTACAATGATTGAGATGGGGAGGTAATATGATGGAGAATGGAATTTCAAAGGGGAAAGTGTCGGGGGCGAGGGAGGGAATTACCATGGGATTTTTTTTTTTATAATCATGGAAAATGTTAATAAAAATAAAAAAAGGGCTGGAGAGATGGCGTAGCGGTTAAGCGCTCGCCTATGAAGCCTATGGACCCCGGTTCGAGGCTCGGTTCCCCAGGTCCCACGTTAGCCAGATGCACAAGGGGGCGCACGCGTCTGGAGTTCGTTTGCAGTGGCTGGAAGCCCTGGCGCGCCCATTCTCTCTCTCTCCCTCTGTCTGTCTTTCTCTCTGTCTGTTGCTCTCAAATAAATAAATAAAAAAAATTTAAAAAAAAATTAAAAAATTAAAAAAATAAAATAGCTTTAGTGAATAAAAGAATAAATAAATGAAAATGTTTTTTAAAAAATAAATGACGCTTTTCTTTAAGACTTGGGAAGGTGATTTGCTAAGGCCTTGCTGTTCAGGGACTTGTCAATCAGATTTACTTACCCTGTCCTTTCTTCCTCTTCAGCGACTTAAGCAGATTTATCTGAAGGTCTGAAGGCCCACTAAGGTCCAACTGACTCAGGGCGCAACAAGGCAACCTCTCTGCAGTGCCTTAAGTGAGAGTGCCATCCTTGGTATATGCACAGGATGGGGAGCAGCGGAGAAGCCCGTGGTGGTGGTGCTGGGGCAGGCACCGTGCCGTGGGCTCTGCGTATCCCCTGGACATCTGGCTGAGTGTTCAGAGACCCCACACTCCTGACTGCTGTGCTCCTGGACCACTTCGGGGCTGTGGTTTCGGAGCACCTGAGCTGGAGTCTAGAAACAGAGCAGCGTGCTCGGTGCCCTTTGTGTGCGCGGTGGCTCTCTCAGGCTGGTTCTCAGACGTGACGTGAGCCCGCTGCACACAAGTCACACACTTGGGTCTCCATGTCACCTCTGTAGGATTCGGAGGGCAAGGATGACTGATATTGCTTTCTGCTCTAATGAAGCCCTTTGTTTCTGATCCAAGACTTTCCTATCTTCTGCCAGCATCCTTGGAACTGTAATAGTGGCAGGAGCTGAGCAGATACAGGCTAACCTACCAGTGAACTGGCCTGTAAGTAAGCTAAAATCCCAGGGACTGTTGATTCATTCTCTCTCTCTCTCACTCTCCTTTTCTTTCTTTTTCAGCACCGGAGATCAAACATAGAGCTTGGCACATGCTAAACAAGTACTCTGACTTACATTCCTGGCCCAGCAACTCGCTGTTTCTGGCTCTTTCTCATTTCTTTGCCTTCTGGGGAAAGTAGTCTTAAGCATTTCACTAGCTGTTAATATTATTATTGTTTGTTCAACAGTGGTAGTTAACCAGCATGGAGATCGATCGATCGATCTATCTATCTATCTATCTATCTATCTATCTATCTATCTATCTATCTGGCATCTACTTCTCTTTATTGCTTTCTATCTCTCTCATTTCTATCTCTATATAAAGATAGATAGTCATGGGGGCTGGAGAGATGACTTAGCAATTAAGGCACTTGCCTGGAAAGCAAAATGACACAGGTTTGATTCCCCAGGACCCACATAAGCCAGATGCACAAGGTGCCACATGCATCAGCAGTTCATTTGCAGTGGCAGGAGGACCTGGCGTATCCTTTCTCTCTCTCTCTGAAATAAATACAAATATTAAAAAAAAAAAAGACAGATAAGAGTCATGTAATGAGCCCAGGCTGGCTTGGAACTCAAGGATGGCCTTGAACTCCTGATCCTCCTGCCTCCTCCTCTGAATTGCTGGTGTTACCGTGTACCGCCGTCACTCCCAGCAGAACGCCTTGTATTTACACAGCAACTGACCACATAGTGCTGACACTAATCCTCTGAGGTGGAAAAGCATTGTGCCCACTTCATACGTGAGGAAATAGGCTCAGTGAGGTCAGGCAGCACCCAGGGCACTCCGGGAGTGTGTGGCGGAGCCGGCACTTTTATGCTGACTCCTCAGTTCCACATCTTGCGTTTCTCCCTGTCTGCTTCCAAGGTGAGCAGACGGGGCCAGGAGGGCGGGCAGGCAATGAGCCAGGCGGGGAAGTGAACTTGGGTGAGATGCTGTTTTCTTCTTTGCAGAGGGAGGTTAGAGAGAGAGAGACTCCCTATAAAATCTGGGGGTCATTTGAGTGCCAGCTATAACTACGCACCTCCTTTGTCCTCATCCTAACTGGCCTGGCCCTTCTGACCTGAGCAATAGGTCCTGTTCTCTAGCCTCCTGGGATTTTCTCATTTTTTTGTCTGTTTCTATAGCTGTTTATGCATCTTACTGAATTCTCTTCTTTCTTCTCAGTTCTTTTTCTTTTTCTTCTTTTTTTTTGCATATGCATGGACACACATATGTGAATGACTAGTGTGCATGTGTGTGTGTGTTCACAGACCTGTCTTTGGTTCAATGCTCTAGTATGTCTGAAATGAAATTCTATTTTCATACATGGACGAGTGTGTATGCATGTACACTGAAATGAGATTCTGTTTTCATACGTGCATGTGTGTGTATGCGTGTACACTGAAATGAGATTCTGTTTTCATACGTGCACGTGTGTGTATGCGTGTACACTGAAATGAGATTCTATTTTCATACGTGCACGTGTGTGTATGTGTGTACAGGTGGAGGCCAGAGGACATCCTTTCTCTCTCTGTCATCCTCAGAAACGCTATCTGTCTCCTTTGCGACAAGATCTCTCATTGGCTTACAGCGCACCAATTAGGCTAGAAGAGCTGGCCAGTGAGCTGCAGGCAATCCTCCTGTCTCTGTCTTCCCAGTGCTGTGATTACAGACCTGCACTCCCACACCCAGCATTTGACGTGGGCACTCAGGATCAGACTCAGGTCTTCATGCTTGCAAGGACCCACGTTAGCCAGATGCACAAAGGGGGCGCATGCATCTGGAGTTCGTTTGCAGAGGCTGGAGGCCCTGGCATGCCCTTTCTATCTCTCTCTCTTTCAAATAAATAAATATATTTTTTTAAAAAAGATTTAATGAAAGCCGGGTGTGGTAGCACATGTCTTTAATCCCAGCACTCAGGAGGCAGAGGTAGGAGGATTGCTGTGAGTTTAAGGCTACCCTGAGAATACAGAGTTAATTCCAGGTCAGCCTGGGCTAGAGTGAGACCCTACCTCGAAAAACACAGCAGCCTTGAATAAATAAATAAATAAATATATACATATGTGTATATGTGTGTATATATATATATACATATATACATACATACATACATATATGTGTGTGTATATATATATATATTTTTTTAAGGGGCTGGAGAGATTGCTTAGTGGTTAAGGTGCATGCTTGCAAAGCCTAAGGACCCAGGTTCAATTCTCCAGGTCCCACATAAGCCAGAAACATATGGTGGTGCATGCATCTGGAGTTCATTTGCAGTGGCTGGAGGCCCTAGCACACCCATTGTCTCTCACACACAATCTCTCTCTCTCTGTGTGTCTCTAATAAATAAAAAGAAATCTAGCTGGGCGTGGTGGCACACGCCGGGAGGCAGAGGTGGGAGATAGGAGGGTCACCCTGAGTTCGAGGCCACCCTGTGACTACATAGTAAATTCCAGGTCAGCCTGGGCTAGAGTGAGACCCTACCTCAAAAAAAAAAAAAAAATTAAAGCAAATCAATCTGTAGAGCATTTCTATAATGTGGAGCCAAGTAGCGTGCCTTCAGCTTGAGGCTCAGCCCTTCGCTGCCATCCTGGGCTACAGTTTTAACTTGTTTTGTGCAGAATGGCGGTGCCGGCAGGACGTGAGTCACATGGGGCCTGGGGGAGCGGGCAAGGTCGCCCAGCGTGGAGCTCAGCAAAGGGCCTGGGGCCACTGCCTTCAGGACGGTGCCGCCACGTTACCCCAGGGAGCTTGCAGGTTGTCGTGCAAGGACTCTGAGGGACGAGGGAGGGAAGAGAGAGACTAGAAGAAGCCCGCAGGATGCAAAGTCAAAGGAGGTGTGCAGAAACAGCGGCCCAGCCACTGCCCAGAGAAACACTCACCGCAGCACCATCATGTAAAGCGGGTTGTGGGAGGTGCAGGCTATGAGCGCCACGAAGGAGATGAGCAAGGTGGCCGGAAGCAGGAAGTGGGCGCAGGGCACGGGGCACGCTCCCGTCTTCGCCGAAGCTGATCCCCCGGCCACGCAGCTGCAATTCAAATATATCTTCCAAAGAAACGGGAGGACAAAAGGGAAAATGGGTCATGACATCGCCTGCGCACACTTCCGACACTCATAACCGGCTCTTGCCACAGTCTTGCTGGGTTTTTTTGTCCCTTTGTCTTCCGGGTTCACAGGGAAGAAAGGTCGGCTTGGATTTGGGTGGCTGAAGTGAACACATGAGGATTTCAAGATGCCTTAAGGTGTCCCACCTCTCTTGTGCTTTGGGCAATGGAAATCATCTCCAAGAACCTCACTGTCCCGCTGTGGGCTGGGCTCCTGTAGTTACCTCCACATTCTGGATGCTCACAATCCCTCCCCCCACCCCCACTCCAGGTAAAGTGTTCTCAGCTTGGAGCACGGGGCGTGGGAGGGCTCTCCCCTGGGCCAGGCCGCCCTGTGCCATCGGGGGTGCCTACGCAGGCTGTGCCAGTGTGTGGAGGAAGAGGGAAGAACGTGGAGTCCCCTGGTGTCTGCATCTGCGGGGCCTCGGTGGGCCCTTCCCATCTGGGAAGAGACCTTCTGGGGGACTCCAGAGCAGACTCCTGCCTTAGGTGTGCAAACGTGTGCAGCTCAGTATTACTGCACAGCTTACTTAGGGGTCCCCTGCTTGTCTTTACCTTCCTTCCTGAAGCCTCTGATTGTCATGTAAGTCTCCTAGCCGTTAGAGAGCAATATTGGAACTAGAGAGGTACAGGGCGCTTCTTGCTGCCGGTGTAGGAAGGATGGCTCCTCTCTATACTGGCCCCCACGACCCTCAGAAGCATGCAATGTCCAATAGTGCTGTGGTGTGGATTTTTAAATACGAGAGTATTTTCTTTATAATTGACTATTTTTTTATTGTTATCAGGATAATGGCTCTTTATTTTGATGTGCTTGTGCTGTTATTGGAAGCTTGTCAAGATTATTCCTGGAAGTAGAAGAGCCAGAGGTAAGTAAATAAAGATAAGAAAACCATAGAAGCCACCTGACTCCTCCAGTTTGAAGGTAATAAGGGGGCGTCTGGTCTCAGCTCCTCACTCCTTTGAGAGCCACACCCCTTTGTCCATCGAGGTGGCTGGGAAGCAGCCTTGCTCTGTCTCCTCTGAGGAGGTGGAAAAAAAGGGGCTAGCCTGGCCCGTGCCTTCTGCACAGGCGCATTTCTCGTGTTAGGGCAGCCTGTGGTCAGAAAGTAAACTTCCTGTCGCTCTCAAGGGGAAGATCATGTTAAGTCCTAAGTCTGGGCTGCCAGGCTTTGGCCCCTGCTGGGCGTGACACTCCTTACTCAGCATCTACCCAGCCTTTTCTGTCTTCCCACAGTTGGCACCGTGCATCCGTATCTGGACCCTCACACCTCACCCGCTCTCCCCGCACCTTAAACGATTTGCTCCCAGGTTTGCGACAGAATTCTTTCAGGTCCAAGTCACCTCATGGAGGCTCCCAGACACTCTGTCCCCTCTGTCTTTGACATCTATCTTGTGAATGAACTGGAAGTAAAGTGTAAAAGTGGGACCTCGTGTGACGGGCCCACCACCCCATCCTTGGTGCCATGGCTGGACCCAGTGTTTTCTATGTGCTGATCTCAGAAGGGTTGGCACGACTGCACTCACAGACAGACAGCTGGACGGGGCCTCTCCAAATAAGCACAGGGAATATGAGCTTCCCAGATGGGAAGGCTGGGGACTGGGAGATATACGGCCTCAAATATAAGTGTCCCAGATGAGGCAGGGCTCTTGCTTCTAGCTCCAGATCGATCCCATAACTAGTTGGGTGGCTTCAGAGCTGAAGGACGGACGCACACTTCCTTGAAACTGCCACTCCTAGCTCGGATCTTCCAGGTTCGTGTCGTAGAGGCCCTCTGCTCCTTATTTATCTGGGGCCAGTCTACATGGGTCTGCAATATGGCCAGAGCCCAAGACCTGGAGGTGCCACTTGGGATCAAGAGGGACAAGGCTCCAAGATCTCAACTAAGGGTGAGTGCTTGGCTCAAAGTTAATGATTTGTCTTTGAGGGTACACACTTGAGCCCCAAGAGCCTGCAAGGCTCCTTTTATCCCCGGCGCCCTAGCTGCCCTTACCACTTGCTTGGAGGCTATAGTGCTCATGTTGATGTCACGGCAGCCAGCGTGGCAAGGGGAGAGGTACTCGACTCCATTGTCTCCGCAGACTGGGTGGAAGATGGAATCCGGGCAGGAGCAGTTCCTGCGGCAGGCAAGAGGCTGCGGATGTATAGAACTTGATGTGCTGCCAGCAAAACAGGAAGCGAGGAATCAAACAAAGCAAGACCAAGCAACCACTCTATACTCCAGCCCAGCGTGAGTTCCTGGCCTGGCTGACGAGCCTGTGTGCCTCTGTTTGTCTTGGGCTGGTGCCACCCTGGGATCTGAGCTGCGCTTATGGGCGCCAACGGGGACTCTGCCACTGTTCGGGAGTCATGACCTTTTCCATTTCTTCTAACGCTTGGAGCCCAAACCCACCAATTACCCAGTTGGAAAGGTCTGGTCAGCAACCCCCACCCCTTGGCCACTGTCGGAGTCAATGACCAATTAGCCAAGACTGTGCTGAGAGAAAGGGCAAGAGGCGACAAGCAAGTTACAGGCAATATTCACTCTCCATCCTTTCAAAGATGGGCTCGGGCTGGGGGGCTAGTGCCCAAGACGCCTGGAGGCAACAGGGGCTTTCACTGGCTGCCCAGCTCCTGAACAGTGTGGACATTTACTTATCTGGGTCATTCCATTCTCCTGGCCTTCACCCAAGGGGCTTTCACTGGCCGCCCTTACTGATCTTCGTTGTGACAAGGGCTGCCAAACCACAGTCCAGAGCTGGGATAGAATGCTGCTACCAGTGAGCCGCGGACATTTATGGGGTGCCTCGTGTGCCAGACGCAACACCGTCGCCACAGTAAGTCTACAATTAATTATGCATCTTATACAGACGAGCAAAGTGAAGTTTAGATAAGTAACTTCCCCGGCGTGGTAAAGACCACAAGAGCTGGAAGTCGGGAGGCTGATGAGAAACAGGGACTGGAGGCTAAACCCCCAATGGAAACCTCTGAAAAGTTCTGAAGGCTTCTGGGTTTCTCTCGGCCCACAGCTAGCCTGCAGAACGGTAGTATGTCCCTCATTCCGAGCAACCTTTCCTTCCCTCATATCCCCCACCCCCTCCTTCACACAAGAAGTTATTTCAGCCTCTTCTTTTGGACTTCGCCCAAGATGGTTGTCATATTTGGAGGTATAGCTGCTAAAGAGAAAGAGAAAACACCAAGGCCAAAAGGCCCAGTGTCCAAGAAAAAAAAAAAAATCATTAGGCAAAGACCTAAAGACGAGGTTGTTTCAAGATAGAGCCCCAGGTGGGGTGGGGAGGGGGGAAGAGCATGCTCCTCGCTCACAAGACTCTAAATGTCCCCTGACTCCAAACTTACAGCCCGTGTGCCTTTATGCAAAATGGACAGGTACGCTTCACCTGCCCTCCTCTTGAAGGCTTCCATCACTTTCATTGTTTGGCTCCAAGTCTTTTCAGCTCTCCGCTCATCTTTCTTCAACAGCTCAATGAGATTCTGTAATTATAGCTGATCTCGAGCTGGTGATAGACATAGCTTTCTTTCTTTTTTTTTTTTTTTTCCCCTGGTTCCCAGGGCCTGTGTTCATCCTGAAACCAAGCTAATTCCTTTTTGGTGCTTCTTACAAACCAGAACCCTAACCCTGGCTCCTGGCTGATGACACCTCACACTGGAACGTGGTCTTTGAGAGCCTGGCTTCCTATGCTGCCGCCTAGTGGTCAGATCAGAACGAACCGATCAGAGGGGAGAGAAGACAGAAGGGGAGCCAGGTCCAGGCTCTTCTTACAGGCATACCTGGGAGGTGGGTAGACTTCAGCCACAGCCGGGGTGGAGCACCCCATGAAGAAGAGAGGGGCGCAAAGGATCATGGAGATGGTCATGATAGTGGCAGCCACGCGGGGGATGGTTTGCAAGGAGAAAACGAAACGTTTCATGAGGATTCCTCCAAACAGCATGCCCAAGGCTGCAGCTGGCAGGTTCACAGCACCTACGGATGGCGAGAAGGAGCTAATCTGGGTGCACAGCCTGGGCCTTCTGCTCCGGAATGGAGTGTGGCTCTGTGAAAGAATACTGGATATGATAACTGTGAGTAACTGATTATCAAGCATTGGCTGTCAACCAGGAGCATCTACAGAGTTATTTTCACTACCACATTTCCCTGCCTGTGAAAACAAACAAACAAAGCAGTCAGCTAAGCATGGTGGTACACAGCTATTATCCTAGCACTTGGGGAGTGGAAGCAGGAGGATCAGGAGCTCAAGTTCATCTTTAACTCTAGAGCAAGTTCAAGACCGGCCTGGGCCACATGAGACTCTGTCTTAAAAAAAAAAAAAGCAACCGAGCAAGGTGGTGCACGCCTTTAATCCTAGCACTCGGGAGGCAGAGGTAGGAGGATTACCAGGAGTTCAAGGCCAGCCTGAGAATACATAGTGAATTCCAGGTCAGCTTGGGCTAGAGTGAGACCCTACCTTGAAAAAACAAACAATAACAACAACAACAAAAAAAACCCAAAAAAAATCAACACAGGCTGGTGAGATGCCTTAGTGGTCAAGGCACTTGCCTGTGAAATCTAAGGACCCAGGTTTGATTCCCCAGTACCCAAGTAAGCCAGATGCACAAGGGGTTTATTTGCAGTGGCTAGAGACTCTGCCACACCCACTCTCTCCTCTGTCTCTATGCCTCTTACTCTCTATCTCAAATAAATAAAATTTTAAAAAAATCAACAAAAGAATAAAGAAGTAGTGCCCTTGCAGGGCAAGGGGTGTGGGTTGAATGTGGATTTATTAAGCACGTTTCATTACCTCACTGCATCCTCACCGTGACCACAGGGAGTTTGCAAGGCAAACGTAGTGACCCTGATCAATCAGTGACTGAAGACCAGAGGAGGGAGGTCGTATCTAAAGGGCACACGGGAGTCCGGGGTGTGGAGGTGGGGGAGGGAACAGGAGAGTCACTCCCAATTCTCACGCCCTGAATGATTACTTTGTGAAATCCACATGGTCAAGTTCAAGTTCACCCATGAATTGGGCCCAGCCAACCACCTAAGCACTTGATGAGTCCATTATCCACCTCCACTGAAAAAAACAAGCACTGATGCTGCTTGCCCCATAGAAGCTCTGAGCACATGGACCTGGCCAGGTTATTGTATAAAGCTCTCCAGAGGAGCCTGAAGTGTGGAGAGGTTGAGACTCCCTGGCCCACCCTCTCTTAACCAAAGCAAACACATTCAAGTTCCTGGAGAAGAATGAAAAAAAAAAAATCAAAAACCCAGCAGCTGTTGGTGTTTGTCTGCCGCAAACTCCACCTTCCCTCTCTCCTCCATCGCCCCCGATGATGTTAGCCGGGAAGGTGGCAGACTCCCACCCCCTTGATGGGAAGGAAGGCAGCAGCCTCCAGCCTCCACCCACTCCTGAACAGAAGAATAGGACTCCGAGAGATCTGCCAAGAACATTCTAGACTGCCAACCAGGAAAAATGTCCTTAAAATTCTTTCTTCTGGGCAAGCCCTCCTATCTCCTGTGTGCGTCCGGTCTGGGCTTGGGCTGTCCCCTTGGTTGGACGACATGGTGCCCTGCCCCGCCTTAGGCCTTGGGCACCACCGCCCAGACCCTGCGCCTACCGATGAGGAAGTTGGCGTAGGCTGCTGAGGCACCATATTGTTTCTCCAGGAACTTGTTGAGGAAAGTGGAGAGGCCGGCGATGACGGAGGAGAAGTTGCACTGGGCAAGGACCACCAGCATGAAGAGCGGGTTGATCAGAAGCCTCAGGAAGATGCGGGGGAAGCCTGCAAAGCAAACGGCGCTCAGGAGACAGGCTTTGGTGGGGGAGTCAGTGGTTAGCGACAGAGCAGCCACTCCCCTGCCTCCTACCTCCAGGCAAGCCTCCTGTCCTCAGGGCAGAATCAGAGGCACCCAGACACACACACACACACACACACACACACACACACACACACACCAGTCAGTCCAGGGGCCTCCACTCGCCATTCTCATGGAGCTGACTGAAATGAAGATGTGCCTCAAAGAAATCTGGTAGCTGGCAAATAGAAATAAGGCTTACACTGGAAACAGTCTCCTCCCACAGATGCCACTTCCAAAGGAAAGGACTGGAGGAAATGGAAGTGGGGGGCCAGATCATGTAGATGGGGTGGGGACTGACTCTGAATTCAATTCTATTGCTAACCTGCAAAGAACTAACTAGTTACCAGGGTCCTTGGCAGAAGCCCTCCAAAGCTGAGGTGAGCTGGGAGGTGAGGCAGTTACCGCCTACTTCTACTGCCCTTTACTGTCCCCCGCACCCCCGGCCACCCTCACCCAGGGCCTCTGGGCTGGTCAGTTACGTTTAATGAAATCCATCAGCGAGCTTTTCGAGTTGATCTCCATCCTCCTTGCCTCGTCTGCTATGCCAGGAGACCTCTGGATGCAGAAAAGGGAATTCCTTGTTGATGGTCCATCCCCCGGCCTTGGGGCTCTGTGTCTCAGTGGCTCAAGGTAGCGTGTGTGTATGGGAAGACATCAAGAGAGGGCACTCTTACAGCAAATGCCACCTGTATTTCAATGAACCCAGTGCCTTGGCTGGGGACCAGAATGCATCTGGGCCAATTCCTCCCATGGTTCCTATGGGCAGATTAGTTCATATCTGACTTCTGTGTGACTGATGCCAAAGTGCCTTCCTGGATCCAACTTGTGGTCTATATGTCACCACTATACTTCTTTCTTGAATTTGCATTGTAGGGGACACTGGTTTCTAGGACATTGGTGGGGGAGGGTTGTCTAGAATGTCCCCTGTTTTCAGCTCTCCTTTTCCGTGTCCTCTCTAAGGCTTCTGTTTCCCCCTTGGTCCAAAGTTGCAAAGTTGAGCCTTCTGGCCATGCTACCTCGGGGACCTTGCCCACCTCTGACTGCTGCCCCAGCTCGGAGGCATCCCCCAGACCCACGCCTGAGCTCTGCTGCCCTCGCGTCCTCAGGCGCTGGCATTCACCGATCGCTTGCCCTGGGCAGCAGGCCAGGTGTTCCTCATGCGATGTCTCCCTTCTCACAGCTTCCTTTCCAGATTGATGCTCTAATTATCTCGAGTATTTTAAAGAAGAGGAAGCTTAAAAACAAAGCAACCTGCCTAAGATCACTCAGCTAGGTTCGGAGTAACGGAGCTGCCTTCAAGCCCAGGTCTGCCCAACCCTCACACCGTTAGGACATGCTGGAGCCTCCGAGACTCATCCCCGGGACAAGCCCAGGTCCTCTACCCACATCCTTCTTCCCACAACTTAGCCCATTTCTGGCTCCAAACCTGCGCCCAAAACACGATCTCCTTTGACTTTAACCCAGAGCACTGCCAAGTCATTCATGGCACCTCTCCAGGAATGTCTAGCCTGGCCCTCGCCCAGCTCCCTGATGCCCACTGCCCTGGTCCTCACGCATTTCCCATCTCTCCCCTAGGCCTCTCAGACCTCCAGCTTTTATTCCTTCATGACCCACAACCTCTTGATACTGGGGGGCCACCCGGTCACACTTCACAACTGCTGGGAAAGAACAAATGTTAGACCCTTCAGGCTCATATCAAGGCCCCACTCAGGCCCCCCTGCTTCTCGTTCTCCTCTCCCCATTTCCTTTCTCTAGCAGGTAGGATGGGTTGGGGCATGACAAGGTTACTCTGCCTAAAACTTCCCACCATCCAGCACTGGGTCTCCTCTCCTCCCCAGGCCTTCAGACACAGCCTCACTGGGCTTTGTAATGCATAGAAGTCGACTCTCCTGCTATCTTCTCAGCTTTTATTGTTGTTATTAGTATGTTATTTTATTATTTATTCATCTCAGCTAAAGACTCATAACTCTTTAGCCCAATGTACCTTAGTTCTATGTTTCCCACACGATGCGCCCTGGATCCCTTTCTGGTCTTTAAGATGCTCACATGGGAAGGGAACACTGAATGCCCACTCTTGAAGTCTTTGAAAAGTCCTGCATCCTAAAACTAGTTTCAGTTTCAGGCCAAGAGTTTGCTGAGGGGCTGGAGAAATGACTTGGCGGTTAAGGCACTTGCCTGCGAAGCCTAAGGACCCAGGTTCGATTCCTCAGGACCCACATAAGCCAGATGCACAAGGTGGTGCATGCATCTGGCATTCGTTTGCAGTGGCTGAGGCCCTGGTGTGCCTATTGTCTCTCTCTCTCTAATAAATAAATAAATTATATATATATATTTAAATATTATATGATATATTAGAAAGAGGTGCAAGGGAGGGCAGAGGATGCACCAGGGCCTCCAGCTACTGCAAACGAATGCCAGACTCATGTGCCACCTTGTACATCTGGCTTACAAGGGTCCTGGGTAATTGACCCTGGGTTCTTTGGATTTGCAGGGAGGCAAGTGCCTTAACTGCCATCTCTCCAGCCCAAAATACATATTTTTAAAACAGAGTTTGCTGAACCTACTGTAACTTCTCAACTTTGCTTATTTCCTACCCCTGCATCCTTGTCTTTCCTGTGTGTGTGTTTGTGTGTGTGTGTGTGTGTGTGTACATGTGTGCAGGCGCAGGCCAGAGAGCAATCTTGAGCCTCAACCTCAGGAATGCTGTCTGTCCACCTCCTGTAACACTGGCTCTCTCCTTGGTCTCCAGTTCACCAGTTAGACTATCATGGCTGGCCAGCAAGTCCCAGCAATCCTCCTGTCTCTGTCTCCCCAGTGCTAGGGTTGCAGGTAAGTACCACCATACCTAACATTCGCCTGGGTACTGGGGATTGAGCTCAGTTTCTCATGCATTCAAGGCAAGCACTTTACCAACTGAGCTAGTTCTCCAGACCCATGTAGCCTGTTCTTGTAACACTTAAAAACTTCGTGTGTGTGTGTGTGCGTGATCCTGGGGATTGAACCCAGGGATTTATACATGCTAGGCGTGTGCTCTACCACTGAGCCATCTCCCATAAATCCCTTTCTTAAGCCCCTGCATATGCAGTCACAGGCTCTTAGAAACTCACCTCCGCTCCTCTGGTCATTGCTCGAGGAAAGAAGAAGAAGGGGAAAGAGGTGACAACCAAAAAGCCTGAAGAAATGAGCAGGCCCAGCCACCAGGCTCCGATCCATCGAGGGTCACCTGGGCTCAAGTTAACTGTAGCTGCAGAGAAAGGGAAGGGCATAAGCATGGGCGAGGTGCATCATCACCTGACCAGAAGGGCACGTCTTTTAGGGCTGCTCTATGTTCTACCAACTTTCTTCTCCCAATGGGGAGACAAGGCAAGTCATGAGTCAAGACCTTGCTCAGTTCAATACTCCCTCTCCAGGCTGTTCTGGTCTTACCAGCAAACAGAGGCCAAGTACAGCAAGGTGAGCTCTAGAAAATTCCCAGGCTTCGCCTCACTGTTTCCTCCCCTGGCCTTGGCAGGAGTAACAGAGAGAGAAGCTACTCTCGGGAGCGCTGCCCATGGTTAGTTCCCTACTCCAGCTTTCCCTCCAGCATCCTACTGGGTTCCCTAGCCCATCTGAGAGAGAGAGGAATTACACATGTCTGTCTTCCTCTAATCAAATAAGAAACTGAAAGTCAAAGGTTTTATATCAAATGTCTCCCTGGTATCCCAACCACCCCTCTTACCCGTTAAACTCAACTGCACCCCAACTTCATGGATTCCTAAGAAACTAGGTACCCCTAACCCTTAAGAACCTGAGGAGGCAGCCATCACCAGAGTGGGCCGCCTGGATTCCAAAGAAGTGTTCCCCTGGAAATCTTCCCACTTGCTGGGGGTCAACAAGCATGAGAGCAGAGGGAAGGGAAAGTGGCCCAGTGGTTCTAGTCACATCGTGACAGTCACCTCACGGGCATTGTCTTCCGTGCACTGCGAGCTCCGTCACTAGTCTTTTGGGACAGCTGAGGAACAGATACCAACTTAGAGGTGCTGGTTAAAAAGGTGATGGGGAAAGGAAGGGAGGAGGCTACTTAATAGGTTGATATTGTATATATGTAATTACAATGATTGTAATGGGGAGGTAATATGATGGAGAATGGAATTTCAAATGGGAAAGTGTGGGGGTGGGGGGGAGGGAATTACCATGGGATATATTTTATAATCATGGAAAATGTTAATAAAAATTTAAAAAAAAAAGGTGATGGGGGGAGGGTGGAGAGATGGCTTAGTGGTTAAGGCGCTTGCCTGCCAAGCCTAAGGACTGTGTTCCATTCCCCAGATCCCGTGTAAGCCAGATGCGCAAGGTGACGCATGTGCAAAAGCCGTGCGTGTGCATAAGGTGGTGCACGCGTCTGGAGTTTGACGGCAGTGGCCGGAGGCCCTGGCGCACCAGCTCTCTCTCTCTCTCATAGAACAGCTGATGGCACTGGTTCCCTGTACACACTTACCTGTGTCCACCCTACCATAGTCCACAAAGATCTGCAGCATGACGGAGCCCAGCAGATATCCGAAAGCCGGTCCAAAAACAGCGATGGCAAATAAGATAGCTGGGAATGGAAGTAAGAGAGGAGAGGCTAAGGGAGACTGAGAGGATTCGGCTGCCCCCAGGCTTCCAAGCCCTGGCACTAACAAGCCCATGCCCGTGGCATTGCCCATAGACAATGTCAGAGACACTTAAGACACCTAGGCTTGTAGAACCAGGCCCACATCTCCTCCAGCTCCTGCCAGGAAGACCTGTTGGTCTGGAAGGAAGCTGCTTCTGTGACATCTGAAAATGACCAGGGCTGGGGCTGGGGCTGGGGACATGACTTAGAGGTTAAGGCTCGTGCCTGCAAAGCCTAAGGATCCGGGTTCAATTCCCCAGGTCCCACATAAGCCAGATGCACAAGGTGGTACATGTATCTGGAGTTCATTTGCAGTGGCTAGAGGCCCTAGAGTGCCCATTCTCTCTCTCTCTCTCTCTCTCTCTCTCTCTCTCTCTCTCTCTCTCTCTCTCCCGCTCTCTGTCTCAAATAGAAATAAATTTTTAAAAATTAAATTTAAAACAATTAATTACCAGGGCTGGAGAGATGGCTTAGCAGTTAAAGCACTTGCCTGTGAAGCCTAAGGACTCAGGTTCTATTCTGTAGTACCCACGTAAGCCAGATGCACAAGGTGGTGCATGTGTCCACTTGCAGTAGCTGAAGGCTCTGGTGTGCCCATTCTCTCCCTATCCACCCCTTTCTCTTTCTCTCTCTCATAAATAAATAATAAAATAAATTTAAAAAAAAAAAACAAATAACAACAACTCCAAGCCTGGGGTGTTAGTGGGTAGAGCTCCCTAGGCATACAGTGCTGTCTGTCCTGGCAGGAGAGGATGGTCTCTGTGACCTGACACCCTAAGAACACCCAGTGTGGCTTGTTCTAAGGGAAGGAGCTGGGCATTCGGTTGGCAATCTCCTGCTTTACATGGGTCAACCTGCCCTTACGTAGACATATTAGAGAAGCAATGTATGTGCCCAGCCTGTGTCTAGAAAACCAGATGACAATAGTTACGATTAGTTGAGGATCGACAGTGTCCTAACACAGGGCTACGTGGTCATCTACGTTAGCTCATGCCATCCTCAGCACACAGATAAGCCTAGCTCTGGCCTGCAGGTGAAAACTTGGGGAGCAGGGTCAGCCGTTTCTCCAGGCCCACACAGATGCCATTCACAGCAGGTCCTCGTCTGCTGTGTTGTGAGCCAAGAGAGGCAGACCCTATATTTCAGCCCCCCAGGAGGCCTTAACGTGACCACATCAGGACCCGATTCCTCCCCACAGCCCTGTGACACTGGAGACTCACAGATGTATAGCGGCGAGTTCGTGGGCTCTGCGAAGTCATCCACGTAGGAGATCCCAAATGGTTGAATGGGCACTGTTCCGATGCCAGCCAGCAGCTGGGCAATCACCATGAGGCCCCACAGGCTGCTGGTCTCCTTCTGAGTATCCAGCGTGGAGTTGTGGCACTTACTGGGAGACGAATCTTGCCAACGCTTCTGACAGAGATCGGTCGGGAAGCGGCTGCTATTCCCTGTGATGAGCATGCCCACTGGTTACCATCAGCCCAGCCTCCCACTTCTCCCAGCTGCCCTCTGTCCCTGGCCTTGCTCCATGCCTCAGGGGAACGGCCAAGCCAGGACAGAGATGCGGTCCTTGAGGATCAGCCCTTCTGCTTGGCTGGCAGGAGAGAGTACAGAGAAAGGAAGGTGGAGTGTGGTTCTGCCCAGGTGGGGGCGTAAGGTTCCATTTCTTTGCCTCAGTGGACCCCAGCAGAGGACTTGGCATGGCACATCAGTGCCTGTAGCCCCGAAGAAAAACATCACCACCCAAAAAAGGAGACCCAAGGTTAAAATCCAGAGGTGGGCTGGACAGATGGCTCAGAGGTTAAAGGCACTTGCTTCCAAAGCGTGTTGGCCCAGGTTCAAGTCCCCAGTTCCCACCCAGAGGTACAAAGTGGTGCATAAGTCTGGAGTTCATTTGCAGTGGCAAGAGGTCCTCTCGGGATGCCCATATCTCTTTCTCAAATGAATGATGAATGAATGAATAGATAAGTAAATGCTGATAGCTTAAAAAAAAAAAAAAGATAGAACAGAGACAAACCTAGAGTTCTCATCTGCAAAATAATGTCACAGTCAGCTTGAGTTGTGTCCATCCTGGGTCATGACCCCGAGCCTTCCCTCCCAAATGAGCCCAGCCCTGACTCACACTCTGAAGGCCTTCACTGCTAAAGGCCTTGAGGGACCTGTCCACACCTGGGCAGCCCCCAAGAACCAGAGGCTCTTACAGTGTCTTTTGGCTGAGTTCAAGTGAAGAATCGCAGATGCTGAGACCCTCTCACGTTACAAATGAAGGGGCCAGGCCATTCCTGAAGGCTTTCTTGGAGGGCTTCAGTCACCCCTGTGTGGCTTGGGGGCCCCAGCGGTTTCTGTGGTCTCGGACCTTGCCGGGCTGTGTGGTTGTTTCCAGGCCTCTGTTTTCAACTTGGCCCATACGTAGCAATCAGTCCTGTTAGCTCTCCAATACCTCAAGGGCTTTGAAGGCTCCTAATCCAGTGCCTTTTACCCCTGCCTCATTCCGGCCGATGGAAACCACTGACGTCGCTGGGGTTGTTCATTACCACTAACAGGAGTCCATTTAATTCTCATTTATGGGGCTTCCAGAGTTGTGGCCCTGTGCTAGGGGTCCCCAAAGCCCCATGAAGAGGAAATCAGAGGGCTGTGGGCTAGACTTGCTCTTCATTTCTGCCCTGTTGGGCTCTGGGCTGTCTCTGCTCTCCCCACATGTGACTGTTAACTTTTATTGCCAACTTGATTGGATCAGAAGATCCAAGTAAGAGATGCGAGTTTTGGACAGGCCCGTGAGGGCATTTCCAGGAACAATTAGTGGGTGGGGAAGATCATTTCCAAGAGTAGGCAGTTTTTCCAGTAGCAGCCCTATACATATGAAAAGTTTCTAGGAAAAAAAAAAATGACAGTTTTTGTCTAGCTGTCCTTACTGCTTCCTGGTGCATTTTTTCTGCCTCATTACTGGAATCCGTCATAAACATAGGAACCTGCTTCTTCAGTCTTCCAATACGGACTGGTATCAGTGACCCCAGGCATCCTGCAGGCTTTTGGCACCAGATTGGGACTGCCGAGGCATCCAGCCTCATGAACAGAGTGGCAACCAGGTTCTCACACAGTGCAGACTGCACCTAATGTGGGAATGTCCAGCCCCTATCCTATAAGCCAGCCTCATTAATTTACTTTATAATATATATCCATTTTATCCATTCTGCTCCTCTAGAGAAGGCTGACTAACACACTACTCTCCTTTCCCCTTCTCACACACCCGTCCTCCAGCCTGCCTCTACCAGTGCCTGGGCCTCCCCTCTAGTATCTGCATAAGACTCCTTTGAAGCTACTGACACAAGGGCTCCCGCATTGGTCACTGAGGCCTGAGCCAGAGAAAGCAAAGACAGCCAAGGCCTCAGTCTGGGTCAGATGTCATGGGCAGCTGAGCACGGCAGCGCGTGGCTGTAATCCCAGGACTGAAGAGGCTAGAACTGTGAGTTAGACACAAGAAGACCGTCTCAAAATTAAATCAACTAAATATTACTAATAACGTATGGGGGGCTGGAGAGATGGCGTAGCGGTTAAGCGCTTGCCTGTGAAGCCTAAAGACCCCGGTTCGAGGCTCAATTCCCCAGGACCCATGTTAGCCAGATGCACAAGGGGGCGCACGCGTCTGGAGTTTGTTTGCAGTGGCTGGAAGCCCTGGCGCGCCCATTCTCTCTCGCTCTCTATCTGCCTCTTTCTCTCTGTCATTCTCAAATAAATAAATAAAAATCTTTAAAAAAAATAATGTATGGGGTGCTCCGTTCCCAGCGCGTAAACAGTGCAAGGTCTACATGGCCCTGACCAACTCAGACAGAGGACTTGGCCACCTCTGGTTAATGACCTTTTGTTCATTCCAATTCCCATGTTATACCCATTATCAATTCAAGAATGGTTTGAGAAACTGGGCGTGGTGGCACATGCCTTTCATCCCAGTACTCGGGAGGCAGAGGTAGGAGGATCACCATGAGTTCGAGGCCACCCTGAGACTACATAGTGAATTCCAGGTCAGCCTGAGCTAGAATGAGACCCTACCTCAAAAAATCCCCGCCCCCCAAAAAATGGTTTTTGGGGGCTGGGGAGATAGCTGAATGGATAAGAGCACTTGCCACACAACCATAAGGACCATCGCTCGATCCCCAGCACCCACATAAAAGGCCAGGTGTGACCATGCACACCTGTAATCGCAGCGCTGAACAGGGTACAGACAGAAGAATCACTCATCAGCCTATCTAACAGAAACGCAGCAATGTGGTAGTTTGAATGTACGCCTCCCATAGACCCAGGCATTTATTAAAGCTTATAATTTGGGTCTCCAGCCGCCTGGGTGGAAGAGGTGTCACTGGAGGCGGATCCTGGGGTCCAGGCCTAAGGTATGTTTGGGGGTGGTTCTCATTTCTAGCCCAAAGTTATGCAGAGAGGTGTCGGTTTTGTTTTTGCTGCTTTTGGTGTTTGGTGGCTGTTTGGATTCTCCCTTCCTCCCCACCCCCCTCTCTGGATTTATGAATGGGAGCCAGCTTCTTCCACAACTGATGGAACTTCCTTCTGGATCTGTAAGCTTGAAATGGCCCTTCCTCCCTGGTTTGGGTGTTCATCCTAGTGACATGGAACTGATTACGACAGACAAGGAAATAAGGCGGAGAAGTGACAAAGTGACGTCAGAGGACAGCTGCTGTCCTCCTCTGGCTTCCACGGGTATGTAATGGGGAGAACACATTCTCCCACACACGTATGCATACCCCGCACACACACCACACGCACATGCCCCTGCACACAGCACACACAAAGATGGTTTAAAGGTCATCTGAAGGTCCATGATAATGCTAGGAAAGAAATGCCCCTGTTTCCAGCTCTGCCAATGAAAGCCCATGTCCAAGTTCTGAGCAGCTGTCCCCTCAAAGATCATGAGAATGATACTCGTTTCACAGGCGAAAAGAAGAATGCAGGTCCTAAAAAGACACTTATATTGGCCAGCTAGGTGTGGTGGCGCACACCTTTAATCTCTGCCCTTGGGATGCCAAGGTAGGAGGATCGCTGTGAGTTCAAGGAAATCCTGAGCCTACAGAGTGAATTCCATGTCAGCCTGGGCTACAGAGAGACCCTACCTTGAAAAAAAAAAAAAAAAAGACACTTGTACCAAAATACCTTCCCCCTTGAGCCACTCTGGGATTTGACCAGTGACTATGAGAGGGATCTCTGAGCAGACAGGAGATGTTCATGTGACAGGGGTATTATCCTTACTAACTCTTCAATCTACCATGGTATTCTTTGAGAAAGCAACCCCAATATTGCTTGACCCCATCAAAACCAGAAATATGTTGACTTTCCATGCCCCACAGGATGGCTATCATCATAAAAATAAATAAATAAATAGAAAACAATCTTTGGTGAGGGTCAGGGACATTGAAACTCTGAGCACTGCTGGTGGGAACCTAAAATTGTGCATCCAAATTAAAAATAGAATTGTTATAGGATTCAGGAATTCCAATGCTGGATATGTAACTATAATAATTAGAAGCAAAAACCTCAGCAGACATTTGTAATTCCATATTCATAGCACCATTATCTATGATAACAAAAAGATAGAAACAAGCCAGTGGTTAGACAAAATGTGGTATGTATGGGCTGGAGATATGGCTTAGTGGTTAAGGTGCTTGTCTGCAAAGCCAAAGGACCCAGGATCAATTGGTTCTCCAATATCCACATAAGCCAGATGTACAAGGTGGCGCATGTGTCTGGGCTTCATTTGCAGTGGCTAGAGGCCCTGCCATGCATAGTCTCTCTCCCAAATAAATAAATAAAAATGAAAAATAATTTAAGGCTAGAGAGATTTCTCAGTGGCTAAGGTGCTTTCCAGGACCCAGGTTCAATTCCCCAGGACCCACATAAGCCAGATGCAGAAGGTGGCACATGCATCTGTAGTTCATTTGCAGTGGCTGAAGGCCCTGGCACACCCATTCCCTCTCTCTATCTGTCTGTCTTTCTCACTCTCTGAAATAAGTAAATAAAATATTTTTAAAATATTTTTTTAATGTGCTATGTACAATGGAGTATTATTCAGTCTAAAAAGGAAGCCAATCCTGACATATGTTACATTATGGATGAGCCTTGAGGACATCATGCTAAGTGAAATAATTCAGACACAAAAAGACAGACCTTGGGTTGGAGAGATGGCCCAGTGATTAGGGGTGCTTGCTTGCTTACCAAGCCTGAAAGCCCAAAGACCTGAGTTTGATTCCCTAGTACCCATAACACCAGATGCATGAAGTGGTGTTTGGAGTTTATTTGCAGTTGCAGAAGGTTCTGACATGCCCATACTTACTCTCTGTCTTTCTCTTTCTCTGTGTCTCTGGCTCTCAATAAATAAAATAAAATATTTTTAAAAGACATGGACTGTAGAAATAGCTTAATGGCTAAGGCACTTGCCTGCAAAGCCAGAGGACCCAGGTTCGATTCCCCAGGACCCATGTAAGCCAAATGTACAAGGTGGCACATGCATCTGGAGTTCGTTTGCAGTGTCAAGAGGCCCCGGAATGCCCATTCTCTCTCTATCTGCCTATCTCTCTGTCTTCCCTCTCTCTGCTTCTTTCTCTCTCTTAAATAAATTAACAAAAATAAAACATTTTAAAAAAAGACAGACCTTGTGTGACGTCATTGATAGGAGGCATCTAAAGCAGCCAAATTCATAGAGACAGGAAGGAGAATGAAGATTGCCAGGAGTTAGGGCAGAAGGGAATGAAGAAGCAGTGTAAGGGCTGGAGAGATGGCTTAGCAGTTAAGCGCTTGCCTGTGAAGCCTAAGGACCCAGCTTCGAGGCTCGATTCCCCAGAACCATTGTTAGCCAGATGCACAAGGGGGCGCACGCGTCTGGAGTCCATTTACAGTGGCCAAAGGCCCTGGCGGGCCCATTCTCTCTCTCTCTCTTTATCTGCCTCTTTTTCTGTCTGTCACTCTCAAATAAATAAAAATGAACAAAACGAATTTAAAAAAAAGAAGCAGTGTAAAACGGATGCACAGAGAAAGCTGGGGAGATGGAAACATTCTGAGGACGGATAGTAATGACAGTTACACAACACGACATTTAATGTCCCTGAGGCGCACACTTAAAATGGTTGGATGCTAAATTTTGTCCTTGATCTTTTACCCCACCTGATGGCTGTCGATGTAGCTCAGTTGGTAGAATGCTTGCTAGCATGCAGGCAGCACCAGTTTCCCTTTCCAGCACCCTTTAAAGCCCAGGACATGGTGGTGCATGCCTGTAATCCTGGTACTCAGGCAGTAGGGAAGGAGGATCATAAGCTCAACATCATCCTCAGCCAGCCTGTGATAGATGAGATCCTGTCTTACAAACACCCAAACAAATAAAACACTGCACAGGAGCCGGGGAGATGGTTTAGCAGTTTAGATGCTTGCCTGCAAAGCCTAAGGACCCAGGCTTGATTTCCCATTACCCACCTAATGCCAGATGTACAAGGTGGTGCATGCATCTGGAGTTCATCTGCAGTGTCTAGAGGCCCTGGAGCACCCATTCTCTCTCTTTCTATCTCTCATAAATAAATAACTATTAAAACGCTGCCTGGTAGATACTGAGACAGGGTACCAAGTTGCAAGAAGGAGAGACAGAAAACCCAGGGCTGTGTGGAGGGGACTTGGGAAAAGATTCCTGGAGAAGAAAAGTCTCTCAACCAAGAAGAACTTAAGGGCACAGCATAGAGGGGAAGTTGGGGGGCTGCGGGTGGAGGGGGGGTGGGAATCAGCACTGGGAGGGGCAGAGGGGCGTGGCGCAGCACAGTCCAGACAAGACGATGTGTGAGTTGGTAAGCAGGTACAGCCAGGTGAGATGTGCCCACTGAGGGACAGCTTGGGCATCCTGGGAAGAAATCTAGATTGTAACCTAAGGAAAACCCTAGACGGGTGAAGATCATGGGGGGACAGTTAGGGCAGAGTTTGAGGGCTGTGTGGAAGGTGGGGGCTTATCCAGCCCCAGCCCCCCCCCCAGCTTAGATGCTGAGCCAATGAGGGTGCCCATGTGGGAGGAGGGGTGTGCGGTCCTTTCCACGGTTGAGTGGATATGACCCCGAGCCTACAGTGGCCACGTGTAAGACCCGGGGGGCTAGGCTGACCTAGGAGAGGGCCGGGACTTGAGACACTCCCTTGGAGAGATCGGCAGGCTGCGTTGCATCTCAGTGCTAGCTCTTGACTTTGACCAGTTCTCATTATTTTACTAAACTCACATTTATTAGGCCATTGTTGCTGACTTGGCTGGCAAAAGTATTATTTTGTTGGACATTTCACGGTCATCAAAGATCGTAAAAATGTTGACTGCCTTATTAAGTCTTCATCTGGCACACTGTGTGGTACGCCAATGCCACAAAAATCCTCATGAAGTTTCACATAATGAAGTATTCGGTAGGAAGAACTCTCCAGAGAAACATTTACTTCTTATTAACTTCAGAAATGTCAGATGCATGTCAGAAACTCCTTTTATGAAAATGTGTATTTAAAAAAAAATATCACTTGGCATCATTTACATACATCCAAGTCTCCACTATTTTTTCTTCCACATTGATTCAAGATCTTCCCAAGAACTCTCTTACTTATGCCAATCCTGAATGGGGCCCAAAGCCATCTCATATAAATCTCCAACACTTGTGCAAAGCGACAGTCACTAATGCAATCCTGAGGGCATGGCATCTTCCCTGTGGGCACTGTCCTCGGGGAAGCAGCAGCTGGCTGCTGTGGAGGAGGGAGGTGTGCCCTGGAGCCAGGAGGTACACAGCCCGGCGGTGGGTGGGACCTGTTAACAGCATCTGCCATCCCTGCCTTACATGGCACAAGAGTTTTCATCAATCATATCCCTTACATAGGGTCTGAAGAATTAAAGCCTGAGACTCCCTGCAGTGGCCAGCTCACTCTGGTCTTCTATTTTTTTCTAAGTTAATTTATTTTTTAATAATTTTTTGTTTATTTTTATTTTTTATTTATTTGAGAGTGACAGAGAAAGAGAGAGAAAGAGGCAGATACATACAGAGAGAGAATGGGCGCACCAGGGCTTCCAGCCACTGCAAACGAACTCCAGATGCGTGCGCCCCCTTGTGCATCTGGATAACGTGGGTCCTGGGGAATCAGCCTGGAACCAGGGTTCTTAGGCTTCACAGGCAAGTGTCTAACTTCCAAGCCTTATCTCCAGCCCTTCTATTTTATTTATGATAAAAAGAGAGAGGGGGGGGGGGAGAGAGAGATGGGGGAGAGAGAGAGAGAATGGGTGCACCAGGGACTACAAACTCCAGATGCATGTACTACCTTGTGTTTCTGGATTTATGTGGGTACTGGGGAATTGAACCTGGGTCCTTAGGCTTTCCATGCAAGCACTTTAACCACTTAGCCATCCCTCCAGCCCCACCCTGGTCTTCTAAAGTCTTTAGCTATTGGGCTTTTCAAAATAACAGGCAGGACCTCATTCTCAAAGGAGCTCTTGGCAGTTGATGGTTGCCAGGGGAGGGAGAATCAAGTCCTTCAGTGGTGTAGCCACTGGTACATTACCCATACTCCAGTAAAGAACCCCACCCAAGCAAGCCACTGACTTAGTGGGTCACACACACACAAAAAAGACATGAAAGTAGGAAGACAGTTAGTTACAAAGAAGACAAAGGGGTCTAGCAGAAATAGGAGGGAAGAGAATAAAGGGGTGGCAAATATCATCCAAATACATTCTGTACAAATATGAAATTGTCAAAAATAAAAAGTATGAGGCTGGAGAGATTGCTTAGTGGGTAAGGTATCTGACTGCAAAGCCAAAGGACTGAGGTTCAGCTCCCCAGGACCCAACATAAGCCAGATGCACAAGGTGACGCATGTGTCTGGAGTTCGTTCACAAAGGCTAGAGGCCCTGGCATGCCCAGTCTCTCTCTCTCTCTCTCTCTCTCTCTTTAAAATAAATAAATAAAAATAAACTAAAAATAAGAAGTATGGAGGTGGGAGAGATGTTCAGTGGGTAAAGTGCATGTTTTGAAGGCATGAGGACCCCAGTTTGATCCCCAGAAACTATGTGAATGCCAAGGTGGTGTCCTGTGCCTGCAGTCCTAATGCTGGCGGGGCACAGGCAGCTGGAGCCCAGGAGCTTGTTGGTGGACTCCAGACGAGATAGAGAGGGTCTCAAAATGAGATGGAAAGCACACCAGGATGAAACCCATGCTTGTCCTCTGGCCTGTACACACACATTTGCACATGTTACACCAATATATATAAACCTACACTCAACACCACTCACACACACATACTCTTGAAAAATTAACAATAAGAGGAGTTGGAGAGCTGGCTTAGCGGTTAAGGTGATGCCTGTAAAACCAAAGGGCCTCGGTTCTATTCCCCAGAGCCCACGTAAGCCACAAGGTATCACATGCATCTGGGGCTCGTTTGCAGTGGCTGTAGGCACACCCATTCCCCCCCCCCCCTCTCTCTCACTCAAATAAATAAATAAAAACTAAAAACAAAAAAAAATTCACAATAAGAGACAGGAGGGGGGATGGAGAGATGGCTTAGCGGTTAAATGCTTGCCTGTGAAGCCTAAGGACCCCAGTTCAAGGCTCAGTTCCCCAGGTCCCACGTTAGCCAGATGCACAAGGGGGCGCATGCGTCTGGAGTTCATTTGCAGAGGCTGGAGGCCCTGGCGCGCCCATTCTCTCTCTCTCCCTCTGTCTGTCTTTCTCTCTGTGTCTGTCACTCTCAAATAAATAAATTTAAAAAAAAAAAGAGAGACAGGAGTGGGGAGCACAGGGACAGGGAGAAAAGGCCTTCCAAGGGCACCATTCCAGAAGGTAGATAAGCAGGGGAGCATTAACCTCCTGGACTTCACTCCACCACCTCCCCCTGGAGCAGAGCTCTGAACTTTCTCCAGGAAGTTGTGCCCATGTAGGAGGTGAACAGCACCCTCGCCATCTCTCAGCGGCGACTTCAGAAGCACATTGCCCTGCCCAGGCTACTTGCTCTGATTGCCCCATGCCATCAAATCCTGAGAAAGTCAGAGAAATGCCACCCCTTTCCAGCCACATGTCCTGCTTGTCCACCCAAGGTCATCCACCTCCATCGTGTAGGGTTCCGGACAGGAAGGGAGTTTTTCATGAGCAGGATGTCAGCTTATTTCTCATCTCGCCCAATGACGACTTCTTGAACCCCCCAACAGGACACCAGAGGCCTGGCTCAATTCTCACAGGGCTGTGCAGTGCTAACGAGAAACAGTGACCCCCCCTCTCCGCGGCCTCACCCCTCCTCCAGCTACCCAAACCCCACCCGAACCGCGCGTGAATCAACTTTCTGACTCATGCTGAAGTTTAAATATGCAAAATTCCAGTTCTGATTTCTGGACCACCCAGAGGCTTTGGAAACACAGGAGATTCTGTGTTTAGGAAGGTAGACTTTCCTAGATGGGACCCACACGCACTGGCAGAGCTGGGGCAGACCATGGTCTGGCTACTCTGTGTTTTCATGTTGCTTCCCACCCCTCTGAATGACCGGGCGGAAGCTGCTGGAAGGTGGTATGGGCAGGTAGACAGGATCTGCTCAGGCTGGGGCGGGGGTGGCTCAGGGGGTAAGAGTATTTGCTGGGCAAACATGCAGACTTGAATTCAAATCCCAGCATCTATGTAAGAAGCTGGGCGTGGCTTTGTATGCGTCTAACCCCAGCACTGAAGGAGGGGCCAAGATGGAGGCATTGTTTGAGGCTTGCTGGTCAGGTAGTGTAAGTGGAAAACAAAACAAAACAAAACAAAATGGTGAGCTCCAGGTTCACTGTGAGAGAGAGATCCTCTCTAGAGGAAATGAGGCTGAAGAGCGAGAGAAGGGGGCATCCGATGACCTCCTGTGGCCTCCACGTGTGTGCACATGAGGTGTGTATGTCTGCACACACATTTGCACACATCACACGTGCATACATCACACATATATCCCCCTACCCCTCCCCACACACACACATGAAGATTGATTTACTCAGAGGTCCAGGGCTGGGACAGAAAGAGGACCCTAGGACCACGCAACATGATAGGCTAGAGCAAGAAGGTTTGCCTGGGACTGTCATTTTGTAAAGAGAACTCTGCTCCGAAACAGCAGGGCCACAGCGAATGCCCTTCAGGTCAAGGTCCCGGAGAGCCACCCACTAGCTCCCACTCAGGGAGTCATCACCTGGGAGCTTATGTGTGAACAGGGTAAAGTGAGGAGGTGGTTAGCCACCCTTAAACCCCAGAAGCAACCAATAAAACAATAGGGGCAGACGAGAATGCTTCTGGGAAAATGCTCTGGAAGTTTAGCCAAGGTGCCAAGCCCTCAGGGCTATCCGCACAACTGGAATCTCGTTCAGAATGTTCCGCTCTGAAGGACCGATTTCCTCATCTTCCTCCACGCCGCTGCCTGACAGCTCTTCCCGAAACTCCGGCAACACCCACTGCAGGCCTGGGACAGGCTGTCCTGAGATCACTGAGGAGCTGTGATCTCAAATTTGCCATCGGCTTGTTTGCAGATCAGAAGCGATCAGGTTCCTCGTGGAGTCCGCAGGCCTTGTGAATCCATAATGCCACTGTCAATTCGGTATATTTTCCATTCCGAATAAATGGAGCCTCCCTTTAGAAGATGACGTCCACAAGCAAAGGAAGGTCATTCTGGGAAACTAGGAGGCTGTCATCTTGTGTGCGCGTAGGGAAAACAGAGTCTATGTGACAGCCTGGCGGACATTGTGGGGCCACAGAGGGAACTTATTCCTCAAAAGCAGACAGACATAAGGTTCAAATCTTGGTCCTACTTACTATGGCCTCTCTGAATGTCAGTAGCCTCACATCCAAACCTGAAATTGTCTTGAAATACTCTGAAGACAATTGTAAAGCAAGTATGACAGCTGTGGTTGACACAGTCAGTGGAGTATTTTTCAGAAAAGGGGATTTTTTTTTTCCAGGGTAGGGTTTTGCTCTAGCTCAGGCTGACCCGGAACTCACTATGTAGTCTCAGAGTGGTCTTGAACTCACGGCAATCCTCCTACCTCTGCCTCCCGAGTGCTGGGATTAAAGGCGCGCACCACCACGCCCAGCTAGTAGAGGGGATTTTTAAGACAGGTTTTTCTTAAGGGGTTGAGGATTTGGCTTAGTGGATGAGCACTTAGCACTAAAAAGAAAAGTTAAAAAAATATTTTATTTATTTATTTGTAAGGGTTGATGAGCGGGGGAGTGGAATGGGCACGCCAGGGCCTCTAGCCACTGCAAGCAAACTCCAGATACATACACCACCCTGTGCATCTGGTTTTACATGGGCACTGGGAAATCAAACCCAGGTCGTTAGGCTTACCAGGCAAGTGCCTTAACCACTGAGCCCTCTCTCCATCCCAGTAGAGAGGATTTGCTCCAAAATAAAGAAATGATAGGTATATGAGATGATAACTGTGCTGTTCATTTCGATCTGATCATTATATGTGCACACATGCTTTGAAATGTCATATACTACAGAAATATGTACAACTACTATGTGTGGATGACAGCTAAAAATGTGTAAAAATAATGAGGATAGGGGCTGAGAAAATAGTCAAGTGCTTGCCTTGCAAAACATGAGGATCTGTGAGTTCCATTTCCAGAATCCACATGAAAAATGTCGGATGTGGGGCTGGAGAGATGGCTTAGCAGTTAAGGCGCATGCCTGTGAAGCCTAAGGACCCAGGTTCGATTCTCCAGGTCCCATATAAGCCAGATGCACATGGTGGCACATGCATCTGGAGTTTATTTGCAATGGCTATAGGCCCTGGCACGCCCATTCTCCCTCTCTCTCTCCCCCCCCCCAATAAATAAACAAAAGTTTTAAAAAAAATTTAATGTCAGGGCTGAAGAGATAGCTTAGCAGTTAAGGCGTCTGCCTGCAAAGCCAAAGAACCCTGGTTCAATTCCCCAGGATCCCCGCTAGCCAGATGCACAAGGGGGCTCACGCATCTGGAGTTCATTTACAGTGGGTGGAGGCTCTGGTACACTCATTCTCTCTCTCTCTCAATCTCTTGCTCTCTCTCCCTCCCTCTTTCTCTGTCAAATAAATAAATAAAAAATAATTTTAAAAAAGTCAGATGTGGTGGTGTTTGCCTGTCGTCTTCACGCTAGGAAGGTAATAACAGATCCCTGGGGCTCACTGTCCAGCTGGTCTAGCCCATCTGCTGAGCTCCGGGCCAATGACAGACCCTTTCTCAAAGAGGTGGATGGTATAGTTGATGAATGACACTTAAGGTTGACCTCTGACCTCCACACGTATGCATGTGTACCTTCCCCCAAAGGCGTGCCCACACATACAAATACCTATACATGCATGCACACCACATACAAGTAATGAGTAGATGTGTCTAAATGGTACCAACCTTGTCTGTATATAACAGGTTTTACTTGTTTGTAAACTCTCAATGGAATGTTGACTAGAATTTTTTTTTTTTTTTTAGTTTTTTGAGGTAGGGTCTCACTCTAGCTCAGGCTGACCTGAATTTCACTATGTAGTCTCAGGGTGGCCTTGAACTCATGGCGATCCTTCTACCTCTGCCTCCCAAGTGCTGGGATTAAAGGCATGCGCCACCATGCCTGGCTAAAAATGGGTTTTAAAATGGCTCTAATATGGGCTGGAAAGATTGCTTCAAGGTTATGGCGCTTGCCTGAGAAGCCTAAGGACCCAGGTTTGATCACCTAGTCCTCATGTAAGCCAAATGCACAAGTTGGCATTTCATTTTCAAAGTCCATTTGCAGTGGCCGGAGGCCCTGGCACACCCATTCTCTCCCCCTCTCTTTCCTTCCTTCTTTCTTTCTTTTCTTCTTTCTCTCTCTCCCTCCCTCTCTCTTTCTCTACCCCTTTCTATCTCTCAAATAAGTAAATCAACAACATATTAAAATATGGTCCAAATAGAAAAATATTAAAGAAAGATATCTGATAAAGATTTTAAATAATTCTATTGATCTCATACTGAATAGTTAAGTGGCAACTAAGAAATTTATTAGACATATATAGAAGATCTAAATAAGTTAAACAAATATTGTAAAACTCAGAAACATGAGAGAGAAAAAATTGCCATTTCTTCTAATCAAATGCCTTTGTGTTCAAGTCTCCAATTATAAGATTAAGATGCTCGATTCTCTGCTCTATCACTTTTCTCTTTCATGTTAATGTAAACTGTATCAATAAATTGCCATGTACTGTTTGAACATGTTAAAGCTTGCTGAGAGTTCAAGGCCAAGTGCTCTGTTGCTTCAGATCCAAGCTGAGATTTCCTTAGTTGCTCTTTTCTGACATATAAGAACTGGAGTCTAGTGACAGAACACAGAGACCTCTTTTCATCCACAGAGATGAGCAACTCAGATACATAAGGGAGAGGGCAGAAACCCCAGCAGTGGCACCCAGGTTTCTAAGAACCTGGAGACGGAATCCAAAAACAAGAGACAAGTAAGTCAGTGCTGGTCTCCAGGAGCAAGTGGATTATGCTAAACTAAAACTATAATCACAGGGCTGCAGAGGCAGCTCAGCCATTCAAGATACTTGCATGCCAAGCCTGACTACCTGGGTTCAATTCCCCAGTAGCCACATAAAGCCAGATGCACAAAGTGGAGCATGCACCTGGAGTTCATTTGCAGTGGGAGAAGTCCCTGACATGCCCACACTCACTCTTTTTCTGTCTGCCTATTTCTCTTTCATAAATAAATAAAGCTTATAAGTAAATAGATAAAACAACAGGGCAAATGGGCGTGCTTGCAGGAGATTTTGCCTGTGCAGGAAAGGAGTGTTCTCGTACTGGGTATGTGTATCGTTGGGGTAAGGGGAAATTAGTCAGGATTGGGCCCAAAAGAGGGAATGGAAATGATGGACCACTGCCCACCTGCTCCAGCAGAACTAGAATTCAGAATCTGATCCAGTCTCATCCAATCAGCTTTGCCCCCCCCCTCCCATCCTCCCCCAGCCAACCAGGTGCGCCTACCCCCTCCTGAGCCCAGATCGTTCTCAGACTCACGTAAGCCTGAGGATAAAACTCTGAACAAGAAGATCATAAGGGGCTGGAGAGATGGTTTAGCGGTTAAGCATTTGCCTGTGAAGCCTAAGGACCCGGGTTCGAGGGTTGACTCCCCAGGACCCACGTTAGCCAGATGCACAAGGGGGTGCACGCGTCTGGAATTCGTTTGCAGTGGCTGAAGGCCCTGGCACGCCCATTCTCTCTCTCTCTCTCTCTCTCTCTCTCTCTCTCTGCCTCTTTCTCTGTCTGTCGCTCTCAAATAAATAAATAAAAATATTAAAAGAAAAAACAAAAAAAGAAGATCATAGATAGATCCTAACCAGGTGAGCAAGGCCTCTTTTTGGCTTTTCACCTTTTTCCTGAACTTCTAGGTCCCTGCTGGGGTGAGATGTTGGTGTGGGGGGGGGGTGACCCTGGCCCCTAATTCCACATGGGCTCTCTACCTCCTCCTGCCTTTCATGGGGCAGGAGCCCTCTGTATTTTTCTTCTCTTTTCCTCTCTAAATCTAATAGTCTTTCTAAGTCTTATCATTTGTCTATGGATTTAATTCTTTAAATTCCTAAGACAAGGATCTGGTGTACCCTAAATTTATTGGTTCACTGGCATTGGCAAGGAGCCCCAAAACTCCCGCTAACAGGGGTACCTTGATTCTGTTCTCAAGACTCAGTTTCCAAGACTAGATCTTAGGCTGGGGCTGGGACCCCCTTTTCCTGCTACCTTCATTACCTTGGGGTGGAGGCTGGGAAAGGCGACTGGAATGGAGGCCAGGCCTGCTTTGCACCGCTCAACAAAATTGGGAGCTACACTGGAGGCCAGGGGCTCCCCTCTCCTACATCCTCAGTCTCCTGGCACGGGTAGGTAAGCCTTCACCCCGAGCAGCACCTGGTCCAACTCATCCTCTGAGCCATGCCATTAGTGGTTAGGCGGGAAGAAAGACATTCCAGGGCAGGCAGGAATGGTAGCTGGGAGCTAGTGAGTGTTAACGTTCAAGAAGATGGGCAGTTAATTAGCACCCCGCACCCACTGGGTATGAAGTAGAATTTATTGCTTGCAGATTTTACTCCTTAGGCTGCAGATGAGCTCTTTGAAGAAATACCAGAGTGGTTACAGGCCAGCCAACGCGGGTTCATCAAAAGCCATGCATACCAGCCCCTACTTCCTTTGTTAGTGGGGCTCCTGAGACAGCAGGAAGCTTCATAACGTGGTGTTACTTGACTGGAGACAACCCGCTGACGAAGTCTGTCATGATATACTACTGCTAGACAACATGGGCACTGGTGGCTGGAGTCCTCAGGGAGAACCGGGTCATGGTGTGGGGGAGGGGGCAGGGTGTGTGCATTCTGAAGTGTGCATCATTTTATGAATGAACTGCACAGTGTGGCGCGGGAAGGATGACTTTCTAAGACAAGCCTGAAGGCTAAAAATTCAAAATTAAGTCTAAGGCGACATGGAAGGGCTCCACCTCCTGTGTGCATAGTGCACATGTGTATGCATGTGAAGAACACGCAAGGGTAAGGTGATTTTTCACAGGCACTGAGGCAGAAGCCCAGGGAGGAAACGAGGAGATGCCAGTCTGCCTACCCAGGCAAAACCAGAACTTGGCCTCTGAGCCAGTCTCATCCAAGATGGCTGCCAGCAACACTCCCCAACAGGAACTTCCCACCTCTTCCTGGCTCAGCACGCTTCGGTGGGTTGGCCTCTTAAGTCCATGAACCAATCAGGTCTTGGATCCTCTAGTCCCCACCCAAGTCAGTAACAAGGCTCACCCTAGTTGGATGCCTGATCTGATAAAGGAGGTGGGCAAGCTCTCTTTTTCTTCCCATGGTTTCACCTGGGAAGTAGTGTGTTAAGTCTGTCTCTCCCCTTGGAGGGAGCACTTCCTTCCACCTAATTATTTTCCTGCTTGGCTCCCGCATGTGTCTTGCTTTGGGATTCCTTATGTGTATGATTTTTCTTTGATCTCCGAGACCTCACTATTTCTTTTTCTTTCCTTCTTTCCTTCTTTCTTTCTTTCCTTCCTTCCTCCATTCCTCCTTCCCTCCCTCCTTCCCTCCCTCCCTCCTTCTCTCCCTTCCTTCCTTCCTTCCTTCCTTCCTTCCTTCCTTCCTTTCTTCCTTCCTTCCTTCCTTCTTTTTAGCTTATGTATTTATTAGAGATAGAGAGAGGGAGGGAAAGAAAGAGACACACAGAATGGGCACTCCAGGGCTTCATATGCTCTCCCCTGCTTAGCCCTGCCCCAGGCCATGAAGAAGCTAGGAAGGGAGTCTCAAGAACATTCCAGAGCATCAGGCAGCTCTAGGTGACTGTTCCATCCTGAGGTATGGTTCCCCTTTCCTTTGTGCTACCCTCTTTCAGTGTCTAAGCTCCTGATTGTGCCCAAGCTCAGAGTCCTGAAAAGTCCCTTAGGCCCAGTTGTGGTTTGATTCAGGTGTCCCCCATAAACTTAGGTGCTCTGGATGCCCGGTCCCCAGCTGATGGAGAGTTGGGAATTAATGCCTCATGGAGACAGTGTATTGTTGGGGCGGGCTTATGGGTGTCATAGCTGGTTTCCCCTTGCTAGTGTTTAGCACACTCTCCCATTGCTGCTGTTCACCTGGTGTTGACAAGGGGGTGATGTCCACCCTCTGCTCATGCCATGGTTTTTCCCTGTCACCATGCAGCATCCCCTGGAGTCTGTCAGCCAAAATAAACCTTTTTTTTCCCTCACAAGCTGCTCTTGGTGGGTGATTTCTGACAGAAATGCGAACTTGACTGCAACAGGCCCAGAGAGAAGGTGGCGCTTCATTGGATTTCCGCCTCCTGCTGCCTAGATGAGCCTGGTGATGCCCATGTAGCCATAGGAGGGGTCTGGACACAGCCAGCAGCCTAGCTGTACAAAATGTCGCATATGAGTAAAACTTCCTTCATATCTCTGAGTCTTTGGGGAGCTCATGTCCTCAGTCAGTGATGACCAGTGGTTTCTTCAAGCCACATTCCCCAGTGGGACAGGACCATTTCCCAGGATGCCCCCTAGACATGAGAATAATAAGTACTCTTCCTTTCCGCTCTGGTTGCTGACTTCCAAAGAGACCTTGGTCCTGCCTTGGGTGCGCTGAGACACGTGGTCTGCCAGCCATCTGAGAGAAGAGACTTTTGCCTAAGAAGCCGCATACAGCTTGCCTCCATGACCCTGGTGAGGCAGTGTAACAGGGTAACCGGGCCTTCTGAAAGTAGAAGTGAGGAATGTCCTTGATCCGGCCCCTTGCGATCTTCACTCTCCTAAAGGTCAGAGGAGGATCTAGATTCTCCTTATCTCTTGCTAGTTAAAGGAGTTCTCTCCCTAGACCTATTTTCCCTTAAACTCAACCTGAGTTCCTCCCTAGAAAGGAATTTCAATTTCCTATAGAATCCTAGAAGGATTAAACCTGATTCCCTACATAGAAATCTAGTGACTGGGCTGGTTAGCTTCATCCCAATTAAAAACCTATAAGAGACTCCAGGCTAGGTCTTTAAGTGGTCTTTATTTAATCCCTGCCTTCTCATGGGTGTGAGGCTCTCTGTACTCCGTCCTATTTACTTCTATTAAGTGCTTTAAGTCCCATATATAATCTAATAACATCTCTCTAAACCATACCCCTCTGGTGTATGGATTTCAATTCTTTAACTTCATAAAACAAGAGCTTGGATGTCACTGGCTAAGTGGAAGTTTTGTGTGACCCATGATAGGCCAGCACCCTAACTCATGGGCTAAAGTCCAACCAAGAGCAGAGAGAGGCTCTGTTGTCCTCAGAGTCACTCCAAAAGCCCATATTATATTGGTGCATTGACAAGGAACCCCAATTCCTGAATCACATTGGTGCATTGGCCGAGAACCCCAATTCTTATATCAGTTGATCTGAGGTAAACTGTCTACCAGGCCTCCTCATTTTGTTGTGTGTGTGTGTGTGTGTGTGTGATATATGCAATGTTTATGTGCTCTTACGATGCCCCATGCATTGGCATGCAGAGGCCAGAGCAGACCATTTTGTTTCCTGCTCTATCATGTTTTTGCCCATTCTTGTTTGAGCCAAAGTCTCTTGTTGATACCAGAGCTTGCTGATTTTCTTCAGCCTGGAGAAATCCCCTGCTCTTTGCAATCCTTTGCGATCTGGGCTTACAGGTATGCGTGGCCATGCCCAGTTGTTTTGGTGGGTTCTGGAGATTTGGAGTTACAGACATCCATCATGATGCTCAGCCGTTTACATGGATCCTAACTTGGGTGGTCTCAGGCCCCTCAGACCCTCATGCTTGTGCACACTTAACCGATGATCCACCTCTTCAAACTCCAGGCCTCATTCTTGAGCAACGCTGGAAATACCCCAGGACGGAGAGGGAAGTCAAGCTTTGGTCTCCACCAGGCTCCTGCTGGAGGCCCAGGATAATGAGGGTCATGTTTTCAGACTCACTTGACTTACAAAACAAAGGCTAAAAGAGTGAACTAGCTTCAGCTCAACTGCTGGGGCCTCAGGAGGGGTTGTCAGACCACCGCTGTGGAGACCCATAGCCCAGCCAGCCCTGGAGCCCTTGCTGACCTTCTCAGCATCCTCATGTTTGTATCACCTCTCTGTGTTGATTATTGTGTGTGTGTGTGTGTGTATGAGAAAGACAGAGAGAGATGTATGTCTGTTCAAGTGTGGGACACAGCATGATGTCGGGGGGGTGGGGTCGGAGAACAACTTTGGCTTTCAAACCTTGCCTTTCAACTTGTTTGAGGCAGGGTCTCTCATTCACTGTGGAAGTTTGCTAGGCTAGCTGGCCTGTGAGTTTGGGGCAGTGAATGATGCATCTGTCTCTTCCTCCCTTCTCGCACTGGGCACACACTGGGATTACAAATACTAGCACTCCAGCATCTGGTTTTTGTTTTGGGTTCTGAGGATTTGAACTCGTGTACTCAACCCTTGCATGGCCATCTGCCTAGGTCTGTCCATGTTTATCATTTCCTTCATCATGCTTTTGTTTGTTTGTTTTAAATTCCACATAAAATATTATTAGGTTTTGTTCTGCTCATCTGTTCAGGGCTATTTTCCTCTCAGTTAAATCAATAGCACCCATGTGTTTTATAAATAGTTTGCTTTTGTCTTCCTTTCCAAGTTTAATAGATCTAATTGGTTAGATTGGGAAATTTTTACCCTGACTCTCCACCTACTTCCCTCCCCAGCACACACACACTTTCCTATGCCCCTTGATACACCCCAACTTGACCCTCCAGCCACCTACCACCCCACCCATCTCCCCTCAGATGCATGATTGCTCCCCACATCCTCACCCACACACATACACACTTCCCCCTTCCTGTGTGTCCCCTGTTGTCCCTTGCTCTCTCCTTCACATACACACACCCCACTTCCTCACAATTCTTGTACCTTCATGCCCCATCACCTTCTCCACACACTTTGCCTCACATGTTCCCTCTGAATACTCCTGACACCGTTCCACCCAGGCTGGGGAGGTGCCTCAACAGTTAAAGGCACTTGCTTACAAAGCCTTCTGCCTTTCTATCCCAGGTTCAATTCCTCAGCATCCATGTAAAAGCCAGATGCAAAAAGTGCTGACAGCCAGAAACCCTAGTGCACAGTGCCTGCACACGCATGTGTGCACGTGCACACACGCAAATATTAAAAGAAATACCTCCTCCATACACACACTGATGCATCAGAGGCACACTTACACTGCCCTGCACACCACATGCCTTTGACTTTCCTCTGGGCTTCCTGGCATCTCCATTCCACAGAACCACATTAGCTCACATTTTTTTTGTGCAGTTCCTTCTCTTGATGGGCTCTGTGTGGGCCACAGTGTTTAGATAATGGATTTTGGGACTAGAGGGATAGCTTAGCAGTTAAGGCGTTTATTTGCCTGTGAAGCTTAAGCACCCATGTTCGACTCTCTAGATCCCACATAAGCCGGACACACAAAGATGAGGCAAGCACAAGGTCGCACGTGCCCACTAGGTGGCACAAGAATTTGGAGTTCAATTGCAGAGGCCGAGACTTTGGTATGCCAATTCTCTCTCTCTCCCTCTCTCTAAAATTAAAAAATAAAAGAGAATTGATTCTGTTCTGGAAGTTAAAGACTGCATGGTTTTTGCGGGGTGAAGAGGTGCAGTCATTTGGGATCCTGAGGCTTCCATCCTTGGGCCTTCTCATCCCCTTCCTGCCCAGGGGCACAATTAGGCTGTATGAGCAGGAGGTGAGGCGGCAGCTTCATGAATAAAGGACTAAAAAGTGCTTCTTCCTTTTCTTAATTGCTCCAAAAATACAATCCCCACTCCCCTTTCCTGCTGAGCTTTTGGGGAAGCTTCCTACCAGAGGTATGCATTGTCTGCCAAGGCAGACTTCCCCCTGTGTTTGGCTGGGAGACCTTTTACGGGTCACACCTAGTCCTCCCAGACACAGGTTTCCGAGAGAGCCTTCTTTTATCTCTTGGGAGAACTGGTCTCAAGCTGGCTTGTTTCCCGTCTGCAGAAAGCCTGCCCTCAGCACCTTCTAGAAGTAGACTTGGAGGCTTTGGCTGGCTGGGTAGCTCCTCTCTTCTCTGAAGACGCCAAGGCACATTTCCGGACCTCACTGACATTTAGAAAATCCAAACATCCATAAATGTTTGCATGGCCTTTTTGAAATTAGCAATTACTTGTTAAAGGTCTTCATGATTCCCACAACGTTCAGCCATTGTTTAATCTTTTCTCCTAAAACACACAGCTCCTCTTCATTTCCCATGTTCATTTCTGGTGCCGCTTCGGTCGGAGGGGAGAGGGAGAATTCAGTCTCAACACATGAAAATAGGAGGGGGTATCACATACAAATAACAGATTTCAGCCGGGCCTGGTGGTGCACGCCTTTAATCCCAGCACTTGGGATGCAGAGGTAGGAGGATCTCCATGAGTTCAAGGCCACCCTGAGACTACATAGTGAATTTCAAGTCAGCCTGAGCTAGAGTGAGACTCTACCTTGAAAAAATAAAGTAACAGATTTCAAATGCCACCACCGCAGGGCAGCAAATAGAATTTTCCTGAACAGCTAACGTGAGCCAGGCACTCGACCTATACACACCCGTGCAGCACTCACTGCTCTGCACACCATGTCCCTCTCACACTCCTCCGGGCTTCTCAGCATCTGCATTTCATACCACATCTGGAGGTACACCACAGAACCACCCTTAGCGCCTGTCCCTGAGCCATTCCTTCTGTGGGATCACTTTCATTTTACCCTACAATCACACTGTGTGGGAACGTATCACTTCCATTCTACAGGTAAGGAAACTGTTATTTGAAAAAGTAACGTCGGGTTGGAGAAATGGTTTAGCAGTTAAGGCGTTTGCTTGCGAAGCCAAAAGGACCCAGGTTCGATTCTCCAGGACCCACATAAGCCAGCTTCACAAGGGGCACATACATCTGGAGTTTGTTTGCAGTGGCTAGAGGCCCTTGCATGCCCATTCTCTCTGTGTCTGCCTCTCTTCTCTCTCTGCTTGCAAATAAATAAATAAAATTTTAGAAAAAAAAAAAGAAAAAGTAAAGTCGCTTCCCTCAGAAGACTTGGCAAGTGGATGGCTGAGATAGGATTGGAATACTAAAGTCCAAGTTCTACCGATCACACCATGAGGAACTGACCAGAAAAGCAGCCTAAGCTTCAACCCAGAGGAATACCAAGGCCTCTCCCATGAGGCTGCAGCTGAGGACCTAGGGTGAGGTCCAGATTGAGGCCACCTTCAATTGGCTGCTGCTCCTCATGAAACCATCTCCACTTTCCTACCTTTCTTAGAACCAGGTGAGGTCCAGATTGAGGCTCAAGGCTACCAGCCCATGGCTAAACAGCAGTAGTACTCCATTCACCAAACGAAGCAGGGTGTTTTCTCATTTGGGACTCTGAGTAACCACTAGTTTATTCACCGTCATACACCATCACTACCAGGAACAGAACAATCACCTTATGGCTATTGCCTGTGTCAGCCATGGCGCTGAATGCAAAGTCATGCTCCTTTGCAACCATGAAAGCCTTATGGGGGTCTGTCACAGAGGAACTGAGACTCAAAGCAGGGGAGGCAGTGGCCCAAGGCTATCTATGCCACTGGAGAGTCTCAAAGTCCAGCTTCAGCTGGAGGACTGTTTGGCTCCAGAAGAAAGGTTCCAATCATACTACCATTCAAGGGTGTTGGACTTGATGAAAGCATCCCCCACCCCCCGCGACCCTGCATAATTCCCGAAGTTCCCATAGAATACATTTGAATTAGGAATCCTGTGCTGATCTTTTCCCATGAAGTGAGATTTCATGAATGTTTTTCATTTGCACGTGCACTCATGAACACACACACAATACAACGGCACCCAGTGTGTGCCCTGCCCAGCTAGATCCCACAGATGTGATGCCTGGACCAGAATCCTCCTTGCCCCGTTGCCTGGCAGCAGGAAGATGCCCCGAAGGTAGGCAGCCCTGAGCACTTCCAGCTGTTGGCGCAATCCCAGCCAGAGCGAGCTGTACTCTTGTTACAATGAGAATTTTCACAGATACAACAAGCAGCAAACAAGGGAACAGTCCACTCTCCTGGCCGAGGGATTCCTCTCTGTGGCTCCGTGTGGCAAGCTGTGGTCTTTCTCACAGCCTCGTCCATCCACTCTCAGGTGATTTGAGCTAAGTGCACTGAGGTTAAGAGTGGACTGGAAGTGATCCCCTCTCATCTGCAGGGGATGGCGGTGGTGAACTGAACCCAATCTGAATGGCCATCCCTAATAAGGAGCCAAGTGAGGCCTCGTCTCCAATAACTCTCATGGCTGTGCTGTGCAAAGCAAATGCCACTGGGCTACGGGCCCAGGCTGTAGGGAACCAGCCCACCAGACTTAGTGTGTGGTGTCTGGCAGGATGCCCTCTCCTCAGCCTGGTCCCAGTGCTCCTGGCTCCCTGGCTGATCTCATTAGCCCTGTCTTCATGCATCAGGGTCAACTCCTGACTCTCCCTTACAGCTGGTCCCAGACTTGTAAGAAAGAGCAGGGCAGGACTCATGGGCTTCAGTACAGTCTCATTCTCTACTCGCCTGAAACAAATATCAGCTCCTAAACAATCTAAATAGGTCCAGGTCTACAATGCACCTGTGACTTCCGCAAAGGAATCCTCTTTATTGTTCTAAACAGCTCATCTCTTAAAGTTGCTCTACTTTTAAAAGAGAGACTGGGGGCTGGAGAGTTGGTTTAGTGGTTAAGGTGTTTGCCTGCAAAGCCAAAGGATCCCGGTTCGCCTCTCCAGGAGCCATGTAAACCAGATGCACAAGGGGGCACATGCATCTGGAGTGTGTTTGCAGTGGCTGGAGGCCCTGGTGCACCCGTTCTTTCTCTCTCTCAAATAAATAAATAAAATATATTTAAAAGAGAGACCGATTGAGAGGGGGAGGGGATATGATGGAGAGTGGAGTTGTGAAGGAGAATGTGGAGGGGAAGGAATTACCATGATTTATTGTCTATAATTATGGAAGTTGTCAATTAAATTTAAAAAAGAATTTTTTAAAAAGTTGTATTCCAGCAATGGGAATCGTCACACCCTGACCCCGCGGCACGTTCCTGAGTGGCTCAATTCCACTGCGGTGACCAAGGATGCGAGACTGAGCCCTTGGCTGCTGCTCCTCATGGAACCATCTCCACTTCCTACCTCTCTTAGAACTGGGGTGAATTCACCCCAAGCTAGCATAAAGTCAGTCCCAATGCAGTTGTAGTCCTGCGGTGCTGGGTAAACGGGGAGGCCACTACAAAATATAATGGAGAGTTACTTTACAACCCTGCCCACACACAATTTCTTTATCTTTTTTCTTCAAATATATTATTTTTTATTTATCTATGAGAGTGAAAGAGAGAGAATAGGCATGCCAGGGCCTCTAGCCACTGCAAATGAACTCCAGATGCATGCGCCACCATATGCATCTAGCTTCTATGGGTTCTGGGGAATTGAACCTGGATCCTTAGGCTTCACAGGCAAGTGTCTTAACTGCTAAGCCATCTCTCCAGCCTCTCTATGCACAATTTCTACTGCAGAAGAAAGAAAATTCCACTGAAAAAGGTTCCACGATCATGTTATGGAACATACACAGAGTGGGTTCACTATGAGGGGAACAAGCAGGCACAACATGGGGAGAGGGTTAGTTTTCTCAAAGATGGAGCTACAGCCAAAAGGTACGGACACTCTGAAAGATGTGGTAAATGTTTTAAAACAACTGAGGCTATCAAAGAAAAATAGAAACCATAAAGAAACACTAAGAAATCATAACATTAGAAACAGGAAAGAAAAGGATAAATTGGATTTCATCAAAATTAAGACCTTTGCTGGGCGCTCTGCAAATGACACTGTTGAAAGAACAGAAAAAAATAAGCTAGGGGCTGGAGAGATGGCTGTGCGTTTGGTTAAGGGTACGTTTTGGCAAAGGCCGCCAGCTGGGATACGTGTAAAGCCAGACCCAAGGGGGTGCATGTGTTCGTGGTCCCAGCACAGTCATAACCATGGGAGGCAGGGTCAGGAGCACAGGCGCTTCAAGGTTATCCTCTGACCTTCACACACGTGCCAAGGTACACACGCACCCACCCACCCACATAAATGACAGAAAGAAAGAAAGAAAGAAAGAAAGGGAGGGAGGAAAGAGAGAGAGAAAGAGAGAGCCTGAAGGGATGGCTTAGCAGTTAAAGCATTTGCTTGCAAAGCCAAAGTACCTCGGTTCGATTCCCCAGGACCCACGTTAGCCAGGTGCACAAGGGGGCGCACGCGTCTGGAGTTCGTTTGCAGTGCCTAGAGGCCCTGGTGCACCCATTCTCTCTCTCTCCCTCTTTCTCTGTCAAGTAAATAAATACATTTTTTTAAAATTTTTATTTATTTATTTGAGAGCGACAGACACAGAGAGAAAGACAGATAGAGGGAGAGGGAGAGAATGGGCGTGCCAGGGCTTCCAGCCTCTGCAAACGAACTCCAGACGTGTGTGCCCCCTTGTGCATCTGGCTAACGTGGGAGCTGGGGAACTGAGCCTCGAACCAGGGTCCTTAGGCTTCACAGGCAAGCACTTAACCGCTAAGCCATCTCTCCAGCCCAATAAATACATTTTAAAAGAAAGTAAGAAAGAAGGAAAGAAAGACACATACACACATACATATGTACATGGGTAGAAAGACAGATTAAAAAAATAAGCTAAAGTCTGGGAGAAAATATTTATAAATCTCATATCCAACAAACAACTCGTGCCCAGAATTTAGATGAATTCTCACATTCAACAACAAAAGAAAAGCAAAACAAAACCCAAGCTCAACATGATGGCTCAGGTCTATAATCCCAGGCTCAAGAGGCGAGGGCAGGAAGATCAGGAGTTCAAGATCAGGCCTTGGCTACATAGTAAGTTCAAGGCTAACATGGACTACATGAGACCCTGTTGCAAACAATCATCCAAATAATTCAGGGCAGAAGATGAACAGGCAATTCACTGAAGAGGACAGAACAGATGACAAAAAAAAACATGTGAAACCATGTTTAACATTGTAAACATGTTTGCACTAAAACCCCCACATTAATACTTACCTGGCAGCTCTATGCATAACAGCTACCAGGTGGATGCAATGCAAATGTCTTTTAACATGTGAGTGGAAAAACAAGCTGCCGTTCATCCATGCAGGGGAGTCGTATTTGCAATAAAGGGGAACGACTGCTGATGCATGCAACAACTTGGATGGATTTCAAAGGTGTATGCCAGCCTCTAAAGGTTACATGACATGTGTTTCCATTTACGTGGTAGTCTCAAAAACACGAAGCTACAGTGGTAGGAGCAGAACAATGATGGCGGCCCTGGAGGGTGGCAGGGCGGGCAGGCCAGAGTGCCAGGGATGACGGAACTTGTTCTGCACTCTAATTGCTGTGGCAGCTACACAAATCTATAAATGTGGTCAAGTTTATGGAATTATATGTGATTCCCAACAAAAGTCAACTTTATTAATTACTTAACCCTTAAGAAAAATCTCAAATGTAAGGTAACTAATAATGCGTAACTAACTAAAAAATAATAAACTAATTTTTTGTTGTCTTATTTATTTGAGAGTGGCAGACAGAGAAAGAGACACATAGATAGAGAATTGGGTGCGCCAGGGCCTCCAGCCACGCAGATGAACTGCAGACGCGTGCGCCCCCTTGTGCATCTGGCTTACGTGGGGAATCGAGCCTCAAACCGGGGTCCTTGGGCTTCATAGGCAAGCACTTAATTGTCAAGCCATCTCTTCAGGCCTAATAATGCACACTTTCTAAAAATAGCAGGAAAGAAAAACAGCACTAAAGAACTAGGACCCTAGGGGCTGAGGAGATGGCTCAGTGGCTAACGTGCTTGCCACGCAAGGGTGAGTAACCGGGTTCAGCTCTCCAGAGCCAGCATCAAAGCCGGACACTGTAGCTGTGTCTGTAATTCCAACTCACCTGCAAAGAAAAGGGAGGCGGAGGCAGGAGAATCACCCAGAATCTCATGAGCTGCCTCTGATTGTCAGCCCTCTCCTCCCTCCTTGTCTGGGACAGGGTCTCTCTTCCTTGTTTTGCTGCTGTGAATGGCAGACTGACTTCCTGGCCTGCAAGCTCTGGGATTTTCTTGACTACACCTCCCCTTGCTGTAGATATGCTGGGGTTACGGATGCGTGAACCGCTTACAGCTGGCTTCACGTGGGTTCTGGGAATCCAAATTCTGCTCAGCAGTCTCGCACAGCAAGCGCCTTGAACGACTGAGCCGTGTCCCTACCCTTTACTTCTTCTGGAGTAATGAAAACGTTGGGGAATATCACTGGTGGTTGTATAGCTTGAAGAACATACTTAATGGCACCAAACTGTACTTAATGGTTGGTGACAAATTCGCAAACATTGTATCACATTAAAAAAAAAATAAAAAAGCTAGCGGGCAGGTGGAATGGCTCAGCAGTTCAAGGTGCTTGCTTTTAAGGCTACTGGCCCAGGTCTAATTCCCCAGCATCCATGTAAAGCCAGAGGCAAAAATTGTCATGTGTATCTGCTATCTGTCTGAAACCCATATACACACGCATGTACAAATAAATAAAAAATTAAAACATTATTTAAAAAAATTAAGAATGGGCTGAAGAGATGGCTTAGCAGTTAAGGCACTTGCCTGTGAAGCCTAAGGACCCAGGTTCATTTCCCCATATCCCACATAAGCCAGATACACAAGGTAGTGCATGTGTCTGGAGTTCATCTGCAGTGGCTAGAGGCCCTGGCATACCTATTCTCTCTCTCTCTCTCCCTCTTTCTCTCCGTCTCTCTGTGTCTAATAGAAAGGAAGGGAGTAAGGAAGAAGGAAGGGAGGGAGGAAGGAATGAAGGAAGCTAGAGAAATGACTTAGTGGTTAAGGCATTTGCCTGCAAAGCCTAAGGACCCAGATTCAATTCCCTATTGCCTATGTAAGCCAGATGCACAAAGTTGATTTTCGGTACATGTGTGTATGTATGGTGTGATGCAGGAGGTGCATGCATGGGTGTGCGCCTATGCATCTGCTCCGTGCACACTGGTGCAGAGGAGAACGTCAGGCATCCTCACTGCATCACTCATCCATTGCTTCCTTTCAGGGACTCGGGAGCCCTATTGTTTTTGTACGCCCGGCAATTCTATGGTCTCTGCTCCCCCACAGGACTGGGGTTCCAGACATGTGAGGCCACTCCCAGCTGTTTACATGACTGCATGACTGCCGAGGAATCTAGCTTGGGGGGCCTTGGGCCTCCTAGGACCTTCATGCTTGTGCAGGAGGTGGCTCCACCCACAGCTAGCTCCCCGGCCTCCTAATACAGTGTCAGATGAATTGCATCTTTGCGTGTGTGTGTGTGTGTGTGTGTGTGTGTGTGTGTGTGTGTGTGGCTTGTGTGGGTGTGTGAATGTATTGTGCTGTGCATGTAATGTGTTGTATGGGTGGTGTAGGCACATATGTGTGCCCTTGCGGTACCCCAGAAACTTGCTTGTGGAGAAGGTGGCTGGGGTGGATCACAGATAGGGTGCTCTGCTCCATTGCTCTTCAGCCTGGCCCTGTTTTGGGCTGAAGTCTCCCCTTTTACTGATTCCTGAGCTTGCAGGGCTCCAAAAAATGTTGGGTCTCTGTTCCCCTGTGGGACTGGGTTTACAGGCATGCGTGACCGGGTCCAGCTGTTTTACATGGGATCTGGAGATTTGAACTCGGGCAAATCAGGCCCTCATGCTTGTGTGGGAAGCATACTCAACAATGGAGTGTTGAGCCCTCTCTCCAGCCTATAAATTGAACCTTCAAAAGGCTATCAAAAACATATATATATTTGGAGAAATCCTACTGCATCTTGAGATCAGTACAGGATGTCATATTATTTACTTTGCTATGCTTTGAATTTTTCATATTAAAAATAAAACTGATTTTTTTAAAGAACAAAGACTCTTAAGACACTTCAGTGCTAATCAATGCCAGGCTTATCAATCATATGAATTCCCAATCTACTTCACCCATGAAAGCTACAAGATTCAACAAGTCTCCTCCCCTGAAGTCTTATGCACAGCATTTTACGGGGATGGAGGAGACACTTGCCAGGGGACCTCTTGCAAGGTGAGCAGGAAGCTCTAGGGATGCACTTTTTGTGGGTGTCACCCATGCTGGGGTACACTTTTGGGGGATGCAGCTGCCTTTGGGTCACCTATACTCCTCCTGTGAGTAACCCCAATATATTTCTCAGTTCACTATGCTAGACCTGCATGGAAATACTTCTTTGGTGTGTCAGGGTGCCCTTTCGGGGGTGAACAGATGTTTGTTCATGCCTTCCCGGGAAAAGCCACATCAGTCCTCAGTCTACAGCTTTTCTCTGGCCCCTTACTCATATCCAGGAGGAATCAAATGAACACACAGTACGTGTCATGCCATCTAGATAGACACATGTGACAAAGAGACATTAGAACGCAGAGATGTCATCCTGTTCCATGCTCTGGCTATCTCTCCTTCACGCCTCACTGTGGGCCCTGCTCGCAAGTGTCCCCAGGGAGGTGGAGTTTCTGTCATCCCTGGCACAAAGCACAAGGAATCAGAGAGGGGTGAATGTGCACAGGGGCCGTGGCCCATCCTCAGCAAGGCTGGGGTCTGGTAATTATTGTGTACCTCTGTGCATCAGTAGGTCCTGAGTTTCAGAAGAGTTGTCAAAGACATCCTATAGTGGGAAAGGATGGCACGGACCAGAGTGGCACCCACAGTCCCAAAGCGCCACCACCGACTCTGCGCCATGCTTGCCCAGCCTCAGCCCCTCGAGGCAGGGGTTGGGAGTCACTTACCAATGCTGGCTGACGTGTAGGTGTAAGGCTCCGAAAGGAAGTGTGGGAGGGTGAGGACGAAGGCCCCAGCTGCCAGGAGCAGACCCCCAACGCCGATCAGCCTGGGGCGGTGTACCCGGCTGCCAAAGTAGCTGACGAAGATGATGAGGATGGCATTGCTGATCTGCAGAGAGAGAAGAGGGTGCATGAGGCCCTGAAACCTGTCCTCCGTCAGCCCACAGGGGTCTGACCCCCAGTTTGCCTAGGGAGACTGGAGATGAAAGGGGCTGCCCAGCATCGGCAGGGTCCTGGGCAAGTCCATGCCAGACTAGTCCAGATTTCCTTGCCTGGAAAACACACACACAGAGAGAGAGAGAGAGAGAGAGAGAGTCAGCTTGCCCTCTGTCATCAGAAACCCATCCCAGACTCCACCTTCTAGTCCAGTCCAAGGGAAATTACTATCTGGAGATATGAAGAGTTAACTCATAATCTGAATATCAATCATCTTATAGGCAACTTTTAAGATATTTTATTTTTTATTTATTTGAGAGAGAGAGACAGATAGAAAGAGAGAGAGAGAATAGGTGTACCAGGGCCTCCAGCCACTGCAAATGAACTCCAGAGGCATGTGCCACCTTGTGCATCTAACGTGCAAGGGTCCCGGGGAATTGAACCTGGGTCCTTTGGCTTTGCAGGCAAGTACCTTAACCAGGAAGCCATCTCTCCAGCCCAGCAAATCTTTTTTTAAACTTAAATTTTGTTTATTTTATACCCTTTTAAAAATATTTTTATTTACTTATTTGAGAGAGAGAGAGAATGGTTACACCAGGACTTCTCGCCACTACAAAGAAACTCCAGAAAGATGTGACAGCTTTTGCATCTGGCTTTACATGGATGCTGGAGATTAAACCCGAGCCGGCTAGGCCTTGCAAGCAGGTATCTTTATCCACTGAGCAATCTCCGCAGCCCTTGTTTTTATTATTATTTTTTAATACAGGGACTTATGTAGCCAAGGCTGGCTTCAAATTCACTATGAGCTGAGGATGACCTTGAACTTCCGATCCCCCTGCCTCCACCAACCAAGTGTGAGGATTACAGATATGTGATCAGTATTCCCGTGTTAGCTGGTACTGAGGGCAAAACCTATTGCGCTGTGCATGTCAGCCAAGCACAACCAACTGAGCCACAGCCCCACGTGTTATAGCCAAATCTTTTAGGGCAAAAGCCAAGGAAATTTGCGCTGGGAAGATGGTTAAGTAGATACTGTGCAGAGGAGTACCCAAGTTCCTATCTCCAGGTCCCAAGTAAAAGCTAGGAGCCAAGTGGGTTTCTGTGATCCAGGCGTGCTGAAGGCAAGATGGGAGGCAGAGACAGGAGAGGTTCCCCGAAGCTCATGGACCGAGCAGCCTGGCAAAAGCAATGATGAAGAAACAAGGAGCGCGGGAATAAGTGTCCCTGACTCAAAGTGAGGTGTAAAGCCAGGACTGACTCCTGAAAGTGGTCCTCTGACCTTGGCACTCATGCTGTGACACGTGCATGCCCCCATCACACACGAGCACATGAACACACACACGTACGCACACACACACATCATATACACACACTGGACAAAAAAAAAAAAAAACATTCAAGAAAGCCCCCAATCCTTGCTGACTCCTAGGAACAGTCCACGTTCCCTAATTCATCTCCAAAGCTTAGCAAACTACAAAGGCAAGGGCCTCAGGATTCTGGCCTGGGCCTCAGAATAACGGCCAAGCAATGCGCATGGTCTTCATAGCCGTGCAACACGCTTATTTTATATGTGACAGAAGAACAAGTGTCCTGACCACGTCCATGAGGTCAGAAGGTGGGGTGCACTTGGGTTGCATGACTTTACATTGCCTAGACCCCACCAATTAATCTGCTGCCCCTTGAAGAAGTGGGTTTCTGTCCCAACAGCTTCGTTCCTTTTTTATTTAATTAATTTATTTATTTGAGAGAGAGAATGGGCACACCAGGACCTCTAGCCACTGTGCATCTGGCTTACGTGGATACTGGGGAATTGAACCTCAGTCCTTAGGCTTTGAAGGCAAGTGCCTTAACTGCTAAGCCATCTCTCCAGCCCCCCGTCAACAGCTCCATTTCTGAACTATCCATACCCCTCCCTGGGCCCAGTTCAGTTTTGCAAAATGAAGGGCAAAGACAGATCGATTGTTCACAGTTCCTGATGATTCAGAAAGTATGTTCCTTACATCTGTCACTTCGGCCCTGTGTGCCCCAGCCCTTTAGCTCTGGGTGCCCTATCTTCTCCCTGACTTTCTTTTCATGAAATTTATTATCTGACCTCTAAAGGATTTTATTTCCATACTTTTGTGAGGATGGTTAATCTCCATTGTCAACTTGACGGGATCAAGAAATCACTCAGGAGACAAATGTCTGGACATGTCTTGTGGGGGAGTTTCTAGATCGGGTTAACTGCGGTGGGAAGATCCACCCTGAATGTGGTCAGCACCCTTCCATGGGCTGGGATCCCAGACCAAGTTAAAAAAAAAAAAAAAGAAAGTAGGCTGGGTGTGGTGACACACACCTTTAATCCCAGCACTTGGGAGGCAGAGATGGGAGGATCGCCATGAATTCGAGGCCACCCTGAGAATACATAGTGAATTCCAGGTTGGCCTGGGCCAGAGTGAATCCCTACTTTGAAAAAAAACAAAAGAAAAAACCTGCACAAAAAATAAGAGAGCAAATTGCACCAGAAGTCATAGCTTTCTGCTGCCTGACTGGAAGCAACGCGACTGGCTGCTTCACATTCCTGCCATCCCTCACGATGGACTGTACCCTCAAACCATGAGCCCAAATAAACTCCCTAAGTGGCTCTTTTCAAGCATCACAGTAACAAATGCTTCCTGGAGTTCACTGAGGCATGTTGATCCAGCGAACCAACGAACAAGCACCTATTTTTAAATTTTTTATTTATTTGAGAGCGACAGACACAGAGAGAAAGACAGATAGAGGGAGAGAGAGAGAATGGGCGTGCCAGGGCTTCCAGCCTCTGCAAACGAACTCCACACGCATGCGCCCCCTTGTGCATCTGGCTAACGTGGGACCTGGGGAACCGAGCCTCGAACCGGGGTCCTTAGGCTTCACAGGCAAGCGCTTAACCGCTAAGCCATCTCTCCAGCCCACCCAGTAGGTTTTAAAGCAACACATCTACTGCGGCCTATGGACCAGTGTGTGCGTGCGTGTGAGGAGCCAGCAGGGACTCAGCAGGGAGCTCTCCAGCCCTGGGGATTCTAGAACGTTCTGAAACAGGTGCCTGGAGAGAAAGAGCTTGATGCTTGTGTGTGTTGCGTTGCGTGTCTTTCCTTCTTGCTGTTCCATCATTTTTCCACAAACTGCTTGAGGCATTGGACCTTTGAACCTTCAGCTATGCTCACAGGGGCTGACTTCAGACGTCCTGTATGAGAGGTGATGGGGGGACGGGAGGTGAGGGGGCCCAGCCCCACCTATCTACAGAGCTGCCCTTTAGCCTCTGGGGCCTGGGCCAGTTTCTCTGTGGGGCACAGGATCCGCTGAGGAACTGTGACCTTGCCCTCCAGCTTTTCTTTAGCAGGGGGACTGCCTTTGAAAAACCGATGTATTTTCCCCATAAAACAAACCCAAAGCTGAGGTAGTTCTAAGAGAAAAAAGGCCTCAGGCTTCACACCTTAGCCTGAGGCAAGCTCATTAGGAAACATTTGGAAGCTGTCACAATGCCCATTAATAGTTCACTCTGTCTCAAAACCCCAAAGACACCAGACACCAGGCAGCTGCCAAGGGCAGGAGCTCCAGGCTTGAGCCAGCCTTGCCTGCTTAGCCCTGCGCGTCAGAGCGGACACAAGGGCTGCGATTTCCCAGAGCCAAGAACCTTCATAATCAGCCTGGGCCTCTTCCTTTTATATTCTTTTTTGTTTGTTGATTTTTTTTTTTTTTTTTTTTTGAGGTAGGATCTCGCTTTAGTTCAGGCTGACCTGGAATTCACTCTGTAGTCTCAGGGTGGCCTCGAACTCACAGAGATCCTCCTATCTCTACCTCCCAAGTACTGGGATTAAAGGCGTGCGCCACCATGCCCGGCTCCTCTTCGTTTTATACCCAGAAGGCTTTGAGACTGTGGAGCTGTGGCCTGAAGGCTCATACCCACCACACGGCTCATGGTTCCCCTGCACCGGGCTGGTCTCTTCTCACATACCACAGGCTACCCGCCCAGCCTTCCACATAGTCACGCATAAATCCTCAGACACCCACAGATATAGGTATATGCAGACACACACACATTCACAGCTATATACAGAGACATAAGTGAATCATCCAATGCTCACAGACAACACTGAAGTATTCCAAAACGTTTGGACACACAGACACACAGAATCATATACAGTACTGCAGACACATGTACACAAGAATGTGACATCAGAGAAGTGAACTATCTAGCGGTATTTGCCTGAAGTCACACACAGGCATAAAGCCAGGGCTCTTTTTTGTTGATTTTTTTGTTTGTTTGTTTTGTTTTGCTTTTTTGAGGTAGGCTCTTGTTCTAGCCCAAGCTGACCTGGGATTCACTATGGAGTCTCAGGGTGGCCTCAAACTCACGGTGATCCTCTTACCTCTGTCTTCCGAATACTGGGATTAAAGGTGTGTGCCACTCGCCAAGTGTTTTTTAAAAATTGTTATTATTAATTAATAAATTTGTTATATGGAAAAAGTCAGGTGTTGGGCCATATCAAGTTCTTGAAGAGTTTATCTGAGCTTGGGAATGAGAAGGTTTCATGAGTCAGTTATTTTCTTTTGAAAAAAAAATACTTTATTTGCAAGCAGGGAGATGATATATATATATATATGGAGAGAGAGAGAGAACACCAGGGCCTCTAGCCACTGCAAATGAATTGCAGATGCATGTGGCACTTTGTGCATCTGACTTATACGGGTACTGGGGAATTGAACCCAGGTCGTTAGGTTTTGCAGGCGAGCGCTTTAACTATCGGGCCTCCTTGCTGGCCCTGAGTCAGTTATTTTCATTTTGATTGAACTAGATCCCTGGGGAAATGTCACGCCCCTTACTTGCCTATATGGCATATCTTAAACAGATCCTGTCCCAGCTACTCTGTGCCCCTTGAAAATTCCCGTTATTTCTGGACCCACAGTCCTGTGCCAAGCGTTAGGACAATGAGGATGCAAATTTAAGGGTAGGGGCTCACAGACTTGGCTATTCTCTGAGATAAACTGGAAGAGGGTGTTTACCTTAAATGCCAGCTCTAATTTTTCCTTAGTAGAAGGGCCTAGAACATTGTGAGAGAAGAATCAGATGCTATGACTGGACTCACCAAGCAAGGGAACTGTGGGCAACTTGTGATACCTACCAGGAACGTGGACCAGTGCTGGCTCTCCATGAGTGAATACAACATGTCCCGGAACATTATCAGAGTCAAAGGCCAACATTTAGGAGTTGCACTTTAATTTATTTTATTTATGAGAGAGGGAGAGAGAGAGAGAGCTAGAGAGAGAACTGGAGCACCAGGGCCTCTGGCTACTGCAAACAAACTTCAGTTGCATGCGCCACTTCTCACGTATATGTCACCTTGTGCATCCGGCTTATGTGGGTTCTGGGGAGTTGAACCTGAGTCCTTAGGCTTCATAGGCAAGCACCCAAACCAGTAAAGCAGCTCTTCAGCCCAGGAGTTGCATTCTACATCCAGAGAGAAAGAAGCCCACCTTTCCTGCGTCTGAGGTGCACACTCAGCTCGCCGCTCTGCTCTCCCCAGACCCCGTGGTCAGCAGAGTGCATCTAGGGGCCAGAAGCCCAGTACCTCTTGCTCACCTCGTTCAAGCTGGAAATGAGACCCGAGGAGGAACTGGAGAGCCCGAAGCGCTTCTCAATGGTGGTGAGACTGCTCTTGAAGTAGGCACTGTACAGGAGCTGGCAGAGCTGCAGGAGGCCATGGCAAAGCACGAATACCTGGGGACAGACGACAGCTCTGTGAGGCCTCCCTGTTCAGTGGACTGGGTGCCTGCCCAGCCTTCCATCCAGGGGGGCGCCTCTGGGGCATGGAGGCCCAGTAGCCAGGACTGTTTCTCCGTGCATTGCCTAGAAATACTTAATTCACAGGGTTGTTCTGAGGGTGAATTGCCATTGTCACTATATCATGTTTTACCCCACAGGAAACAACTCCAAAAATGTTAGCCATTCCTAGCTCTACAAAATATCATCCCCACTATCATAAATAGCCCAGTGAAACCACATGGAAGGTCATCCCCAAGTAATGGTCTGATTTCATCAAGCATCAATGCTGGTGCCATCTTGGTTTACTCCCGATGGCACCACAATGTCTTACAAGCTGCTGGTCACCTTGCCTCCTAGTCCCTGAGTGGGCTGAAGGTTGCTCTCCGTCCATGCCCAGTGGATGAGGAAACCCCAGGTTGTTTGTTCCACTTCTCCCCTCCTGTCCTTTGTTCCCAACACCTATCCTCCAAGGCTCACCTCTAACGTGCCAGAGAGGGATGCAGTTCTCAGATCTGGCTCGAATACGTGGCCCATTCCCATCCTCAGTAAGCTCAATACCAGGGCTATCTTGACCTCTTGGGAGGAGTATCTGTGCCAGTCTGCCCCTCTGCATGGAAGGTTAAGGCCTTGGGGAAGGACCACTTGGCATGGTGTCATCTACCAGGCTTCACATGCCATATCCTGTGAGTACTGAGTAAATGTGAATTCTAGGGTTCATAGGGACAGATATACATCAGGTAGTGTGGGAGAGGGGCTTGACAGTATCCTTTGTGAGCTCCAGACTGAGCTTGGAGCCCTCCTGGGGGGCCTCAGTAACAGACGCTAAGCCAGAAGAGCCACATCTCTAAGCAGTCCTTGGAAGGTACCCTTCTGGGTCACGCTTTTGCTCCAGGGAAGGGTGGGGCACTGTTATCCTTCATAGTCTGCCAAAGCTCTTCCCTTAATTGAAGGGCTGGCATTCGGAAGAGCCCACGAGGCTCCACCTTCATTTCTTTCTGTTCCCTCCAAAACTTAACCTGCCTCTGTGCAGTGGGGGGCCTCACTCCAACCTGGGAGGTATCCTACCTACCAGGACAGAGCCTTGGTGTGGCCATCTGGAGGCTTCTGACAGAACCCAGAATTCATTGAGTATCCACACATGCTCATGTCTTTAACTCGGAGGGTCTAAGAAACCAGACATGTCTCCAAACAGCTGCCTGTCTCTGAGCTTACACAGTCAACTCCTTCCTCATCAGAGCTAGAAGAAAGCTTGCCTGCCAGCAGCTGAAAGTGGCTCTCTAACCCTGCTTCCCAGAAAGCCTAACCTGTGTTTCTTTGCATATATAAGAATCTTCCTAATGTTTTGTAATAAAGCTCTGTTTTTGTTTTGTTTCAAGGTAAAGTCTCACTCTAACCCAAGCTGAAACCTGTAGCCCCAGGTTGGCCTTGAACTCACAATGATCCTCCTAATCTCAGCCACCTGAATGCTGGGACTAAAAAACTTGTCCCACCAAGTCCACTCCAAAGTTATTTTGTTGTTGTTTAGAAATAGGGTCTCACTCTAGCCCAGGCTGACCTGGAACTCACTCTGTAGTCCCAGGCTGGCCTCGAACCTACAACAATCCTCCTACCTCTGCCTCCCAAGTGTTGGGATTAAAGGCATGAGCCACCATGCCTGGCCAAAGCCACTTTTGAAAATGACTTTGTCCTGTTCTCTTCCCAGATAGGGAAAATGAGGTCAGAGAAGGGGAACCTGAATGTCCAACACAGTCCTATAAATAACTCTTTGGAGTTTAGGAGCCCGTCACTCAAGATGCATAGTAGTGAGCCAGGTCTTGGCTTGTCTCTCATTCAAAAGAGCAACCTTAGCCAAGTTCCCCCAATTGCATGGTAATTGTAGTTCTGAACTCAGCCTTAAGTCAAATTGACCTGGACAGAGGGGCAAGAGACTATCTTTGGAAAAGAGTCTAAAGCCCAAGCCCAGGTCTTCTGGATTGAAATGGGTGGGAACAAAGTCAGAAATGTGTCTTTTGAAAAAGTTCCTCAAGCAGAACCTGGTGGGCACTATGGACCAACTTCCTGGACTAGTTGGCATGTTGAGGTAAGTGAAAAGCAAAATAAGCACAGAACTCCTCCCCTTCATAGCAACTACCACTGTGGGCACAGGGGACAGGAGAGCCTTGAAACAGACTATGGTGGGCAACATAGAACAGCAATGGTGAGGTAGTGATAATGGTAATGGTGTTGGTGAAGACAATGTGATAGTACTGGTGTTGGTGGTGAACATTTTGGTAGAAGGGATGGTAAAAGTGAATGTGAGAGTGTTGTTGATGGTGAAGGTGTTGTTGATGGTGAAAGTGTTGGTGGAGGTGAAGGTGATGGTGATGATGGTAGTGAAGGCAACAGTGCTGGTGATGGTGAAGATGTTGGAGATGGTGAAGGTGATTATGGTAGTGAAGGCAACAATGCTCGTGATGGTGAAGATGTTGGAGATGGTGAAGGTGATTATGGTAGTGAAGGCAACAGTGCTGGTGATGGTGAAGATGTTGGAGATGGTGAAGGTGAAGGTGATGATGATAGTGAAGGTAACAGTGTTGGAGATGGTGAAGGTGTTGGAGATGGTGAAGGTGATTATGGTAGTGAAGGTAACAGTGTTGGTGATGGTGAAGGTGTTGAAGATGGTGAAGGTGATGATGATAGTGAAGGTAACAGTGTTGGAAATGGTGAAGATGATTATGGTAGTGAAGGTAACAGTGCTGGTGATGGTGAAGGTGATGGTGATGGATTAGTCAAAGTCTGGTCATCATCCATGGTTACAAGGCATTATATCTCAGATTCCAAGGCACACTCAATCTCAGATTATCCCCTGGATCAAACCAGATGCAGGAAGGGGGCAATCTGATATCTGGTGCTTTGCCAGATCTTCCCCCTTGACCTTCCTCTACAAAGCAAATTCCCCTAAAGCTGTCTGTGATCATGCTTTTGGACACACACCATTTTGGTACATGCATTTTGGCAATCTGATTTGTCCACAGGATGAAGGTACCCAAACCTTGGTTCCTCTTCTATTACATTCTCCAGAGCTCTACACTCAGGTGCATCCCACTGTCTGTTAGGTATGACCACCTCTGACCTCTCAGACGAGTCACATCCCAGATGGGACCCAATGTCTGCCCCACAAGTCTCTCCTCTTTTCCTTCACCCATAACTCTCGCTGTTTACCTAACCAGAAACCCAGAGTCCTCCTAGATGCCTACTCCCACACCCCAGCATTCATTCACCCCATTGCCAGATCCCAGGACCTCTTCTTAGTATTTCTCCTATCTGAGTCCTCTCTTCGTGCCTTGGCTCAGGCCCCTACTGGTTTCTCCCCTGGATTGCTACCCCAGTCTCACAGGTTTCTTGTCTGCCCTCCTTATGCTTTCACCATCTTCCCCAAACACAGCTTTCTCAAACACTCATTCAAGCATGTCATGACCAAACCAACATCTCTTACCAGTTCCCACTTCCAAGGAGATAAAAGCTGACACCCTTGGTGAGATATCTTTGAACACCACAGGTCTCACACTCAACCCATCTCCCTCTTTGGCTCCGTACCCTGCTGAGGTTGACTGTATTTCACAAAGATGACCACATCAATACCTCCTCTTCACATGCACCGCTTACAGTGTGACCAGAATACTTCCCCAACAGGAGGAGGGTAGGTTCTCTCCCTTTGAGTGTGGTTCAATCCTAGCTCCTTGTTTATAATGAGAATGGAACAGAAATGATGCTATGTGGCTTCTGAGGCTAGATCCTAAGTATGAGTAGAGAGCTTGCCTAGCTCTTTCTGTCTATGATCCTTAGAACTCAAACAATCATTACTCTGTAAGGAGGCTTGGACTTCCTCACCCATGAGGAGGCCACATGTTGGTGCACAGCTGACAATTCCAACTAGGGTTTCAGCCCTCAGGCAGTGTCAACTGCCAAGACAAGTCACCAATCAACCTTCAGATGTTTCCAGCTCCAGCCTTGGATGCCAAGTAGAATAGAAATGAGCTACCCCCAGCTGAACCCCACACAGATTGCAGACTTGCCAGTAAAGTGAATGCTGTCGTTGTTTGAAGCACTGAACTGGGGATTTCTTTGTTACACAGCACTCAGAGATCTGCAACCCCTCCCGCAGACTGCCAACCAAGCTTAGCTCTCAGAGGCCCTCAGAGCACATATGGTGTCCATACCTTTATTCACAACTTGTATGGAACCCACAGTTCATTCTCCTAAACACTCCTTGTTCAGGATCTCCTTGCCTAGTCTGGGGCTTAGTGATCTTTCTGGTTCAAGGTTGCTTCTAAAAATCTCAGCACCCTGTTGCTGACTTTTGCATACAGGGACCTCAAAGACTTGTTGGGTCACGGTTTTGATGAGTGTCACCCAGCAGAAGAGGAAAGAGACACAATGATGGCTGGATCTGAGTCCAGGCCAGGGTGGTGGACATGCAGTAGGAGGCCAGATCAGATACTCGTGCACAGGTTGAGCTGTCACTGGTTCCACATGGAAGAAGCGACAAGGTTGTATTTCCAGCACAAGAACAGGAAGGGGACAAATCCATATGTGAGGAGGAGCCCAGGAGCAGGAGTCCCTATGGAAAAGCAGGACCATGAGTGTAGAGTCAGGACATTCTAGTTTCTGAGCTTTAAGCTCAGGAAAGATTGGCCCATTCAAATTAGTAGTGAATTAACAGGAATGACTAATTCCTACCAACTTCCTCAGCCGTCTCATGAGAGGAAGATGGGGATGGTGGGAGAGAAGACCTGTCTCAGAACATTTCCTGAAAGATATGCCCTTGAGTTTCCTGTAAGGGAAGAAATTCCCTCATCTTCTCCCCCAGGGTAGTGGGTTGGGAGAGTTCAGCAAAAGCTATTGGCCCCTTTCCACCTCTTCGCCCCCTCACCACCAAGCTCACACCAGCTGCTGGCCACTGCAGCCCTAACAGGTCTGGGCACTTCATGGATCCCTTGGCAGAAGTGCTGCTGTGGGTCTGGGCTTTACATTCCAAAGAATACAGCACAGAGAGATCAGCTTCATGGCTACAGGGCAGGAGAAAATGCCAGGGCAAAAGAGAGCAGGAGAGAAACAGTTTCAACAGAGCCGTTCGGCCATGGTCAGTTGGCCTCAAGGCTATCTGGTCTTGTATACTGTTTCAGGTGGATGGAACCATGGGACTATGTCCCTGTCTAATAATGCTAAATACTAAATGCCCACTCACAGCTGGCAGTGAGGGAGCAAGGGACATTTGCCAGCACAAAAGAAGTGGAAACCCATCCCTCAGAGAGAACATGGGTTTTAGAGTGCATGAGGATGAATCGATGGAGTGGGAAGGATGTGCCAGTTAGCTTGCAACCTTTCTTCTTGGGCTCCTTGGCAATCCTGGGTTTTGATTGTTTTTGTTTTGGAGTCAAACAGGCCTAGATCCTGGGCAAGGGTAAGGAATGATGAGAATATTGGCTGCTAATGGAATCACCCTGAGCAACAATTCCAAAAGAACACAGGAGCCATGACACCTGGGTGGACAGGGTTTCACCAAAGGGTATATTTAGGGTACCTGGCACCATGTTGTGCCCACACGGATGGAGTCAGTAGACTGAGGCTGCCCCCCACTCACTCCTCTTCCTCCCTGAGTAATTAACTTCTCTGTACTTGCAATTCTGTGTCTTGAGAGCCCAGGAGCAGGGTGGACTGCAAGGTGTTACAGAAAACTCTTGCTTGCTGAAGATGCTCCGAGCTGAAAGGTTTCCGTGGAGAAAAGTGCTTAGAAAGTATTGCACATTGTAATCCATCGCCATGAATAACTGTCTTCGCATTAGCATATCAAAGGCTTGGAGAAGTCCTTCCATTAAAGACTTGCTTAACTTTATCTAACCCAACTTTCTCCGTATATCTTTATGTAACCCCACAACCTCCCCCTCCCCTAGGTAACAGAAGAGACCTCTCCAGGGTACACTCTTTGAGTGTGTCCAGCCTGTGGTCAGAGGGCCACATGCATCTTAGGCCAGCTCTGAATGCAGCCCAGTGCGTCTGTAGGTGACAACATATTGCAACTCCTCTGCTGGAGAAAGAACGTGTCCCTTTTAGGAAATAGCTTATGGCAAAGTTCTTCTCAAAAGGACAAGAAAGAGCCAAGTTACCTTCCTCTTAACATAACACACCAATCATTTTCTCTCTCTTACTTTCTTTTCTTTTCTTGGCAGTTATTATTTTCATATATCATATTACACGTTTGATTTCTCATTTATCCATACAGAATACAGACTTCCTGGAGAAAAGATAGCTAGTGCCTTTTAGAAAAGTTAACCTCTAGTGCTTGAAGCGCCTACTTGGTTCTTCAGGTGAGCAATGTGTCTTTAAAAAACAAATGATATAGCCGGGCGTGGTGGTGCACGACGTTAGTCCCAGCAGTTGGGAGGCAGAGGTAGGTGGATTGCTGTGAGTTTGAGGCTACCCTGGGACAACAGAGAGAATTCCAGGTCAGCCTGGGCTAGAATGAGACCTCACCTCAAAAAAACAAACAAAAACCCACCAAAGATATTATTTACTTATTTGTGAGAAGAGAGAGTGTGTGTGTGTGGGTGCACCAGGATCTCTAGCTGCTATAAAAGAACTCCAGATGCATGTGCCACTTTGTGCATCTGGCTTAATGTGAGTATTGGGGAATCGAACCTGGGCCATCAGGCTTTGCATGCAAACACCTTTAACCACTGAGCCATCTTCCCAGCCCATAATGTGTCTTTCAAGCACTTTGATAACCTACATTCTGAACTATTCAGCCACCAGAAGATCCACTTCAGGTAGAGTCTGTCTTTGGTTACTTATAAATTTCCTTCTTGACGTGGTTATGATCTATCAACTACGCAAATCACACAACACAGAACAGCTCTAGCCAGTTCAGCCGCTCCACTTGCTTACTTGGCTCAACTCTAAATAACCTTGAGATATTTCTAAACCCAAACTCAAAAGTTAAAGATTTGCAACTATGTATACAGGGACTTTTCTGATGTGGTGGAAATAATCTATATTCTTAATGGCAGTGATATTTATATAGGTAGAGTTTACATTTGTCAAAACTCATCAAACATTCCAAGTCTGTGCATTTTATTATGTGTAAACTAGACCTCAATAAAGTTGGCTGAAAAAAAAAAAAAAACCTTTGGCGGGGGGAAAAACCTATATCTGACACTTTGAAGGGCATTCCACATCTTCTGTGTTTGTTTTCAAGTATGAACATTGACAATGCCATGAGAATGTTTATTTATTCAACAGTTCTATTTTGACAGGTTCAAACCCATGCAAGTATCTAGGTCAGTGTGTGTGCGTGTGTGCTTATTTAAATATTTGGGTGTACGTGAGGGGAGTGTGTGTATGTGTGTGTTAAAATGAACACGTCATTCTTACAGGCACATCTTACAAAGGAAACTGTCAAAAAAAAAAATCCTATGTAGGGGAACATTCATGCAGGATGGGGTGTGCGCGGGAGGCTCTCGGGCATTTAAATGTGAAGGTCATGTTTACAGCCCCATCCCTTAATCTTAACAAACACACTGTGGGGACACGGAGAGGAAGGAAGCGGAAAACCAGGTGTGACCCTGAAGATCTTTCTTCTAATAAAGAAGAAACACCTCACCACCTTTGTTCCAGAGCTAAGAGAGGCTGAAAAGAAGCTGAGATGCCAAGAGAAGAGAGAGTGGGGTCCTAGGCCCAAGCCAAGTTTCAGTGACAGGAGGAAGACAGGACAAATCATTGGGGCTCAGGATAACCAGGAAAGGTCAAAGCAACCCGAGATATGTTTCCTTTCACTGTCACGTTCATGACTCTCCTTTCCAGACTAGACGTCGTAGTGGTGATGTAGCTCACACGCCATCACAGAGCCACCTCTCCATGGTTCTGGAGCTGGACAGCTCTGAAATGTGACCCCACAGCTGACAACTGCCAGCTGTCAACCAGCACCACTCTGCAGCTGGCTTTAGGTGGCATTATGTGGGGACTTTCAGATTTGGCAAGTAAGCTGGCACCTCTAACCACCAAGCCATCTCTGGAGCCCTCCGCCTGATTTTGTAAGACAGGGTGTCTCTGATACCCCAGAGCTCGGATTACAGACACGAGGCATCACACCTAGTGCCTTCTGCATGTTAGGCAAGTTCTTCTCCACTGAGCTACTTTCCCAGCTCTCAGATCTTTTTTAAATTTTTATTTATTTTGGTTTTTCAAGGAAGGGTCTCACTCTCTGTAGCCCGCTGACCTATAATTTACTATGAAATCTCAGGGTGGCCTCGAACTCATGGCCATCCCTCCTACCTCTGCCTCTCCAGTGCTGGGACTAAAGGCACGTGCCACCACACACAGCTTCCAGCTTTAAAAAATAATAATAATGTGGATTATGGGGAGCTAAACTTGGGGCCTCATGTTTGCACAGTAAGCACTTTATCCACTGAACCATTTCTCCAGCCCCTTGTACAGTTTCTTGACTTGTCATTTTACTACACAAGGAATCAGCTCACCTCGATGTGCATCTTGGCTCTCTACTCCTCTCAACTTTTTTTTTTTTTTTGGTTTGTTTATTTATGAAAGAGAAGGAGGGAGAGAGAGTGAAAGCAGAGAGGGAGAGAAAGTGCAGGTGTGTCAGGGACTCTTGCCACTGCCAACAAACTCTAGACATGTGCACCATGTTGTGCATCTGGCTTTATGTGGGCACTGGGGTATCAAACCCAGGCTGGCAGGTTCTGCAAGCAATTGCCTTTAGCCCCAGCCCCTGTGAAACACGGTAGGAGACAGCGTTCTGGGCCAGGCAGAATAGGAAAGGAGCACTTGGTAACACAGAATGGGGAAGGAAGCGGCGAGTTCTTCTTCCTGGCCTGGACAAATTTCCCTGCCTTGGTGGGTGGGCCTTGAGCTCCCTGAGACCTGCGCCTACTGGGAGCACAGTAAATCCATCAGTGCCTCCCTCAAGCCGACCAATACACTGGGGGAGGGTAGACGTTCCTGCTCAATAAAGGTTTGGTCCCCACAGAAACTGTGGGTCCTTCAGACTCTGGGAGGCGCCCTCCCCCCAGGAACCTGCTTTCTCCTCCTTTCCCTCTTACTCTGAACTAAACTTTATTCTTTCACAATACTTTGCTGCCGCTTAATTCCTTAACTGGCAGAGAAAATGAACCTAAAAGCCCTAAACAGTAACACCTCCTCCCAGATTAAAATATATATATATTTATTTATTTGAGATAGATAGATAGATAGATAGATAGATAGATAGATAGATAGATAGATAGATAGAGGCAGATACAGGGAGAAAACAGACCTCCAGCCACTTAAAACAAACTCCAGAATGCATGTGCCACCTTGTACATCTGGCTTACATGGGTCCAGGGGAATCGAACCTGGGTCCTTTGGCTTTGCTGGCACATGCCTTAACTACTAAGCCATCTCTCCAGCCCCTAACTTTTTCTTTTTCTTTTTAAAAATATTTATATATTTGCAAGCACAGAGAGCTAGAGAGGGGGACAAAGAGAATGGGCACACCAGGGCCTCTTGCCACTACAAACGAACTCCAGTTCCACGTGCCACTTTGTGCATGTGGCTTAACGTGGGAACTGGGGAAATTGAGCCCATGCCATCAGGCTTTGCAAGCAAGTGCCTTAACAGCTGAGCCATCTCTCCAGCCCTCTTCCCATCTTTTGAGAGTTCTGTCTGTATTTTTATTAGTGTAAGATCACCTCACTGAATGGCAACCAAACCGGATGCCACAGGAGCAGGGCTTCCCACTGGAAACGAACACACACACTACATGCTCCTGATTCATGAGGTGGTGGGCGTTTATGTTTTCCCTAGGGCAAATGGCTATTCTGTATGAACCCCAGTGAGTTCAGCCCCACTCGGGCTTTGGCCTTTTGCCACATCTGCCTGTTCTATGGCTGTTGCCTCCGGAGCTGCGCCAGGTGTCAGGAGTCCCCCCGCTAGAAGGCCCCACGCAGGCATCTGCAAGCTACTTCCATCCATCAATACTTTCAAATCATTGTCCATTCTGCAGATTATTGAGGCTTTCATCTATCCATAGACTCTCTCCTTTTCAATTTCTTCTGTTATGTTTTGGTCATTCTTTTAAAGTGTGTGTGTGTGTGTGTGTGTGTGTGTGTGTGTGTGTGTGTACATGCCAGGATCTTTTGCCACTATACCTGGCTTTACATGGGTGGCTGGGGAATTGAACCCAGGCTGGCAGGCTTTGCAAGCAATCTGCTTTAATTACTGAACCAAGTCCCCAGCCCCATTTTATCATTCTGAATCTTTTTTTTCATTATAATGGGGGTGTTGGAGAGGAAGAAAGACAGACACAGTCTATCATCTTGAAGTAGAAACCCAATCTATTTCCTGATGCACATTTAGCAGACATATCACTCTGTCCCTACTTTTTTTCAACAGGACAAAGAAAGACTCCGAGAAGGAAATTCAGATGCTTCCAGAAAGGGTTTCATGCCAATAACCCCATCATAACTGAAAATATCCCGAGGTAAGTGAATTTAATACATCGAAACTACCAAGCTCTGTAGCTTCACCCTGCCTATCTTAAGTGTGCTCAAAACATACCTACATTAGCCTATAATTGGGCAGAATCATTAGCATAATGTCCATTTTGTAATAGTGTTGACTATCTCACAGTTTACTGGGTACTATGCTGAAAATGATAGACGATACTAGAAAATTTTCAGTGCCAGGGATGGGTTTCCAGTGAGGTGGCCAGGGAGGCCATTGCCAAAGCTCTTGGTTTCCCACCAGGAATAGATGGTTAAGACCCTATTGCTGAAGACTCCACTTGCCTGGACAGCAAAGTCATTGACAAACCAAGCTGGAGCTGAGCTGAAAACCTCCTCCTGTAGACCATCTGACAGAAAGCTGGAAATAGCTACGCCGCATGCAGTCCTATGAGAGAGAAGTCATCAGTGGAGATAAACAACAGTGGACACTGCAGGCCTTAAGTTAGGTCAACCAGGACAAACGAGCTACCAGGTGCAATAGTGGCATGTCTGTAATAGGAGAAACCAACTGCTCTCTAATTGAACTGAAGGCCCACTCCATGGGAGGGAATACATGCCTGATACTGAAAAACCATGATGAGGGAAGTCATGAGCTATACGGTGTAATGCCTGCTGATGTCTGGTTAAATGCATATATTATGCTCACCAAACTGCCCAGTAAGCACTTTTCTTAATGTTCATACTCATATATTAATGTTACTCTCATTTTTGGTTAGAGAAGTTTCTCTTTTCAGATAGCAGTGATGGGATGACTCAAAGGGCACCACAGTGCTGGGAAGAAGTGACAGAGGAGTGCTCAGCACTGAAACATCTCTATCACTCCTTCCAAGACTCAGGGTCCATTGTGGAAGAGGTGGCGGAAAGAACATAAGAGTCAAAGGAAGGGTAGGATTCCTTACAGTGCACTCTTCCAGACACAAAATGGCCTGGATATCCGTGACCTTGCAGTGCCTGACACTACCTAGAGAAGAAAAAGATGATGAATCAAAATCAAAGGGAGACTGATTGAAAGGGGGAGGGAATATGATGGAGAGTGGAGTTGTGAAGGGGAAAGTGACAGGAGAGGGAATTATCATGGGTTATTGTCTATGATTATGGAAGTTGTCAATAATAAAAAAATTTTTAAATGATTAAGATGGGGAGGTAATATGATGGAGAATGGAATTTCAAAGGGGAAAGTGTCAGGGGGAATTCAGTCCTGAAGTGTCAGGAGGGAATTACCATGGGATATTTTTTTTTATAATCATGGAAAATGTTAATAAAAATTTAAAAATTAAAAAATAATAATAATAAAGAAAATGAAAGACAGAATGGTTGTGTGCATGCATGTCCACCACACCCCAGTGGCATTGAAAAATGCAAAACTGGGGCTGGAGAGATGGCTCAGCAGTTAAGGTGCTTGCCTGCAAAGCCTAAAGACCATAGTTCAGTTCCCCAGAACCCACATAAAGCCAGATGCACAATGTGGCACATGCCTCTGGGGTTCATTTGCACTAGCTGGAGGTCCTGGTATACCCATTCTTTCTCTGTCTCTGTATTTGCTTGCAAAAAAATAAATTAATTTAAATATATTTTTTAAAAATTGTGAGTCTGGGGCTGGAGAGATGGCTTAGCGGTTCAGCAGTTGCCTGTGAAGCCTAAGGATCCCGGTTTGAGGCTCAATTCCCCAGGACCCACATTAGCCAGATACACAAGGGGTGCATGCATCTGGAGTTTGTTTGTAGTAGCTGGAAGCCCTGGCATGCTCATTCTCTCTCTCTCTCTCTCTATCTGTCTCTCTCTCTGTGTGCCACTCTCAAATAAATAAGTTAAAAAAAATTGTGAGTCTGAATCTTCAAAAGCCAAGGATGGTCTACTTGTCAGTGGACTTAGATGTCAAACCAAAAAAGTATATACCGTATATTTAATTCCCCAGTACTCACGTAAAGCCAGGTGCACAAGGTAGCACATGTGTCTGGAGTTCATTTGCACTTGTAATAGACTCTGGCATGTTCATACTCACATAAACACACACACACTCTCTCTCTCATAAATAAATAAAACGTTTTTTGTTTTTTCTTTTAAGTTGTGAGGTCCAGGTGTGGTGGTGCATGCCTTTAATCCCGGCACTCAGGAAGCTGAGGGGGGACGATCGCTGTGAGTTTGACGCCAGCCTGAGGCTACATAGTGAATTTCAGTCAGGGCTAGAGCGAGATCCTACCTCAAAAAAAAAAAAAAAAAATGTTGCGAGGAATAGGGAGAATCAGAGATACAAGTCTACATGAATCGACTCCTTCCACGGTAAAGTGACAAGTCAAGAAACTGTCCAATGGAGGGTCTGGAGAGATAGCTCAGTGAGGAAAGTGTTTGCTGGGCACACATGAGGACCTGAGTTCAGATCCCCAATCTTCATGTACTTCCTTGCTCACTCCTATTATATTCAAGGGTCCTGATTTATTTGGAGAACTCTTCCGAGGGGTTGGGGAGTCTGCCTGCGGGCGTGTGGCCTGACCAGGGTGGGGGGGCTGGCTCAGTATGTCTGCTCTTCTGCACCTACCCCTCCTGGCTCACAGTGCCTTCTCAGTCCCCGCTGGCCATGCACCAGGGGGTGAGACTTGGAAGGTGAGGCACCAAGTTCAAGGACAAAGAAGTTTCCCAATGTTGGATTGGGGAGATGACTTAGTAGTAAAGGCACTTGCCCGCAAAACCTAACCACTCAGGTTTGATTCCCCAGTACCCACGCAAAGCTGGCACCTGTATCTGGAGTTTGTTTGTAGTGGCTAGTGGCCCTGGTGTCCCATTCTCTCTTTCTCTCTCTATCTATTTATCTCTCCTTGAAAATAAATATATAATTTTTTAAGAAGCTCCCCTCACCCCAGGGCATGGTGGTGCACACCTGTAATCCCAGCACTTGGGAGCAGAGGTAGGAGGATTGCCATGGGTTCGACGCCACTCTGAGACTACATAGTGAATTCTGAGTCAGCCTGGACTCGAAAAAGAAAGAAAGAAAGAAAGAAAGAAAGAAAGAAAGAAAGAAAGAAAGAAAGAAAGAAAGAAAGAAAGAAAGGAAGAAAGAAAGAAAGAGGGAGGGAGGGAGGGAGGGAGGGAGGGAGGGAGGGAGGGAGGGAAGGAAGGAAGGAAGGGAGGAAGGAAGGAAAGGAAGAAGGAAAGATGAAAGGAAAGGAAAGGAAAGGAAAGGAAAGGAAAGGAAAGGAAAGGAAAGGAAAGGAAAGGAAAGGAAAGGAAAGGAAAGGAAAGGAAAGGAAAGGAAAGGAAAGGAAAGGAAAGGAAAGGAAAGGAAAAGAAAGGAGAAGTTTCCCAGTGTTGCCAGAGGTTGAGGAAGATGGCGCTGAGCTGGCTCCTCTGGGAACCGCCTGGGAGGTGCTCAGTGCCGGGAGAGAGATGTGAACCCTTTTCCTCATCCCCGTGTGCTGTGGGATGGCAGGCCTCCTCCTGCCAGGCAGCCTGCGTTGCCCATCCTGTGCCATCTGCAGGGTGTGGTTTGGGATCCAACCACCGCCCAGCGAGCGCCCCAACAGGGAGGTCTCTTTCATGAAGTGATCCAGGAAATCAAGTATGTTCCCAAGCAGGAAGAATGCCCACACAAGATAAAGCCTGGAGGTTCAAAATTGCCAGCTTGGGGTCAAAGTTGGTGTTATTCACAGTAGAAATGATAAAAGGTGTCTGCAGTATTATTGGTATTATTATAAATTAGAAAAAGCCTTTGACTTAAAAAAAAAAACAAAACAGTGCCCTGTTAGTGTTTAGAAGTTAAAAAAAAAAATTAATCAGAATGATCTAAAGAGAAACACGTGGTATTTATGGAACCCTTGTTCCGTCGGAGGGAAGCAGACTGTCTGGGGAGCTGGTTGGCAGGGGCTGCCAGCCAGGCCTTGACATGCCTCTCACTGTCCAAGGTCACTTTCCCCTTTCTTCGCTCCAGCGCGCCCTGCCCCAGCCTCCGTGGTCCACAGAGAACCCTCGCTGTGTGGCAAGCCTTTTCTAATGGGACTAAGAAAAGCCACTCTCCAACAACCCTGCAGAACAACTTGGCAGAGCAAGATGAGTCTGGCTTCCATGGAAACCAACAACAATGAACAGAAGAAGCCACGTCTGAGGGGACTCTTCCATCGCTCGCACTGTGGGGAGAACCTGGCTGAAGTGTCTCTCGGAGCTCAAGTCCTGAAGGGATCTGACTACCCAAGGATTTTCGACCATTTGTTAGCCCAGTATGTAAAGCTTAGATCAACCAATCAACAAATCAATAAATAAATCTCATTTGAGGACCACTGCAAAATACGCAATTAAAATAGACACTGGAAAGATGGTTTAGCAGTTAAGGCGCTTGCCTGCAAAGCCAAAGGACCTAGGTTCAATTCTCTGGGACCCACGTAATCCAGATGAACAAGGTGGCACATGCATCTGGAGTTTGTTTACAGCAGCTGAAGGCCCTGGTGCATCCATTCTCTATCTGTCTCTCTTTCTCTCTAAATTGAATTGAAAATTAAAAAAAAAAAAATAGACACTGGAGCCAGTGTGGTGGCACATGCCTACAATGCCAACACTCAGGATGTTGAGGTAAGGAGGCTTAACACAAATTCAAGGTCAGCCTAGGCTACACAGCAAGATCTTGTCTCAAAACAATCAAACAAAACCAGGACACTGGGATTCACGATCTCCATGAGCCTGTGGGCTTTGCTATTACTTTCTAATTTTTGTTATTATGACTAAAAAAACAACTTCGAGAAGCTGGGGTCCTGGAAGGTCCTCAGATGTAAAAAGAACCAATCACTGTGCAGTTTTCCATTCCTACATCCTCGTTTGCAAGCTGCGGCAGAAAGAGAGAGAAAAGCAGACGGGCTCCCTAGCTCAAAACACCAGGAGGGCTGGAGAGCTGGCTTAGCGGTTAAGGCGTTTGCCTGCAAAGCCACAGGATCCCGGTTCGACTCTCCAGGACCCACGTAAGCTAGATGCACAAGGGGGCGCATGCATCTGGAGCTCGTTTGCAGTGGCTGGAGGCCCTGTTGTGCCCATTCTCTCTCTCTCAAATAAATAAATAAAATTTTAAAAAACACCAGGAATCCTCCCGCGCCTTCTCTGGTGGCTGCTCTGCACAACCTGGGTCCTATCCGAGCATAATCAGCAGGGGTAGATGAGGTTGACATCTGGATGGAGGTAGTAAGATTTGTGACAAGAGGAAACAGAAGAGAAAAAGGAGAGAGAATGCCTGAGGGGTTGGGCCTGGAGTCTGTACTTCAGAAGTCATAGATTAAAAAGAAAAAGAATAAAGTTCGAGAAGGGATGAGATATAATAAGCACGTGACATGAGATGGCTTTATCCGATTCACTAGAAGCATGGTGTCCTGGGACAATAATAAACACTTTTTGTAATAAAAGTATCTCTGGAGTTTATATAAATATGTGCCTAAATCCTTCTTCAGAAATTCAGAAAGTCTTTATTATTTTCTTTAAAGCCAGGAAACTGTTCCTTCATAGAGGACAAGTGCCATCTTGTCTGCGGAGACATTGGCTCAGAGTGATTTGTGAGGTTGAAACGAGGCCCCATTAGGGAACGCTCTCTGGAACGCACTTTCAGCAGGAAGAGGACCTTCAAACCCTGTGAATATGAAAACTCTGCGATTTTTATATCCTTCCTAGTCTTTGTTCTGGTAGCAAGATGGGATGTCAATATTTTTCCTCACATCCTGGAAGGGTTTCATGATAAAGCCCTTCCCTTCCTGCCTTCAAGGAAAGGGAAGCCAGTGTCTCGGACAGAGAAAGTGAGAACTGGGTCTCCCCAGAGCCGAGGACCTTAGGAACAGACCCCAAGGAAACTGACCAGAGAGGGACAGAGCCCCGGGGCCCAGTCAGAGGCCACTGGGAAGCTCTGAGGAATGGCATTTATTTTCCTCAATCATCTTGCTTATTATGTATTTTCGTCTCTCTGCTTGTGAGACTCAACACTGTTTAACGTCTACATCTGTACCACTAACTGCACGTGATGAATGATGAATAAATATTTGCTGTCCTAAGGGGCCCAGTGTGGTTTGTGTGCACGCCTTTAATCCCAGCACTCGGGAGGCTGAGGTAGGAGGATTTTTACTGTGAGTTCGAGGCCAGCCTGAGACTACATAGTGAATTCCAGGTCAGCCTGGGTGAGAGTGAGACCAGCCTGAGACTACATAATGAATTCTTGGTAATCCTGGGTGAGAGTGGGACCCTACCTTGAAAACACAAATCATAATAATAATAATAATAACAATAACAATAACGACACTGTATGATATTTGGGCTGGAGAGAGGGCTCAGTGGTTAAAGACACTGCTGAAAGAGCCTAATGGCCAGTTTGATTCCCTAGTACCCACATATAGCTAAGTGCACAAAGTGACACGTGTCTGGAGTTCATTTGCAGTGGCAGGATGGGGAGCCTGTATTCATTTTCTCTCTCTCAAATAAATGAATATTTGTAAAAATTTGCCAACGTAAGCCAGGGGTGGTGGCGCACGCCTTTAATCCCAACACTAGGGAGGCAGAGGTAGGAGGATCACCATGAGTTCAAGGCCACCCTGAGACTACATAGTGAGTTCTAGGTCAGCATGGGCTACAGTGAGACCCTACCTTGAAAAAACAAACAAACAAACAAAAAATTGTCAAGCTAGTTAATGCCACATCACCCTTGAGAGGTATAAATCATTCTTTGTGTCCATGGAGAAGGTGGCTGAGGCTCGGGAAAACTTACAAAATCACCTTATTTGTTTTTTATTTGTATTTATTTATTTGAGAGCAATAGACACAGAGAAAGAGAGAGAGAATGGGCGCTCCAGGGCCACTGCAGATGAACTCCAGACACGTGCGCCCCCTCGTGCATCTGGCTAAAGTGGGTCCTCGGGAATCGAGCCTCGAACCGGGGTCCTTAGGCTTCACCAGCAAGTGCTTACCCGCTAAGCCATCTCTCCAGCCCCCAAATCACCTTCTTTTGCAGCAGGCAAATTGTAACAGCCAATAGACACCAAGTGACACCACCATTGTGTTCTGCCACAGTGTCTGATCTCATGAGGGTTTGGGGAGGTGCTGTGGAAATTGTTTGCCCTGAAGGTGTCAGTTCCTAACCACCACATTAGTGGATTCATCAAAGGTCACTTTATCTAAGTTCTACAGTAGTTTTTAGGTTTGTCTGTTTTTGTTTGGGGGACTGCATCTATCGATATAGTGCAGACTGTCCTCAGACCCAATAGCATCCTGTCTCAGCTTCTGGAGCATCGTGCACCACCATACCCAGCTAATTCTACAGGGATCCATTCTGTCCATCTGTAATGTCACCTACATCGCAGGGCTCTCATTCCAGCTGCTCGGTTCCCTGTGGAGATTGTAATGCCAGCCTTCCTCTCTCTCTACCTGATGTTGACGGTGCCCAGGCTCTGTCATTTAGCCCCTCTGTACACACACAAACTTCCCTTTGGTATCCCATTTATCCATCCGTGGGAACTTGACTGCTTGCTGAAGTCTCCCCTCCTCAAACTGGCTTCCTTTCAAACTGTGTCCCTCACATTTCAACTGTGACACCCACAAGTCCCTCAAGCCCACGGCCCATGTCATCACTGCCCCTCACATAGTCTCCTCTCTGTTCCAGTTCTTACCTTTTTGTCCACCTCCAAGCCAAATCCTGCCCATTTCCTCTGGCACCTTCACTCAGTCCCAGGCGCCAGCAGCTCTCATAAGACCCAGCGTCACCATTTCCTTCCCATTCCCTATGCCCGCTCTCTCCTCCTTCCATCTATTCTTTATTTTAATTTTTTTGTTGTTATTTTTATTTATTTATTTGAGAGTGGCAGACAGAGAGAGAAAGAGGCAGAGAGAGAGAGGGGGAGAGAGAATGGGCATACCAGGGCCTCCAGCCACTGCAAACGAACTCCAGATGCGTGCGCCCCCTCGCGCATCTGGCTAACATGGGTCCTGGGGAATAGAGCCTCAAACCAGGGTCCTTAGCCTTCACAGGCAAGCGCTTAACCACTAAGCCATCTCTCCAGCCCTCATCTATTCTTTAAACAGCCAGAGCAGTTTCTCTCTTTTCTCCCCCATGTGTGTATGTGGTGGGCATCAGTGTGCATTTATTTGTGCATGCATGTGCACGTGTGTGAGCATGCTTATGGAGACCACAGGTGGACACTGGGTGTTTTCCTCAATTGTTCTCTGCCTTATTCTTTGCGATAGGGTCTCTCACTGAACCTAGGAACTCACCAGTTCTCCCAAATGAGACCCAGGGAGTCCTCATGGCTGAGATTACAGGCACCTCACCATGCCCGTCTCTTGTCTCATCTTCTGCTGGAGATCCAAACTTACGTTCTCTTGCTTGCACAGCGAGCCCTTTACCCACGGCGACATAGCCCCACGTCCCCAGAGAAGTCTTTTAAGAAACGCTTGAATGACACACAACACTCACACGGCAGATACAGACATCATGAGGGTACTTCCCATTCCTTGTGCCTGCTCTCTCCTCCTTCCCATCTATTCTTTTGATTAAATTTGAAAGCTTGAAAACTTCCCAAGGTGACTGCACTTGGGGACCTGTATCCAGATAAAATAAATCAATAATTGCCAGCTCCCCACAAGCTCCCTGGGGCTCCCCGCAGGCAACATCTACCTCACTCTGGGGCAGGGATTCTCTGGATTTCTAACAACTCGGCTTGGTTCACCCTGATACTTTGTAGCAATAAGTGATCAGAGCCTGTCAGGACTGCGCGACACCTGTGACTTCCCAGCACCGAGGAGGAAAATCCAGGCACAGCACCCAGCTGGCAGAGCGCTCCCCGCTGCAGGACGCATGCACCCTCTCCACGCCTGTGAGTTCCCCAAGACAGCAGCCACCTCTCAGGTCCCAACCCCCTCACATCCAGTGCTCATGCATCAGCAGCTGACTGTGTAGCTAAGTGGGAAGATCATGGCCCACGTCGGATGAAATGTCACTTCAGGGTTTTGGTGGGGATGGGAGCTGTTCTCTTTTCTTGGGAAGCTTTACATCCCTACCACCCACTTTAAAAAATATTTTTATTTGAGCTGGAGAGATGGCTTAGCAGTTAAGCGCTTGCCTGGGAAGCCTAAGGACCCTGGCTCGAGGCTTAATTCCCCAGGTCCCAAATAAGCCAGATGCACAAGGGGGTGCATGCATCTGGAGTTCATTTGCAGTGGCTGGAGGCCCTGGAGTGCCCATTCTCTCTCTCTCTGTCTCTTTCTCTCTCTGTTTGTCTGTTGCTCTCAAATAAATAAATTAAAATAAACAACAAAAAAATTAAAATATATTTTGATTTGAGCTGGAGAGATGGATTAATGGTTAAGGCACTTGCCTGTGAAGCCTAAGGACCTAGGTTCAATTCCCTAGTACCCATGTAACCCAATTACACAAGCTGGTGCATTCATCTGGAGTTTGTTTGCAGTCGCTGGAGGCCGTGGCATGCCCATTCTCTCTCTCTGTCTCCCCCTCCCCTAATAAGTAAATACTAAAATATTTAAAAAAAAAAACAAAAAAATAATTTCATTTATTTATTTGAGAGAGAGAGAAAGAGTATAGGCATGCTAGGGCTTCCTGCCACTGCACACAAACTCCAGACGCATGCGCCATGTGTCTCTGGCTTTACGTGGGTACTGGGGAATTGAACCCAGGTATTCAGGCTTTGCAAGCAAGTGCTTTTAACCACTGAGATAGCTCTGCAGCCCCCTCCACCCTCGATTAATTAACTTCTACTCACTCATCTTTCTTGTAGTGAAGGAAGGCCCTCCCATTGTTCCTTTAGGGCGCTGAGCCTGGATCGCAATGACAACCATCAGGAGGGTTTCAGGCCCTGCAGCAATCCTGGCATCAGCACACACCTGTCGCCAGCAGGGTGACAGGGAAATGGCCACAGAAGAAGGGAGCACTCATGAGGAGGAAGCAAACCCTCTTCATCAGTGATGATGAGCCAGGGAAGGGAAGAATAAATGTTAGCGGCTGATCCCACTAGTTACCTAGGCAGCTGGAAGCTAGAGGCGGGCGGATATGAAATTGTCAAATGGGGTTGTAAATTCAGTGTCGAAACAGGTACTTTCCTTTTACTGTCTGCATTTATCTCCCAAGAAACATCCCGGAGGCATGGAAAGTTACTCAGCCAAAACCCTTGCAGACTCTTTGCTTTCTTCAGACTCCCCTGAGCCAGTTCCATCCCACAAACTCATCCTCCTTTGGAGAACTGAAACCCTGAGCCTTGTTTTGACTCTGGGTCCTGCCATGTTTGTTTTGACAGGTAACCAACTGGAGATAATGCTTTAGGCATGAGGAACAGACAGTATCCGGCTGTGCCCCTAGGGCACCCAGTGAAAAGTCCAAGGAAGTTACATCAAAAATGAGTCAGCGTCCTGGTAGGATAGGAAAGAGCCTCTGCCCGGGAAACCCCTGCCCCCTGGGGGTGGGTGGCGCAGCCTGTGCCCACCCAGCACCCATTGGCTCCAAGAGGACCTTCTGATCAATCTCAACACACTCCACTTGTTGGTAATCACAGTGGACATCTGACAAGAAAGTTTAAGAAGGTCATGAGCCTTAGGGGTACAGAGCCTGCTCTTGTCTGGATAAATGCACATATTACTCTCACCAAACTGCCCTGAAAGCACTACACTTAATGTTCATATTCATATGTTAATGCTACTCTCACTTTTGGTTAGAGAAGCTTCTCTTTTCAGGTGGCAGTGACCTTTGAGATGACCCAAAAGGCAACAACAGAGTGCTGAGAAATGACAGAGGAGTGCTCAGCACTGCAATATTTCTGTCACACCCTCCAAGACTCAGTATCCATTGAGGAAGAGGTGGCGGAAAGAATGTAAGAGCCAAAGGAAGGGTAGGACTCCTTATAGTAAGCTCTTGCAGACACAAAATGGCCTGGACATCCATGACCTCGCAGTGCCTGGCACTACCTTCACAAGACCCTCCTAAGAGGAGAAAAAGATGATGACATCAAAATAAAAGAGAGGCTAGCAGAGAGAGGGAGGGGATATGATGGAGAGTGGAGTTGTGAAGGGGAAGGTGGGGGAGGGGAGGGAATGATCATGGTTTATTGTAAGTATAGAAGTTGTCAATTACAATTTTAAAAAAAGAAAAAGGGCTGGAGAGATGGTTTAGTGGTTAAGCGCTTGCCTGTGAAGCCTAAGGACCCCGGTTCGAGGCTAGATTCCCCAGGACCCACGTTAGCCAGATGCACAAGGGGGCGCACGCGTCTGGAATTCGTCTGCAGTGGCTGGAGGCCCTGGCGCGCCCATTCTCTCTCTCTCTCTCTCTGCCTCTTTCTCTGTCTGTTGCTCTCAAATAAATAAATAATAATAAACCAAAAAGAAAAAGAAAACTTAAGGGGTCTGTTACAGAACACCCAAGCAACAGGTGTGTGAGAGCCATGAGGAGATGGATGGAGGGACATGCACGGGGTGACCCGTCAGTCCTCCCTGGAATGGAATGTGAACACCCTCACGGCCCACCCTGGTCCCCTCGCCTGCCCCTCCTCAGCCTGCCCGCAGACCCAAGACTCGGGGCCACATGTCGTCTGCACAGGTCCCCTCCCCCTGTGACACTGCATCACTCCCCACATGATGGCAGTCCCCTGAAAGCCCGGCTCCAGACGCAGCAGGTTCCTGGTGGCCGGGATAAGACATTCAGGGAACAGAAAGCAGAAAACCCCACCATGTGACGGGCGGATTGACGCTCCACAGGAAAACTCGCCCTACTTCTGCATCGACCCCTCCAGCCAAGGAGAAGGATGGTAGGAGGAACGCTTTTTCCCAACATTTCAACCTCTGCCATCTGTTGTTGTCAACCTGGTCTGATTAGGAATCGACAGACATTCCTCTTGTTTGGGTCTCTGAGGTTGCTTCCAGGAAGGATCGGCTGAAGGAGGAAATCCTTGTTCCTCCTAGAGTTTTGCTAAGGCAGCTCTGGGACAAAAGAGCCCCTTCTCCCTGCCTGGTGGTCTGAACGACTTGCTGGTGAATGTCTTTGCTTAGATGGTGGTCTAAGCAGCTGGTGAGCGCCTTCACTCACACGTGCATCTGTCCTGCTGGGCTGTCCCTCGTCGGCCTTGGAACCAAGTTTCCTCAGCCTCCCAGCGTGGGCTGAAGATCAGCGGCTCTCCAGAAAACCTCCAGGCCCTCACTGCTGGATTGGGACCGCTGAGGCCTCCAGCTATATGGACTGAGCAGCTGCTGGGTTCCTTGACTCTCAAGCTCACAAGCTGCTAATGGTGGGCTTCCGTAAGATAACCCAATACATTTCTGCTTTTTCCTTAATCTTTTATTTTTATTTATTTATTTATTTGAGAGAGAGAGAGAGAGAATGGGTGCACCAGGGCCTCCCGCCAATGCATACGAACTCCAGACACATGCACCACCTTGTGCATCTGGCTTACATGGGTCCTGGGGAATTGAACCTGGGTCCTTTGGCTTTGCAGGCAAGCATCTTAACCGCTAAGCCATCTCTCCAGCCCCAAATTCCCATTTTAATACAATTCATTCTATTAGTTCTGTTCCTCTAGAGAACCCTGGCTAACATAGCACCCTATCAGACACCTCAAGCGAGATATGTCCTCCCCACACTAAGCTATGAGCCCAAGTCCAAGTTCTACCATGGGACCGCCTGTGGACCATAAGAGGGTCTGAGGGTTAGGTGGCCTGGCTTTGCCCATCACCAAGTACGGATGGTATGCACCCAAAGGACCATATGCCCTAGGGATGACTCTGGGCAGAGTAGACAGGCTGCTCCTTCCCATGAGCCTTCACTTCACTTCCCATAGCTCCTCTACCCTCCAGTTTTGCACACAGTCCTCAAGCTCACTTTGCTATGATTCCCATGGGTAACCTCACAGTGTGCTCCATCCTCCTGGCGCTCACACCAAATGCTGAGAAAGTTCTCTGTCCTTAGCCTCCTTGGGGAGCATTATGGGTTGAAATATGCTTCCCCAAGGGACATGTTAAGAGTCTTAACCTCGGGTACTAACATTATTTGGAATCGGACCCTTTGCCAATCTAATCAGTTAAGATAGAGGGATATTGAAACAGAGAGGGCCCTGTTTCATTGATTGGGAAAAGAGGAAATTTGGAGGTAGAAACTCACTTGGGTAAACACATGTGGAGGCAGGAACTAGGGCAATGTGTCTACAAGGCAGGCAACGTCCAGGGTTCCCGATGTCCACTAGAAGGAAGGACAGATTCCTTCCCAGCCTTCAGAAGGATCCAGCCCTACTCACACCTTGACTTTGGATTTCTAGCCTCCAAACACATAAGAGAATGCGTGTCTTATTGTTTCAAGCAACCCAGTTCGTGGTGATTTGTCTTGTCTTGGCTGCTCTAAGATACTAATACATCCGGCCCAAGGCTTTGGTCCGAAGGCAACGATGAGGATGAGTGTTGCCTCAGACCTGAATTTGACTCTTATCTTTGCCAAGTACCATAAACCTTAAGACAACGGGCACGTTCCAGTGTCTCTTTTCAGCTGCAGCATCCTCGTGTGTCAAGTGGTGATTAGTAATAAGTGGCTCTGAATTGTCTTCTCAGATTGCCCCGAGACTAGTGAGCCGTGTTTGCAGAGTGGTAAGCACACGGCCTTAGCTCTGGGGAGAACTAAGTCATGAGAAAAGATTGGCGCCCTAGCAGGGCCATCATAGACTTCTGAGTAGTGGTGACACTGACACATGCCAGGCCTTTGAGAAAGGTTGACCCCGAGCAGAGAAGACAGCAGAGGCACTTAGAAGAAGGGAGGCCACTAGGACAAAGTAGGAAGTCCCAGGTCGGTCGGTGACAGTGTTCAGGGAACAGCTGCAGGAGGAGAGTTCAGGTAAGGCAACGGCCTGAAGACTAAAGAGGCTTGAGGGTGATGAACACTATCTGACGACCAAGAGAGGTAGAACGATGTCAGAGAACTGTGGGGCTCAAGAAACAAAGGAGGATGGATCAAATCGGAGACGGGGAACCATGGGCCTGAGGGGGAATAAGTGGGTACAAGTGTACAAGGTCATCTGGGGGACAAAGTGTACTCCATTAGGAGGATGTTACTGAAGAGAGATGAAAACGTATAGGGGACAGTGAGAACCAAAAGAAAAGGACCATGCTGGGGGTGATGGTGCACCCCTTTAATCCCAGCACTTGGAAGGCAGAGGTAGGAGGATCACCATGAGTTCAAGGCCACCCTGAGACTACACAGTGAATTCCAGGTCAGCCTGGGCTAGAGGGAGATCCTACCTCAAGAAACAAAACAAAACAAAAAAAACAAAAAGAAAGAAAGAAAGAAGGAAGGAAGGAAGGAAGGAGAGAGAGAGAGAGAGAAAGAAAGAAAGAAAGAAAGAAAGAAAGAAAGAAAGAAAGAAAGAGAGAGAGAGAGAGAGAGAGAAAGAAAAGGACCAGTGAAGCGTTTGGGGACAGAAGCTGGGCAGGATACCTCCTGCTCACCAAGGATGAGTTCTCTCCAGCCTTGTCCACAGCTGGTGACAACCTAAGTCACACACATGGGGAGGAGGAACCAGGAGATGCCTGGCAATGGCTTTAGGAATAGTCAATGCATTTCAGCCAAGCCAGCAAGCAGGTCTAGGGAAAGGCAGTCTTGCTTCTGTCTGCTAGTCAACTTCACTCTGGAAGATTCAGTTGGGATCATGTAGAATCCAGTGACCAGCCCCAAATTAAACTGGAGATGCAGTGGCTACATTTGGGGCTGGAAATAAGTCTCTCTTGGGTTCTATGAAGGCTCTTTAAGCAAAGTGGTAGCTGGAGAAAAAAAAAAAATCTTGATTTTTTTTTTTTAAGTTTTTGGTGGTGCTGAGAAACAAACCTCGGAGGCTTGTGGATGCGAGGTAAGCGCGCTCCCACTGAGCTGCCCCGGGTGAAGGAAGTTGCATCCAGATATTACTGCTACCTTTCCTTCCTCCTTCACACGGCAAGAGCCTGACTGTTCAGTCCCACATGGCCCGCCTGCTTGCCAGCAGTAAGCCAGAGGGCTTATCACAGACACCTCCTGACAACACCTGCTGGACTAACAAAAGACCAGGACAAATGCCCCAACACACGCGGACGCTGACTTCTGAGCTCAGGGGTCTGGAGTCTGACAAGGGCCACTTGATTTCTAAATAACATTTATGACTCGAGCCCTTGGCTTAGTTTTTTTTTTAAAAAAAAAATGTATTTATTTATTTGCAAGTAGAGAGACCGCTGGAGAGAATGAGCAGGCCAGAACCTCCAGCCACGGCAAGCGGACTCCAGATGCCGGCACCATCTTGTACATCTGGCTTTACGTGGTCCTGGGGAGTTGAACTTGGGTCATTAGGCTCAGTAGGCAAGTGCCTTATCCGCTGAGCCATCTTGCCAGCCCCTTTACATGAGTAGAAGTGTGCACATGTCACCCCTAAGGTGGCAGCTTAATTACTGAAAACTGCCTCAGGAGGGCAGCTACCTGAGCTGGGTGCTTGACCTCCTGTGGTCACCCTCCCCTAGCACAGAGCCTCGGGTACCTGCCTGCCCCGGGAAGCCTTCACGTTACCCGCTAAGCATGGCAAGCACTTGTAGGGAGAAATTCCTACAACACACCGTTATCACCCTTTCTTGATTTTCAGCTAGAACTTTCTGGAGAAATCCGAGCATATTCCCAAAGCACTGTTGTCTGCCTTCTTCATGAGCAGCTGAGTAGACCCAAAAGTATTTCTGTCCTCCACTGGTACTGTTGTTGGTCACCTTCGTGACACAGCTGACATGTCCAGAGGCTTCCTGTCCGTCTTTGTGACACAAGCTGAACGTGTCCGGAGGTGTTCCTGTCCACTGTCTGCATGATGCAAGCTGAGCATGCTCAGAAGCAGTGTCGCCTCCCATCCCGCCATCCCTCTAGAGCGGGCTCAGCGTTACAGGTGAAAATTCAGTGCCATTTCAAGCAACTTTAAATAAGTCACTGAGCTACATGTCCCCCAGAATGTGTCCACCGTCTTTCTTAAACTATGGCCTCAGACTGAGCATGCCCAGCAACGCGCCCCTTAACTGAGCACACTCAGGAGTGTGCCTGCTTCCCAAGTGCTTGCCTATATAAATGTGGACAGATTCCCGAAGTAAAATCCCAGTGCTTTGTCTGAGGAAGAACTTGTCTTGGAAACAGCACCCACGCTTTCCTTACCTGCTACAAGCAGCAGGCCTTTCTCTGCTCTTGCTTCTTGGCCGTGCTTGTCTTGTGTTTGCGCGTGGACATGTGGAACTATTGTGTTTTCCATCACTTCAACCTGTTTCTGGACTTTCCTCGATGAGGGCCGCTTCATCTGTGACCCCACCTTTCTGAATTTCCTACATTTCCTCTTCTGTCTCTCTACTCTGTCTCCTCCTCTTCCCCCTCCTCTCCCTTCTTCCCACGTGATGATTAATCTTGATTGTCTTGGTGGGATTTAGAATTCAATAAAAGGCAATCCTATGGACATCTCCAGAGAAGCTTAACTGAAAAAGGAAGGTTCACCCTGCATATGCACATCACCGTTCTACGGCTGAGGGTCCCAGGCTGAACAGGAGGTCATGAAGAGATCACCAGCACCCATCTCTCTCTGCTTCATGACGCCAATTCAATGTGAACAGCTTCCTTGTGCTTCCAACACCAGGTTTTCCCTGCTGTGATGGGGCTGCGCCCTCAGACCATGAGTTAAAACCAACCCTTCCTTCCTTAAGTTACTTCTTGTCAATAAGATAAATCACTGATACTTCTCTCTTGCTCAGATCAGCCAGGAGGGGTCAAGGAAGAGAAATGTTTCGGGCTCTGGATAGAGAATGGGGAAAGAAACAACGGGTCATGAGGCAGAACCACCGCAATGCCTAAATCCCTTCCCAGGAAAGCTTTCCGGGGTGCCAGGCTGGTGGGACAGAGGGAGAGGAGCTGCATCGCGAACAGGTAAAAGTGGGGAGGGAAGAAAGACGTGCATGCATCTTTCTCGTGTTTAGATAATGCCTCCCTGGTACCTACATCCTCGGGCACTCTCTCCAAACCCTCCCCAGCCCCTGCACTGCCGTGGTCCCAGGAAGCAAGAAGGGAGTGGACCACGGGGAAGCCCATCAAGAGGGAGAAATTCCCTAGGACATGAGATCTTCTCAACATCTTGAAACGTAGAAAAGGCCTGGGATACAAGGCCAAGAGTAGACACAAAGGGAAAAGTAAGCGAATTTCTCAAATCCCTTGTTTTCTTTCAGTGGGTTTTTTTTGCATGTGTGTATACGTTCACATGTGTGGGAGTGTGCATGCTTGTACACGTTCACATGTGTGGGACTGTGCATGCCTGTACACGTTCACATGTGTAACACTGTGCATGTGTGTACACATTCACATGTGTGGGAGTGTGCATGCATGTATATGTTCACATGTGAAGGACTGCGCATACATGTACACGTTCACATGTGTGGGAGTGTGCATACGTGTACACATTCACATGTGAGGGACTGCATGTGTGTACACGTTCACATGTGCGGGAGTGTGCATGTGTGTACACGTTCACATGTGTGGGAGTGTGCATGCGTGTACACGTTCACATGTGAGGGACTGTGCATGCCTGTACACGTTCACATGTGCGGGAGTGTGCATGCCTGTACACGTTCACATGTGCGGGAGTGTGCATGTGTGTACACATTCACATGTGAGGGAGTGTGCATGCGTGTACACGTTCACATGTGTGGGACTGTGCATGCATGTACACATTCACATGTGTGGGACTGTGCATGCCTGTACACGTTCACATGTGTGGGAGTGTGCATGTGTGTACACGTTCACATGTGAGGGACTGCGCATGTGTGTATACTTTCACATGTGTGGGAGTGTGCATGTGTGTACACGTTCACATGTGAGGGACTGCGCATGGTGCACATGCACATAGAGGCCAGAGGTTGACACCAGGTGTCTTCCTCAACTGCCCTGCACCTTACTGAAGCTGGGTGGCTCACTTGGATCTTTAGAGCTCCAGTTTGGCTAATCTAGCTGGGAAGCCTGCCCTGGGGATGCCGTCGCTTCATCTCTTGAGCGCTGGGACTACGGGTGGGCCAACACACCCACAGATACCTGCACGGGTCGGGGGACCTGAGCTCAGCTCACATGCTTGTGCGGCAAGCGCCTCGTCCACTGAGCCATCTCCCCAGCTGCCTCTCCAGTAGGGAACTCGGACGCTCCTCACCTCAGCCTCCTAGAACATGTGTCCTTTCTAAATTATTTGGGGGACTGGAGAGATGGCTCTTGCCTGCCAAGCCTAACAACCAGAGTTCAACTCCCCCATCCCCACATAAGCCAGATGCACAGAACGGTGCTGGCATCTGGAGTTCCTTTGTAGTGGCTAGAAGCCCTGGCATACCCATACACACACACACACACACACACACACACACACACACACACACACACACACACACACTGTCTCTCTGTTTGCAAATAAATAAATAAAATAAATTTTAAAAGACTTTTCTGTTATTTGGGGGTGAAATGAGGCTGATAATGAAACCTATCTTGGCAGAACCAGCCTATGTGTCAGCAGTACTCCTGGAGAATGTCAATTCCAGTACGAAATGACTAGAACCTTCCTTTACTACTGTCTTCTGCCTCAAGGAGATCTAGGGGCCTGTGTTTCATAGCTCTTGGCTTCCTCCTCGCCACCGCCGCCCCCCCCCCCCAGCAGGACACGTGCTCTGGGAGGTTCTCCATAATTCCTCCATTTATTACAGCTCTAAATTAGAGCCTAGAGTCCCCTGGCAGTCTTGAGTTGAATACCGATTACTTCCTGCCAATCACTTTAATGAGTACTTTGGCCACAAGCAACTCAGCCACCCTGGTACCCTCTGCATGTTAATTAGTGACTCAAGATGTGCTTGCTTCAGAGCAGATATTCTTTTTTAAAAAAATTTTTTTAATTTATTTGCAAGCAGAGAGAGCCAGGCAGATAGACAGATACACGGAGTGAGAATAGGCACGCCAGAGCCTCCAGCTGCTGCAAATGAACTCCACTTGCATGTGCTACTTTCTCCATCTGGCTTTATGTGGGTCCTGGGGAACTGAACGGGGTTATTAGGCTTTGGAGGCAAGCACCTTAACCCCTGAGTAGTCTCTCCAGCCCCCAGAGCAGATATTCTTAACTTTGGGGTACAACACACACACACAGGGGTCTCACTGAAACATCTTGCTCATCTTAGCACCTCTAGCTTGTCCTCCAGCAGTCTGAGATGAGACAAAAGAACTTCCCTCGACCGTGAGTCATCTTCACACACTGCAGACACCTCTGGTTTAGGGGCTACACTTTCCGAACCACCGTGTCGGAATCAACACAGTTCTCCCCGAGCTCTAGCCCAAATCTTTCCTGACTCACATCTCTTTCCTGGTGACAAAGCTCAGCCACTGTGAAAACTCCACAGAGCAGCTGAAAGGTGAAGTCGTGGATTGGAGAGATAGCTGATTCAATAAGTGACTTGCCTTGCAAGCACGATGACCCGAGTTCAACCCCCAGTACCCACATAAGGCGTTGGCATGGGGGTGCACGGTTTTACAATCCAAGGGCTGGGGATATGAAAAGAGGCCGATACGTGGTGTCTGCTGGCCAGCGGGTCTAGTCTAATTGGTGAGCTCCAGCCAATTCTCATTGGCTCTCAACTTTATCTAAGAGAAATGGATGGGAAATGGAGAGATGGCTCAGCGGTTAAAGCACTTGCTTGCAAGGCCTGATGGCCACGGTTTGATTCCTCAGTATCCACATAAAGCCAGTTCCACAAAGTGAAGAATGAGTATCGAGTTCCTTTATAGAGGCAGGAGACTCTAGTGCACCCATACTCTCTCTCTCTCTCTCTACCTCTCAAATAAATAAATAAATATTTAAAGAAGAATCCTTAAAAAATAAAATAGATAAGAAATGGATGGCATACCCAAGGAATGACATCTGAGGCTGTCCTCTGGCCTCACGTGCACACATGTTCATGTACGTGCCCACATACATACACATACACATGCACACGTGTATACAAAAAAGTGAAATCTTTCCTTGGGTTAATAATCCGAGATTGCCCTGGGTTGAATGATTGATTGATTGATGTGTGTGTGTGTGTGTGTGTGTGTGTGTGTGTGTGTGTGGTTGTGGGAGCAGCAGGGTCTCTTTCTACTTGTAATGAATGTCAGGTGCTTGCGCCATTTTTTGCCTTTGTCCTGGATTCCTCCGCACCCTCTTGGCCCTGAGGAGTCTTGGCCGCAGGGCAGGGACTCCTCACACAGCAAGGGCCTGCTGGCACGGCCAGGGTGGCAGGAAGCGCTCCATAATGGGTCCGCTTTCCCATTACTTTGCTTAGCGCTCACGAGGGCAAGGGCAGGGGAATTGGATTTCATCATGGGCACCTGGATGGGTTTGGCCAGGCTTTCTCCCTACAGGTCTCAAGACTCTTGCATGAAGTCACCGATAGCATCTTTAGATGGGAAAAGATAAGCTAAGCAAATTCGCACCGCCTACCAGCTGTTGTCCTGGAAGCAGCAGACATGAGCTCACCCAACCTTCCACCACCGCCGCCACTGGTCCATTCACGTCCGAGAGCCCCAGAGGCCTGTGGCCTTAGCAGTGGGTCACGGGGCACATGCTGGCATAATGAAAGGCATCTAGACACTGGTGGTATGCTGGGTGTCTGCTCTCTATTGTTATGCTTTGCTTGGCAAAGTTGGTGTAGAAGAAATAAGTCGGCTCTGGTCATGACATTTTCAAACTATGGGAAGGAACGGGCCTTGCCCCATTCCGGGCTCACGCAAGCACTTTATAGTGGTTTGAATGAAATGTCCCCTCATACTTTTGAATACTTGGCGCCCATCTGGTAGCAATTTGGGAAAGTGGCAGAGCCTTTGTGGGAAGGGAGGGTTTGCTAGAGGAGGTGTGTTATTGGGGGCGGATCTTGCGGTTTATGAGTCCAACTCTACACTATGCTGATAGCTCAGTTCACCACTCTCTCTGTGACCTCTCTATTGACACGTGACGATACGAGCCAGCTTTGTGCTCATGCTTGGCTTTCCCTGCCACAATGAAGCCTCCCCTCAAACATGTAAGCCTGAGGGCTGGAGAGATGGCTTAGCAGTTCAGACACTTACCTGCGAAGCCTGAGGACCCATGCTCGACTCTCCAGATCCCACATAAGCCAGATGCACAAAGGTGAGGCAAGCGCAAGGTCGCTCATGCCCATTAGGTGGCGCAAGCATCTAGCGTTGGATTTCAGTAGCTGAGGCCCTGGTCCGCCAATTCCCTCTCCGTCTCTCTCTCTCTCTCTCTCTCAAAAAAAAAAAGCCAGAAATAAACCTTTTCTTCTTCAGAGCTGCTTCTAGTCAGGTGTTTTGTCCAAGCAATAAGAATGTAACTGCAACAAATGCTTTCCTCCCATCACCAAATCCACAAGGTCCCTCTGGCCCCCTGCAGCCCTCCTTTTAGAGATTCTCTATGATCCAATGGTGCTCCCTAGTCCTAGAGTCCTCTGCTCACTGCCATGTTCTGCCCCGGCCATGCCCTGAATGTCACTGCCCTCGACTCTCATTCAATGTGCCCACGTGGCTAGACGCACCCTAATCTAGGTGTTGCTGTGAAGGGAGTTGGCAGCTATCTTGCAACTGCATAATAACCCAGATAAGCTGGGAGGGCCCGACTTGATCAACTGCAAAACTTTAAGAGAATACACAAGGGTGCATGTGTGGACATGTGCGCAGTTGCTTTGGCCCTGGCTGATGAGTTCCAGCGTGCTTGTGATGGGACTGCCCTTGAGCTTGGGATGTTCTTAGCCAGCCCCCAGAACTGTATAGGGGTGTGTGTGTGTGTGTGTGTGTGTGTGTGTGTGTGTGTGTGTGTCTTCTACTGGCTCTAGTTTGGGTGAATCCTGAGTTGGACAAAATAATACCCCCGGGGCTGGAGAGATGGCTTAGTGGTTAAGGCGCTTGCCTGCAAAACCTAAGGACCCAGGTTCGATACCTCAGACACACACAAGCCAGATACCTATAGTGGCACATGCATCTGGAGTTTGTTTGCAGTGGCTGGAGTCCCTAGAGTTCCCTCTCTCTCTCTCTAAATCCATACATTAATAAATATTTTTTAAAAATAATGGCCTCGGGCTGGAGAGATGGCTTAGTGGTTAAGCACTTGCTTGTGAAGCCTAAGAACCCCCAGTTCGAGGCTTGATTCCCTGGGACCCACATAAGCCAGATGCACAAGGTGGCACATGCATCTGGAGTTTGTTTGCAGTGGTTGGAGGCCCTGGCACACCCATTCTCTCCCTCTCTCTCTCTCTCTCTCTCTCTCTCTGTCTCTTCCTCTCTCTCTCTCTCTCTGTGTTGCTCTCAAATAAAAATAAACAATTTTTTTAAAATTTTTTATTTATTTATTTGAGAGCGACAGACACAGAGAGAAAGACAGATAGAGGGAGAGAGAGAATGGGCGCACCAGGGCTTCCAGCCTCTGCAAACGAACTCCAGACGTGTGCGCCCCCTTGTGCATCTGGCTAACGTGGGACCTGGGAAACCGAGCCTCGAACCGGAGTCCTTAGGCTTCACAGGCAAGCGCTTAACTGCTAAGCCATCTCTCCAGCCCAACAATTTAAAAAAAAAAAAAAAAAAGGCCTCCCCCACGCCCAAATCTTAGTTCTCAGAACTGTTGAATATGCCAGCTTACATGGCAAAGGGAAATTTATATGTGTGATTAAGGATTTTAAATTAGCTAATTAGCCAAGATCTACTTGGGTGGGTCCAGTAAAGTCACAAGAGTCAGAAAAAGAGAGAAAGAAAAAGAGGAAGAGAGAGAAAGAAAGACAGAGAGAGAGAGACTAGGGAGATAGCTCAGTCAGTAAAGTGCTTGCCTTGCAAGCGCGCAGGCCCATGTTGAAAACAATGGGTGTGGCAGTGTGTTTTGTAATGCCAGCTCTGGAGAGACGGAGACAGATCCCTGGGGTGCACTGACCAGAAAGTCTAGCCTATTTGATGAGTTCCAGACCAGTAAGAGACCCTGTCTCAAAATAAGAAGGTTGATAGTATCTGAGGACTAACACCCAGGTGCGTGCACACACACACACACACACACACACACACACACACACACGTAAGGCTTCAAGAACTTGAGCTGCCATCTTTGAGGATGGAGTAAGAGGCCATGAATGAAGGAAAGGAGGGGACTCTAAACAGTGGGAAAGGCAAGGAAATGGATTCTTTAGTGCACTTTTTTTTTCTTTGAGGTAGGGTCTCACTCTAGCCCAGGCTGACCTGGAATTCACTGTGTAGTCTCAGGGTGGCCTCGAACTCACGGCAATCCTCCTACCTCTGCCTCCCGAGTGCTGGGATTAAAGGCGTGCGCCACCATGCACAGCTCCTTATTGCGCTCTTGATACCCTGAAATATCAAAGTGCTTCTGGGGTCCAGAGCTGTAAGACACCGAATTCACATTGTTTTAAACCACTGCACTGGGGACCATCTGTGGCAAGGGCCATAAGAAAAGAAGGTGAAGAAAAGAAGGTGAAGCCTGGCTCACCGAATTCCCCCTCCCTTACCTCACCGCTCTTTTCCAGGGAAGGGCCTTGGCCTGCTGCGGGACATTAATAACATCTGTGGCAAGCCATGGATTTGCACTTGGACTGGCAGAGCAAACCAATGCCAGAGCCCAATCTCAGTGCCCAAATGTTGGCTGGCTGCTGGAGCCAAGTAACTAAGCTGTAACCAATTGTCTGGCTGATTGACCAAGCTGTAGCCAATTAAGTTGTTTTCTAGGCCGCACTTCCGTTTTTCTATAAATGGGCGGATTATGTTGGTGGCCGCAGTTCTCAGAACCTGCTTTGATTGTGAGGGTCCCCTGCTTTGGTAACCATTATATATATATTTTTGTGTGTGTTCTTTTTTTTATATATTTTTATTTATTTATTTATTGGACAGAGAAAGGCAGATAGAGAGAGAACGGGTGCGCCAGGGCCTCTAGCCACTGCGAAGGAACTCCAGACGTGTGTGCCCCCTTGTGCATCTGGCTAACGTGGGTCCTGGGGAATCAAACCTGGGTCCTCTGACTTTGCAGACAAAGTGCATTAACAGCTAAGCCATCTCTCCAGCCCCTTATTCTTTTTTCTGAGAGAGAGAAAGAGAGAGAATTGGCACGTCAGGACCTCCAGCCACTGCAAGTGAACTCCAGATGTGTGCGCCCTCTTGTACACATGGGCCACCTCGCTCACTTGGGTCGCCTTGTGCATCTGACTTACGTGGAACATGGAGAGTCCAACATGGGTCCTTAGACTTGGCAGGCAAGCCCCTTAACCGCTAAGCCATCTCTCCAGTCCTGGCAACCATTTTTGTTGTTGTTGTTCTTTGCTCAAATAAGTTGTTTCAGATGATTGGCCTGAGAGGTTTTCCTTTGTACCAGAGACTCCTCTCCTTTGGAGTCTCCTTGTTTACCCTCTTTCCCTCCACAGGAAGTCTCAAGTGCCTGTCTGTCTGTCCAGGCGCCTTCTTAGATAGTTCTCCCTTTTGTGGTATGCTTTAATAGATTCTTTTATATTAATTTTTATTTTATGTTAATTATAGCAGGTTATTCTCTTTTAGCCCCTCACCCCAGCTCCTGTTTCCCTGGAGACCCTCCTCAGTAGGGTTATGGAATGGAATATGGTATTGTAGGGTCATGAAGGGCTCAGTTAGACCCTGTGGGGTAGCAGGGAACTGTGCCTCAGGATATTCCTACCCACTCTGTGGCCCTTACAATCTTCCTCCCCCCCTCTTCTGCAATGTTCCCTGAGCCCAGCCTGTTGGCGTCTAATTTAGTGTTGAGTTCTCTGTACCCTCTGGATCTCTGTTTAGATAGGTTTTTATCACCATGGTTGTTACCATCCACCTGGGGCTGGTTGTCAGGCTAGCAGTAAGAGCAGTGTTCATGTCATCACTTCCCCTACAATTCCTCCTGGGCCATGGCAGGTGTGGTAAAGGTGGCATACCTCATGGTGGACAGTTGGCTAACTTCTTGTCTTACTGATGGCTCTTGGTTCTCATCCATTTTCTCTGCCACCAAAATACTTCTCTTGTCTAGGGGCAGCACCCCTGTTTGGACCACTTGGATCATGAAGCTGCAAGCCGGGGCTGGAGAGATGGCTTAGCGGTTAAGGCACATGCCTCTGAAGCCTCAGGACCCAGGTTCGATTCTCCAGGTGCCATGTAAGCCAGATTCACATGGTAGTGCATGTATCTGGAGTTTGTTTGCAGTGGCTAGAGGCCCTGGAGTGCCCATTTCTCTCCCTCTTCTCTATCTCTCTCTTCTTCTCCCTGTTTCTAATAAATATATAAATAAAAGTCTTTTGAAAAAAGAAGATGCAAGCCACTGGAGAATCCTGCCTATCTCAGATAGAGCATAGGACCCAGCTAAACCAAGTAGAACCTTCCCCTAGATTTTTCCGGTTGTAACTCAGTGAAGGACAGCCGGCACTCTCTGGTGGCTGTGACTGGGTCATAGAGGAGACAGAGGTTGACAGTAGAAGACATGACAATGACATTCAGAGAGAAATGAAGAAGGTAGTCCCCATCTGGAAAGCCACGCGCCTGCTCAAGTCCTTCACACACTTTCCCATTAGACTTCTCATCAGTTCTTTGTACATCCTAGATATTAAAACTATTTCATTTTAAAATGTCTCATTATCTGCATTCTTTTTTTGCTTTAAACACTCTTATTTTTCTTAAATAAATCATCTTTCTTTACGTAGCAGTCTTCTGGTATCTCTTTTCCAGTCCCTTGATTTTCACCCCTTCTGTGTCATATGATTTGATTTTTTAAAATATTTTATTTTTAGCCCGGCATGGTGGTGCAGGCCTTTAATCCCAGCACTCAGGAGGCAGAGGTAGGAGAATCGCCGTGAGTTTGAGGCCACCCTGAGACTACATAGTTAATTCCAGGTCAGCCTGAGCTAGAGTGAAACCCTACCCCAAGAAAAATATATATTTTTATTTATTTATGAGAGAGAGAGGGAGGGAGGGAGGGAGGGAGGAATGGAGGGAGGGGAGAATGGGTGCGCCAGGGCCTCCAGCCACTGCAAATGAACCCCAGAGGCATGTGCTACCATGTGCATCTGGCCTACGCAGGTCCTAGGAAATTGAACCTGCCTTAACCACTAAGCCATTTCTCCAGCCCAAATTTATTTTTATTTGTTTGCTCACTAGGTTGGTTGAGGTTTTTTTTTAATTTTTTTTTTATTTTAATTTTTATTTTTTTAAGATTATTTATTTATTTATTTGAGAGTGACAGAGAGAGAAAGAGGCAGATAGAGAGTGAGAGACAGAATGGGTGCGCCAGGGCCTCCAGCCACTGCAAACGACCTCCAGACGCGTGCGCCCCCTTGTGCATCTGGCTAATGTGGGTCCTGGGGAATCGAGCCTCCAACCGGGGTCCTTAGGCTTCAAAGGCAAGCGCTTAACTGCTACGCCATCTCTCCAGCCCTGGTTGAGTTTTTAAGACAGGGCCTCATATAGCTCAAAGCTATTCTGTGTAACTAAGGCTGGTCTTGAACTCCTAATCCTCCTGCCTCCACTCCCAAGTCTGGGATTACAGGCGCATTGTTTAGATGTCTGTTTTAAATAGTATTTTGAGGTCAGCCTGGGCTAGAGTGAGACCTTACCTCAAAAAAAAATACAAAAAAAATTTTAAAAAAACAGTTTTGTCTTCACTTTTTAAATCCAATCTGAGACTCGCTAGCATTGGAATACCGAGAGTTGCATGTGCTTTTTCCTAAAAACTCTAGCTTTGTATCTACTCAGCAGACCGTGCTCCAACTCATAATGAAGGGTTTTCTGGATGTATTTTGTTTTCCTCCTCTTGAGCCTTCAGTTGTTTGGCTGTTCTTCCTTTTTTATATCATCACAGGTCTTTATTCTCTTAATGATTAGCGAGGCTGAGCATCCTCCATGCGCTTCTTGGCCGTTGTGGGTAGGTTCTGGAGTAATGTGTACTCAAAAATCCTTAGCCACGTATTTTTTTCAGTTGGGCTTTTGTTTCTTTATGAATTCTAGACATTAATCCTTACCTGGTATGTGATTTGCACATATTTTCTCCCATTTTGTAGAGCACCTTTTTTTGGGGGGGGGGTTTCAAGGCAGGGTCTCGCTCTAGCCCAGGCCGACCTGGAATTCACTATGCAGTCTCAGGGTGGCCTCGAACTCATGGCGATCCTCCTACCTGTGCCTCCTTAGTGCTGGGATTAAAGGCGTGCGCCACCAAACCCGACTTCTCACCTCGGTGATTATGTCATCTTGCTGGGGTTAAAACAGTGAGGTTGGGAACAGTGCTGAAGAGAAACAGGAGGGCTTCGCTCTGGGGATGAGACGGCCAAGCTAACTGGAGAAGAACGAGGGAGGACAGGGCTCTGGGGAAGACAACAAAGGCAGTCTCGGCAGGCTCCGACGTGCCCCGTGAAGCACCTCGCTGAGGAGCACACACCAGCCGCCCCGGCCCTTTCCTCTAGTAAGCGCTTCAGTGGTATGGTTATATGTTCTTGCCTCTAATCCATTGGCTGCATGATCATCGTAATAGACCAAGTTGTGGGTAAAAATGGCTGCCAAAAGAGAATCTGCCTGTTCAAGGATCGAGATCTACACTGGACTGTCCCTGGGGTGGACAAAGTGGGGAGAAACAGTGGACCAAGATGTATTAAGTTAACACAATAGAGGCAGCCCTTTAGCCTAACCCCACAGCTTGACTCGCCCTCCACTCTTTTGCTTTCTCTCCTGCTAAAAACCTTTTGCATTGTTGTGCAGTCAGGCTTGCATTGCTGGTAGAAATCACCCAACCAAGAGCAGCTTGTCGAGGGGGGAAAGAGGCTTATTGTGGCTTACAGTCTTGAAGGGGGAGCTCTGTGATGGCAAGGGAAAACAATGGCATGAGTAGAGGGTGCCCAAAAGCCCACCAATAAGCCAACAATACACCACCTCCAGGAGTCTTTCATTTCCAATTGCCATCAGCTGGGGAGACTAGCATTCAGAATACCTAAGTGTATGGGGGACACCTGAATCAAACCCCACACTTGTCAAAAAAAAAATAAACCTGGATTATGCCCTCAAGTACCCATCCCTCATGATGCAGTCTCCCACAGCAGGAGCACAAGAACCAAGACTGTCCAGTGGGGATCGCAGGGAATGTGGGAGGAGGCACATTTCTCCATCCATAACAAACTTGATGCCCAGAAGTTTTTACATTTGATGGAAACAACCTATTTTGACTTCTATCCCCTATGCTTTTGACATAAGATCTAAGAAAGCTTTGCCAAATCTAATGTCACAATTTTATCTCCATATTTTTTTTCTAAGAGCTTTATAGTTTTAGGCCTCATATTATTGAGTTTTGATCCACTTATTTTTTTAATACAGTAGAAGGAGTGTTTACCATGTGGTTAGTATAACTGAGGTTGGCAGTTCGAACAGGTGCAGCTTTGAGGTTTTAGTGGGTTTTTTGTTTGTTTGTTTGTTTTTTGAAGCAAGCCCAACAGAGTGGCCTTTTGTTATGGGAGGGGGTGCAATGGAATTCCAGCGGTGTGCGCCCCCTTGTGCGCATGTGCAACCTTGCACTCTTGTCTGGCTCCTGTGGGACCTGGAGAGTCGAACACAAGTCCTTAGGCTTCTTAGGCAAGCTCCTGAACTGCTAAGCCATCTCTTTAGGCTTTGTTTTTGTGTTTTAGGGAAATGTGTTCACCCAGAGGTTTTGATAGAGATGAAGCTCTTTGCTGCCCCTGGGGCAATGGGCCAAGTTTTACCAGTTACCCCTTTCCCAACGAGCCTGGCTTTATGAATACGTGTGAGTTTTAACTTCCCACGTCATCTTGGGTACATGTACAGTGACTAGTCCTCATCAGGAGTTCTTTACTGGGCTAATGGTCACCTGCTCAATTCTCCCTTGTTCCCTGCTGCAGGGTCAACCAGCGCCCTTGTGATTCTGGTGTTTGGTCCATTTTTCTTCTCTTTCACAAGAAAATTTTGCCTTTTCTCAAGGTCAGCTATGTACTGAATCCCGCCCAGTGCTGGCCTACGCAACACCTCTAGCATTTGCAGAAGGAAGGGTTCTATGCCATGAGCCTGTCATGCCGACGGAAGCTGTGACTGTTGATGGTCTGTCTTGTCCCATCGAACTGCAGCCTTTGGAAGACAGAGACCCTGCCTGATTCACAGAGGTGTTTTCCGTAGCGAGGTCCTATAACAGAACCATGAAGGTGACTTGTTAACATGCAGAGCCTGTGACCCAAATGTATGAAGCAGAATCCAGTTCCAGCTCTACCATGTTCTCCCTCCTAACACCCAGTTCTTTCACTTCTTATGTGACATGTCTCATAAGTTTACTATTTATGTGAGCATCTGTTCACCATGTGTCTCCCTCTTTAAGATGGAGCTCACTCTGCTTTATTCACCACTGGATAGCCAATGGGTAATGATGATCAACAATACACATATGAATGAATGAAGAGCCTCACCACCCTTAGCCTTAGAGATCCCTGAAGTTTGGAATACCAGCAAGAAGAGATGGCTTAGCGGGTAAGGTGTTTGCCTGAGAAGCCTAAGGACCCAGGTTCGATTTCCCCAGTACCCATGTAAACCAGATGTACAAGGTGGTGCATGTGTCTGGGGTTTGTCTGCAGTGGCTAGAGGCTCTGGTATACCTATTCTCTCTCTCTCTTTCTCCCTCTCTCTCTCAAATAAATAAATAAAATATTTAGAATACCAGCAAGGTGCTGCTTTTCAAATGGCACGTGGCCAATCCAAGTTCACTAGAGGACTGGCTAAAAGCCCACCTGTGGATGCTGCTCACATCATCCAGGTGTGGGACCCCAGGCAAGGGATCAGACTCCCAGTCAACCCTCAGCAGATTGTGTCCCGGCTTCTATTCATGCTGCTCCATCTACAGGGCAAGGGGCCGATCGGATACACTCATTTCTCTAAGAAGTTTGGCCAACGCTTAGGGCTGGATTCCTAAGCTCTGAGCCAGTTCCTGGGAACGGGCACCTGAAGAGCAGAGAGGGTTTTTTGGGCTGAACCGCCTCCTAATATTCCCAGAAAAGACGCTGTTCTGCATCCTTGCCACTCTTTAAAACCTGAAGTGCTGGTATCTGACATGCCTTCTATCCCTGGGGAACAGTGAGACTCAAATGTAAGAACAGATGGAGGAACGCAGTAAGCATGGTGAACACTGTATAGGAGACAGTCCTTCCAGAAACCCCAGCCTTGTGGCTGCCATCTTGCCGCACCCTTGGTCTGTTCTCGGGGACCCAGAGCACCCCACATACACCCCCTGTTGTGTCATGTCATTATCTCAGTGAGATGTCTTGGTGCACCTGACAAAGGGGGGTGGGTGTCACCTTAGGCTTTGGGGTTTTGTAGAAAAATGGAGAACAGGCTGGTGAGATGGCTTAGAGGTTAAGATGCTTGCCTGCAAAGTCAAAGGACCCAGGTTCAATTCCTCAGGACCCACATAAGCCAGATAGATGCACAAGGTGGACCGTGTGTCTAGAATTCGTTTGCATCAGTTAGAGACCCTAGTGGGCCCATTCTCTCTCTCAAAGAAATAAATTAAAATATTTTTTTAAAAAAATGGAGACATGCAGGCTGGAGGGATGGCTTAGTGGTTAAGGCATTTGCCAGTAAAGCCAGAGGCCCTAGGTTCAATTCCTCAGGACCCACGTTAGCCAGGTGCACAAGGGGGCGCACAGGTCTGGAGTTCATTTGCAGTGGCTAGAGGCCCTAGTGCACCCATTCTCTCTGTCTCTCTCTCCCTCTTTCTCTATCAAATAAATAAATTAATTAATTAATTACTTTTTTAATGGAGACATGCAAATCCACAAAGGAGAAAAGGCAAAACGTTAGTAGCCCCCCACACCCACCCAGAGAAGAACAACACTTTTTGGACACACCCCTCAACATCTTCTTGCTTTGCATCTTCTGGTTCTCAAAAAGTTGAATCCGCCAGCCGGGCGTGGTGGCGCATGCCTTTAATCCCAGCACTCAGGAGGCAGAGGTAGGAGGATTGCCATGAGTTCAAAGCCACCCTGAGATGACAGAGTTAATTCCAGGTCAGCCTGGACCAGAGTGAGACCCTACCTCAAAAAAAAAAAAAAAAAAAAAAAAAAGTTGAATCCCGGGGAGAGGGAGGGAATTACCATGGGATTTTTTTTTTTTATAATCATGGAAAATGCTAATAAAACTTAAAAAAAAAATTGAATCCTCTTGTACATATAGTCACCCATCTTGCCTCATTTTACTTAACCCTTAGAGAGTGAACTCTTCCCCAACATTTAAACTGTTCTCAGTGAAACTTTACAAATGATCTGCAGATATTCCATAGGTAGGCAACCCATGACTTACTGACAGGCTCTCTAATTGCTTATAATTGCTCATTTTAAGTTTTCTGAGCGGACAAGTTACATGCAAAGACACTGTGCAGCTGACAGGAGTTTCCACTGCGTCCTTTCATTTAGAAACCAACCACTTTTACGTCATGTGATTGCCCACGCCCACGCCAGGTCTAACATGCTGCACGGCTAGAGTGTGAACAGGGGCTCATGATTAGGGCCAAGGGAATGCGCAGCACGAGAGGAAACTGAGGAATGAAGACAAGCATTGCTGAATTCGATTTGGAGAAAATAGCAATCAACAGAAACGGGTGGCTCTGCCATGTCCGTGTTGGGCTAACCTACTTGGAATTTTTGATGAAGGATGAAAAAATGAAAAAAATCTTAAGACAGCATTCCCCAGACAGTCCCGCTTCTAGCTCTGCGTGATGTGACAATTTCGAAAGGTCACCTTCCAGCTTCCTCCACCATGGCATGTAAGTGAACAACATGCATGTCACAGCATTGTGAGAGGTGCTGCAGCTGTTGAAAGGTCTTAATCTTGCACATAGGATCTCTTTAAATGTGCACAGTGGAGGCGGCTGCAGGGATGGCTTAGTGGTTAAGGCATTTGCTTACAAAGCCAAAGGATCCCTTTTCGATTCCCCAGGACCCATGTAAGGCAGATGCACAAGGGGGCGCATGCGTCTGGTGTTTGTTTGCAGTGGCTGGAGGCCCTGGTGTGCCCATTCTCTCTCTATCTTTTTTCTCTCTCCCTCTTTCTTTCTTTCTTTCTTTCTTTCTCTCTGTCTCAACTAAATAAAATATATATATTTTTAAATGTGCATAGTGAGTGCTCCCAAGCAGAAGGCTTCAAATGTATTTGCATTCACAGATAAACATCTATGCACCCCTGTGGTTTACCACACATGAGGATCATAATTGTTGCCAAGCGTGTGTTCCTATTTAGTGAATGTGGGGGGGGGGGACTCTCAATGTTTGTGACTGAAAGACAGCCATTTCAGGCAGTACCTATAATCCCTTCTCTTAGGAGGCAGACAAAGGAGGACCACCAGTTGAAGGCCAGCCTAGTCTATATAGTGAGTTCTAAGTCAGCCTGAACCACACACACATACACACACACACACACACGTATACACACACATGCATGTGTGTGTATGTATCAAGACCCTGTCCCAAAAGAATTAAAAGAAAAACAAGCAAAACAGGCATGATTAACGTCCATCCCCCAACTCCCTGTAAATTATACATGCTCACATGTTAAATTTACACATAGGTTCAGTGAATTCATCACTTCCCAGACACTTGAGGACTGACAAAGGAGGAGGCTTCGTCTGTAGAAAGAAGATTTCAGCTGCTTCAGGCGAATGGGAAATTTGAAAATGAAATGGCCCTCCACCAAGCCCTGTGGGCTGACTCTCCAAGTCAGCACCAATTTCCATAAGTGTACCTGGCCCCGCAGACAAAGCTGGCCCTTTGCTAACTTGGCAATGCCAGACAGGATGGGTAGGGTATGTAGGGAGCAACCTTAAAGCCCAGTTTAGGATCCACAAGGCATGTTCCCATGAGGGTCAGACCTCATACGTTCTGAGAGAGGCCTTCACTGGATATCCTGGCTGTGAAGCCAGGAGCCCCTTCTCCACTTCCTCAAAAGAACTATTGTCCAGCTGGAGGCTGGACTCCATGACCTCTCAGTGGCTTGTCATGGACACTCTGTAAAAGTTCCCAAAGTCAAAAACAAATGAGAGGGCTGGAGAGATGGCTTAGCGGTTAAGCGCTTGCCTGTGAAGCCTAAGGACCCCGGTTCGAGGCTCGGTTCCCCAGGTCCCACGTTAGCCAGATGCACAAGGGGGTGCACGCATCTGGAGTTCGTTTGCAGAGGCTGGAAGCCCTGGCGCGCCCATTCTCGCTCTCTCCCTCTATCTGTCTTTCTCTCTGTGTCTGTTGCTCTCAAATAAATAAATAAAAATTTAAAAAAAAAAAACAACAAATGAGAAATGGGTGTGAGAATAGGAGGTAGAAGAGAAAGCAAAGTGTGGAGATGGGAGAGGAGTGGGGATTGGAGCTGGCAAGGTTATTACTAACTTGCAGCATCTGCGGCGAACAGAAGTCCACAGCCTGCGAGATGTGCTTCTGGCTCCAGGAACCCTGGGTCACTTTCCAACAGACATTAAAAAGCCTGCGTGGTCACCAAGTTTTCCATGATGGATACTAGACAGAAGTGGCTAGGTAGCTTTGGGGTACCTGGGCCCAGAAAATGAAAGGCTGTTTAAAGATAAATCTCTTGACCAAAAGCAGAAAAATGTCCTTGAACCTGTTAAGAGGGGATCTGGTTTTTCATTTATCTCTTTTTTTCCCCGAAAGGAATCCTCAATTTCCTCCACCTTCTAGAGGCCCAAAATGCCAGAAGAGAAGAGTCCATTTCTTTTCCTTATTGTTCCCCGTCCCCCAAGAGTTCCTCCTCCCTGGAAACTAGAGGTAAGGATGTAACTAAGGCTGCAGGGCATCTGGATACCTGCATGGGAACCGAACTGACCAGCTCAATCCTCAACCCAATAAAGTCTTCCTATAAGAAATTTCATCTGAGCGGGATTGGTGGCCCACGCCTTTGATCCCTGTACTTGGGAAGCAGAGGTAGGAGAATTGCCATGAGTTCAAGGTCACCTTGTGACTACATAATGAATTCTAGGTCAGCCTGGGCTAGAGCAAGACCCTACCTTGAAAATTAAAATTGAAAAATTGAAAAAAAAAAAAGAAATCCCTTCTGAGTCACCATGTGGATCACCCACTTGGGGCCCCTCCTGCTATACAGGAGCTCTGCCTTCTTTCCTTCTCTCTTTTTAAAATATGTATTTAATTAATTTGAGAGAGAGGGACAGAGGCAGATAGAGACAGAGAGAGGGGGAGAGAGAGAATGGGTGCACCAGGGCCTCCAGCCACTGTAAACGGACTTCAGATGCAGCGCCACCTTGGGCATCTGGCTTACATGAGTACTAGGAAATTGAACCTGGGTCCTTTGGCTTTGCAGACAAGTGCTTTAACTGTTAAGTCATCTCTCCAGCCCATTCCTTTCTTCTCTTAACCTCTAGAATAAAATCTTTCTAAACTTCGCCCTTTTGGTCCACAGATTTCATTCATCAAATTCGTAGCACAAGAACATAGAGGCAACTGTCACACTGGCAGCTTTCTTTTTTATTTATTTGAAAGAGAAAGACACACATACAGAGAGAGAGAGAGAGAATGGGCGTGCCAGGGCCTCCAGCCACTGCAAAAGAACTCCAGATGCGTGTGCCACTTTGTGCATCTGGCTTACGTGGGTCCTGGGGAATCAACCAAGGTCCTTTGGCTTTGCAGGCAAGTGCCTTAACTGCTAAGCCATCTCTCCAGCCCCTCACTGGGAGTTTTCTGTGACGGTGACCATCTGGCATTCTCATTCCTGGGTTGAAGTCCAAATCCCCATATCATTTCCAGTGACCAGGCCAGCATGGAAACCTTTGTCGTCTTGGATAACGGAAATTGTATAGACCTATCCCTAGCAATGCTCACCTTCCTAGGCTGATGTGACACTTGAAAAAAAAATGGCCTGGACCACTTGGCTTTCTGCTTCAACCCTGCTAAGCAACCCTCTGGTCTGAGGGCTTCTGGAAGGAAGGACCTAGTTCTTACTAGGAGCAGTGAGGTGATGCACTTCAGCCAAGCCATGGCTGAATCCACAGAGGAACTGGGGAGATGTCAGACCCCGAGGATACTCAACACCTACCAAAGCAGAGATCCAGAGGCTCCTGAGAGCTCATCACTGAAGTAGACTCAAAACTCACCCACCACAGCTCAGGGAACTTTGCGGAAGAGGGGGCGGAAAGATTGTAAGAACTACAGGTTGAGACATCATGCCCAGAGGCATTCCCTCTCCCTCAAATTAACTGACTATTGCTCCCACAAAGCATAAACCCCATGGGGAATACCTGCAACCCCACTGAGGAGCGTCCCCAACGGAATGGGGACAGGGATGAGGGAGAAGAGGGTACCAACGCATGATGTGGCCATACGAAACATCTTGTTAATAATAATAATAATTAATAATAATAAACATTAAAAAAGAAGAAAGAGTGAGGTGAGTGACTAGAAAATAAGGAGGCTCCGTTAGCTCCCCTCTGCAGGGCATATCCGTGGAAGAACAGGTACAAGTTTAATTTTAACATGAGCTGAATGAGCCTCAGTGTTACCATTTTCAGGGCCTGCCTCACCATGCTGTGAGCTCTCCATCCTTGGAGCTAACAAAACGGGGCATCAAGAGGATTCCTGCCTCTTAGAAAAGATGAGTCTGCAGGTTACAGTCAGTTTTAAAATTCAATAATTCTCGGAACCAGGAAGCTGTACATTTCTATAGCTCTATTTTATCCTCGTTTGTATAGATACTATACAATGGATAGTTTCAAAACACTGTAAAAAAAAAAAAACAAGGCCAACAATGAAGGCAGGAAGCCGGGGAAAAGGCTGTGTAAACAGGAGAGCGAACTAAACCCTGCCACTCTGCAAGAGCCTAGCCCCGGGCCTCCTGGTTCCAGTCCTGATCTCAGGGAGCCGCCCATAGGCCACAGAATTTCATCTCCATTCCTGACCATCATCTGTGACCATCCTCACTGCCCACAGTACCCCATAGTCAAAGGGAGCCAGTACATTGACCACCCCAGTCTAATTTTCCCAGAACAATTCCAGTTTTTGTTAAAGTTTTTTTTATTATTTACTTATTTGAGAGAAAGAGACAGAGAGAGAGAGACAGAGGATGGGCGCACCAGGGCCTCCAGCCACTGCAAACGAACTCCAGATGCATGTGCCCTTTGTGCATCTGGCTTACATGGGTCCTAGAGAATCGAACCAGGGTCCTTTGGCTTTGCAGGCATACACCTTAACTGCTAAGCCATCTCTCCAGCCCCAATTCCAGTTTGAAAGCCAAAATTCCCATGCCCTGGGGATCCACTTACCTCTAAGCAGAAGGAGATGTGCTCAACCTGGGAAGCAGGGAACTTACAGGGTATTGATCCTTGGAAACTCAGGAGCCTGCTACAGAGACAGACTCAACAGCAGCACCTACAAAGGGCCTCCTCCACAGACACTACTCAACCCTTACTGACTGAGGTCCAACCTCCTACAAGCCTGCTCAGCTCCGAGCATTCCCCTCAACTGCGCTGTCAATCAAAGGCAAAACAGGAAGTTCAGAAAGGGGCTCGGGGGCTGTGTGGTTAAAGACGCTGGCTTGCAAAGCCTGCCGGCCCACAGTGCCATTCCCTGGTACTCACAGAAAGCCACAGGCACAAAGTGGCCCACGTGTCTGCAGTTTGGTTGCTATGGCAAGAGGCCCTGGCACACCCACTCATATTCCCTCTCCTTGCAAACAAATACATAAATCGATTGTTTTAAAAGGGGAGGTTGAAGCCGGACGTGGTGGTGCACGCCTTTAATCCCAGCACTGGGGAGGCAGAGGTAGGAGGATCGCTGTGAGTTCAAGGCCACCCTGAGACTACATAGTGAATTCCAGGTCAGCCTGGGCTAGAGTGAGACCCTACCTCAAAAAAAATTAAATAAATAAAAATGAAAGGGGAGGTTGAGGTACAAGTGAGGAATGACCTAGAAAATCATCCAAGAACACGATCAGCTAAAAACCCATCCAGGCATCTCTTTGGCAGTCAAGGGCACCAGGAGCAGCAGGAGTCTGGGAACCTAATGCTCTCTCTCCTCTGCATGGCCCTCTTTCCCCAGGCCCATGGAGACCTCACTACCTCTAACTCCTCTTCTGAGAGCCCCCACAGGGATCAGTCCAGGAATGTTCTGACACCCACACCCCGCACACCTATCTAGGTACCATTTCCTCTGCACCCAACAAGCTGGCTGGGTGAACTAACCCAACAAGCTAGTTCTGAGATCACCTGAGATCACCTGGGATACTGCTCTCCAACTGGGTAAGGCTCCTCGTAGAAGTGTGCATTTGAGACACATGGGTTAGACACAGGATGGTTTTCTAGGGCATTAAAGTTACCCCAAGATTTGAAGGGGGACACAGAGCATACTTTTGGAAATAGGAGATTGTGTAGCAAAACCTAAAAATCACTTCACTGGATTGGGGAATACGGCCAGGTAAGGAAAGCGCTAGTTTTACAAACATGAGAAGCTGAGTTTCAGTTTGCAGTAACGTGTGTCTGTAACCCCAGCACGTGGATGGTAAGACGGGAGGCAGAGACAAGAGAATCCTCAGAAGTTGTCTGGAAAGCTAGCCTGGCGTGGTAAGTGGGAAACTGCCCCAAACAAGGCAGAGGGCAAGGATCAGCACCCCACGCTGTCTTCCAACCTCCATATGCACGCTGGAGCATGTGTGTGCATCTACACTCCCCCGTGAACACACGCACGTTATACATGCATACATCACACATACATAACATTTTGTTGTTGTTATTTTGCTTTTTTCGAGGTAGGGTCTCACTCTAGCCCAGGCTGACCTGGAATTCACTCTTCACTGTATCATCTCAGGGTGCCCTCGAACTCATGGTAATCCTCCTACCTCTGCCTCTTGAGGGCTGGGATTAAAGGCGTGCACCACATTTTCAAATAAAATGGAAAAACGTATCAAAGAAATGTAGTGCTCATTAATCTGTCCATATCTCCAGACATTTTGTTGTCTTGTTCTACCCAGTAGTAGAAACCGGTGAGTTCCCTTATAGAAATCAGGGTCTTGAGGTGGGGGCATGTGACAAACTAGCAATGGGTCGTCTCCTCTGAGGACACTTGCATCCTCAGGGCTCTAGGCCAGCATGTCCCATGGTGCTGAGCTGACCAGTCCACGGCACAGAAGCAATGTGCAACTTGTCAGGAGGACTTCTGGGCACCTCCAGAGCTCAGATCCACTTTTAAATCTTTCTTTCTTTCTTTCTTTCTTTCTTTCTTTCTTTCTTTCTTTCTTTCTTTCTTTCTTTCTTCCTTTCTCCCTTCTTTTCTTTTAGATTTGAGGTCCAGGGCTGGTACCTGAGGTTCCAGCCACTTCAGAGGCTGAGGCAAGAGGATCACTTGATCTTATGGGTTGCAAGAAAATGCATGTTTGAGGAAGGGATTATATAAGGAGGGTGACCAGCTTGAATGTCCCAAGAGCCCTCCACCAGTGCACCTGGCTGCCCTGTGAGCCCGTGTCTGAGGCACTGTAGCAATGCCACCCAGGATCAAGACGCTCGGGGGACCAGCTCGGGAAAAGGACGGGTCTCCCACACAACCTGCTTCCATCCTTCAACCCCACAGTGTAGACTGGGCCTCCTTCCGTGTTGCTCCCCACTGAGAAAATTTAATCCTTCAAGGTGAGGCACACGCAGAGAATTGGGGTCCTCGAAACCAAGTGAGCTAGGCTTTGATCAAAGAGCCACTTCAGCCAGGTTTCATAACAGTTTCCCAAACGCTGCTCAGACCGGCTGGCCCTGCTCCTGGTCTCAGCTCAATCAACAACTAACAGCAGGAGATGAGAATGTGAGACTGGGGAAGGAACCTGGAGGTGGCTGAGTCCCAGTGGTCATGGATGAGGGAACCCAGAGCTCAAAGGCACTGGGCTGTCATGGGAAGGAGGGCCTGGGAGGGAGATGCCCGGTGGGAATTCCTGCTTTGCCAGTTATCAGGTATGTGGTCTTGGACGAGACTCTGTTTCCTTAATTGTGAAATGGAGATGCTGATACTCTCTTTGGGGCTGTCATTAGGGTTAGAAATAAATTTCAAACCACGGATCTGAAGATCAAGTCCACGGAAAGAAGATATACCACCAGTCAGCTGAGACCAGAAGGAGGCTGGAGGCCAAAAGTACATCAGATCTCGCCTTCATTATCAGAAAGGGAGTTTTAAATTAGTCCTGAAATCATCCTTAAAGCCAAACTCCAAGGAAAACTGATGGTGACCATTTGGTATTCGTAATATAAACCAATGGAGGGTAACACTGATCTCTTCCCCAACTTCAAGATTTGATCCAGACTCACTGGTCAGCCAGTATGACCCAAATCCACTCTAGGACCCAGATTTATCACTCGTGGGCGTTTACTCAAAGAACTCTATACCCTACAACAAAAATACTTGCACATTCATGACTATTGCTGCTCTGGTCACAATAGCTAGGAAATGAAGTCAACCTCAATGTCCATCTACTGACGACTGGAAAATAAACATGTGGTGCACACACACAATGACATTTTACTTAGCTGTACAGAAAAGGTCAAATTATGAAATCTTAAAGAAAATGGATGGAAAAGAAACCATGCTAAGTGGGATTAATTACACAAACATGAGAACCTTAGTTTGGATTCTAAGAACCCACATAATGCCAGATGCAGTAGCATGTCATGTAATCCCAGCACTCAAAGAACCACAAAAAACTGTGGCAAGATGGGAGACAGACAGGAGAAACCTCAAAGCTCTCTGGACAGCTAGCCTTGTGTACACAGTGGCGAATAGGAATCCCTGCCGGGCGTGGTGGCACACACCTTTAATCCCAGCACTCGGGAGACAGAGGTAGGAGGATCACCGTGAGTTCAAGGCCATCCTGAGACTACCCAGTGAATTCCAGGTCAGCCTGAGCCAGAGTGAGACCCTACCTCGAAAAAAAACAAAACAAAGCAAAATAATAATAATAATAATCCCTTCCTCAAACATGCATTTTCTTGCAACCCATAAGATCAAGTGATCCTCTTGCCTCAGCCTCTGAAGTGGCTGGAACCTCAGGTACCAGCCCTGGACCTCAAATCTAAAAGAAAAGAAGGGAGAAAGGAAGAAAGAGAGAAAGAAAGAAAGAAAGAAAGAAAGAAAGAAAGAAAGAAAGAAAGAAAGAAAGAAAGGAAGGAAGGAAGGAAGGAAGGAAGGAAGGAAGGAAGGAAGGAAGGAAGGAAGGAAGGAAGGAAGGGAGAAAGAAAGAAAAACAGCTGACATTCTCTCCTGGCATGTGTGTACATACACTAGCACATGCATCTGCACACACATGTTCATACGCTATACACACAGAAAAAAAAGTTTAAGACTTGCTCCATGCTCCATTGACCAACGTGGCTGGAGGAGGAGTTAACATCACAGAGCAAAGAAACTCAGCACAGGCCTTTCAAGTGGCCAGTTGATTTTTTTTTTTTTTTTTGGTGTTGTGGGGGCAAAGGTGAAAAGACAGTTTATTCAACAAGTGGTACAAGAACACTTGGACAGCCGGGCGTGGTGGCGCACGCCTTTAATCCCAGCACTCGGGAGGCAGACGTAGGTGGATCACTGTGAGTTCAAGGCCACTCTGAGATTACATAGTAAATTCCAGGTCAGCCTGGGCTAGACCCTACCTCGAAAAACAAACAAACAAATGAAAAGAATACTTAGACAGAGATAGAGAATAAAAACAACAGTAAAAAGAACCTTGAGGGCTGGAGAGATGGCTCAGTGGTTAAGGTGCTTGCCTGCAGAGTCTAACAACCTGGGTTCAATTCTCTAATACCCATGTAAAGCCAGATGCCCAAGGTGGCCCATGCATCTGGAGTTCATTTGCTGTGGCTAGAAGCCCTGGCATGCCCATTCTCTCTGTCTCTCTTCTCTCCATGTCTCTCTGCTTGCAAATAAATAAATTAAAATATTGAAATTAAAAAATGAAACAAAAAATAGCCTGATGTATTAAAGTCCATCAAGATTAAATATTTTGCCAGGCATGGTGGTGTATGCCTTTAATCCCAGCACTTGGTATGCAGAGGTAGGAGGATCAGTGAGTTCAAGGCCACCCTGAAACTAAATAGTGAATTCCAAGTCAGCCTGGACTGGAGTGAGACCCTACCTTGAAAAACTTTTTAAAAAATTGAACATTTTATTTACAAAATGCTTTAAAAGGATAAAAAAATCTAAGCTGTAGATTAAAAGAAAATATTTTCCAACCATATACCCAATGAAGGATTGATAGCATACACAGAGAATTTTCAATACTCCAGTATTAAAAAAAGGAAGGAAAGAGAGAGAGAGAGAGACGAAATATCGAGGGCTAGAGAGTTTACTCTGTGGTTAAAAGCACTTGCTTGCAAAGCCTACCAGCCTGGGTTCAATTCCCTAGCCACCCATGTCAAGCTGGAGAGGCACTGTTTGCAATGGCAAGAGACCTCAGTGCCAACCTTCCTGAAACACACACGTGCATGCCTTTAATAAATAAAAGTTAAAAAAAATAAATAAAAATTACACCCACACTCTCCCCCCCTTTCTCTCTCTTTCATAAACAAATAAAAAAAAATAATTTAAAATACGCTCTGGACAGATGTCTTATTAGTTAAGACACTTGCTTAAGAAACCTAAGGACCCAGGTTCGATTCTCTAGGTCCCAAGTAAGCCAGATGCATATGGTGATGCATGCGTCTGGAGTTCATTTACAGTGGCTAGAGGCCCTAGAACCCATCCTCTCCCCCTCTCCCTCCCTCTCTCTCTCTCTGTCTCCAATAAATAAATAAAGCTAAAAATTAAGAAAAATTCAAATGGCAAATGGAAAAAATATATGAACAGTTCATTGAGGAAGAGACGCAAGTAGCATGGACGCACAAGGACATTCAGTGTTGCAGGCCATTAGAGAAATACAACTTCAGCTGACACAGGTGTTAGACTTTTTAAAAGACTTATTTATTTATTTATATTTATTTAATTTAATTTACTTATTTATTTGGGTTTTTCTAGGTTGGGGCTCATTCTAGCTCAGGCTGACCTGGAATTCACCATGTAGTCTCAGGGTGGCCTTGAACTCACAGCATCCTCCTAGTTCTGCCTCCCGAGTGCTGGGATTAAAGGCGTGTGCCACCACGCCCGGCTCAGATATTAGACTTTAAGAAATAGTGACGGGGCCAGGGAGAAGGCTCTGTGGCTCAAAGCACTTGTTGTGCAGGCCTGACAGCCAGCATTCGGATCACTAGAATCCACGCCAAGCTGGGCACGGCTGGGCACATGTCTGTAAACCCAACGTGCCCACGGCAATGGGAGCAGAGTCGGGGGGATTCTGAAGCTCACAAGCCAGTTAGTATGGCGTTCACAGCGGCCAACAACGAGAGACTCTGTCCCAGGCATGGTGGGAAGTGAGGACCTAACGACAGCCCAGGTTGTCCTCTGACATCTACGTATGCACCATGGTACACGCAGTCCGCGGACACGCACACGCACACACGCATTTAGTGACAATCAAATGTTGACAAGGCCACAGAGCACCTGGGTCTCTCACACCTTGATGGAACATATATAAAATGGTAGGATTACTCTTTTTTTTTTTTTTTAATTTTTTATTTATTTATTTGAGAGTGACAGACACAGAGAGAAAGACAGATAGAGGGAGAGAGAGAGAATGGGCGCGCCAGGGCTTCCAGCCTCTGCAAACGAACTCCAGACGCGTGCGCCCCCTTGTGCATCTGGCTAACGTGGGACCTGGGGAACCGAGCCTCGAACCGGGGTCCTTAGGCTTCACAGGCAAGCGCTTAACCGCTAAGCCATCTCTCCAGCCCGGTAGGATTACTCTTGAAAGTAGTTTGGGAGTTGCCAAAAAGAAGGAAGGAAGGAAGGAAGGAAGGAAGGAAGGAAGGAAGGAAGGAAGGAAGGAAGGAAGGAAGGAAGGAAGGAAGGAAGGAAGGAAGGAAGGAAGGGAAGAAAGGAAGAAAGAAAGAGGCAACAAATACACAACCCAGGAAACACACTCTCCAGCATTTATTCTAGAGCAATGAAATTTATGTCCACATAAAAACCTGTATACAGCCCCCCCCCACAATGTCTGATTGCTGCTCTCATAACCCACATCCCAATGCTGAACACCAGAAATCCCACTTAGGAGGAGCCTCAGTGGAATGGGGCGGGGAAGGAAAATGATGGTAAACAACATACGCTGTGTCCATACAAAGTTTCTACTTAATAAAATTTTTAAAATACCCTATACGCAATTGTGCATAGCAGACTTAGTTATAATAGCCCTAAGCTAGCCCTGATGTCCTTCGGCACATTTAAACAAACAATGATCCGACCATCTCAGGGACTGGTACTCAGCAATGAGAACGAACCGGCTCTTGGAGGTGCATCTAACGGCTTGGATGGATCTCTAGCAAACTGTGCTAAATTCAAAGTTCCAATCTCAGAACGCCAAGATTACGGAGATGGCAAGCAGCCAGTGGTTAACTAGGGGTTAGGGATGCTAGTCAGAAAGGGAGGAGATGCAACGATCAACAGGTCAGCACAAGAGGATTCTTCGTGGTGGTGGAGGAGCTTCGTATCTTCAGGTGGCAGGGTGGTGTTTGCACAGGTCTATCGACCCATGGGGAAAAAACAGCACAGAACCATATACACACTTGATAGCAATGCTAATTTCCTGCTTTTGATATCCAGTGTAATGACTGTCGTTACGTAACATGGGACCACTGGGAGAAACCGGGTGAAGGATGCACAGGACCTCTAAATACCAGCTTTCCTATGAATCTATAGTTGATTTAAACTAAAAATAATTTTTTTCAGTTTTTTTTTTTTTTTCAAGGTAGGGACTCACTCTAGCCCAGGCTGATCTGGATCTCACTCTGTAGTCTCAGGCTGCTGGCCTTGAACTCAAAGTGATCCCCCTACCTCTGTCTCCAGAGTGCTAGGATTAAAGGCATTGGCTACTATGCCTGGCATATATATATGTTGGTTTTTCAAGGTAGGGTCTCACTGTAGCTCAGGCTGACCTGGGATTCACTATGTAGTCTCAGGCTGGCCTCAAACTCATGGCGATCCTCCTACCTCTGCCTCCCAAGTGCTGGGATTAAAGGCATGTGCCACCACACCTGGCTTAAAGACAAATTTTTAATATTTTATTTTTATCTATTTGCAAGGAGAGAGAGGGAGAGAATGGGCATGCCAGGGCCTGTAGTCCCTGCAAATGAACTCCAGATGCATGCACCACTTTGTGCATCTGGCTTTAGGTGGGTACTGGGGAATCGAACCTGGGTCATTAGGTATTGCAGGCAAGCTCCTTGACCATCAAGCAATCTCTCTAGCCTTAAAAACAAATTTTAAAAGGCTCAAAATGTACTAAATTGTGTCTAGTTCTGGGAACTCAGTGGCTCAAGGAAACCATATAAAGAAGGTTCTGGTTCTCTAGTGGCAGCCACCTGTGTGTGTCGTATCGGATACGAACACTGTGTGCAAACTCACATAGCCATTTCTTGGTGGTATTCCTTGACAAAAACTGAGGTTGAGTGGCCAAATAGTCCAGAATAGTCACTAGACAACTTTGCCAACCCCGCTCCCCCATGCAGGTCTCTGGGAGGCCCACTCACCCAGGAGCCTCCCTGGTCTCTCGGTCCCCTCTCCCTGCCCTCAGGCTTGGGTGCATAACGAGCGCTCTGTACAATCAGAGTCTGTACAGAGGGGTCAGAAGGTGGTTTAAACCATGGGGTGGGAAAAAGTCAAACAGGTATGGGAAAAGGGAGAACGGGCCAGGGGCCTCGGGCCTTCCTCTGCGAACACCATGCAGACACCAAGAACAGCCAAACAAGAGAAGGGGAGAAGCCACTGCCCCTCACCAGCTCTCCATACTGGGCCTCCCGGTATGGTATAAAAAGGAAAGATGCCCATTGTTAGGTCAAGACAGGCTCCCAAAAATGGAGTCACCCAGGACAGGACAGGAGGACAGAAGGAAGTGGGTCATCCGCATTCTTCAAGGAACCTCCAGCCATTATCCCTTCTTGCCTAATAATGCCCCCAGGTCATGATTTCCTGCCCCCTTATCTTGTAAGTCACCTGATCACTGTTCTGGTGTCATACCTGTCTATCTTAGAGGTCCCCTAAAGAAACCTTTTTTTTATTATTATTATTTTTAGTCAATTTTTACTGTTGAGTGTCCCCAGAAGGAACACTAAAAGTAATGAAGATCATAGGCCAAAAAAAAAGAAAGCAAGATTCTCCTACTCTTAAAGAGTTGTAAAATGGCAGGGTCGGAAAGCAGCCTTGTAGCCCTGAGGGAAGACCAAAACTCTCCCTGGAATGTAGGAAGAAAAAAAGGCTCTTTCTTAGCTTCCCTGCCGTGCAGACCCAGGGGGCTGCAAGCACAGGGAATGTCAGGATCCCGGCCCCAGCATGGTGATGGGTGAATGCCAAGTCGCTGTGAGCAGATGGGGACTTCTTATAGGAAATTTGTGTTTATCTTTCCATGCTTCTATGGAACGACTAACAGAAAACAGCCTCAAGATTTATATTTAAATTTAAAAGTATTCAATACTAAACTCCTAAAACATTTTCTAAAATTTCTAATAATCTTCAAATCTGCTTTCTTTTTTTTTTGGTTTTTTGAGGTAGGGTCTCACTCAGGTCCAGGCTGACCTGGAATTAACTCTGTAGTCTCAGGGTGGCCTTGAACTCATGGTGATCCTCTTACCTCTGCCTCCCGAGTGCTGGGATTAAAGGCGTGCACCACCACACCCGGCATAGCTTTCATATTTTTTTTAAAATGTGTTTCAGGAAAGTTATAAAAACCGAAGTTCCAAAATCTATGTTTATTCTGAGTATATAGTATAAGTCAAATCTGGTTTACTCTTTCATTTAAAGTTATTTCAAAAGGCCTTTTGAGGTTAAAAAAAAAACTTGAATGGTCATATTAAAAGTGTTATGGTAAGGACAATAGAAGTTTTTGTTGGTAGTTAGGAGATGAACTGACTGAAGAAGATAGACTGGAGAGGAAACTTCAAATGTTGAAGGCTAAAGGATGAAAAAGACTGTTACAGAGCACTGACACAGATTGTAAGGTAGAAGTATGTAGATGAAGGTATGAGCAAGCTTAAACAGAGGACTACAGACAAAGGACTTAATCAGATTACAGACTTCTTGAGATACAAGATGACTATTAGCCTAGGGCTTACATCACAGTGACAAAGCATAGCACGTTACTAGGATATTCAGGTTATAAACTTAACTCATTGATGTTAATCTGGTCATATAATAATGGTCATGAAAGACTGAATTTAGAGTACCCAACCAAGTTACCTAGGTTCCTCTATTAATACTTGAAATTTAATTTACGTCATTACTGAACAAGTTTACCAAAGTATCGCAGGCAGACTTATAGAGTTGGTTAAGGTTCGAATAGTTATAGATCGTGTCATCAAATTTTGTGTATGTATAGAATTCAATATAGTTCTATAAAATTAACTTGGAAGAGATAAAAAGTATTTCTTTGTGGCTCAGCAGTTAAAGGTGCTTTTTAGCAAAGCCAGATGCACAAAGTGGAGCATACATGTCAAGACTGTCTGCATTAGCCGGACGTGGTGTGACAAATGGCCCTGGAATGCCCATTCCCTCTCTTTTCCATGAGATTTGTCTCTTTTCATTAGATCATGGCAGTTTAATCCAGTTCTTCTATTCTTTGGATATGTTAAATATAACTAAACTAATTTCAAAAACTGACTTTTAGATTGGATGGACATCTTATTTAATTTGTAAAAGTGTTAAATCTCCTCATAAACATATATATGCATATGTACATATTCTATTAAGATATTCCACTTCTGATGAACTTTAAAAATTACATTTTCATGTCTTCATATTTAAGCCAAAAATGTTACTACATAATATAGATTTCTTGTTTATTTTCAATTCTGTCAGCAGATCTTTTGTTCATAGTTTACTCTCTATAGCCTCATATGCCTTAACTATATAAAGTCTACTTTTTATTAATATCAGACTTTTCCAGATATCAGAATATTGTGATTTGATTTACACAAAGTCCATGAGTAACTGTCAATAAGCATACATCACCATGCCTGGCTAAAACTCTGTAATTTGAAGATGGTTCTTGCCTTGTTCATGCTGGTTTTGCTGGGTGAATATCACTGAGGTTATAATCTAAGTCTTATAAAAAGGGACTTATTGTGATTTTGTTCTTGGAAAAACTGAGGAAGCTCCCTATGTCTTAGGGAAACCCACTGCATACAAACAATGTTAATATAGTTTGTTTAAGCTTCATGTAACAGCCATAAATATTTCTTAAAATTGTTCAATGGTAAAAGGTACTTGTTGAAGAAGTTACTTTGTGTCTGTCATATTGTCTCTAATGTATGTTAAAATTGGGCTTGCTTAGCTCAACAATGACCAGGTTTTATTTTATTCTTGAGCTATGTTTAATCAGTCTCAGTCAATGTTTCACTTAATTAATTGTTTCATTTCTGGTATCTTAAGTTCCTTGCTTATAAAGATATTGATACTTAAGACATGTTTCCTGCCCTAGAAAAATTATCTTACATTGCTGTTCTGCTTCCAGTTCGGGGGGTAACTGGTACTTGCATTGGTATACAGACTAGCCAAAGTTGTTTTCAAACACAGATGCTAAGTTTTTATGCTGTCTTGTCTTTTCCTGGCATAATTTCTAGATTAAATCAATTGCATTTAAGTTATTAATAAACTATTGTTTGCAGAGCTACTAAAATATTCTGCCTATACTTATAACTGACAGATACTTAAAAGATAGAATGTGTATGCTTTCTATGTCCCAGATATACCTCACACTGTCACCTGACAACTAAACTTAAATATTAATCAGAATGGTTTTAAACTATTGTGTCATTCTCTAACCACATCTGCTTTACTGAACAGATATGTTCTGCACCCTTTTTAACTAATCTGTTTTGCTAATCAGATATGTACATTCTCTCTGAGTGATTATTTCCGATATATAGAAGCCAAAATCAATTGGCAACATTAGAGTTAAAAGAATAATCAATATTTTGGTTCCTGCTCCCAGGTCAAACGGCCACAGGCGATGGATGATGGGACACTTAAGCTTCTAACCTCTGGTAAGTTACCTGTCTTCTTGATCACAGAGGATGTGGAGACCCAGAAATGCATTCCAAGTCAGTGTGTCTGCAATAGAAGAGTCACATTGGAGGAAAATCAGTCCTCCAGGCTTCCCCAAAGAGGGAGGACCACCTGGTCAGCATGGCCTTGATGTGTCCTAGCAGATGACAATGCTGAGCACCATATAACTCCTCCCAGGTCCCTAAAAGTTTCTCCTACAGCACCACCACTGACCTTCAAAACACAGTTAATTCTGGCAGCCCACATGGTCTTAATCACTCATTAAGAAAAATATAACTACAATATAAATGAGTCAGACTAATAGGCTCCCCTGTCTGATGCTGGCTTATAATACTAAAATCTAACATTTACTCATGCCTTCTGTCTCTGCCTGTCCCTGATTAACTGACCCCAGCTCCTCCCGCATGCCTTAGCCAGAATCAGAGCTATTCCTGGGGCCCCCTCCTTCCTTAGCCCTTACCTTAGCTCATCCAGGCATAAGTACACTGCCACCCCAATGGACATGCACAAACTTAAACTCTCTTGTGTTTCTGCTCTTCCCTTGATCCCAAAATGCCCCTCTGCCTCCTCTCTCTTGCCCTACACCATCTATCCCTTGCCTCTGAATGCTCATCCTCCTTTTACGCCTGGCAGTTTGATGTCATAGCTGTTGAACAGAATAACAAGCTCCTTTATTCTCCCTTCTGTCTTCTCACGGGGCGCACAGAGCCCATCTCCCTCACCTTCTGTATAACAGGTGTCTGCCAGTGACTGCCCTGGAGCCAGCTCGACACAGGGAAGGGACAGGAGAAGTCTCTGCTTCACTCAGGACCAAGTCGTAACAACATGCTACACTGGCGCTGTGGACATCCCCACTCTGCCGCCACGAAACTGCCTCCTCCTCACCTGCCCTGAAGGGACACCCATCGACTGCATTATCCAGCTTCATTGCCCCTTATGGTCAGCATGAAAAAAAAATTAACCTTTGGCTCTTATCATTAATAAAAGGCTGGAATGTTAGGTTAAGACAGGCTCCCAAAAATGGAGTCACCCAGGACAGCAGGAGAGCGACAGAGACACAAGGAAGTAGGTCATACACATTCTTCAAGGGACCTCCAGCCATCATCCCTTCCTTGCCTAATAATGCCCCCAGGTCATGATTCCCTGCCCCCTTATCTTGTAAGTCACCTGATCATTGTTCTGGTGTCTCACCCTGGCTCTCTTAGATCTCCCCTAAAGAAACCTTTCTCGCCTTCCCCCAGCTGAAGAGCTCTATATAGCCCACTGTCTGGAATCTCCGGTTGGCTGTGCTCCGCTCTTGAGAGTCAGTCCTGGCAGCTTGGGCTGCCACCGAATGAAAGCTGTCATCTTTGCCTCAGAGCGCTCTCCGTGGTCTCGGTCACTCCCAAACCTCAAACCCACCATCACACAATCAGGAAGGCTGGAATGAGCTCTCTACCCTGTGAGACAGCATACACCTCGCTCTTGTTTGTTCTGTATCTGGGAGAGAAAAGCTACGGGCGGGGGGGGGGGGGTCGTTCGAGAGAAGGTCCCAACACTCCCTCCTCCTCCACTTCCCACCAGCAGGCCAGGGCTGCCTCCTGATAATGCAATGAATGATGCCACCCTGGACCTCAGAACCCCCACCCCGGGGTAGTAGGCACATCTTCACTCGGTGGTTCTGAGAAGCAGTTCGTAGGTGCTCACATGAGTCCAGTGGCTGGGACACAGCACATGATTCCCACAGTTGGGCAATTCAAAGGCCTCCAAAATTATAGGCACAGGCCAGGACAAAATGCTCTTCCCCACATTGTTAGTCCTCTTAGGTCACCAGGGCCACGTGGATCAAGTGTGAGGCTTGCTTTTCCTTCTCACTGTTCTTCTTCCTCAGCCGCCCCCCCCCCCCGCCCCCTGCATGCCCCAACGGAACATATATGATTTCATTCCACTGCAGCCTTGGGTGTGTGACTGAAATTTGGCAGCCGTTACCAGCTGACCACTCCCACTATAAGATAACCCCATTTGGGCTCCAAAGGAATGCTTCATTTTAGGGAGAAACTTCCATTTTCAGGAAGGCTGCCAAGATACATCAGTCATAGAGGCTCCTTCCTACCAACGCCTCTCACCTCACCCAGGGTCTCTGAGGGAAACCTGTTTTTAATTTAGAGTTCTGGGCACCGAACTGTATACCCTGTGACAGCGATTGTCTGAGCAGGTTGTGTGTTTCCTAACAGTCCCGCAAGCCAGACGCCACAGAGCCTGTTGCTAAATTCAATAGATAACATTTTCTTAGGGGCTTGGGAGGTGCCGTGGTGGCAGAGTGCTTGCCATGCTTGGGCAAAGCCCTGGGTTCGATGTGCAATAACACACACACATTCACATTCACACCAGGCAAGTGCCTTAACTACTGAGCCATCTCTGCAGGCTGCTCACACACACCAAACCCCAAACCAAACATTCTCCCTAAGCCAGGCTCTTTTTCAAAAAACATATTTTATTTATTTATTTGAGAGAGAGAAAGAGGGAGGACGGGAGAGAGAGAAAGAGAGAGAGAACGGGCATGGCAGGGCCTTCAGCCACTACAAACCAACTCCAGATGCATGTTCCCCCTTGTGCATCTGGCTTATGTGGGTCATGGAGAGTCGAACCGGGATCCTTTGGCTTTGAAGGCAAATGCCTTAACCGCTAAGCCATCTCTCCAGCTCCCAAGCTCTTTCAATAACCATGGGGGCATCCTTCCGGTAGCCACGGCAGGCCCCCTAGTCACAGCCTATGTGTGTGTGTGTGTGTGTGTGTGTGTGAGAGAGAGAGAGGGAGGTGAGGGAGAGAGAGAGGGAGGGAGAGAGAGGAAGAGCAGGGCCTGTAGAAACCACTGACAACCTATACCTGTGATACTCCTCTCCTGCTAAGGTAGAGCTGATGTGTGGGGCTGGGTAGTACTATGGTTAGAGCCCCCTGTCCCCCGCCTGGTTCTACAGGCCACACTCCTTCAAGGAACAATCTCACAATGCCTTATGTTTTATTTTTTTCCTGCTCATCAACAAAGACAATAATAGTATGTACCTGCTAGCATTGCAAAGAGTATGAAACATATGTGTTATGTTTCCGAAGCTCATGCATTCAGATAGCTCAGTTATCACTAGCTGCTGCTCCTATTTGGATATTATCATTAACCAGTTTTCCTTAACTAGTGCCCCAGGCGTCACGGGATTAATAGAACAATAGACCTTTTGTTGTGTGTGCTTGTGTGTGTGCATGTGCGGACACACATGTGTATGGCTCTGTGTGCACATGTATGTGCATACGGAGGCCAAAGGTTGACAGTTTCACAGTCACATTCCTCTCTATTTACTGCGGCACGGTCTCTCACGTGAGCGCAGAGCTCACGGGTTCAGCTAGTCTAGCTAGAGCATTGGATTAGAGGAGCCGCCACATCCACATCCTCCCGGCGTTTGAGTGGGTGCGGAGGGTCAGAACTCCTGTCCTCACACTTGCGCGGTAATCACTCAATCCACTGAGTCATCTCTCCAAGCCCCCCCCCACCGCACTTTTTAAAAAGGACGGGGTCTCATGTAGTCCAGGCTAGCCTCGAATGTCCTTGAACTTCCGATCTTCCTGCCTCCACCACCTGAAGGCTCTGCCGTGCCTGGTGTTATGTGGTGCTGGGGATCTAGAACAGCAGTTCCTAAACAGTGCTTGAATGTGCAGTTCTGTTTGCTGAAGCAACAAGTGATCTCTCGGGGCTGGAGAGATGGCTCAGCAGTTAAGGCATTTGCCAGCAAAGACAAAGGACCCAGGTTTGATTCCCCAGTACCCACATGCAGCCAGATGCACAAGGTGGTGTATGTATCTGGAGTTCATTTACAGTGACTAGAGGCCCTGACATGTCTATTCATTCTCTCTCTCTCTCTCTCTTTCTCTCTCTCTCTCTGTCTCCTTCTCTCAAATAAATAAATAAAATATATTTTTTAAAAAAAACAGAAGTGATCTCAGATGTATGCTGAGCCTGGGGGGGGCACACAAAACCCAGCATGGTTCCCAAAACCTCCTACCTCTGTCTCACTGATGTAATTCTTACTGAGCTGCACCAGGTGAGAACTGTTCCTATTACGTTTCAAATCAGAACCCTGAACCCTGAGGCCCAGGAAAGGTGAGAAATAGTTCCCCACAGTCACCTGGTGAGGTGACTAAGGCTGAGTCCTCAGGCTCCATTCCCTTCTCCTAAACCACACGGAATGCTTTATTTATTTATTTATTTATTTATTTTGCAGTAATGTCCACAAAGCCTCTTGGAGAATCCATCCCAGCAACATGCCCCCCCCCCAGGTCCTGTCACCCATGTCACCCAGTCTCCATTGGGAAGATTAGAGTGGTCACCCAAAATGTCGCTGGTGGGTGGGAATTTCCTCTCTGATCGCAGATCTCCTAGTCCTCCTTCCCTTGAGGGGAAGACTTAAGCCATCTTAGCTAATGAGACTCCAGGTTCTAGATGTTCCTGGAGATAGCCAACCTTGCGCCTGGTTGCAGCTCACAGTGCAGGCAAGCTGAGGTCTTAGATGACTGTGTGACTGCGCATAGGCCGAGGAGAGGATTAAGAGAATCTGATTTAAGAGTCGAGAAGAACCCTTAACTGATATGAGCACTTGACTCCCGTCAGAGGCCAACTGGCCTGGGACCAGGTCTCAGGCACGAATCTTGGGCATGTGAGTGGTTATCTTATTTTTATAAATCTTCAAAGAAAACTGCTGGCACGCGTTTCTTTGAGAGGTTCACGGTGAGTCTGAATGGCTGAGGCTTGTTCTTGTCACCCTCACTGTCAGGAATCAGGCACGGGGACAGCTACCCCTGCTGCCAATTCATTCCAGAGGAAAATGGGAGGGACATTGCCCTTACCCCATCTCCTGCCACAACCCCATTCCTTTCAGACCACCCAATCCTTCTTGCACACACCCTTTCCCTTTAATTCCTAATTTTAAAAATATCGAAAAATTCCACAATTCTTGGCTGAAACGTCTCCAAACCCTTTAAACTGTTGGAAACAAAATCGCACACAGTGTTCCCATTCAGGTCTGGTCAAAGGTGAGGAGACTTTAAAGTTATTCAAAATTATCTCAAATTTTCTTTCTTATCCATACGAAATTGTAAAATCAATCCAACCTTTATTAAGTGTGCTGTGGGGGAAAAAATGGGAATCCCCACAGGGAATCCCAATTCCACCAGTAACAACCCCAGCCGTCCACTCCCTCCTCCAGGTTTCTTTCTGTTAAAACACATTTCTCAGAGCAGCGCCCCTCCCCACCCCTGGCTCCCTCGTGGGATCTGGGCTCCCTTGGTTTGTTCAACCCATTGCATCTGACTGTACAATGGTGGGAAATAACCTCTCCGTATCATAATCTCACCCTGACCTCAAGGGCTCCATTGTGGGTTCTGTAAACTCCCTCTACGGTCAGAGCAGTTTAGCCCGGTCAGAGGGCGCTTCTGCAGTGACCCCTCCTAAAACAGCACCGGACATATAGATTTAACCTCCCCAAGTCCTCCTGGACCTGGAAGACACTGGGATACTTTCTTTGACACCTGGGGAAGTAAGAGCTGTTATCCTAATAGCTGCCAGCAACCCCATCTTTTTATTTTTCCTTATTATTATTATTTTTTCTTCACTGGCTCCACATAACTTGCCAGGCAACAGGAACCTGCTATGACCTTTCATGAGAAAACCACCAAGAGCTGCTGATTTTTTTTATTTTTTTTTTAGGGGACATTTTCAGAGCACGGAAGCTGGGCTAGTCCAAGCAAGCCGGGAATTCTCAGCTCAGCATTGCTGGAAGCTGTGTGCGACCAGGTAGCCAGCCATTCCCCTGCTACTGTGATAAGTAAAGTTGGAGCCCACCCCCCCCCCCCCCGGGGAAGAAGGGCACCGCTTCTGCCGCCCATCTCTGGACGACACGAGCTGCTCACGGTGCCTACAGTCTATTGCCCACAAGGCACGGATGCAGCGTCTGCTAAAAATCGTCCACGAGCCGGAGTAAAGTGACCACCAAGACAGAAAAGGTGTGCCTGGGATGTCCTCTCCCTCCCTTGATGCCATAGCTGTTGCCCTATGGCGTTGCCACTGGCAGCCAGGTACTTCCAACTGTCCTGTTTGGGAATCCGAGAGGTCGTGTTGGCGCACGTACAAGCTCAGCACGCGATCTCGGGGCGACCCTCGCCACCCCAGCATTCGCCTGCCTTGGCTGGACCCTAAACCCCATGCGTCCTGAGGCGCGGCATGGGAGAAAGGGGACCCGGGGGGTGGGGGTGGGGGGACGACACACCCAGCGCTCCGGGACCTCAGCACATCGACCCCCCGGCGGACTCTGCTCACCTTAATGCTGCGGAACACGGAGCTGGGACAGCGGCCAGCTGGGCCCGAGGAGGCGCCGCTGCCCTGGCGCGCGCCGGGCCTGGGCAACAGTCCCATGGTGGCGGGCGGTGGCGGGCCGGTCGGCACCTCGACGCGGGGGCGAAGTCCCCTCCGGCGGGCCAAGACCTGGGTGGCGACAGGCCCCGGGGCGGGCTGTCGGGGATCCGGGGCTCCTGGCACGGGCCGCGGGCGGTGCAGATGGCGAGCGCGGCGGCGGCGGCGTCCCGAGGAGGTGGAGGCGCGCGCGGCGCGGCGCGGAGACGGAGCCCGAGAGTGCTCGCCCCGAAGTTTTTATAAGTGGCCCCGCCGCCGCCGCCGTGGCCCGATGATGAAACGCGCTCTCCCTCCTCCCTCTCTTCCTCCGGTGTCAAGGCGCTGTGAGCCCCCGCCCCGTCTCTACCCGACAGACACCTCCCCGGACAGACAGACAGGTGTCCGTGGGGTCTGGCGTCCCCAGGAGGTGCTGGGTGCGCTAGGGAATTGAAGATCCTGTTTGCCAGGAAGGGGTGGGAAAGGGAGGTGGTGGGGCCACTGGGAAGAGGTGATCGGTGGCTTGGAAGAGCCAAGAGACGATAGGACTGTCTGTGTTAGGGGTCGGGGAGAAGGGACCTGGGCACTGATGGGACAAGAGTGGGAGGCGGTGGGGACCAGTGAGCAGGTGACTGGAGGGGAACAAGCAAGAGGATGGGGAGGCCAAAGGGCCCTGGAGGGGTCCTGAGTGACAAGGGATCTCCAGGAGGTGGCGGGGGTCGCTGAGTCCGAGGTGAGCCCCCCAGGCCCCCACGGTGCTCTGGGAGAGATTCGCAAGGCCAGTCTGAGTGTTTGCACTCGCTGCTGCTCCTGCAGACCTGGGCCCTCAGTTCCGGTGATGGCTCTGTTTGTGCCGTGGGCTGATTTATATTTAAACTACTCTTTGAGCTGGAAAAGGGGGCGGTTACAAGGTAAAGAGGTGGGGGCCACCCAGGGCAGGACTCCGAACTCTGGAACTGAGCCAAGGTAAAGTGCAGGCGCTGTCATGTGTCAGTGAGGCTGGGTCTGGCCTGCGAGGCTGCGGGACGGGGCGGCGCTGGACAATCGGGATGGCCCCGCACTGACCTCCTCTGCAAGGTTGGAATGAACAGGATTTTTTTTTCCTGCCTGGAATGGGAACTCAGGCAAGAGAAAGAAGCTCCCAAAGCCCAATCCGTAGTCCCCTACGGGGCCAACTGTCCAAACTCACCCCAGTCCAGGAAAAGAAGGCCTTCAGTACTCAGAAAGCCGCAGCTGACCCCCAGGCTGCAAGGAGGATGAAACTCGGTGGCTTCTCCTTTCTGGTCTGGCCTGGCTGATGTTCTGGGAATTTCTCTGCATTCAGAGCCCATTGGGCAGTGGGCAAACTGCAATCATAGCATTCCCTTGCAGAGGAAGGTGCATCCAGACCGGTTCTCCACAGCCCTGCAGCACCAGGCCCACTGCAAACATGAACTCCATGGGGGAAAACGAACTCAAGAATAGCTACGGGGCTGAAGAGATGGCTTAGCGGTTAAGCGCTTGCCTGTGAAGCCTAAGGACCCCGGTTCGGGGCTTGGTTCCCCAGGTCCCACGTTAGCCAGATGCATAAGGGGGCGCACGCGTCTGGAGTTCGTTTGCAGAGGCTGGAAGCCCTGGCGCGCCCATTCTCCCTCTCTCCCTCTATCTGTCTTTCTCTCTGTGTCTGTCGCTCTCAAATAAATAAAAATTAAAAAAAAAAAAAGAATAGCTACGGCCCATCCTGACAGGCATAAGAGATTTCCCTCCCACCCTCAGGGAGGGTCTCACTCTAGCCCAGGCTGGCCTCGAACTCACAGCAATCCTCCCACCTCAGCCTCATGACGCTGGGTCTGCAGGTATGCCACCCTGCCCAGCCAGGCATAAAAATATTTTAAACAGACACTCATACCCTCCCTTTGGCTATCAAACTGGTGAAACAGGGCACAGCAAAAGAACTGGAATTTCGCCTGGAAGAAAAGACTGAAGCCTGGTACCAGCCACAAGAGAAACTTGTCTCCTGGAAAGAGATTTCAGACCACCTTGTGGGACAGCCTGGTGCCCAGACACGGACGACCATCCCTGGCTGATGCTATTTACCTACACATACCTCTGGCGCTAAACTATTTCATACCTTCATTCAGGATTCCCAAGATGAACTTGAGGTGGGATGGGTAGAGGGGCTCTTACTAGATCTCTTTATCCTTTTTCCCAATATGGCCACATTCAATAAACCTCCCTTTTCTGCTTTTCTCTATGATTTTGACTGTTTTTTTAATGATTTATTTTACTTATTTATTTATTTGAGAACAACAGACAGAGAAAGAGGCAGAGAGAGAGAAACAATGGGAGCGCCAAGGCCTCCAGCCACTGCAAACAAACTCCAGGTGCATGTACCACCACCTTGTGCATCTGGCTTAGGTGGGTCCTGGGGCAAAGAGCCTTGAACCTGGCTTCACAGACAAGCGCTTAACCACTAAGCCATCTCTCCAGCCCCCCCACCCTTTTTTTTTGAGAAAGGTTCTCGCTCTAACCCAGGCTGACCTGGAATTCACTAGGTAGTCTCAGGCTGGCCTTGAACTCACAGCGATCCTCCTACCTCTGCTTCCTCAGTGCTGGGATTAAAGGTGTGCCCAGTTGATTTTGGCTTTTTTAATTGGCTTATCAGGGATGGAAAGATGAGCCAGGTTTGTCAGTGACATGGGAAGTTGGGGTGTCTGAGATCGATAGAGCCATTCTCTTCTCTCAGTTGTGCATTGAGCCAGGACTTGGGGTGCCGAGGGTCACAGTCACACAAAACTTCCACTGAGCCAGTGGCCTTCAGGTTCTTGTTTAATGAATTTTAAAATATATGTTATTTATTCATTTATTTATTTATTTATGTGCAGGCAGAGAGAGAGAGAGAGAGAAGGGGCACACCAGGGCCTCCAGCCACTGAAAAGGAGCTCCATATGCATGGGCCGCTTTGTGCACCTGGCTTTACATGGGTTCTGGGGCATCAAGCCTGGGTTGTTAGGCTTTGCAGGCAAACGCTTAGCTGCTGAGCCATCTCTCCAGTCCCTTGTTTTATGAATTTTGAAGCATGAAATCCACTGACCACGGAGGGTGAAGCTTAGGAAGATTTTATTCCACAATTTAAAAGAAGGAAAGAAGGCACAGCTCCGGCTGTAGGAGGGTGGGGGTCCCCAGAAAGGATAAGGCCTCCCTAGTGTCCCTGAGTTGAGCCTTTTATGGAATTTTACTGGATGGGGGCTGAGCTGGTCAGTCCAGCGCCCATGCCTGGTATCCAGGCACGTTGTAACCTTACTCCCAATCTTCCTGTTAGATTTCTAGGAAAGGGGAACTTCTTTAGGGAAGAAGAGATAAGAGAAAACCAGATCCCATGTCATATGTTCAGGTACCCTAGTAATCTTATTTACATTGTCCAGGCAGGTTTGGGGTGGAAATAAATAAGGAAAAAAAAAAACAGAACTCCTCCCCCCCACCCCTCCTTATAGGCCTCAATACATTTCTTCCTTCTAGCCAAGAATAAAACTGTTCATTTGGGAGACCCTGTTACCCTCAGCTGCCTAGCCAGTTTCTTCCTCCTAACTTCATCATCAGGGCTGCCAGGGCACGCTCTGTTCCTAATGTTGGTAATACTGTCATGGCGCACTCAGTGTGTGCGAGACGCTGATGGTCACACACGTGGTGGCTTGTGCCAGGCACTCTGTGGGTTTTCTGTAACTGAGCATTAGCTGTAAGTGACAGGTGCCATGGAGCTTGGACCTTACAGGTGAGGATGCGTGAGAGGCCAGTAAAAATGGCCTGAGGAGCTGGAGAAATGGCTCAGTGGTTAATGTGCTTGCCTGCAATGCCTAAGGACCAGGGTTTAATTCCCCAGTACCCATGTAATCCAGATGCACAAGGTGGTGCATGTGTCTGGAGTTCCTTTGCAGGGGCTGGAGACCCTGGTGTGTCCATTCTCTCTCTCACTATCTGCCTCTCTCAAATAAATAAAATATATTTTTAATTTTTTTTTTTCTTTTATGAGGTAGGGTCTCACTCTAGCTCAGGCTGACCTGGAAATCACTCTGTAGTCTCAGGGTGGCCTCGAACTCATGGCAATCCTCCTACCTCTGCCTCCTGAGTGCTGGGATTAAAGGCATGTGCCACGATGCCCAGCTTCTTTTCTTTTTTATGAGAGAGAGAGAATTAGCATGCCAGGGCCTCCAGCCACTGCAATCAAATTCTACTCATGTGTACCATCTTGTGCGCATGTGCAACCTTACACGCTGGCGTCACCTTGTGCTTCTGGCTTATGTGGAACCTGGAGTCAACCATGAGTCCTTAGGCTTTTCAGGCAGGCACCTTAACTGCTAAGCCATCTCTCCAGGCCTAAATAAAGTATTTTTTTAAAAAGTGATCTAAAGGCTCCACAGCAAGGAGGCTATAGGACAAAACCCCAAATTCAGCTTTGCCTGACTCCCAAGCCTGGACTTGAAGCACTTTTAAATTCACCTGTCCAACGGCCTCATTTTAAAACATAACTAACCAGGGACCAGAAAGCCCTCCAGCCAAGGCCGCGGACGCTGTGGGACCACCATGATCAGAGAATGTTCGACCTGAGGCAGTTCTCTGATCCTCCAGTACAGACCCAGTGAGAACCAGCTCCCCCCCCCCCCGCCCGCCTGCACATTATTCCAGCCCATTAGCTTTGCCCTCTGCCGCTGTTGGCACCACTGTCCTCTCCAAAGGGAAGGCCTATTCAGAAATGTCATCAGGTACGGTGGAGCTCCAACCCAAGAGGCTTACTGAGACTTATTCCTGTCTTCATAAGAGGTCTGCTGATAGGCACGATGTGGCTCTCGTTCCCATAGTTGGCTCATTGGCACAAGATGGATGCTCCACTTCTGACCTTCTCTCATAAGTCCAGGAAAGTCATGAAGACGAGAAATAAGCAGGTGTCAGGCTGACACCAAAGCCATAAAATTTTTACACACACAGAGGTGCTTTTTCTTCAATCTTGTCAGCCAACACGGGATTACAGAGCTACCCTTTGCGAAGGACCCTAAGAAGTACAGACAATGCAGTTGTTGCCCCCCCCCCATAAACTTTAGGTTGTAGGGAAAAGAAGAGATGGGGTGCTGTATCTTCAACCTGCAGTATCTACACTCAGAATTTATTTCCCTAAAACAGCACTGCCAAGGTCTGTCTCCCAGACTCTCCATGCTTTGGATTGCGGCAAGGATTTCCTAGTGCTGAAGAAAACAAAAACAAAGGCAAAAGCCAGAGCATAAGGGCAGCTCCTGGCTGCAGAGCTTTTCTGTCTCAGGATGGGGAGAACAGAGGAGGGAAGAGAGAGGGGAGGAGGGGGAGGGAGAGGAGAGAGGGGCATAGCCGTGGGGAAGGAAGGAGAGGAGGGGAAGGGAAGAGAGGGGAGAGGAGAGGAGGGAAGGGAAGAGGAGGAAAGGGAATAGAAAGAGAGGAGGGGAATGGAGAGAAGAGAGGAGAAGAGGGAAGGGAAGGGGAGAGGAAAAGAGAGTAGACAGGGGACAGGAGGAAAGAGGATAGGGAGGGGAAGGGAGGAGAGGAGAAGACAGGAGGGGAGGGAAAGGAAAGGAGGAGAGGAGAGGTGAGGAGGCTTCCATGTGCTGTCAGAACTACTGTGACTGTTCCATGAATGCACAGATGAGGGACTCCAACTCTGGGCATTAGGAGAACCTGCTAGAGAAAAGGAGAGGGGAGAGGAGCAAAATGACGATCTATGGAGGGCGAGGGGGAAAGGAAACTAAGGAAGGGGAGAACAGATAGAATCCAGAGATCCTGTGTGAAGAGAAGGGTGGTTAGATCTTGCCCACGCTGTGGAGAAGAAAAGACCCAAGGAGCAGTCTACTGGACTAGCTAGGTGCTAGATCGAGAGAGGACCCTGGTAAGAGGGTTTCCAGTGGGTGCTGGGAACAGAGGCCAGTTGGGTTGAGGAGGAACCGGAAGGAAGAAAGTACAAACACACAATGTGTTCCTGCCCTTATCACAGGTCACAGTTGGGACAACATGTGTGGTGACTAAGGGCACAAACCTCGTAGTCAGTGGGAGATCCTGACTTCAGATCAGCTATGTTACCTGGAAAGCTCGCCTCACCTCTTGGGTCTTCCTCTTGTCTTCCTTAAGATGAAAGCGTTGGTTATGCCATGGGGAGGCGTCATGACCTGGCCTGGCAAGGGCTACGGCTGTGGCTGGCGGGGTCGGCGCTAGCTGTACTCCGGGACCCCTCCTCCTAATCAGCCGTGGCCTCCTTGAGGACAGGAGCTCTGTGTCAGTTCTCTTTGTGTCTCTCATTTGGACAGCATGCCCAGTTACCTAAAAACATTTATTGCCCAGCATGATGGCGCACGCCTTTAATCCCTGCACTCGGGAGGCAGAGGTAGGAGGATCGCCGTGAGTTCGAGGCCGCCCTGAGACTACGGAATGAATGCCAGGTCACGGTGTGATGCACGTGCTTGCAATCGCAGCACTGAAGAGCTAGAAGCAGGGGGACTCCTGGGGCTTGCTGATGAGCCGGTGTAGCCTAACTGGTGAGCTCCAAGCCAGTAAGGTGCCCTTTCTCAAGAGGAGGTGAACATGTATCTGAAAAACACCATCTGAGGCTCTCCTTTGTCCTCCATATGCACACGCATGTACACACACACACACACACACACACACACACACACACAACATTTATTTATTTATTTATTTATTTTGGTTTTTCGAGGTAGGGTCTCACTTTGGCTCAGGCTGACCTGGCATTTACTATGGAGTCTCAGGGTGGCCTTGAACTCATGGCGATCCTCCTACCTCTGCCTCCCGAGTGCTGGGATTAAAGGCGTGTGCCACCCCGCCCGGCTCAAAACATTTATTGAATAGAATAAATCCAAAATAACCCCTGAAGATCCCAGTAACTGAGAGTGATCTTCTTGTTCCTGAGGCCCTGCTCCTGGCCACTGCTCTTGACCCTGGAGCCCATGTCTGTTCTCTGAGTGGCTGACCATGGACTTAACCTGTTGTTCCATGGGCCACACTACTTGGCCCCTGCAGCAGCCACTGAGGGTCACTTGGGCAATTTGGAAATCAGATTATGAGAATGGATCATCTCTGCTTGCCTGACGTTGGTGTCATCTTTTGATAGGTATAGGGTTCAAAGATTTCCCAATGACTGCCTGTCCCCCAGCTGCAGGGGGAGGGGACTCTCAAAAGCCAATGGTGGGCTAAAGGGATGACTTATCAGTTAAGGTGCTTGCCTGGAAAGCCAAAGGACCCAGGTTCGATTCCCTAGGATCCATGGAAGCCAGATGCACAAGGTGGCACATACGTCTGGAGTTCATTTGCAGCAGCTGGAGGCCCTGGGACGCCCATTCTCTCTCTGTCTTTCTCCCTGTGCGTCTCTGTCTCTGTCTCTCTCAAATAAATAAAACTAAAATAAAATAATTTTTTTAAAGACACCCTAATGATCCTTTCCATATCTCACATATTGCATGCAGCATTCTTTAAAAAAAGAAAAAAGAGCCAATGGTATCACCTGTCTCTGTCACTTTTGAAGCATCCTACTCTCTATATATTAGAGGAGAGAGGATTGGCTCGCCAGGACCTCAGCCACAGCAATTGGACTCCACATGCTTGCACCACCTAGTGGGCATGTGTGACCTTGCTCTTGCCTCACCTTTGTGCAGCTGACTTATGTGAGGTCTGGAGAGTCGAACATGGGTCCTTAGGCTTCTTAGGTAAACGCCTTAACCACTAAACCATCTCTCCAGTCCTAGTTTGCTTTTATTTAACACACACTACCAACAGTCTGTGCTAGATATTGGTTTAACATTGATTCACTTAATTTCTCCAAAAACCCACTGACAAACAATACTTTTTAATAGTATTTATAGTATCTTCATTTGGAGAAACGGAGGCACAGACAGGTACAATAGTGGTCAGCCACAAAGATAGCAAGTGGTAGAGCCCAGCCACAAACACATGCAACTCGGCACAGAATCCAAGCTCCTGGGAGATCCTTGCACTCAAGAATCAAGCCATAGCGCAAAGACAGACCAAGTCTGGTGCCCGCCAGGAGGGTAACTTGAGGGACTGGAGGCCTACCTTGGTACCTTACTCATACCCGCCCCTTAGAAGCCCTCCCCCTCCTCCTTCTGGATATGCAATTCCTGCCTCTACACTACAAGCAACCTGGTTAGTTTTCCCTAAATGAAGACCTAAGTATAACTTGCTATTGCTGGTGGACATTCGCTAGGTCTAACTGCGGGAATCCCTGCCCTCCAGTGCTATATCCATAGCGCCCCCTGGAGGGTCCAGCTCACAGCATGGGATTCCACCCTCTCTTCACTACCATCCCCTCCTTCCATCTCACCCTCTGGGCACCCAGATACAAGTTCCCCTCCAGCTCCCCTCCCCCAAGAAAATGCAGCTTGGCAAAGGAAGGGAATGTCGTAGCTAGCACCAGGGTACCCTTTCTTCTGGGACCCAGGGATGTGTCAGGGCTGGTGCACAGGGCTCAGCATATGCCCATAGGGGTTTCCATCATCTTTATGATGACTCCGTCAGGACCCGTGCCAGCTCCTGGTCTTACCCAGTGCAGGTCATTGGCTCCTTTGGCAGGAAAGGGAGAAACTCCCACAAGCTTCACCCACACCTATCCCGTATCCAATCCCTCAGCAGCCTTCTCCTTGTGGGAGGGCCCAGGCTGTGCCTATCTGTACTTGCACCCATGAGGATTAAGGTCAAACCCTTAGCCCATCCTAGGGTGAGCTGGCTTGTTGCCGCTCCTGTGAGAAAGCCACCACCTTTGGGATGCAGTCACACGCTCAGTAAGCACCGACAGTGTTCTCATAATGCAGGGGCCTTTGGGACCTGCCATCTCAACAAGGTCTTCAAGCCAATAGCCACAGTGAGTCTCTGCTACAGGGCTTGTTGATCTCTATAAGATGCTCTTTTAAAAAGAATTTACTGGGCTGGGGAGATGGCTTAGTGGTTAAAGCACTTTCCTGCAAAGCCAAAGGACCCAGATTCGATTCCCCAGGACCCACATAAGGCACATACACAATGTGGCACATGGTCTGGAGTTTATTTGCAGTCGCTGGCCCTGGCATGCCCATTCTCTCTCTTTCTCTCTCTCTCTTTCTCCCCCCCCCCATGTCTCTCAAACAAATAATTAAAAGTAAAATACAAAAAAAATTAATTTATTGTGTTTTAACTCTACCAAGAAAGTTAAATTTTATTTAGTTTGTCTGCCATTCCACACCGTTATTTTAATTTTTCAGCATTTTGTTTCTCTGGTCCTTTCCCTTGGGCATTATTTTATCTAAAAGCCACAGTCTCGGGGGCTGGAGGGATGGCTCAGTAGTGAAGGCACCCACCTGCAAAACCTAACGACCTGGGTTTGATTCCTCAGGACCCACCTACAGCCCAATGCACAAAGTGGAGCATGTGCCTGAAGTTCATTTGCCATGGCTGGAGGCCCCAGCACACCCATTCTGTCTGTCTGTCTGTCTCTCTCTCCTCTCTATGTCTCTTTGCTTGCAAATAAGTAAGTAAATATTTTTAAAAAGCCACCATCTAAGCCGGGCGTGGTGGCACACGCCTTTAATCCCAGCACTCGGGAGGCAGAGGTAGGAGGATTGCCATGAGTTCGAGGCCACCCTGAGACTCCATAGTGAATTCCAGGTCGGCCTGGGCTAGAGTGAGACCCTACCTCAAAAAAAAAAACAATAAATAAATAAATAAGCCACCATCTAGCAATGTTCCCTTCACCACCGTCACCAGGGCTTTTCCTCCACCACCTATCTCACAGATGGACATATGGACAGCCAAGAGTTCTCTACCCAGCTAGTGGGGCTGAAGGTTGGAGATGTTTCCAACCTCCATGTCTTACAAAACCAGTGCTTGTGGAGGACTTCCCAGGGGCTGTCTTCCTTGCTCCCAACAGTTCACACAAAGCTCTGGCGCTCAGACAGCCTGGCCACTCCTTTTCACTCCCTGGCCTCTTTGAGGTTGACCAAGGATGCCACGGGCTGTGCTTGATTGATCCAACTCACGCCTCCCACTGCAGCTCCACAGAAGCACTCAGCACCAGGGACTACAGGTCAGAGTCCTTAGCCTTGCCTGCAAGGCACGGGACTGTGCCATCCGAAGGGAGGGGCACGGGTTGAACCCTTGCTCCATCCCACTGCCCACTTAGAAGCTGCATGGTCCCAGTTAAGCCAACTTCTCCCTGCAGCTGTTATGAGACATGAGCTGGACTCGCAGCCCCTGGTAATGGTCACCATCCTGGATCAAGTGTTTTTCTCCTGGACTCGGCAGTGCTTCTGTCTTGGTGCCTGGTCCCTCTCTAGCTTGTTCTACTTTCCTTTTTTTTTTTTTTTATTTAAATTTATTTATTTGAAGGAGAGACACACAGAGAAAGAGGCAGACAGAGAGGGAAAGTGAGTATGGGCGCGCCAGGACCCTGTGCCACTGCAAACAAACTCCAGATGCATGTGCCACTTTGTGCACTGGCTTTGCATGGGTACTGGGGAATTGAACCCAGGCCCCTTTAACCACTGAGCCATCTCTTTCCAGCCCTTGTTCCACCTTTTTCTTTCAGAGGTCTTGCTTTGCCCAGACCCAAGTCATCTCCACAGCTGTTGTCGTGTCCTAGGCTCCTGCTCTCGCTTCTCCTCCCTGAAATGTCACCATGGGACTCCTTTCCAGCCATCTCCCATCCTGCTCCTCCTTGAGGCTTTGCATCTAGTCCGCAGCAGAGTGAGTCCTTGGAAGCCCTCACCAGGAAGCCAGAACGTCTTTGTCTATTTCCTGGATTCCCCATAATGCCTGGATCTTGACCTCACTAGAGCAGGTGACCCGCCTGCCTGTGTCTGCCTCCCTGGCTCTGGATCTAGGTCTGGGCTCCTACCTCCTCTGACCCTTGCTCCTCAGTCTTGCCGCTTGGCAAAACTTTCTTGCCTTCCCCCCCTTTATTTCTCTAGCTCTGTGGTCCCTTTGCTTCCTAGAAAGGTCTCATGCCCGCTCGGCACCATGCCCGTCGTCCCACGGGGGACTATGCCCCTGTCCTCTCTCCCGCCCGTGGGAAAGAAGCAGCGCCCTGATTTGCCTTGGACACACCCTCGCTGCTCTGTTTGGATTGACTCCATATCAGGTGGCTTGTGAGCCTTCAGGGCAGGGACCAAATACAAACACGAGCACAGATGGCACGATGCCACCTCAGGAGACTCAACTGAGCTGAGCTGTCAGCTACCTGCCCCTCCGAGTTTCTCAGGGCAGGCGGCAGGGGCTGGCGAGGGGGGCAGGAGACATCTTCTCTCTCCAGCAAGAGACACGCTCACTGCACATCTGGGTTCTTGGGCGAACACAGCTAGAGCCCGAGGTGCTGGGCATGGCCTAGTCACCTCTTCTGCTGCTCTGCCTCTCCCTGGCCCAGGCTCTGCCCTCATTCCCACCTGGCTCTCCCAGGCAGCACCCATTGGCCATGGAGCCCGCCACTGGAGCCTGGGTCTGTCATCCGCCCCGGACCTGGATGACCCAGGTCCAGTTAGTCATCTGATGAGGTCACTGAAGTCAGGCCTCCTCCCGGCTCGTGGTTAGCCCCGGGAAGGAGGGCCTGGAGTGTGTGGCCCTCTGTAGGGGATTCTGAGTGAAATACCTACTACTTTCCTGGCAGAAGAGTGTAACCAGGGAAGCTTCTGGTGGCATCACACGGGGCTGAAGAAACTAAGCCCAAGGACCTCCCCACCAGCCACAGGGGATGACGGTTTTCCAGTGCACGCGTGCTGTTCCCCCCCCCCCCGGGGCACCACCCCTCCCCATTCTCTGGTTAGGAGGTCTAGGTAGGGGGGGTGCCCAGAGTTCTAGGGTTACTCTTTCCCAGGAAGGGGGGCTGTGAGAGACAGAGGTCACTAAGAACTGTGGCTGACATCCCTCAGGCTGGGTCCCACGGGGATGGACTGTGCAATTCCATTTGCCTATAAATTCTCTTTCTGGTTGAAGCTTTGTTGAGCTGGATCTCCTGTTGCTGCCTTCCAGAGGTTCTGACGATGAATCCAATAAAGCCCGATTTGGACCACATCAGAGCAGTTTACGTGGCTGGCGGCCTCTGAACTGACATCTATTTGACTGGCTTGTGCCACGTGCGGCAGGTCTGCTTGCTGTGCCCATTTCAACAAAGAGAAACCAAGGCTGAAAGTCCAGGGCTGTTTGGTCTCAGGGAGAGGTCAGTGTGACCTGGAATTCAGAGGTCTTCTGAGCACAGACTTTGTTCCTCCTGGGTCTCAGGCATCCGGGAGCCACTGGGCTTGGGTCCTGGTGGCTGAGGTGACTGCAGAATCAGAGGCGGGACACCTCAAGGAATGGAACTCCAAAAATGTGCAGAGAAACAACTCCACGGAGTGTGCGCAGGACGAAAAATTATGCCCGTGAAGAATTTGTAAGAAGGAAAACATCTACTTCGTGATCTCAAATGCAATACAAAAAAAAAAAATAAGTTTCAGGTTGGAGAGGGGGTCACTAAGGAGATGGTTCAGCAGTTAAAGCCACCTGCTTGTACAGTCTGCTGGTCTAGGGTTTGAGACCCTAGGGTTCATGTAAAGCCAAATGTACAATGTGGCCTGCGTATCTGTAGTTCATTTGTTAGACGCCCTGGTGTGCCCATTCACTCTCTCTCCCTCTCCCTCTCCCTCTCCCTCTCTCTCTCTCTCACACACACGCACACACATTTTTTTTAAAGTTGTCAGAAAAGACAAGTTTCAGGCTGGAGAGATTGCTCAGTGGTTAAGGCACTTGCCCATAGAGCCTAACAACCCAAATTCTATTCCCCAGTACCCATGTAAATCCAGATGTACAAAGTAGTGCATGCATCTGAAGTTTGTTTGTAGGAGCTAAGAACCCTGGCATGCTCTCTCTCTCTCTCTCTCTCTCCCTCTCTCTCTCTCTCTCTCTCTCTCTCTCTCTCTCTCTCTCTCAGTTGGGCATGGTGGAACACGCCTTTAATCCCAGCACTCGGGAGGCAGAGGTAGGAGGATCACTGGGCATTGGAGACCAGCCTGAGACTACATAGTAAATTTCAGGTCAGTCTGGGCTAGAGTGAGACCCTACCTCAAAGGAACAAAAAGAAAATAAAAAGACAAGCTTATATCATCCACATATGAGAGATACTAGTCATGATTTTTAAAAGACTGCTGCATTGAGCTTAAGTGAAGAAAATGTAGCAAAATATTGATAAAGATTGTCTTTGTTTAGTGGGAATAATGTGTTCTTATATAATTTTCTGGTCCTAAGTCTTTTCTAATTTTATAAGTATTGCTTAATAATGAAGCAAATAAAATAAGCTTTATAAAAGAGAGAGGGAGAAGCTACCTGGATATGAAAGTTTGCCAGCAGGAATGATTTGGAATAGAAACCCTGTGCCAGGAATCCCAGTGAGGATGGTTATCAAGGAAGATGGTCAGGTCCTGCTCTGCCTCTTGGTTGATCTTCTCTTTGTTGTTTTGGGGAGTCACTGCGCCTCTGTCCATTGCTTCTGTGCACAATGGGAAAGTACAAGGGTGGCCTCTAGTGTTAACCTTCCATTCCCTGTGTCTGCCAAAAATGCCCATGTCTTCTCTGCTTTCCTATGGGAGTTCGCACTCTGGGAGCAAGTCATGAACGGCCAGAGCTCTGCTGCTCCTGCTGACCCTTCCCGACGAGCGTGGATCACGTTGCCTGATGTCTGTCTCCACACTCATTCCACACGGCTACACTCTGCCTGCTCTCCAGCCTGGGGGAGCTCTGGGCCTTGGGCCCCCGTTCACAGGGGAGAACGCTGAGGCCAAGGGAGGCTAGCCAAATTCACAGGGCTGGGCAGAGACAGAGCAGGAACTCATGCTGCAACCCTGCTTGTTCCAAAGTTCAAGTCATTGGCCACGCTGTGACATTGCCCCTATTCCAGAACATTCCTGGGTGTCCTGTTTATTTGTCCCTTTCACAAATATTTACTGAGCACCAGTTATGCACATAGCATGAGCTTTGTTTGCACAGGAGACACAGAGGAAGTCTGAGGCACCAGCCCCTCCTAGCTGATCATAACACAGGCCAACGGGGGCGTATTCTCTGCTGGAGACACGTGACCACCCCACTGGCAGTAGGCAGAGTATATCAAAATTTCTGGGATGCAGAGATGGCACAATGGCTAAGGTGCTTGCCTGCAAAGTCTAACAACCTGGGTTGGATTCCCTGTTACCCACATAAAGCCAGATGCACAAAGCGGCACAGGCTTCTGCAGTTCTTTTGCAGTGGCTGGAGGCCCTGGCATGTCCATTTTCTCTGGTCTCATTCTCTGTCTCTCTCAGCCCGCAAATAAATAAAGAAATATTTTTAAAAAGAAATTTAAGGACTCACTCTTCCACCTTTAAATTGCACATGATTTTTTTTTAAATATTTTTTGTTCATTTTTTATTTATTTATTTGAGAGTGACAGACACAGGGAGAAAGACAGACAGAGGGAGAGAGAGAGAATGGGCGCGCCAGGGCTTCCAGCCTCTGCAAACGAACTCCAGACGCGTGCTCCCCCTTGTGCATCTGGCTAACGTGGGACCTGGGGAACCGAGCCTTGAACCGGGGTCCTTAGGCTTCACAGGCAAGCGCTTAACCACTAAGCCATCTCTCCAGCCCTGCACATGATTTTTAAAGCTTCTGTTTGCAGCCCTTGTCTGTGTGATTAACTTTTAGCTTCTACCTTTTATAAATTGTATTCTATATAACATATTGCTGTGGTAAAACATACATGATAGGGCCCAGGTCCTTTCCTATTCTCTATCTATACCCTATGACCTTAGCTCCTCCTTCCTGCTGCTAGTGACTCCCAGTCATCTTTCCCTAACCAGACCCTGTCTGCCCTCCAAACTTTATACCTCGTGTTCTCTGGACCGCACTCCCAGGTAGCCCACGGGTACCTGGAGCTTGGCTCAGCTCATCCTTTTTCCCTCCCCCCACCCCTGCTGCATCCTCAGGCACATGTGCTTCCTGTCCTCCAAGACAGGCAGTGCTCCTGGAGTGTTGTTCGACCCTCCCCCTTCCCTCACAGCCAAGCACTTGTCACCCAGTAGCCCCTACTTACCCATGGTCTCCCGTTCTGATGCTCATGGCTCAGTTACCTGCAGCCAATCAGGGTCGCTATGGCTCCTTCTGATGCGCGGTCAGAAGATTCAAGGGCGAAAGCCTCACGCTGCGTCGCCGTGGCTGCCTCACTTCCCTTGCTTGCTTCGCCTCCTCATGGAGGCGGTGAGTCCTCCACCATCCTCTCAGGAAGCAGGTGGAATGAGAGAGAGACATAGTTCATTCATGTCACTTTTATTATAGTGTATGGTTACCATTGTCCCTTGTTACTGTTAATCTCCTGTGCCTAGTTTATAAGTTATGTTTTATCATAGATATGTATGTATAGGAAAAGACATTATGTATGTATATATAAATACATACATATATATGGTTAGGTACTATCTGTAGTTTTGTGGATTCTCTAGGGAGTCTTGGAGGTACCCCCTACAGATTAGGGGTATATTCTAATGGCAAACAGTCATGATGGCACTGGGTCTGACACAACACTGGAACGGAGCTAGAATCTCAAGTCTCACTGCCCAAACTGTGGCCTTCATCAGAAGCGTCTTGTGACTCAGGAGAAGACCCGCATGGGCTGCCCCACTGAGACCCACGTACCGTACTACCTCACGTCTCCTTTCTGTGTTCTTCAAACTCGCTTCTAAAGCCCATATCCCCTGTCCCCAGAAGTTGGCAAACCAACCCACACTTTGCTGCTCCTTGCAAATATCCATAGGTTTTGCAATGAGAGACATGAGGCTTGGTGCTTCTCTGTCTGTTTTAAAATATGTTTTATTCATGAATTATTTACAAGAAGGAAAAGAGAAAGAGAGAGACACTGTGGATGGGCACATGAAGGCCTCTTGCCACTGCAAACTAACTCCAGATGTCGGTGCCACTTTGTGCATCTGGCCTGTTGGGCACTGGGGAATCCAATCCGGGACAACAGGCTTTGTAAGCAAGCACCTTTAACCATTGAGCAATCTCTCTAGCCCCTGTCTCTCGATAGAGAGACTTCACTGCCATGGGCGGGGTGGGGGGGTAAGTACTCAGACTCGGGGTGGTGGGAAAGGAGGGACAACTGTCAGAATATGCCCCTCTCCAGTTGCTTTCCCCTTACTGTGCCCGAAGAGCTAAAATACATTAGATGTAGCCTGTGCTGATTACACAAGATCTGTCCCTGACTTACCTTTGACCCTTGACCTCCCCTTTGTGGTCTTAGAAGGATCACTGTGCCTCCCTGCCTGGCGCTTCACTGCACAACGGGAGGATGCACGAATGGCTTCTCATGTTAATGCCTGGTGAGGAGACAATGGCTCTCAGGCCAGCATGCACATCAGAGCCTGTTCAGACACCCACTGTTGGGCCCTGCCTGGAGTTTCTGACTCAGAAGGTATGGGGTGAGGTCTGAAATTCTGCATCTCCAACAAGTCCCCAGGCCCTACTGCTGCTGCTACTGCCATAGGATCAACAAGCACATTTGAAGAACCTCTATTTTGCTTTTTTTAATTTAAAAAAAAAATTATTTATTCATTTTAGTTTAGATAGAGAGAGTTGGTGTGCCAGGGCCTCAACCACTACTATAGAACTCCAGGCACTTGCGCCACCTAGTGGGCACATGTGACATTGTGCTTGCCTCACCTTTGTGCATCTGGCTTACATGGGATCTGGAGAGAGTCAAACATGTGTCCTTAGGCTTTGCAGACAAGTGCCTTAACCACTAAGCCATCCATCCAGCCCTAGAACCCCTATTTTGAATGCTATCTGTGAGTTCTGTGGGTTTCTGTATAGGCCAGGGAAATGGTTTGGCCCTCTGCCTTAGCTTAGCCCAGCAAGGGTGAGTCCCTTGTCACTGACTTGCTTCCATGCCTGGACGCATTTATGGCTCATTTTCCAACTGACTCTTGGTTGCTGTGAACAGAGAGCAGAAAATGGACATTAAACATATGCAAGGTGTAGCTAAGGGGCAATGGTGGCCATAAGAAGACACCCTGCCTGTCCTCAAAGCCCCCAGACCTACAGTCTTCTCAGATTGCATTTTTTTTTTCTAGGCTCCATTCATATGTGTTTTCTTTGGCATGTGTGTGTGCATGCGCCCGTGCATTCACATGTATATTACATATTTGGGTGCACATGCACATGGGTCCATGTGTGTATGGAGGCCAAAGGTTGATCTCAATTGCCCTCCATTTTACTTTTTTTTTTTTTTTTTTTTGAGGTAGGGTTTCACTCTCTAGCCCAGGCTGACCTGGAATTCACTACATAGTCTCAGGGTGGCCTTGAACTCACGGTGATCCTCATACCTCTGCCTCCCGAGTGCTGGGATTAAAGGCGTGAGCCACCACACCTGGCTCCATTTTGCTTTTTGAGACAGGGTCTCTCATTGAACCTGGAGCTCATCAGTTTGACTAGACTAGCTAGCAAGCCAGACCCAGGGCTCCTCCCGTCTCCACTTCCCCAGAGCTGAGTTTACAGACATGCACCACCATGCCCATTTTTTTTTAATTTTTACTTATTTATTTGAGAGAGAGAGAAAGAGAGAATGGGTATGTCAGGGCCCCAGCCGCTACAAAGGAACTCCGAACACATGTGCCACCTTTTGCATCCATCTGGCTTACATGGGCTCTGGGGAATTGAACCTGGGTCCTTTGGCTTTGCAGGCAAGAACTTTAACCACCTCTCCAGCCCCAGGCCCAGTTTTTAAGGGGGGTTTTAGGAATCCAAACTCAGGCCCATACACTTATGTGGCAAGCATTTTACCAACTGAGCCATCTCCCCCACTGGATTAGTCAGGGTTCTCTAAAGAAACAGAGCCAGTGAAATGGACCTGTATATAAAGGGGATCTATTGGATTAGCTTGCAGCATAGGAAGTAGGCAGACAATACTAGCTGTCTGTAGGCTTGAGCATCAAGGAACCCAGTAGCTGCTCGACGTCTACAGGGTGGAGGCCTCAGCAGTCCCAATCTGGTACTGAAGTCATGGAGGATTCTAGAACAGATGGTCTTCAGTCCATGTCAGAAGACTGGTGAAACTTGGTTCCAAGGCCCATGACGGATATCCAAAAGAGAATGGATGTTTGCACCAGGGAATAGAGGGGGCAGCCTGGCAAAAAGCACACAGCAGTGAGTAGCGGGTGCAGCCAAGTACAAAAGGTTGTATTCTCTATAACTCCTTTGTGTACAGCCCACCACATTAAGAGTCGCCCACTCTGGAGGAAGGGCTTCCTCCCTCCGCCAATCTTCCCTGGAAACACCCTCACAAACCTGCCTGAGAGGCATGTCTCTTTCTTGATTCCTAATCTAGTCAAGTCACACCAGCCTTATTGTGTGTGTTTAAATTTTTTATTTGTGTGTGTGTGTGTGTACGCATGCTTACCCGGCTCTCTTACCACTGCAAAAAACATACATGGGTCACTTTGCATATAGCTTTACGTGGGTGCTGGGGAATTAAACCTGGGCCAAAAGGCCTTGCAAACAAGCACCTTTAACTACTGAGCCATCTCCCTAGCCCCTTGATTGTGTGCTTTTTTTTTTTTTGAGGTAGTCCAGGCTGACCTGGAATTCACTGTGTTCTCAGGGTGGCCTCAAACTCATGGCGATCCTCCTAGCTCTGCTTCCCGAGTGCTGGCTTTAAAGGTGTGCGCCACCACACTGTGTGTTTTAAAAGCACACAGAGCCACACTTCCACAAATACTATAACTTGTACTCAGCTTATCTACTTCCTTTAGTCCCCCTCGCAGCCCCCAAATTCTGGGCGGAGAGCCAGAAGGACTGTACACCCTGAAAGATGCCAGCCCTAGAGAGGAAATGAATGAACACCTTTGCTGATGTAGGAGCCTAAGGCCAGCCTCCAAACTGAGGTCAGCATGGCTCCCCAGGGGCACAGCCTCGGAGCCTTGGGCCTCCTTCCTCTCTACCCAATTCTGCAGGAGGGACTGAACACGTGACTTCACCTTGCGGGCCTTGCCAACTGTCCGCCCTGTTTTCCTCTGTCCAGGCCTGATCCTATCTACACAGGAAGAGGGCTGAGGCACAGGGACTCTTGGATGTGTGAAGTGCGGGGGCGGGGATTGGGTTTCTCTGGATGAAGCCTAAAAATATTTGCTATTTTCTTTGGTAAATACTATAATAAAATGGTACTCACTTCCTTCCCAAGACCCAGATCTGATCTAATCATTCAAAACAGACGTACTTGAATAAAGCCTGTGGCTCGGCCTGGTCACCTGGCTGTCCAAAGGTGCTCAATAAATATTTGCAGAGTGAATGAATGTACGCGTTCATTCCAGGATAATCGATCCATTCCAGGAGATCTGCCTCCATTCTGGCTGCCCTCGTCCAAATGGAGATTTTCCTTTTTTTCTCTTAATCCTTTCCCTTTCTAAGGTCTCATACTGGGCATAAAACAAACTCTTTTTTTTTTTTTTTTTTTTTTTATCCTGAAAGCTTGCTGCCAGGCAACAATGGAGGGGACACTCAGGGTGAATGGTGGGGTCATTCAGGGTGAGTGACAGGGGACCTCAGCAGTGCACACATTAAAATTCCTCCATGATGGGCCTTGGGTCCACTTGGAGCTGAACCATCTCTGTTCTCCTTTGTCCCATCCCCTCCTATAATCGACCTAGGAGGATGCAAGCATCCAGGACTCTCTTCCCTTCTCTTCATGCCTCTGTGGCTGGAAAGCTTGCAAGAGAAGACTGGGCTCTTATAACCATGAACACGGGGCTCCTGTTGTGGATTCCTTAGTCAAGTAGAGGTGAATCACATACTCTAGGCTACAGAGATTTGGGGAAGGACAACAAAGAACAGCCAGGAGCTCATGAAGAAAGAGTCAAGAGAAGGCTTAGCGGTTAAAGCTCTTGCCAGCAAAGCCTAAGGGCCAGTGTTCGACTCTCCAGCTCCCCGGTTAGTCAGATGCACAAAGATGAGGCAAGCTCGAGGTCACACATGCCCACTAGGTGGCACAAGCGTCTGAAGTTCAATTGCAGTGGCTGAGGCCCTGAAGCGCCAATTCTCTATCTCTCCTGTATCTGTGTCTCTCTCTCACTCCCTCTCTCTAAAAAAAGAAAGAGAAAAGTTTTTTGTTTTATTTTATTTATTTGTTTGCAAGCAGAGAGAAATAGGAAACAGACAGAGAACGGGCAAACCAGGGCCTGTAGCCACTGCAAACGAACTCCAGATGCATGTGCCCTTTGTGCCCCTGGCTTACATGGGTCCTGGGGAATCGAACCTGGGTCCTTTGGCTTCACAGGCAAACACCTTAACTGTTAAGCCATCTCTCCAGCCCACAAAAGGTGTTTTTAAAGCACTGATGATTTGGGTGTCAAGAGGTGCAAATAGGTATAAAGCTGTATTGCCCAGAGCCAAGATCCCCACAGAAGTGTGGTAGTTCTGAGTGTCTGCTACTCTTCATTGCTCAGGCTTTGCAGGCTGGATCCAAGGGCTACCACACAAGCCCAGCAAAGGTTCCCGCATTAGGGAAGCCATGGGCCTGCTGAGAGAGGAAGTCCTCTTACTAAAATAGTGAAGTGACATGGCAAACAGTGTGACATATAACAGATCACAGAATACTATGACCTAAGAAATGATTCTGTTTGAGTGTGCAGTGATTTTTTTTTTAAGTTTCCATTAAGATAAGTGCAACACCGTTCACAGAAACACCACTTTGTATTCCTAAAGTCACGTCAAGTACCACCACGAACCGAGTGACTTTCTCTGAGAGATGTTGCCACAGGCCCCTAGCCATGGATGGATTCCTACGCGGTGCTCTAGCCAGTAGTGGTTTGTCTACCAAGTCCAACTGGCTTGTGCGAAATAGGGTTTGGACTGTGCAGCCCAAAGTCACAGCCCCAGGTTTCCCTCTGTGGGCTCAGATGCCCAAGTACCTTTTTGGAACAATGCCAGCGTGAACAGTGGTCTGCTTGCCAAGTCTCTCAAGGCAGGATCTGCCTGCTGTCCTCCCACCTAGACCCTTTGTCTTGCGCAAGTAACTGACACTTCAACTCCATTATTTCCCACAAGATCTCCCAGCAGGAGATCTAGCTCTGAGGACAAGGAATCTGAGTTTACCCCCAGGTTTCTGAGTCAGCCTGCCTGTGAGTTCGGTGGATGCTGTTGTGGTGGTAAACATGGCTACTGAGTTGCCTCCCGCTGGGGAGTGGGCAGCCCATGACAATGACCGCTTAGCCAGACCACAACCCCTCCCAGGATCACCCCAGCTGCCAATACGGGATGTGTTGACACTAAGCAAGCAAACATAGCAGAAACTGCAATGATATACGGAAATGTGAGGTTTTACAGGAAAAACGGATAATAACCAACTGAGTTCTCAAATACTGGACAGTTTTCAATGAACATTGATATAGCTGATATAGTTTCAAGTCATTCATGCCATTAATAGGCTAAGAAGTATTGTTGAAGATGAAGACTAAATAAATCCGTGCAATTTAATCAATAAGTGAGGATCAAGCTCAGCTCTGGCCTCGTGTGGGAGCCACTTTCAAGCTGTTCACAAGTGTCATCCTGATTCATGCACAGCGCCCCAAGATGGAGACAGGAACCTTTCTCCTTCCACGAAATGTATTCATGGGCAAAGCAAAGAAAGAAGGGGGGGAGGAACTTGGGAAAATGGCCCAGTGCTTGCTGTGAAAGTATGAGGACATGAGTTCAGATCTCCAGCATTAATGTAAAAATGTTGGGCCCATGGGCTGGAGAGATGGCTTAGTGGTTAAGCGCTTGCCTGTGAAGCCTAAGGACCCTGGTTCGAGGCTCACTTCCCCAGGACCCACGTTAGCCAGATGCGCAAGGGGGCACACGCGTCTGGAGTTCGTTTGCAGTGGCTGGAGGCCCTGGCACGCCCATTCTCTCTCTCTCTCTCTATCTGCCTCTTTCTCTCTCTGTCTGTCACTCTCAAATAAATAAATAAATAAATAATCTTTAAATAAAATGTTGGGCCCAGCAGTGGGGACATGCCTATAACTGCGCACCTAGGAAGTAGAGACAGAAGGATCCCTGAGGTCACTGGCTGATATAGCCAGATCAGTGAGCAAGTGACCTCGTCTCAAAATAATAATAATAATAATAATAAGGTGAAGAAAGCCAGGCGTGGTGGTGCACGCCTTTAATCCCAGCACTCGAGAGGCAGAGGTAAGAGGATCGCTGTGAGTTTGAGGCCACCCTGAGACTACAGAGTGAATTCCAGGTCAGCCTGGGCCAGAGTGAAACCCTACCTCAGAAAAAACAAAAAATAAGGTGAAGAATCATTGAAGAAGACACCCAATGCCAACTTCTGGCCTCCACGCATATGCACACACACGTTTATGCACACCTACATATATATATATGCACCCCCACATGTGAATAGACACACACACATGCATACACATTCAAAAAAAGCAATGCGGGGCTGGAGGGATGGCTTAATGTTTAAAGCATTTGCCTGCAAAGCCAAAGGACCCAAGTTCAATTTCCCAGGACCCACATTAGCCAGATGCACAAGGGGGCACGTGCATCTGGAGTTCATTTGTAGTGGCTGGAGGTCCTAGTGTGCCCATTCATTCTCTCTCTCCCCATCAAATAAATAAATAAAATAAAAATCAAATATCAAAAAGCAATGTGTAAGCTGAAAGTACTATGCCACCTATAACTGCCATGTAAGGCACTGACATGACCTCGGAGGTAAGATTGACTAACCCTGCTTTATAGAGCCTGAGAGATGAGTGTGACTTCCAGGAGAGGCTTGACCCTGCCCTCAGCGTAGATCACTGACACACTCGGTGGTTACTATGGTGACAGGTTCTTTGCAGAGACTCTTATGCATGGTAGCATGGAGTCACGGGTGTAGGTGCCAGTTAAGGTCACCAGATAAAATGCTGGATGCCAGGTCAATCTAGATTTCAGGTAAGCAACACATTTTGAGGTAAGTAGAGTAGTGTCATGCTTGAGACAAACTTACAGTAGAAAAAAAAAAAATCATTCATTGTTGAGCTGGAATTCAAAACGACTTGGATGCCCTGTGTTTTATTTTAATTACTAAACCTGGAAACCATGCACCAGGTGACAGAAGGTATAGACGGTTAAAATGTGAGGTTGGACTCCAGGGCCTTCCTTCACCTGCTGTAGGCCAGCCAGCCATATCCTTCCTCAATTGTAATCCGTCTCCAAGATGCTACTGAGAAGCAGCCAGCCTGGCCAGGCCTGCTGGGACAATGAGGTTAGAGGTATCCACTGGCCAGGTGACTGCAGAAGCACACTTATTTTCTGTGTGTGCATGTGTGTGTGTGCACACACGTGTGCATGTGCATGCCACCACACACATGTGGAAAACAAAAGATAACCATGGGGTATTGGTCCTCTCCCTTCACCTTGTTTGAGACAAGGTCTCTCCTATTGTTTGCAGACAAGCTGGCCTGTAAGCTTTAGGAGACTTCGGTCTCTGCCTCCTATTGCCGCAGGGATTACAGATGCATGCACTGTTTTTGAACCCAGATTTATGTGGGTGCTGGGGATCTCCAGCTGACAGGCTTGCAAAGCAGGCGTCTCTAACCACTGAGCAATCTCCCAGTCCAAAGCCACTCTTAGTGACCTGCAGCACCCCCCTTGGCTTGCTGGTGCCAAGTTTGACAGCTGCTCTGTTTGGGGGGCGGGGGGGCTGTGACACTCGCTCTGGGTTACTCCAAACATACGTGGCTCCTCCCAGGAGCTGTTTTCTCTTCAGAACAAGCGAGAAGCCGGAGCCTTTCGTCTAGGCTGGTTGACCACGGAAATTGGTGTAGACACAAGGCCAGTGCCTGAGCCCAGGACAATTTCACAGGATGGCACACCATGGCACTGGGCCTTCACAGAGGTGCCCGAGACTTGGGCCCATGACACGATGGTGTAGCTTCTGCTTCGCAGTGTTTCGGCGAAGGAGTCTGAAAGGGAAAATGACAGGAAGGAAAGTGAAACCAGTCTCTCCTCCCTGGCTGGGGGCAGGGACCAGGAATGGGCCCACGTGGAGTAGAAAGGTCACTTCCAGCCCCTTGGGAAGAAAACCCAGAGGGACCTTTGGGACTTCCTCATTTCTGGATGTTGACAGTCATTTCTTGGTGGCTCTGCTTCCTGGGACGCCACATAACATCTGTCATTCCGGCCCTGCAGCAAGGTGACCAGGTGCTCTGCCCCACCCTGCCCTGCGCTGTGCCCGGCTGAATTCCTGACCGCAGAACAGAGCTGCCCCCCACACCAGCCGTGCACAGATGAGGCACATATGCCACGGGCAGGGTCACATACTTGTGCATAAGTGCCCATCCTCAAGTGTGTGCACACACACCAGACACCCTGAACCTTCAGATCCAAAACAGCCTACACCCCTCTCCCCAAGTCCAGATCTACACAAATCCTCCCTCCCCTACCTCTAGCGGATACCTACATACCCGTCCATCCTGGCACAAATGCCCAGATATCCACAGACAGAACATCCGTGCTTACATATGCACCTGCTACCATTCACATAACGCCCACCTCTCTCTCTCTCTCTCTCTCTTTCTCTCTCTCTCTCTCTCTCACACACACACACACACACACAGCCTCTGTGCTTGTGCCAGGCCACCGAGTATGGACGGGTCCAGGACCCCAGTTACCTCCCTCTCAGACTACCTTAAGATGCCATAACCTGAGCAGCAGGCACAGCCTCCTCCGTGACTCCATCTCATAGTGTTTGTTGTGGCCCAAAGCCCAGGCACTTTGAGGGCCATGTCACTGTCTGCTAGCAGCTTTTCCCATGTAAGGTGGGAAACCTGGGTTTTATACATCCAGAAAGTTCTTTTTGTTCCCATGCTGCAGAGACTCTTCCAAGCTACAAGTAGCAGAAATACATGTAAGTTACCTTAAATGATGACAGTGTATTGGGAAGGAAGGAAGGAAGGAAGGAAGGAAGGAAGGAAGGAAGGAAGGAAGGAAGGAAGGAAGGAAGGAAGGAAGGGGGGGAAGTTGGATGAATGATTGTATGCATGCATGCATGGATGGATGGATGGATGGATGGATAGGAAACCAGCAGTGATCAACAGTCAGGATTTGGTGTTGGAGGTTGAGACTAAGGCCTTGTTGATAAAGATAATAACAAGTGCTTTCCAGTGCCTCTTCTTCCCGGATGCCAGGCAGGGCACCAAAGCTCTATGGGCATCATTCTCTAGGTTCATGTGGCCATAGGACACCTTTAAGTCTTACATAGACTTAGAAAGATCTGTGACTTGCCCAAAATCCCATGACTAGTAAATACAGAGCTGGGCTCTGCTGCCTCCCCCCGCACCCCTCCCCCCCCCACCCTCCACCCTCACCCCCACCCCCGCTTCAAAGAAAGCAAAAATATTCTCCCAAACAAGTCGGTGCGCCTGGGCCTCCGTCTCACCAGCTGCCTTGGGTAGGGTCTCAGCCATGATCAAGGCAGCAGGGCACGGGCAATATGAGAGCAATGTGGATTCAAATTCCATTAGTGGAAATCTTTAGTAAACTTACTTCTCGTTTTTCTGTTAAGATTCATCTAGTAAGCATAATTAAACTTTTTTTTTCTCAAAATTAGTCAGGATTTTATAATTTCCAGGACATCATGCCCAAGACCAATTGGATCAATCTGCAGAAAAGAAAAGTAGGAGGTAAGGAGCTAGTGAGTGGTGACAACCAGGAAATTCCCCAGATATCTTTGACACATGCATTCCCACTTGGTCATCTGCCCTCCCTTTTCTGCGGAGGCAGTGAGGGAGATAAAAAAAAAAGTCCCCGACCATAGGTTCTGGTGAACAGAGAAGAGTCATGGCCGACGTGGGCAGACACGGCTCGCTTCTCCTTGGAGGTCCCTGGCAGTGGAACCATCTGCACAAAGGGCCTCTAGGGGCTCCTCAGACATGTGAGGACCCAGGCCAGCCAGCTCCTGCATCACCTCCCTTCCCAGCCTCCGCCGCACTGACAGAAGGACAGAAGACAGATTTCTTGAGGCCACTCCAGCCCTGAGACCCACAGCACAGGCTGCTAATCCACCCTTGAAACCATCAGGGCAAACCTATTTTAGTCTGACTGGTGCACATCCATCAGCGTCCACAGATCTCGACAGCTGAGTGCTTCTGGGCTCCTACCAGGAAACATCCATATTTAGGGCGGGCGCTCCCGACTGCGTGTGTAACAAGGAACAAAGATCTGAATGCATCAATGAAAACATATGAATGAACTGAATAGTCACCCCAGAGTGGAAGTCTGAATGTTGAGCCCCCACCCCACCCCCCCGCCACCACCATGTAACACTAAGCAGGATTCCCTGTGGCTCTGCAGTACCAGGAGCTATTGGGGAGCCAGTACTGTTCTGGGACATCCGTTCCAGTGGGGCTTGTCCCCACAGGTTAACATGTAGCATCCTCAGGTGCAGGCGGCCAAGTGAGAACTAAGCCATGAGGCTGGAATTCAACCCCCTTTCCCTGCGAGCCCCAGCGTGGGTCATAGATTCTACACAGGGAAAAGGAGAGGACCTGGAAGGGGCTTTGGAGCTTAGCTTGGGTCCTGGCATCTCCTCCATCAGGAGTGAGTCAAGTAAGGAGATGGTCTCAGGCCACAGGATGACAATTATATGACAATAGGCCAAAAGTCATAGTTACTCCTAGCAGCACTAGAGTTTTGAGGAGAATATATGTGGGTGGTCTTGTTTTGTTCTTATTCTGCCCCCCCCCCCTTACTCTGCAGAAGAAATAACATCCTTTCTACCAGGTTGCACACACAGGACTGCTTCCCCACCCTCTGACTTGTACACTCTCCCAAAAGGACTAATTAGAGTTCACAATAGTGATAGTTGGGCTTGTTCCCATGGCCTTTGCCTGTATTGTTAATTCCAGCAGTTGAAAGGGGTCCCATGGCCAGAGGAGGGACGGGGAGGGCCGTGACTCTGGGGAAGGCTGGAAGACGCTGTCACAGCGCATGATGAAGGCAAAGCCCGGCCCCTGACAGGAGGTGTCCAGATGAGCTGAAGAGAGGCAAGCAGTAGTTAGGGAGCAGAGCAGCAGGACAGACCTGGCAGCTGGCTGGAGCCCCGCACCATCCTGGGGGTGACTTGAGACCCCCTTGCTCAGGCGTCAGCACTGGACACAAACACTTCCCACCCTGATAGCCCTGAGTGCCCATGCAGGACTTTCAGGGCAGGTGGAGGGGGGGGAAGGGCTTTGGGACAGGGCCTGCTTTGCCCTTTCCAGAGAACAAACTTCCCTCCTGTGACTGACACAGAAGAAAATGGAACTGAGGCCACACTCTCCCTCCGCATCCACGTGACCAAGATCCTTCCAGAATGCCCTCTTTAACAAGGCCCGTTCCTAAAGGTCTTTGCTCAGGGATTTCCCCATGACACACAGGACCGGTGTTGACGTGCCAGGTCTCTCAGGCTCAGGTCTGCAACTGCACAGCTGAGATGCAGGGGGACCCCAAAGACGGGACTTTTGGGGCGGTGTACGGCAAGGCGTCTGCGTGGCTGCAAAGTGGCCTCTGGCTTTCTGACTGTTGCTGTATTGGTTTCCTGGAGCTGCTGTGCAAAATACCACAAACTAGATGGCTTCGGCTTTAGAAAGGTATTGTCTTACAGTTGTACAGGCTGGAAGTCCGAGCTACTGAAAGGACTGGTTTCTACTGAAGTCTCTTTCTTTCTGTATTCTGCACAGTCACCTTCGTGTGTCTTCATATCCCGTTCCTTCTGCAGGTGTCTGTGACAGACTCCTGCTCTCATAAGAACACCAGTCATATCGGAATAGGTCCACACCAGTAGTTAGGTTGTAACTTCATTGCCTCTTTCATTTGCATGTGGATGTATGTGTGTGTGTATGGAGGCCAAAGATCAGCATCAGGTATACTCCTCTATCACTTCTCCAGCTTATTTTTAATATTTATTTATTTATTTTTATTTATTTCAGAGAGAGAGAGAGAGAGAGAGAAAGGCAGAAATCTAGAGAGGGAATGGGCGCACCAGGGCCCTCAGCTGCTATAAACAAACTCCAGATGCGTGTGCCACCTTGTGCATCTGGCTTACGTGGGTCCCGGGGAATCGAACCTGGGTCCTTTGGTTTCGCAGGCAAAGGCTTTAACCACTAAGCCATCCCTCCAGCTCCCATCTTAGTTTTGGAGACAGGGTGTCTCACTGAACCTGAAACTCACCAACTGGGCTAAACCAGCTGGCCAGTAAGCACTGGGGTTCCTTCTGTCTCCACCTCCCCAGCACTGGGATTTAGGCATGTGCTTCCATGCCTGGTCTTCACACGGATCTGGGGCTCAAACTCAGGTCCTTGGGCTTGCACAGCAAGCACTTTACCAACTAAGCCTTCTCCCCAGCCCCTTCATAACCTCTTTCAATACCCTATTTCCAAATGTAGTCATGTTCTGAAGTGTCCTGGGGTTTGGAATTTCAACATTTGAATTTGGGGCGGGGGGACATAAGCAAGCACCTATGACACGTTGTCCAGAGCAGGCAGGTAGCTTTGTGGTCCTACTGCCTGCCAAAGCCACTCACCTCCTGGCACAATCTCACATTGCTCACGGGACATCTTCGTGGTTACCTCTTCTTCTTTTCATCCTCCTAGCCTTCCAAAAGTTAGCATTCTTTCCCATTTCACAGATGAGAACACAGAGGTTCTAAGAGGATGTCAAGCTGTCGCCAAGACCTCTTACCAGGAAGTGAGTGAGCTGGGCTGAGAGACCCCTCTCTCTCCTACAGCATAGTTTTGACTAACTGGGTCTTGAACCAAGGAAGGAAGAAAATATTTCATCTGGGGGCTTCACACCCAAATCTATCCGGCTGGCCCTCCGCTTGTCCTGTGTTTATCTCGTAACATTCCGTTACTAAATAAAGTCACTTCTCCCCACTGGCCTTGATCTGGCTGCCGTGAGCCAGGCACCTGCTAGGCACTTCACCTGTATTATATCTCAAAACAGGACTGGGAGGCCATAGTCTGTGGATGAGGAAATGGGAGGCTGAAGAGGATAAGAGACCCCGGGGATCTACAGAGTAACGTGGAAGCCCTTGTTCTGTGCGGAGCACTGACCTTTGACCAAGTCACTTATTTGAGGATGGGCTCCATGCCAGGCTCATAGAAGATGCTATTCTCAGTGCTCAGGATTCTTCTATTTACGTAAGGGACACCAAGCTCTGCCCTCATGCAGCTGACACTCCAACATGGGTGGGGTAGGGCAAAACCAACATGGAATAAATAAGTAAATTACGTTATAATTAGAAAGCAAAAGCATAATGAAAAAAAAATAAGAAAGGGGCTGGAGAAATGGTTTAGTGGTTAAGGCGCTTGCTTGCAAAGTGAAAGGTCCTGGGCTCTATTCCCTGAGACCCATGTAAGCCAGATGCACAAGGTGGCGCATGCATCTGGAGTTTGTTTGCAGAAGCTGAAAGACCCTGGTGCACCCATTCTCTTCTCTCAATCTGTCTCTCTCTCTTAAATAAATAAAATATAAATTTTAAAAAATTAAGAAGGGCATGGGAAGGGGTCTGGCAAGGGGGCAAGTTGGGATACTCAACAGGATCATCAGGAGTCCCTGTGGAAAAGGTGACATTTTAGCACAAATTAAGATCCCAGCAACCTGGAGCTGGGAAGATGGTTCAGTGGGTACATTTTTTTGTCATGTAAGCATTAGGATCTGAGTTTGAATCCCCAGCATTCAGGCAAAATGCTGAATATGGTGGCACACACCTGTAATCCGAACTCTGGGGAGGTGGAGACAGGGGAATCCTCGGGGCTTACTGGCCTGCTTGTCTATCTAGTCAAATCAATGAGTTCTAGGTTCAGTGAGAGACCCTGTCTCATAAAAATAAGATGGAGGGGATGGAGAGATTGTTTCGTGGTTAAGGTGTTTGCCTGCAAAGCCAAAGGATCCCAGTTTGATTCTCCAGGACCCAAGTAAGCCAGATGTACAAGGGGGCATATACATCTGGAGTTCGTTTGCAATGGCTAGAGGCCCTGGCATGTGCTCTCCCCCACCTCTCTCTCTTTGCCTCTTTGTCTCAAATAATTAAATAAAATATTTACAGTTTTTTTAAAGGGGAAAAAGCAATAGAGGAAGATACAAATGTGGAACTCTGACCCCCATATGGGCATTCATATGCTCACCACACACACAAACACATGCTCACACACATGCCAAAAAAACCCAAAAAGAGTCCAGCGCATTGAGTTGACCTTATGGGGCAGGCAAGCCTATAATCCCAACTACTTGGGAGGCTGAGGCAGGAGCATTGCAAGCACAAGGCCAACCTGGGCAACTTCAGTGAGAATTTGTCTCAAAAAAAAAAAAAAATTCCAAAAGCAATTGGGGATGTAGCTCAATGGCGGGGTACTTGCAGAATGTGTGGAGGCCCCTGGGTTCCATAACCAACAGCCCAGCAGCCTGCATTCCTACATCACCTCTGTCAATATCCAACTCAGTGGACTTGCTAAACAACCTGTGGGCCTGTCTGCTCTGCTGGAATGTATGTGTCACTCAAAATTTCTGAGCTCTCTCCAGCATTCCAGAAGATTTCTGGGCCTGAAGAGAACCCCAAACAGTGAGGAACCATGGGCTTTTTTTCTCTCTCTCTCTTTTTCTTCCTCACATGATTTTGACTTTACAATCTGGCACACACACACACTCATGCACACACACACACACACACACACGATTAATCCCTTAACGTGGTCTAAGCCATTTTTACAGGAAGGGCTGGTGAGTTGAGCTAGGGTCAGAAGAGTCCTGGAATAAACCTGAGTCATAGACTCACCACCTCCACCCACTTCGGTCTCGGGAGACATGAGGCTATAACATGGTGGGTGCAGATAATCCAACTGCAAAGTCCTCTAGAGACAGGAAGGGACTTATCCAGAGCGTCACAGAGGTCACTGGGAATATCTGATTCAAACAACAAACAGCTGTATTGGCACACGTTATATTGCACATAACAAGTACGCTGCTGGGTTACGCATGCATATACGCCCACACCATAAAGCCATCTCCATGACCGGGGTACACAGACTTCCATCATCCCCAAGCTCCTTGTGTCACCCCTTCACTGCACACTGCAAGCACCACAGATCTGTTTCTTGTCCCCATAAAGCGGTCCCCACTCGCGTGTTAAGGTAGAGCTGACAGGGCTGGTTGACAGCTTCGGGTGTGGGTTGTGAGAGAAACAGAACAGTCAGAATGACTCTAGGATTTTGGCCTGAACGACTGGGAGGCCGGAGTCTCCAACCTCTGAGATAAGGGTGGGGCAGGCCCGGGGACAGTGTTCACAGCGAGTGTGGGAACTGCCAAGGAGCTGCTCACAGAGGAAGGGAACTAACTGGTGGTCCCAAGAGCCTGGAGCTCCAGAGAGAGCTTAGGCTGGAGACAGATGTGGAGCTGAAGGCCAGGGTCAAGGGATCCTGAGCAAGTGGAGGTACAGACAGTGCAGGACGTCTCACACGGAGGAGGGACTCTCTGTCCAGAAAGACTGCTTTTGCTCACAACGCTGCCCCCCCGGGAAGGAAGCCTTTTGAGTCCAGAGCTGGATCTTCCCAGTGTCTGCACAAGGCCTGGGCTCAGTAGCAGGAGCTTTGTTGAATGGTGGGGCTAGGAGGTAAGCATGATCTCACCCCTCATCCCTCTAGCCCCAGTCTTCCCCGAGCCAACCCCAGCAGAGGCCACAACTCATGTGATTCTCCACCAGCAGCTGGAGGGCATTCGGGCTGCCAGGGGCCAGGTGGGTTCCCTGCCCCCAGCTCCCCTCCGGCCCATGAGTCTGAAGAAAAGAACAAAGTCAAATGGCATGAGCTTCAGTACCACCTCACAAGAACTCCCCACTTGCTGGCCTCTCAATGATCCCATAGTTGGGTCCTATCCCCACTTGATAGATGGGAAGACAAGAACAGAAGTCCAGGGTATAGGACCAGAGTTCTCCGGACACACACAGGATGGTGGGGGTTGGGCTGAGGGATGTGTAGGAGCAAGAGGAAGACAAAGGAAAGAGTTTCTCCATCAGAGGGGAGGGAAAGGCAGAGGTGTGAGGAGGAGCAGAAAAAGCCAATGTGCCTTGACGGGAGATCAGGACACTGGAGAATGTGTGCAAGGAATGCGGGTCCAGAATTGGTGATTCTTGGATTACAGCAGAAAAGTGGGGCCCTCCGCAGGTGCCCGTGCACTGGGAGCAGGCAGTGATCTGCCGTCCAGCGTCCACAGCGCCGGTAAGAGTTCCAGCCTCCATTTCCACCCAGCAGAGGCCGCGCAGCTTCAGTACCTGCTGGTCAGGGAGGGGACAGGAGAAGGCTCCGGCCTTCCAAATGCTGAGAACCTTTGACCAAAACTGAAAAGTTGAGCTCTGGAATGTGCTGACCTCTGCCACCTTCAAGGTTCAGGAGCAGAGGTCCATTCTTTCCAGAACCAAAGCCCTGCTGAAGCCGAGGGAGGGTGAGGCCCAGAGCAGGGCAAGGTCCCACAGGTGGGTCCACTTCCCTGAAGATGGTTCCCAGAAGGGGGTTGGCTCTCCCCAGAGCCTGCTCCACCCTGCCCAGCATCCTTCATGAAGGAGGAGAGGAAGGCCCCTGAGGCCAGGGTCAGCCACAAGCACACAGCCGGGAAGTGCTGGCTCATTGCTTCTGGGCCAGGGCCTTGGCGGGAGCCCTTGAAGCTGGCCGCCCTAAAGCCCCTTTCAGGAAACAGAGCCAGCTAGATGGCCGCACAGGAGCAAAACACTTGTGGCCTGAGTTCAGAGGGAAGTCGAGGTGACTGGGAGGGGTCGCGATGTGAGGAAAATCGCAGGGAAGTATCTGGGCATGGGGAGGGCGGCCCGCTCCACCTCCAGCGCCGCACCCCCCTCCAGGCTTCCATGGCTTCTGAAGGACCGAGGGGACCGCAGTTGCTCCACCAAGGTCCTTGGAGGACTTTGAGGTGTCTAGAATGGGGAAGCTGCTTTCCAAACATACCCCATGATCACAAGTCAGCCCCTGAGGGCTGGAGAGATGGGTTAGCAGTTAAGGTATTTGCTTGCAAAGTCAAAGGACCAGGTTCGATTTCCCAGAACCCACAAAGGCCAGGTGCAAAAAGGTAGCGCACATGTCTGGGTCTTGTTTGTAGCCGCTGGAGGCCCTGGCATGCCCATTTTCTCTCTCTCTCTCTTTCCCTCTCTCTCTTTCTCCCTGCCTCTTTCTCGCTCAACTAAATACAATTTTTTTTTTCTTGGTTTTTCGAGGTAAGTTCTCATTCTAGCCCAGGCTGACCTGGAATTCACTATGGAGTCTCAGGGTGGCCTCAAACTCACGGAGATCCTCCTACCTCTGCCTCCCAAGTGCTGGGACTAAAGGCGTGTGCCACCCCACCCAGCTAAAATATATATATTTTTTTAAATAGCCCATGAGATGAGTCTTAGACATGAAGCAGGGAAGATAATAAGCTGGGGTTCTCCTTGACAAGGTGTCGTATGAGCCTGGAGTTCAATTGCAGTGGCTGGAGGCCCTGGTGGGCCAATTCCCTCCTTCTCACTCACTCTGGCATTCTCGCATTAAAAAAAAAAAAAAATTCTCTCTGTCGCTCTTAAATAAATGAATAAAAATAAACAAAAAAATTTAAAAAAGAAGGGCTGGAGAGATGGTAGTTAAGCACTTGCCTGTGAAGCCTAAGGACCCCGGTTCGAGGCTCGATTCCCCAGGACCCACATTAGCCAGATGCACAAGGGGGCGCACACGCCTGGAGTTCGTTTGCAGTGGCTGGAGGCCCCGGCATGTCCATTCTCTCTCTATCTATCTGCCTCTTTCTCTCTCTGTCTGTTGCTCTCAAATAAATGAATAAAAATAAACAAAAAAGAAAGAAAAAAAAAAGAGGCCAGGCCATGATGGCGCATGCCTTTAATCTCAGCACTCACTCCGGAGGCAGAGGTAGGAGGATTGCCATCAGTTAAAAAAAAAAAAAGAAAAGAAAAGAAAAGAAAAAGAAAGAAACCTCCAAGGATGTGGCGGTAGGTGGCCTGTGGTCAGCTGTCCCACCTCGTTTGATGCAGATTTCCTGAGGAACAAGCTCTGAAATCCGTTCCCAATTTCAGAGAAGGGAGAACAAATTGATTCCAGTGAAGGACTGCTTCCAAGAACATTGAAGGCAGCTGTTATTTCTACAGCCCCTGGCCCTTTCCCCTCCCCAGCCGCTGCTTCCATGGCGGTGGGGGTGAGGGGGTGATGCTACCTCCCTCCCTCCCCACCCCACCTACCCCTATCCTCGGAAGCAAGAAAGATGCTCTCTTTTGGTCCCTTACCCCACCATTACCTTCCAACCAGCAGCACTTCCGGCTGGGATACTCCACCTTGGACTTGCTCCTGGGAATTTCTGGAAGCATCGAATGGTGCAAACAGATTGTTTTCATTACGATTATTCTGGGTTTAACCTCCTGGCCCTGCGTCACTGGGATTATGGGCTTTTTCTTAGCATTACACAGGGCCAGGGGCCTCTCTTGCCTTGAGCTCAACCCTTGAATCAATCTTTATTTCCTTGTTCCAATTCTAGACCCTCTCATGGGAGGTTTCCAGGCCTGTGCACATTCTCTCCTCCTCCTCCTCCTGAAGGCAGCAAACAAGGAGCCAAGGGGTCCCAGGGGCAGCAGACAGGCCCTGACACCCTGCCCTCCCACTGTAACCTGTGACCACAGTGAAATCCAAGCCAACCTTGCTAACTCCAGAACGACTCCCACAGGGCTTCCAGGGATCTGCCAACATGTGGTTTGAATGTTTTTAACATGGAGAGTTTCCTATTCTTCAAAATTATAATAAAAACAACACACCCACTCAAATGTGTTACGTGCAAATTTCAGTATATCGAAAGCTACCAACAGAATAACTTGTGCCACACCGGTTTTTGAGTCTTGTGCAGGCCTTAGAAGGAAGCCTTAATTATTAATAAATTTAATAATGCTGGATAGTAGATAATTATTAATAAATATAAAGGTTGTCCTGGGAATACAGGGGAAATGATTTAAAAAAAAAACAACAAAAGAAAAACCACTTTGCCCTGTAAAACATGATCTCTTGCTTGTGCATGTGTGTGCATGCACATGGGTGTTTGGGGGGGGTCTACATGTGTATGCAGGTGCTTAGGCACATGCACATGTAGAAACCACAGGTCTCCCACAGTGTCGTTGCTCAGGTATGCAAGAAGGCAAAAGTGGGATGGCCATCCCACGAGAGGCAGGCTCCTCAGAGGAGGAGCTTGGGGCTCATCAGATAGCCTTTCAATGAATGTGACTTTTACCCCCAATGTCCTCTAGGGCCTTGAGGTTCTACTTAACCCCTTTAAGATCAGGAAGTTGAATGTGGCTATCCTGGGAGGAACTCTCTTGCCCCCGCTGCCCAGCTGGATACATCGTACCCAAGGACAGAAGCTGGGTTTCTCGCAAGGAGCGTGGCGACATCACAGGCATGCTTGCCTTCTCCGTCCAGCTCCCCGTGGTGAGGAAGGGCCAGCCTGGACATTGGATCCTGCCTTAAATCTCCCTGTGGAGCTTTGTTTAAATTTTGTTTTTCTTTATTTGAGAGAGAGAGAGAGAGAGAATGAGAATGGGCATGCCAGGGCCTTCAGCTGCTGCAAACGAACTCCAGACACATGCACCACCTTGTGCATCTGGCTTATGTGGGTCCTGGAGTATAGAACCTGGGTCCTTTGGCTTTGCAGGCAGGCACATTAACCGCTAAGCCATCTCTCTAGCCCTCCCTGTGGACCTTTTTGGGGTTGTTTGTTTGTTTGTTTGTTTGCATGTGTATGTGTTTGGTATGCGTGTATATGTTTATGCCTGTTCATATGTGTGTGCGCACATGTGTGTGTGTGTGTGTGTGTGTGTGTGTGTGTGTGTGTGTGTGTAGAGCAGAGGTCGATGTTGGAGGGTCTTCAGTAACTCTCCATCCTATTCTTTGAGAAAGGGTCTCTCACTGAACCTAGAACGCACTCATTCATCTAGACTAGCTAGCCAATGAACCCCAGGGATTCCCTATTCCACCTCCCCGGCACTGGGATTACAAGGGCACACCACCCGTGTAGTATCTTACGTGGGTGTTGGGGATCCAGCCTCAGGTCTCATGCTGTATAGCAAGCGCTTTAGCACTGAGTCACCTTCCCAGGCCCTTTGCATCTTTGAGTGCTACCAGTCCCCCGCACGCTGTGGACATCCACCCCGTACTCAGCGCCTCACTTCAGTGGGCCTTGGACCAGTGCTGAAGCCCGCACGTCATGACATCAAAAGGTAAGCAGCAGTGACTTCCACAGTGTCCCGCCAGGGCACAGGGCACGACCTGGGTAAGCGACATCTCTCTGTGCCTTCCAGAGCCTCCTCCAAGCAATCCATCTTACCAGAGCTGCCATTTCTATGACAACCCAAAACCGCCCCCCCCGTGCTCTCAAACTCTTTCACTGGAGCCCCTCAAGACCCTAAAATGGCCCAGGCCCTGTGATACCTCCCAGTTCGCCCGTATTTAAGTTCACAATTAAGCATTTGAGGAGAGTCGTGTAAGATCTAAGCCCCAGAAGGCACGTCTGTCAGCCTGGTAAACTCAGCACCCAGTAGCTTTCCTGCCTAATTATGTTTATCTGGGAAACGCTACCAAGCAATGACTGGCCCGGTGACACCGGTCATGGTAACAATTTGCTTTGCTAGATCACAAACTCCCTAAGGCCAGGGATTATACCCCGTTCACCCTGAGCTGAGAGAGAGTGTGTGTGAGGGTGTGTGACAGGGATCTGTGCTTTGGTACCAGCATGACCAACACCCTCCCCTGCCCTGCCCAATCACCATGAAGGCTCTCCTGTGGGGGCTTCAACCCTAGCCCCACCTCTACCAGGCCTCAAGGCCTCCGGACGCCAGGCCTCCTATAATCGAGATTCCTCCATCTTTATAATCCAGCTGCGTACAGGTGAGAACTACTTGCCTCCCCCTCCGTTCGGCTCGTCTTCCTGCACAGCACAGAGCGCTGGCAGTGGTTCCCAAAGGAGAAGGGCAGCAGCACCCCGCCTGGGGTGGGCATCTGGCATTGCTAAGTAAGCAGAGAAAAGTCCCAAACAACTACTTCCAGAGGGCCAGAAACTTGCGAAAATGCCCCATCTTCACTGGACGCTGGATCGTGCACACAGAGAACTTGACACTGGTGTTCCGAAGCACGCAGTGTCTTCCCACCGTGCAAACAAGGTGTGCGTTTCCCACCACGGAGCGGGGACCCGCACTCGCTTCCTGTGCCGTACAGGTGAGGCTGGGCTGGCTGTTCACAACACAAGCCCCCTCCCTTACGAAATTTACCACTTGCTGAGCATGGTGGCGCACGCCTTTAATCCCAGCACTTGGGAGGCAGAGGGAGGAGGGTCATCGTGAGTTTGAGGCTACCCTGAGACCGCATAGTGAATTCCAGGTCACCCTGAGATAGAGTGAAACCCTACCTCAAAAAGAAAAAAAGAAAAGAAAGAAAGAAAAAGAAATTTGCCACTTAACAGAAGTCCTAAACTGTCTTCTGAATCAAATTTGAGAACTTTGGTCCAGATCTGATAATCAAGCTTATTTACCACAAAGGTCTCGGGCAAGGACAGGAGCAGAGCTGTCAGCCTGTCCCAGCCAAAAGAGCACCTCGAGGCTTCGATCTGTCACAGGACAGTACGGACCCGTGGATCCTAGGAGGTGGTAGAAACTGCATTTTCTTCATATTATGTCTCCAGCCAGTACCAAGGGGTATGTGTGGTGGGCTTGTCTAGTGGCAGTGGAACGGCCAAGTTGAAAGGAAAGTACAAAGGTTGCCCTTTGTGCACCAGCTGCCCATCTCCACCCCAGCCCAAGGGTATTAAGTACTTTTCTCCTGCCTATAAAAAGATATATTGACAACAGTAACTTAGGAAGGAAGGAGGGACTTGGCTTCCATGATAGTTTAGAGGATACAGTTCATCAATTTGGGGAGGCAGCATGGAGGTAGAAGAGGCAGCTGGTCATGTTGTATCCACAGTCAGGAAACAGAGAGTGATAAATGCTGGTGCTCAGCCCACATTCTCCTCTTGATTCAGTCCAAGACCCATGGAATAGTGCTACCTACACTTAGGGTGGGTCGTCCCACCTCAATTAATGTAATCTAGAAACTTCCTCACAGACATGCCCAGAGGATTGTTTCCATAGTGATTCTAAATCCCATCAAGCTGGAGCAGGATTAACCATCACGGCCAGCAACCTGATCTGAGATGTCATCTCTTACTTCTGCTCCCTGGCTCCTCCATCTCCAAGCACCCCAGGCTTCTTTTCCCCACCTCCCATCACCCCTCTCTCCATCCCAGACACTGCTATTGTACTGCCTCAGACTCTGCACCCAGACCTTGCACTCATATTCCCCCACTTCCTCCCCTATCTTCCTCAGAGAGGACCCTCCAGACCCTCCTGATGAAATTTCTGGTGTCCACCCTGCCACACAGACTGGTCCTCTGTGCAGCTTATGGTGTAGTATGGTGGTTACTTAGGTACTTAGGTGTTCCTAATGCTAGGTCCCCAGCTGACGGCAATTTGGAAATTAAAGCCTCCTGGAGGCAGTGCATTATTGGAGGTGGGCTTATGGGTGTTATAACCAGCTTCCTCTTGCCAGCATTTGGCAGACTCTCCTGTTGCCATTGTCCATCTGATGATGGCCAGGAGGTGATGTCCACCCTCTGCTCGTGTCATCATTTTCCTCTGCCATCATGGAGCTTCCCCTCAAGTCTGTAAGCCAAAATAAACCTTTCCCCCCACAAGCTGCTCTTGGTCGGGTGCTTTCTGCCAGCCACGTGAACCTGACGGCAACGCGTAGCTTCGCCAGCATACCAGCTGTCAGTTGTAGCTAGCTCCATGTTGCTGGGATGAACATCCAAACCAGACACAGTCTATGGAAGGAAGGGGTGTATTTCAGCTTACAAATCTGGGGGAAAGTGCCATCAGTGACAGAGGAATCTGGCTCCCTTTCACAGATCCAGCCAGAGACACCACCAAACAACCAGCACCACCAGCAAGCAGGGACAGACAGCAAAACAGCAGGGAACTGCAGCAGGCAGCAGTGACTGCGGCTGCTCTGCATACCTTTAGGCTGGAACTCAGACCTGCCCCTAGTAACACCTTAGGGCTGGACCTCAGGACCGGGCAGCTGGAGAGAAGCTTCAAAAAAAAAAAACAAAACACCTGAGTCTGGGGCTGGAGCGATTGCTTAGTGGTTAAGGCACTTGTCTACAAAGTCAAAGGACTCAGGTTGGATTTCCCAGTACCCTTATAAAGCCAGACACACAAGGTGACACATGCTTCCGGAGTTTGTCTGCAGTGGCTAGAGGCCTTGATGCCCCCATTCTCTCCCTCCCTCCCTCCCTCTCTCTCTCTCTCTCTCTGTAAAATAAACTGAAGTAAAATAAAATAAATACCTGGGTCTACTGGGGACATAATTCAAACCACCACACTGTCCATTGCTTATTTCTCAGGGGCTAGACATTGTCATTCACAGCTGTATCCCTCATGCCTCAGCAGTCCATGGAAGGAGCTCAAGGACCTACTGGTGGGGGCCACACATCCCAGAAAATCAGGGTGGGAGCCTGGGGTGGTGGCACACACCTTTAATCCCAGCCCTTGGGAGGCAGAGGTAGGACAATCGCCGTGAGTTTGAGGCCACCCTGACACTACATAGTGAACTCAAGGTGAGACCCTACCTCAAAAGACAAGACAGAATGAAACTAAAGGCAGAGTGGGAACAGAGCTTGGAACTGCAGCTGGCCACAATGGACTTGGCAGGATATGCCAAGGAAAAGAAACAAAAGGCACCAAGAAACAACAAAATCACTTTCTGAGCAAGGGTGATGGAGACAGGAGACAGTCACATAGACTGGCTAGAGTGTAGGATTGGTGCTGTAGGTAAGGGCAGATAGAAAGTTCTAGAACCTACTGTGTGCTAAGCCCTGTGCTAACAAGACAAAACAGTCCTGCTTTTCCAACTCCATCACACCCTGCACAGGCTAATGGGAATGAGCAGTATGCACACTCAGACAGAGCAGCCTCAAGTGAGAGAGCCATGTGGCTCTGGCTGTCTCTGGTAGGGCATCTCCCAACAGAGAAAGGTAGCGGTGCTGAAGACTACAGGCCAACTAACTCATGGGCTACCTCCACCCCCACGTGTCAGTGCCCTTGGACCACCTCTATTCAAATCCCTTCTAGTAGGTGCTTATTTCTTCTAGCAAAAGCACTCAACAAGAGCTGTAGAGATTGCTAAGTGGCTAAGGCACTTGCTTACAAAGCCTGACAACCTAGGTTTGATTCTCCAGTACCCACTTCACGTGAAGCTGGACGCACAAAATGACACATGCACCTGGAGTTCATTTGCAGCAGCAAGAGGCCCTGGTGTACCCATTCTTTCTGTCTGTCTGTCTCTCCTTGCAAATAAATAAATAAAAATAGGGGCTGGAGTGATGGCTTAAACCTAAGACACTTGCCTGGGAAGCCCAAGGACCCAGGTTCAATTTTATATGAGAGTATACATTATCTAACCAAACTAAGAAAAAGTGAAGGACTGGAGGTAAAGTGGTTAAAATGCTTACCTTCCAAGTATGAGGACTTGAGTTCAAATCCTTAGCACCCAGGTATAATTCCAGGCATAGCAGGCATATGAGCATGCGCTTGTCATCCCAGTGCTATAGACATGGAGACAAGAGGATCGTGGAGTTTGCTGGCAGGCCAATCTAGTCTTACTGGTGAACTCTAGGTTCAGAGAGAGAACCTGTCTTTAAAAGTAAGATAGGGCTGGAGAGATGGCGTAGCGGTTAAGGGGCTTGCCAGTGAGGACCCATGTTCTACTCTCCAGGTCTCACGTTAGCCAGACATGCAATGAGACGCAAGCGTGCAAGGTTGCCCATGTACACAAGGTGACGCACACATCTGGAGTTTGATTGCAGTGGCTGCAGGCCCTGATGTGCCAATTCTCTCTCTTATAAAAAAAAAAAAAAAAGGTAAGATAGAGCCAGGTGTGGTGGCGCACACCTTTAATCACAGCACTTGGGAGGCAGAGGTAGGAGGATTGCTGTGAGTTCGAGGTTGCCCTGAGACTACCTAGTGGATTCCGGATCATCCTGGGCTAGAGTGAGACCCTACAAAAAAAAAACAAAAACAAAAACAAGCTGGGCGTGGTGGAGCATGCATGCCTTTAATCTTGGCACTGGGGGTGGCAGAGGTAGGAGGATCGCTGTGAGTTCGAGGCCACCCTGAGACTACATAGTGAATTCCAGGTCAGCCTGGGCCAGAGTGAGACCCTACCTCGCAAAACCAAAACCAAAATAAATAATTTTATTTTTTAAAAAGTAAGATGGAGAGCAACCAAGAAAGACGCCAAACGCTGAGCTCTGACTACACACACGTGCGCTGACTCACAAGCAAAAAACATCAAACAAAATAAGTACAATTGGCTAATTTTAAAAGTGTTCTTATTTTTTTTTTTTCAATGTTGAGGCTCCTTTAATGTTCATGGGCAAATCCTTAATCATGATGCCTTCAACATCAGGCTCAGATGTTTTTATTTTTATTTTTATTTTTTTTTCAATTTTTAATTGTTATTTATTTATTTACTTATTGGTAGTTCCCTCCCTCCCCCTACCCACACTTTCCCCTTTGAAATTCCATTCTCAGATGTTTTTAAAAAGCTTGTCACCAGCCACCTGGCTGGAGGATGTGTCCCTGGGGGCGGATCTGAGTTCTAGCCTAAGGGTGCGCTGAGTGGTTGAGCTTGGCCTGGGGTTACCTGCTGTTTGCAACCCCTTGCTGGTGGCTGCCTTTGTTTCTTGGCTTGGATCTGTGAATGGGGGCCTGCTTCTTCCACCATTATGGAACTTCCCCTGGGTCTACAGGCTTCCAAGCAATCCTTTTCTCCCACAAACTGTGTCTGTTTGGAAGGTCATCCCAGCAACACGAGCCGACTACAACAACATGTAATCCCAGTCTTGTGGTGACAGAAACAGGAGGGTCCCTGGGGCTCACTGGCTAACAAGTCTACCCTAGTCGGTGAGCTCAAGACCATTGAGAGACCCTATCTCAAAAATGATGTTGCAGGCTGGAGGGATGGCTTAGTGGTTAAGGCATTTGCCTACAAAGCCAAAGGACCCAGGTTCAATTCCCCAGGACCCACGTAAGCCAGATGCACAAGGGGATGCCTGCATCTGGAGTTCATTTGCACTGGCTGGTGGCCCTGGTACACCTATTCTCTCTCTCCCTCTTTCTCTGTCAAATAAATAAATAATAATTTTTTTAAAAAAGAAGATGTTGGGCATTCCTGAGGAGTGACATCCAAGGTTGTCCTCTGACCTCTACCCACACATGAACACGCACATAGACACGTTTAGAAGGCGTTTTCAAAGGGAGTATAGACTGAGAAACAGGTCACGGGACACGATGATGCTTTCCCATCCACAGAGGAGCCTGTGAGAAGAAGGAATCCCAGGCTTTGGAAGATGGCTACATTATTTTGAACATGAAGTGACAATTTCAGAGGCAATTAATGGGATTTGGGGTGGATGACTCAAGTTATAAACCCATTGGGGCGAAGAGCCTCAGAGGCCTGGGCAGCCACGCCTGGGCTGGCTTTGAGCAGAGCACAGAGTGCCGGGGGCTGGGGACGCTCCTGAGAGTTCGGCAGCCCTCGGGTGTTGACATGCATTAGTGGGAGGGGGCCAGTTCAAGCCCCAACTTTCTGGCTGAGTAAACCTACTTCTTAGTAATCTTGGGGTGTCCTCTATACCATGGAAGGACATTGCGCCTTCAAGAAAGTGATGAAATAATCGGAGTGGAGAGACACCACTGAGGACATGAGCCTGGCACGGAGCATCGTGCCTTGAGTCCTGAAGCCCAAGCAAATACCAAGGTCCTCACTTGGCCACTCTGAGAGCATGACTAACCCCGTGGATAAGGTCAAGAAAAGCCAGCGTCAGGCACTGCCTCATATTACGCTGAAAGCCCCTTTGCAGAATGGCTGGAGGCTACCGTGCCCCTCGCCGTTATAAACAGTGAAATGCTACCTTTCTCAGGTCCAAGACAGGCCAGAGGCTTTTCACAAAGTGGAATCCAAGAAGCCAAGAGACCGTTCCTAAAACCGTTCCCAACTGCACATGGGGGGAGGGGGAGGAGCCACACACAGGAGAGCTCCATGTGAGCCTTAAGGTATTTCGGTCCCCACTTTAATAGTAGCTATTCTGTGGCATATAAGCATCTAAAAAAATGTTCTACATCACTAGCCATCAGGGAAATGCAGATTAAAACTACATTGCGATTCCATCTCACTCCTGTCAGATTGGCCACCATCATGAAAACAAATGATCATAAACATTGGCGGGGATGTGGAAAAAAAGGAACCCTTCTGCACTGCTGGTGGGAATGCAATCTGGTCCAGCCATTGTGGAAAACAGTGTGGAGGTTCCTAAAACAGCTAAAGATTGATCTACCATATGACCCAGCTATAGCACTCCTAGGCTTATATCCGAAGGACTCATCTCATTTCCTTAGAAGTACATGCTCAACCATGTTTATTGCTGCTCAATTTATAATAGCTGGGAAATGGAACCAGCCTAGATGTCCCTCAACTGATGAGTGGATAATGAAGATGTGGTACATTTATACAATGGAGTCTACTCAGCGGTAAAGAAAAATGAAGTTATGAAATTTGCAGAAAAATGGATGGATCTGGAAGGGATTATACTAAGTGAGGTAACCTAGGCCAGAAAGCCAAGCGCCACATGTTCTCTCTCATATGTGGATCCTAGCTACAGATGATTGGGCTTCTGTGTGAGAATGAAAATACTTAGTAGCAGAGGCCAGTAAGTTAAAAAGGAGACATAAAGGGAAGAGAAAGGAAAGGAGGAGGGTACTTAATAGGTTGATATTGTCTATATGTAAGTACAATGATTGTGATGGGGAGGTAATATGATGGAGGATGGAATTTCAAATGGGAAAGTGTGGAGGTGGGGAAGGAGGGAATTACCATGGGATATATTTTGTAATCATGGAAAATGTTAATAAAAATTAAAAAAAAAAAAGAATAGAAAATTAGGGCTGGAGAGATGGCTTAGCGGTTAAGCGCCTGCCTGTGAAGCCTAAGGACCCCGGTTCGAGGCTCGGTTCCCCAGGTCCCACGTTAGCCAGATGCACAAGGGGGCGCACGCGTCTGGAGTTCGTTTGCAGAGGCTGGAAGCCCTGGCGCGCCCATTCTCTCTCTCTCCCTCTATCTGTCTTTCTCTCTGTGTCTGTCGCTCATAAATAAAAAAATGACCAAAAAAAAAAAGAATAGAAAATTAAAAATTAAAATTAAAAAAAGAAAAAAAAATAGTAGCTATTCTGTGGGGTTTTTTCTCAGTTTTCCTTTCTTTTTTAAGATTTTATTGTTATGTATGTATTTATTAGAGACAGAGAGAGAGAATGGGCATGCCAGGGCCTCTAGCCACTGCAAACGAACTCCAGATGAATGTGCTACCATGTGCATCTGGCTTACATGGGACCTGGAGAATCGAACCTGGGTCCTTAGACTTCACAGGCAAGCACCTTAACCACTAAGCCATCACTCCAGCCAGCTATTTTGTGTTTTGCTCTGCCATGGAGTAGAGCAGGCTCAAACCTCAGGCAGGAGCTCCAGGGGTTCTACTATCCAGGCCTGTTTATCGACCAGGGAGGCTGTCTGCCCTGGCATGTTCAGGACAGGGACTCTGAGAGCCAAAGCTAGAAAAGTCCAAGGCAACCCGTGTAAGCTGCTCAAGTGACTGCCCCATTATTCCGTCCAAGCCTAGCTGTGTCCTCTGTGAAGACCAGGGAGGGGGTCTATGTTGTGGGCCAGGGAGAGTCAAAAATTCCGTATTTCTCTCATGCAGTGGTCCCTCTGACCCAGTCCTGGGGCTAGGGATCTCCCACGAATTTACTCATCTCACACCTTCTCCTAAGGCTTCCTCCATCAGTCCCAGGGTCACCTTGCCAACATATGAGGAAGCAAGGGCGGAGACACCGGTTGTGGTGTTTGATTCAGGTGTCCCCCATAAACTTAGGTGTTCTGAATGCTAGGTTCCCAGCTGATGGATATTTGGGAATTAATGCCTCCTGGAGGGAGTGTATTGTTGGGGGCGGGCTTATGGGCTTTATAGCCAGTTTCCCCATGCCAATGTTTGGCACACTCTCCTGTTGCTGTGGTCCACCTGATGTTGACCCTCTGCTCATGCCACCATTTTCCCCTGCCATCGTGGAGCTTCCCCTCGAGCCTGTAAGCCAAATAAACCTCTTTTTCCCAGAAGCTGCTATTGGTTGGGTGATTTCTACCAGCAATGCGAACCGGACTGCAACACCGGTCTACCTGATGTCAGTGCCTCACACCTTACCCAGGAGTAATACAAGTCTAACGGATCACTTTACAATCTCTCATTCTACTTGTTTGTTTGTTTACTTATTGATTTTTCTTTTGGGGGGGTGGTTTTTGAGGCAGAGTCTCACTCTAGCCCAGGCTAACCTGGAATTCCCTGTGTAGTCTCAGGGTGGCCTTGAACTCATAGCGATCCTCCTACCTCTGCCTCCCGAGTGCTGGGATTAAAGGCGTGAGCCACAATGCCCAGTTATTTATTTATCTTTCATGATCCACCAGAGGATTAAATCCAGGGCTTCAGGCAAGCTAAGCAAGTGCTATTCCAACTGAGCTGCATCCTAAACCCAAAGTAGGCTCTTTTTATTTTTTATTCTTCCTTATTTATTTGCAAACAGAGAGATAGAGAGAAGTGAGACAGACAAAAAAAAAAAAAAAAAAAAAAAGCAGGCACTCTAGGGCCTCTAGCCACTGCAAATGAACTCCAGATGCATGCCCCACCTTGTACACCTGGCTTTATGTGGGCACTGGGCAATCAAACCCTGGTTGTTAAGCCTTTAAGAGCTTAACCGCTGAGCCATCACTCCAGCCCTCCAAATTTATTGTTAACTGGCAAATAGAAACAAAGCTATAAATATGACTGGACTGCCGTGTGCTGTTTCAATCCATGAGATGCAGAGGATCAAACCCAGGATATCACATATGCTAGCCAAGCATGCTATCTTCCCAGCCCTGCACAGTAGTTAAATCTGGTGAAACATATTTATATATATCACTTCAACTCTTTATCATTTTTTACTTATTTCTTTTCTTATCATTTTCATTAAGTATTTTTGTTTTATCTAGCTATTTATTTGAGAGAGAGAAAGAGACACACAGAGAGAGAGAGAATGAGTACTCCAGGGCTAACAGCCATTACAAATGAACTCCAGAAGCAATTATCCCTTTGTGTATCTGGCTTACGTGGGTCCTGGGAAATGGAACCTGGGTCCTTTGGTTTTGCAGGCAAGCGCCTTAACTGCTAAGCCATCTCTCCAGCCGTTCTTATCTTTTTAAAAAAAATATATATATATTTTTATTGCTGGTGATAGAATCCAGGTTCTTATGAATGCTAGGCAAACAAATGCACCAATAGGCCACATCCCCATCCCATCATCTGTGTGTGTACGTATGTGTGTGTGTCTGTTTGTGAGTACATGGCAATCCTACCTTGGCCTTATGAGTGCTGGGATTCTAGGTGTGAGCCACAATACCCAGCTTTATCTCTAGTCTTTAGATGAAAGGGGTTTCTTATGCTGGACATGATGGCACATACCTGTAACACCTGCATTTGGTACTATAAGGCTTCTTGAGCCACATACCAAGTACCTGACAAAAGCAATTTAGGAGAGGAAGGACTTACTCTGTTTCACCATTTTTTTTTTTTTTTTTATTATTTCAGCCCATCATGGCTCCTTCCATGGCTGAAGAGTGAGTTGACCATGTTCACACGGCAAGGTCAGGGTGCAAAACACACACGTGGGATCTCAGGCCAAGCACAGCCCTTCATCCCTAGTAACCTACTTCCACCAGCAAGGCCTCACCTCCTAAAGCCTCCACAGTTGTCAAACTAAAGCCACAGGCTGGAGAGCAAACCTTCAACATGAGAGCCTCTGGAGACACTTCAGATGCCAGCCATAAAAGGATGTTATATTTTATTTAAAAATGGAAGAATGTGAATATTAATATTTGCCTTTTTTCAAAAGAGAAACAATAGCTGAAAAATAAATGACTTCCCCATACACAAAAGTGGCTTAAAGGATTTAGAAGAAAATTGAAACAAAATTTCTCAGAATGTAACTCTCTTCATAGCTTTGGCCTTGAAATCAAGTATGTGTTCTAGAATGAATAAAATTAAATCAAAGAAAATGTCTAAAAACCAAGCATGAAACAAAACAAGAAAATCTAAGTGGATATCAAATAGGTGCCTTAACTATAAAGAGATGAATGTAACTTTAAAATATAATTATTTGAACAGAAGTGATTGCTTAGTGGTTAAAGGCTCTTGTCTTTCATGAATGTCTTTTAAAACCATTAGCCAGGGGGCTGGAGAGATGGCTTAGCAGTTAAGGTACTTGCCTGCAAAGACAAAGGCCCTCAGTTCAATTCCCCAGTACCCATGTAAGCCAGATGCATCTGGAGTTCGTTTGCAGTGGCTGAAAGCCCTGGAGCACCCATTTTCTCCCTCTCTCTCTCCCTTCTTTCCTTCTCTCAAATAAATAAATAAATAAATAAATAAATGAATAAAACCATTAGCCAGGGCTGGAGAGATGACTCAGGAGTTAAGAACGTTTCCATGAATGCCAGATGGGGTGACTGCTGAGCTTAATTCCCAGAACCCACATAAATACCTGGGTCGGGCCATGTGTGTAACGCTAGTCCTGCAGGGAGCAGAGACCAGAGTCACTCCCAAAAGACGTCAAAGCTCTGGAATCAGAGAAGAGACTCCATCTCAAGGAAATTAGCCAATGAGCAATGGAGGGACTGTGAACATTCTCCTCTGGGCCCCACATGCATATGAGGTGTTACATCTGCACACATATTTGCATATACCACCCACATATACACCATGTCACAGCTATAACACACACACACACACACACACACACACACACACACACACACACACACACACACTGGCCAGAGTATTGATGAAAACCTCCAAAAGGAATGTCTCACAAAAACAGAATCAACAGATGCGTCCTCCTGTGATAAATTAAAAACAAAGCCACACCACCCATGAAATATTCTTATAGAAAATTGACCATGGGGCTGAGGAGATGGTGCAGCGGATAAGGGTACTTGCTTGCTGCCGGTCTGGGTTCAATTCCCCAGCCACCTACAAAAGCTAGATGGGCATCTGTTTGCAGTGACAAGAGACACTGGCACAGGTACACAGCATACACATGGAAATAAATAAAAAAAAATTTCAAAGAAAAGAAAATTGACCACAGATCTGTTTAAGCCTCCAGGTCTAACTCCCATGGTCAGGAAAGGCAAAGAACAGAGGAGTACGTGATTCATCAAGACGGGCAAACCCCACAGATCGTATGACTTGGTTTCTTTGACCCAGAAATGATGACAAAGAAAAGGCATAGTCTTAAAGAGATAAAAGACGTGGGCTGGAGAGATGGCTTAGCGGTTAAACACTTGCCTGTGAAGCCTAAGGACCCCTGTTCGAGGCTCGGTTCCCCAGGTCCCACGTTAGCCAGATGCACAAGGGGGCACACGCATCTGGAGTTCGTTTGCAGAGGCTGGAAGCCCTGGAGTGCCCATTCTCTCTCTCTCCCTCTATCTGTCCTTCTCTCTGTGTCTGTCACTCTCAAATAAATAAATAAATTAATAAAAAAAAAGAGATAAAAGACGTTAACTAAATGCAATTGATGTATGAACTTCGTTTCAATCCTGATTTCCACAAATCCCCTGTAAAAAGCCAGCAGGGAGAAGAAGGGGAGAGCGGGGAGTGCTTGCTGCGCAGACATGAGGAATGCCAGAATCCATGCAAAACCCGGGCGTGGTCACTCACGCCTCTAATCCCCGCACCGGGAAAGCAGAGAGAAACAGGGGGCTCACTGTCTTGCAAGCCTAGTCAACTGGTTGAGTTCTAGGTTCATTGAAAGGCTCGTATCTCAAAAGATAAGGTGGATGAGCTGGAGAAATAGCTCAGCAGGGAAAGGGGCTTGCTTACAAAGCCTGACAACCTGGATTCAGTTCCCCAGCACCCACATAAAGCCAGATGCACAAAGTGACGCATGTGTCTGGAGTTTGTTTGCAGCAGTAAGAGGCCCTGGCATGTCTATTCTCTCCCCCTCCCTTTCTCTCATTCCTTGCAAATAAATAAACAATATATTTTTTAAATAAGATGGAAGGGAGGGTGTAATGGCAAGTGCCTTTAATCTTAGCACTCAGAAGGCAGAGGCAGGACGATTGCTATGAGTTCAAGGCCACTTTGAGACTACATAGGGAATTCCAGCTCAGCCTGGGCTTGAGGGAGACTCTGCCTTGAAAAACTAAAAACAATACCTCAAAAAATAAAAAATGAATAAATGAATAAAGTGGAGAGCAGTTAGGGAGGATAGCTAACATTGACTTCTGGCCTCCACATGCACCCGCACACATGTGTCCACACACAGGCAAACATACACATACCAAAAAGCCCTTTGTGAAATAACTGAGGAATCTAAACTGAGGATATTAAGAAGCAATAATTAACGTTCAGATGTTTTATTGGTATGCATGTCTGTTTTTGAAGAAAGCATCCTTATTTCTTGCTTTCTTTTTTCTTTTTTTTGTTTTCTGAGGTAGGGTCTTGCTCTAGTCCAAGCTGACCTGGAATTCACTATATAATCTCAGGGTGGCCTCGAATTCACAGTGATCCCCCTACTTCTGCCTTCCCAGTGCTGGGATTAAAAGTGTGAGCCACCATGCCTGGCACCTTTTTTTATCTTTTTATTTATTTATTTATTTTTTAATTTTTTACTTATTTATTTGAGAGCGACAGACACAGAGAGAAAGACAGATAGGGGGAGAGAGAGAGAATGGGCGCGCCAGGGCTTCCAGCCTCTGCAAACGAACTCCAGACGCGTGCGCCCCCTTGTGCATCTGGCTAACGTGGGACCTGGGGAACCGAGCCTCGAACCAGGGTCCTTAGGATTCACAGGCAAGCGCTTAACCACTAAGCCATCTCTCCAGCCCCCTTTTTTTTTAAAAAATTTTTATTTATTTATTTGAGAGCGACAGAGACAGAGAGAAAGACAGATAGAGGGAGAGAGAGAGAATGGGCGCGCCAGGGCTTCCAGCCTCTGCAAACGAACTCCAGACGCGTGCGCCCCCTTGTGCATCTGGCTAACGTGGAACCTGGGGAACCGAGCCTCAAACCGAGGTCCTTAGGCTTCACAGGCAAGTGCTTAACCGCTAAACCATCTCTCCAGCCCCATCCAGCCCCTTTTTTTATCTTTTTAAAAATTTATTTATTTGATAAAGATGGGCAGACAGAGAGAAAATGGGTGCACCAGGGCCTCTGGCCACTACAAGTGAACTCCAGATGCACGTGCCACCTTGTTCCTCTAGCTAATGTGGGTACTGGGGAATTGAACCTAAGTCCTTTGGGGTTGCAGGCAAGCACCTTAGTTGCTAAACCATCTCTCCAGCCCCAAGGGTTCTTATTTCTTAGAGAGACTTAAGTTTTCACAGATGGGATTACCTACATCTGGAATTTGCCTTACAATAACTCCATGGCCACAGGCAAGGGAAGGCGTAGGAGCGGGGGATGGAGGTGAAACAAGATGGGTCAGATGTTAATAATTATTAAAACCAGCCGCGGACACATTGCAGATCTGTCTCACTACTCATTCTTGTGCTTGACAATTTCCACAGTAAAAAAGGTATTTTTAAGCAAAGTGGTCCTATTCCTGGGCCTCTCCTACAAGGCCCCTAATGAAACCCACATACATAATAATTACGTATTCGACAGAATTAGACAGTACGTAAATCGGAGAAGAAGGAAGCCATTCTATGGAAGCGAGCTGTCTTTCTAAAGGTTGTGACATTCCGTTCCTAAACAACATTTGGGAACATTTTGTCCCATGTCCATACCTAAATAGATGGTCTGCTTTAAATTTACTTTCTGGAAGTTATTAGCATAAAGAGAGCAAAAATGTAATTACTGTCAATTCTGCAAAAAGCATCAGATTTATACATGTCAAAGAGGCAGAGACAGGAAAAGACTGGAGCCCCTTGAATGGGAGGAGGGTGTGCCCTCAGATTCCAGCTTCTCTTTCTCATACCCGTCTCTGAATGCCCTTGTTGCCTGTCAGCTTGCGAGATGAGCCCCCCATACCCCTCCCCCGTGTCCAGCTTCCTCTCTCTGCCCCTCCCCCCAAAAACCTACATACATTTCTCTCTCCTTTTGGCCACCTTTGTAGCTTCTTCCTCAGGCTGCAGCCAGGGTTGTCTCTGGCTCAATGTAAAAAGAGGACCTATTCTTGGGCTGGAGAGATTGCTTAGTGGTTACAGAGCTTGCCCTCAAAGCCTCAGGACCCAGGTTCAATTCCCTAGGACCCACTTAAAGCCAGATGCATATGGTGGTGTGTGAGTCTGGAGTTGGTTTGCAGTGGCTAGAGGCCCTGGTGCACCTGTTCTCTATCTGCCTCTTTCTCTCTTAAACAATCTTTTTTATTTAAAAAAAAAATCATATAGTAAAACTGTTCACCATTAGCAGCCTGAGTCCTTCTAGACCATCAGAGGGATGTGATGTCTGACTCCCTCCTCCCATGAGTCCTCCTCTCCACCCTCCCGACCCTCCCTTGGTCTCGGGTTGCACATCCCTGCTGTGACTTGCTGGGAAGGCAGATGGCCTCCTGGGTGCTCCTGAAGTCCCATCTGGGACCCATCTTCTAAGCACTTCTGGTCCTTTGCAGGCTGTTAGAAGGAGCATGGGGAATGGCACATGAAATGAGAGGGGACAGAGAGGTAGGTCCGCACAGGCGATCATGCCATTGGCTCAAAAGGCCAATTTGGGGGCTGAAGGGATGGCTTAGCAGTTAAGGTATTTGCCTCCAAAGCCAAAGGACTCAGGCTCAATTCCCCAGGACCCATGTAAGCCAGATGCACAAGGTGGCACATGCGTCTGGAGTTGGTTTGCAGCGTGTGGAGGCCCTGGCATGCCCATTCTCTCCCTCCCTCCCTTTCTCTCTCTCTCTCCCTGTTTCTCTCAAATAAAATTTAAAAATTTTTTTTTGTTCATGTTTATTTATTTATTTGAGAATGACAGAGAGAGAGAGAGAGAGAGGCAGATAGAGAGAGAGAGGCTCCAGGGCCTCCAGCCACTGCAAACGAACTCCAGACGCCTGCGCCCCCTTGTGCATCTGGCTAACGTGGGTCCTGGGGAATCGAGCCTTGAACTGGGGTCCTTAGGCTTCACAGGCAAGCACTTAACCGCTAAGCCATCTCTCCAGCCCTCAAATAAAAATTTTAAAAGGCCAACTTAGATGCATCATTCTGCTCCCTACCCCCAGTTCAGCAAGCACTTGACTAAGCGATGAATCTAGAAGCAGATGGCATGTAGTCAGCCAATGCCCACGAAGTCAACCGGTGCCTATTCAGAAGCCAAGTGTGCTGGTGGGGGCAGGGGGAGGTGAAGGAACAGGATGGGGAGCTCAGAACCCTGGACTGATGAGGAACCTCGACTCAGGAAGAGACTCAATCAGTTATCAATTTACTCCTTCAGAAAACAGCTCTAGGGCTAGAGGGAAGTGACACACATCCGTAATCCCAGATACTTGGGAGGTTAAGGCAGAAAAAATCACTGGAGCTTTGGAGTTCAAGAATAACCTGGGCAGCCGGGCATGGTGGCGCATGCCTTGAATCCCAGCACTTGGGAGGCAGAGGTAGGAGGATTGCCATGAGTTCGAAGCCACCCTGAGACTGCATAGTGAATTCCAGGTCAGCCTGGGCTAGAGTGAGACCCTACCTCGAAAAAACAAATAATAATAATAGTAACCTGGGCAATATAGTGGACCCTATCTTAAAATACAACTGAACAGGTCCTGCAGACCCTGGCTGGGTACCTAAGACGTGACCCCTGCAGGAGTCCCTGTTCAGAAGACGTCACCGTTTGATGTTTGAAGGACCCGCATCATCAGGAAAGCCACTCACATGTCAGGTCCGAGAGCGGAGATCTCCCGGCATCTGTGCTCCGGTGGGCGGGCCCTGTGCACGTCACCGCCTGCAGAAAGCTGCCTGTCAGTGTCCCGTGGTTTCCAAGGCTTCCTGGGACCAGGGCTATAAACTCCTCCCACGGGATTCAAGCTCCTGCCCACGGCTGGGGAAAGGAAGGCCCTCCGGTGGACTGTCATGGCTACTCTAAGCAGGAGCCACCAACGGAAATCTCCCCAAATGAGGGACTGGTGAGCGCACGAGGGGCCCCGAGACGCTCTGAGGCCCCTTCACGATGATTCTCAGCTGACTCCCTGCTCCTGCGGCAGCACAGGCAGGCAGGACAAGGACACCAGGGACGTCAGGTCCCCAAGAAGAACCACCCCCTCCCCCATGCACACTGGATCCTGTGCACACTGGCTTGTGCCACTCAGCTGCGTCTCCATCTATGACTGTCACCTGGGTGTCCCATGAGCTAGTTGCCCAGGCCCCGTCACAGTATCAGGCCTGCCACAGAGTTGAAGCACTACAGAAAGAAAGGATTGAATGAAATGAGACCCTGCCAGTTGGCCCTTGGCTCCAAAGCTGAAAAATAAGCTGGCACTTGGCCAACCCCAGAAAGCTACAAAGGCAGATTTCCAAGGGGAAAAGATCCTCAGTATTGAAGTCGCTCATCTGAAAGGTTCAAGCCGTCTCAGACTCGGGCGGCCTCCCCAGGGTGCATGTAGCCCCCACCCAGACACATGGAGAGCAAGGGCCCCAGTGGCTCCTTGGTACTCTGGAAGACCTGCCCAAGTAGCAAGGCTAGACACTAGGGATCCACCCAACAGGGCCCCTAGTTCTGCCCTGGGCATTCCAGCGCAGGCCAGAGGATGAGGAAGGGACAATAGGGAATGACGTTATATAACCAGAGACCTTCAACTTGAGCAGCATGTCACAGTCACCTGGGACAAGAGACTTAAAAAAAAACATTTTTTTAATCTATTTATATTCACAAGAAGAGACACACAGAGAGAGAACCAACACAAAGCTTCTCCTTAAGTCTGTAAGTCAAAATAAACCTTTTCTTTCCCACACACACAAAGAGAGAGAGAGAGAGAATTGGCACACCAGGGTCTCCAGCCACTGCAAATGAACTTCAGATGCACGCGCCAACATGTACATCTGGCTTTATGTGGGCACTAGGGAATCAAACCTGGGTCCCTTGGCTTTGCAGGCAAACTCCTTAACTATTAAGCCATCTCTTCAGCCCCTAGAGATTACTTTTTAACTGTTAATGGTCCTATTCCTAGGTGGGGAGATATCTCAGTTGGTCAGGTGTTTGCCTTGCAAGTATGAGGACCAGAGTTCGATCCCCACAACCAAGGTAAAAATACTGGGCATGGGGACACATGCTTGTGATCCTGGTGCTGGGGAGTGGGTCCCTGAGGCTCGCTGACCAGCCAGTCTGGATTAATTGGGGAGCTGTAGGTCAATGAGAGATGCAGCTCAAAAAACTGGGGTGGGCAATGCCCCTGTGCCTGAGGAACAACATCCAAGGTCCATGTAACATGCACATATATGTGCACACGTGTGCACACTCTCCACACACACAATACTTATGTTCTACCCTTGGCCAGCTGAATCAGGCTCTCTGAGGTTGCGCCTAGGCAATGAAAAGTTCTAGTTTCACCTGGGCATTGCAACCCAGTCAAGAGAGAGAACCCCCGCTGAGTTGCCATTGTCCCCTACTTCTGTGCAGGAAGGAGGGCCTGGGACACAAAATACATAGTGATCTGACTTGACTTTTGTCATCATCTCTTCCTGGGCCATACATCATAGCACCTTACTAGGCGTCCTTGTCCTCAAGATAAAGTGCAGATTCCCAAGCTTGGCCCACAAAAGAAGGCCCACAGTCCTGGTAACAGCCCCAGATTGGGGGTGCTTGTTCTCCGGGTTGTTGGGTAAGCCTTGAACTCAGGTAGGTGGCATCACAGGAAGAGGCAGGGGACCAGACTGCAGGGGTAAGAACATCTGCTTTCATGTCAGTTTGGTGGCAGATCAGGCAAAAGAGATTTCCCTCACTGTTTCCTTGTCTGCTGTAGCGTGAGAACAGTACCTTCGGCTACCTCAGAGGTCTCAGGTGAGGGGCTTAGTGAATCAGTCTTCTTTTTTATGCGAGAATTGGAGCACCAGGGCCTCCAGCCACTACAGTGGAACTCCAGATGCGAGCGCCCCCTTGTGTGCAAGCGCGACCTGGAGCCCTTGTGTCACCTTGTGTATCTGGCTTACGTGGGAGCTGGAGAGTCGAATGTGAGTCCTTAGGCTTTGCAGGCAAGCGCTTTGACCTTTAAGCCGTCTCTCCAGCCCAGAGTCAGTCTTCTTGTTTGGCATGAAAAGAGCATGGCACACAGGGACTGTCACGAACACTAAAGTCACTTATCTAATGACCTCGCTACCTGTGGCGATGGAGATGGAGAGAGGGTTTCTCCCTGGGACTGGCCCACAGAACGCTGGCTGTGGTATTGGCGGCAAGTGCACACCCCTTGCTTGCTGTAGCCCTGCCCTGCCTACATGAATTCTCAGGTGAGTAAGAATGCCAGATGCAGGTCAACAGGGAACCCAGTGAGTCACAGCCCAGGTTTTCTTTTCTTTCTTTCTTCTCTTTTCTTTCTTTCTTTTTTTTTTTTTTCAACATCGCTATGAGGAAGTCTTCACACACGTCACCTTTGCTGGCTTGAGACTGTTAGAGAGTGCCAAGACAGACCCCGGGGTCCTGTGGGAAGGACTAACACCTTGAAGGCCAACTTCATTCTGACCACACGGCCTGGGACCAAAGCAAACCCCTCCCAGCCTCACTCTGTGTGTCTCCTAAAACGAAGGCATGATTCCGGCCTTGCAGAGAGCGCTGAAGAGGAGGCGCTCCAAGGATCACCCAAGGAGTTCGAGCGAGGGACGCTCAGTGGGTGCTCACCTCCCACCAGTCCCAACGATGAGAAACCGCAACCTCGCCAGAGGATCTGACTCACGCAGGATGGCCAGGTGACACTGGCCTAGGTGTGGTGAGAAGTGGGTGACAGTGCTCAGCTTATCAGAACTGTGGGAAAGGAAACCCTCTGAATTCCCACCTCCGCCCCTCAAGAAACCACTGAAGTCTGCCACAGTGTTTCTTTCTTCGTAAATTAGGTTATGGCTTTTCCCTGGAAGCCTTTTATGACCCCGGGGGTGGGTGAGTAATTCCCAACAAGTACCTGCTGCCAGTGTGTTTGATCGTTGGGCTGGTCCTTGGGTATCTGTCTCCCCACTGGATGAGGGGTGCCACAAGGGCACGGCTGTGTCCTACCCATCCCCAAATTCCCATTACTCAGCACAAGGGGCCTGCCTGAGTGCCTCTGGGACCCCTGAGCACCGAGTGAGGACGTTGGTAGCACCTGGTTTGACCTTGACTTCCCGTGGCACAGGCTGATGCCCTCCCTCTATTCCAGGCCGACTGAAGCCGGTCTATCTCACTCTAGGACCATGGATGACTCAGTGAGATGACCCCCCACCCGGAAATTAATCACCTGAGTTTCTGGTGAGACCAGCCTAAAAGTTACTAAATCCTAAAATGGACCACCTCCCTTAAGGAGTAATGGACTCCTTACAATGCACCTGTCCAGACAGAAATTGGCCTTGATATCCACAACCTCACAGTGCCTAGCAACACCTTCACAAGACCCTCATGATAGGAGGAAAAGATGATGACATCAAAATAAAAGAGAGGCTAGCAGAGAGAGGGAGGGGATATGATGGAGAGTGGAGTTGTGAAGGGGAAGGTGGGGGAGGGGAGGGAATGATCATAGTTTATTATCTGTAAATATAGAAGTTGCCAATAAAAAATTATACATTAAAAAATTAACCTCGCTGGGCATGGTGGCACACGCCTTTAATCCCAACACTGGGAGGCAGAGGTAGGAGGATTGCTGTGAGGTCGAGGCCACCCTGAGGTTCCAGGGTGAATTCCATGTCAACTTGGGCTAGAGTGAGAGCCTACCTCGAAAAACAACAACAACAAAAAAAAATTAACCATTTTTCTCTTTTATTTATTTATTTATTTGAGATAGAGAGAGAATGGGTGTGCCAGGGCCTCTAGCCACTGCACATGAACTCCAGACACATGCACCCCCTTGTGCATCTGGCTTATGTGGGTCCTGGGGAATCGAACTTGGGTCCTTTGGCTTTGCGGGAAAATGCCTTAACTGCTAAGCCATCTCTCCAGCCCTCTCTCATCTCTTCTATTAGTCAAAATGCTATTGGTACCAGCCTGGGAAATAGATAAGAACAAAAAAATGAAAGGGTAAGTGCTAGACATGGAGAATGAGAAGAATGTTTACCTGTGGGGGAGTAGCTCTCAATGCACTTTCTGGAAGGTAGGACAACCAGATGCCAGGGGAGGACAGACAGCTGCCTTGACCCGCTCCCAACATCTCACACAACACTTACGGCCCAGCTACTGCGCTCTCTGTAGTCAGCTCCCTGCAGAGGCCAAGTGTCTTTGAGTCCCCTCAGACTGATGATGCCAGCTGTTGTAAGGACTTTGATTACAACTGAGTAAAATGGGCTTTGAACTGGGGCGGTATGTTCTGACTTCAGTTTTAACAGAACCTGACTCCTATGTAGGGAGTAGACTAAAGAGGGTAGGCTAGACATATGAAATACTTGGGGGGGGGCACATGATATTCACTTTAGTGTGCATGAGTCCAGGTTTCATCCTCAGCCCTAAAACTGCAAAATATGCTCATTACAATCAACCTCTTTTTATAAGTCTGAAAACTGAATTAAAGAGGTCAGGCCATTGTGCAGATATAAACAGTCAGTAATTGGGTGAGTCAAGATCTGGGCTCCGGCACTCTGCCTCCAAGTCCCGTGTACTCCATCAGCTCAGTGTATTGGATTCATATGAATCATTTGGTGCACATGCATTCCAAAGGAAGAATCAATATGCTCCAATAATGACAGGGTGTGGGGTTGCAAGAAGTGAAACAAGAGTGAATCTAAAATATACATCTCATCACTTTTTTTTTTTTTTGGTTTTTTGAGGTAGGATCTCACCCTAGCTCAGGCTGACCTGGAATTCACTATGTAGTCTCGGGGTGGCCTTGAACTCACAGGGATCCTTCTACCTCTGCCTCCCGAGTGCTGGGATTAAAGGTGTGCACCACCACGCCTGGCTTACTTCTCATTACTTTTATTCAACATATGACTAATGACACTAGCCTAGAAAATCAGGATAAATACTAGAAATGAAGAAGTGAAATTGTCTTTATTTGCAAACAACATACTCATTCGTACACATTGGAAATCCATCTTCAAAAGCTACCAGGGCTGGAGAGTTAAGGTGCTTGCCTGCAAAGCCTAATGACCGGGTTCAATTCCACAGTAGCCACGTAAAGCCACATACACAAAGTGGCGCATGTATCTGGAGTTTGTTTGCCCTGGCACACCCATTCCCCCTCTTCCTCTCCCACACACACTCTCTCTCCTTCCAAATAAATCAATGAATAATATCTTCTAAAGTTACTAGAAACTGGCTAGGGAGATGGCTAAGTAGGTAAGAGTACTTGCTGAGAAATCGTAAGGACCTGATTTTGATGCCCAGCACCCACGTAAAAAACCAGGCATGGCTGCACATGGCCTGAAACCCTAGTGCTGAGGAGGGAAAGACAAGATCCCAGGGGTTCAATGGGCAGCCAGTCTAGCTCCAAAACAGTGAGCTCCAGGTTCAATGAGGTTCTCTATCTCAAGAAAATAAGGCAGAAGAGAGCGCTGGATGTCCTCCCGTGGTCTTCACAGGCATGTGCACGATCCATACATCTGCACACACATGCATATACACCACATCGTGTACCACACTACACATAATGCATGCAAAAGGAAAAATTACTAAAAGCAAAAGTAGAATTTAGGAACATTACAGAATATACAGTCAGTACATGAAAATGTTTTATCTCTGCACACCAATGATAAAGAAATGGGAAAATAGGCTGGGCATGGTGGCACACACCTTTAATCCCAGCACTCAGGAGGCAGAGATAGGAGGATTGCCATGAGTTCGAGGTCACCCTGAGCCTCCATAGTGAATTCCAGGTCAGCCTGGGCTAGAGTGAGACCCTACCTTGGAAAACCAAAAAAAAAAAAAGAAAGAAAGAAAAAAAAAAGAAAAACAGAAAAGAAAGAAATGGCAAAATAAAACAAATGGTATCAAGAAATATGAGATATTGAGAGATTTTAAACAAAGTTTTTACAAGGCATGTTCACTGAAGTTAATGGAAAAATTATTGAGAAAAACTAAAGAGAACTTAAAGAAATATACCATATTCAAGGACTAGAAGAACTTATACTATTAAAATGTAATTCTCCTCCAATTTGACCTATGAAATCCTAGTGAAAATTCAGTCAAGATTTTCTTATAAAAGATAAGCAAACTGGGCTGGGGAGATGGCTTAGCGGTTAAGCGCTTGCCTGTGAAGCCTAAGGACCCCGGTTCAAGGCTCCATTTCCCAGGACTCTTGCTGACGGCAGCAGCAAGAGGCCCTGATGTGCCCATTCTCTCTCCCTGTGTTTCTATCTCTGTCTCTCCCTCCCTCTCTCTTTCCTCACAAATTAATTAATTAATTTTTTTTGGAGGCAAGCCCAACAGACTGGCCTTTTTTTTTTTTTATGCGAGACAGAGTGTGTGTGTGAGAGAGAGAGAATATGTTGGCCTCAGCCACTGCAATCAAACTCCAGATGCTTGCGCTACCTAGTGGGCATGTGCAAGCTTGCATGCTTGCGTCACCTTGTGAGTCTCGCTTATGTGGGATCTGAAGAGTTGAACATGGTTCCTTAGGCTTCACGGACAAGCACCTTAACTGCTAAGCCACCTCTCCAGCCCAAATTAAAATATTTATTTTATTTTATTATTTGTTTACTTATTAGAGAAAGAGAGTGCTAGATACAGAAATAGGCAGGTAGAGAGAGAATGGGTGTTCCAGGGCCTCCAACCCTGTAAACAAAGTCCAGATACATGTGCCCCCTTGTGCATCTGGCTTACATGGGTTCTGGAAAATTGAACTGAGGTCCTTTGGCTTTGCAGGCAAGTGCCTTAACAACCAAGCCCCCCCCAAATTAAAATATTTTTAAAGACAATGATCCAATTTTTTATTTATTTATTTATTTATTTATTTATTTGAGAGCGACAGACACAGAGAGAAAGACAGATAGAGGGAGAGAGAGAGAGAATGGGCGCGCCAGGACTTCCAGCCTCTGCAAACGAACTCCAGACGCGTGCGCCCCCTTGTGCATCTGGCTAACGTGGGACCTGGGGAACCGAGCCTCGAACCGGGGTCCTTAGGCTTCACAGGCAAGCGCTTAACCGCTACGCCATCTCTCCAGCCCAATGATCCAATTTTTAAAAGTGGCAAAAGATTTAGCCAGATACTTCACAGAAAAAGATATACAAGTGACCAATAAGATGATCGCTATCATTAGTAATCAAGGAAATATGGATTAAAACACAAAGGGATGCCACTATGCATCTAATGGGTAGTTAAGGCTTAAAAACTAACAACATCTGGGCTGGAGGAATGGCCTAGCATTAAGGGATGGTTAAGATGCTTGCCTGTAAAGCCAAAGGACCCAGGTTCAATTCTACAGGACCCACGTAAGCCACTTGCACAAGGTGGAACGTGAGTCTTGAGTTCGTTTGCAATGGCTGGAGGCCCTGGCATGCCCATTCTTTCTCTCTCTCTCTCTCTCTCTCTCTCTCTCTCTCTCTCTCTCTCTCTCTCTTTCTCTGCCTCTCAAAAAAAAAAAAAAAACAAAACAAAAAAAAAAAACTAACAACACCTACCACTTGGGTAACTCAAAACTCATCACAGCGCTAAAAGTAACAGTGGAGTATTTAGCACTAAGTTAGACACCTCTATCACACCCTCCAAGGCTCAAGGACCATTGCCGAATAGGTGGTGGAAAGAAGATAAAAGCCAAAGGAGGGGGAGAACTGCTTCCAGTGCTGTCATCCAGTGGCCTTGTTATTCATGACCCCACAGTGGCTGATGCTACCTACATGAGACCTGCATAATAGGAAGAAAAACAATGTCATCATCAAAATAGAAGAGACAATAGTTGGAAAGAAGGGACTTAGTGGAGGGGGCAGCTGGGAAGTGGAAAAGTGAAGGTGGTGGAGGGGTTTATGATCATGTGTGGAAGTAATCAATGAAAAAGGTTTTTTAAAAAACTGACATCACTGGGGCTGGAGAGATGGCTTAGCAGTTAAGGTGCTTGTCTGTAAAGCCTAAGGACCCAGGCTTGACTCCCCAGAACCCACATAAGGCAGATGCGCAAGATGACGTGTGTGCACAAGGTCATGCATGCGCACCAAGTGGCACATGCATTTCTCTCAGTCATTAAAAAAACAAAAAACTGACACCATCAAATATTAGCAAGACTATGGAGCAACTGGAACTTCTTATTCCTTGCATGTCTATCATTGGAGTAAAAAGGAATAAAGTAGGGCTGGAGGAATAGCTTAGTGGTTAAGGCGCTTGCCTGCAAAGTCAAAAGACCCAGGTTCAATTCCCCAGGACCCACATAAGCCAGATGCATAAGGTGGCACATGCATCTAGAGTTCATTTGCAGTGGCTGGAGGCCCTGGCATGTCTATTCTGTCTGTCTGTCTCTCTCTCAATTAAGTAAATAAAAATAATTTTGAAAAACGTTTTTAAAAGGATAAAGTAGGACTGGAGAAATGGCTTAGCAGTTAAGGCATTTTCCTGCGAAGTTAAAGGACCCAGGTTCGATTCCCCAGGACCCACATAAGCCAGATGCACAAGGGGCACATGCATCTGGAGTTCATTTGCAGTGGCTAGGGCCCTGCTGCTCCCATTCTCTCCCTCTCTTCTCTCTCTCATTGCAAATAAATAAATAAATAAATAAATAAATAAATTTTAAAAAGCTAAAACAGGTAAATAAATAAATAAAAGACAAAAGATATATATATATATATATATATATATTTGTAATTTTTGTTTATTTATTTGAGAGAGACAGAGAGAGGCAGATAGGGAGAGGGAGAGAGAATGGGCACGCCAGGGCCTCCAACCACTGCAAACGAACTCCAGACGCATGCGCCCCCTTGTGCATCTGGCTAACGTGGGTCCTGGGGAGTCGAGCCTCGAACCGGGGTCCTTAGGCTTCACAGGCAAGCGCTTAACCGCTAAGCCATCTCTCCAGCCCAAGATATATTTTTTTAAAGGATAAAATGTTCACATAAAAACAGTCTATTTGCACTGCAAAGGACACAGTGAAAAAAGCAAAGAGGCAACCTACAGAATGGGAAAAAATATTCGCCAGCTATATATCTGATAGAGGATTAATATCTAGGATATACAAAGAACTCAAAAAGTTAAATAATAAGGAATCAAACAAGCCAATCAAAAAATGGGCTATGGAGCTAAATAGAGCATTCTCAAAGGAAGAAGTACGAATGTCATATAAGCATCTACAAAAATGTTCTACGTCACTAGCCATCAGGGAAATGCAGATTAAAACTACATTGAGATTCCATCTCACTCCTGTCAGATTGGCCACCATCATGAAAACAAATGATCATAAATGTTGGCGGGGATGTGGAAAAAGAGGAACCCTCTACACTGCTGGTGGGAATGCAATCTGGTCCAGCCATTGTGGAAAACAGTGTGGAGGTTCCTAAAACAGCTAAAGATTGATCTACCATATGACCCAGCTATAACACTCCTAGGCATATATCCGAAGGACTCATCTCATTTCCTTAGAAGTACGTGCTCAACCACGTTTATTGCTGCTTAATTTATAATAGCTGGGAAATGGAACCAGCCTAGATGGCCCTCAACAGATGAGTGGATAATGAAGATGTGGCACATTTATACAATGGAGTTCTACTCAGCGGTAAGGAAAAATGAAGTTATGAAATTTGAAGAAAACAGAGTCTAGAGCTTTCTTATGAAGTGAAATACATAGCAGCATATATGATTCAACAAATCCACTCCTGTGTTTTGAGGGAAGCCAGGGAACAAAGGATTTGCACACAAATATTCATAAGAGCTTTCTTTGAAGTAGCTTCCAAACAGGAAATAACTCAGCTGCGGGTCAGTAGACAAGGGGTAAACAAAGCACGTGCATGTCTGCGCAGACTATCCCCCAGCTCAGTACTGCAGTATGCGGAGCTCTAGAAGCCAGGCACGCAGGAACACACGCATCCTTTTGTAGGGAGCCTAGAAAAGGCAAAATGAATCTATAGCGGCAGAACGTGGATCTGCAGTTGGCTGGGGTTGGGGTTGGAAGGAATACACTGTGAGGGGACCTGAGGAACTTTGCGAGGGTGACGCAGATACTCTGTATGTTCATTTCTGTTTAGCTGCAGATATATACATTTTCCAGTCTTCCATTAAACTGTACACTTAAAATGGGGACATTTGATGGCATATATAGTATATCAAGAGTTGGTGTAGAGCCTCATACAGGGCATATATACATCGCCTTCATAAATGAGTGAATGGAGGGGAAGGAGGAAGGAGCGGTAGAGACGGTGACAAAAGAGAGGCCCTACAAGGTACTGCGTTAGACTGGAACTTGGTCTTTCCTTGACCACTCACCTGCTGTCTGCCTTTCTCACAGACTTTTTTTTTTTTTTAATAAAGAAAGAACAAGGGCTGGAGAGATGGCTTAGCAGTTAAGTGCTTGCCTGTGAAGCCTAAGGACCCTGGTTCGAGGCTCGGTTCCCTAGGTCCCCCATTAGCCAGATGCACAAGGGGGCGCACGCGTCTGGAGTTCGTTTGCAGGGCTGGAAGCCCTGGCGCGCCCATTCTCTCTCTCTCCCTCTATCTGTCTTTCTCTCTGTGTCTGTTGCTCTCAAATAAATAAATAAATTAAAAAAAAAAAAAAAGCTTGTCTCCAGCCACCTGGCTGGAGGAGGTGTCACTGGGGCAAAAGCTGATTTCTAGTCTGAGGTACACAGAATGCTTGTGCTCTGCCCAGGTTCCCTGCCACCTGGCTGCCAGTTTTGTGGGGGTTTGTTTGTTTGGTTGGTTGGTTTTTTTTGCTCTTGCTTGTATTGGTGGTGGTTTCTCTCTCTCTGCGTGAATCTGTGAAAAGGAACCAGCTTCTTCTGCCATCATGGAACTTCCCCTGGATCTGTAAGCCTGAAATAAATCCCTTCCCACCATAACCTGTGCCTGGCTTGGAGGGTCACCCCAGCAGCATGACGCTATTTACACAGGCTACAGAGAGAAGCAGTGTCCCCTCTGAAGTGTTTGCTTCCTTCTGCCAAACCCAGCACCAGGCTGGGGGGCCGCACCACATCAACCTTACTTTTATGGGTCAATCTACTAAGTCCCCCCCCCCAAAAAAAAGACAGCATCCTAAGCAGGGCGCCTCTGTAAACAGTGAGACTTCCCAAGCCACTGCCCGGCCCTCTCAGGGAGAAGTTCATTTCCATGAAAGCAAAGAGGCCAGCTTGCGGTCACCCCAGTGTGGGTGTGAATTACACTTACCACTGTGTGCCTGTAACCACACTGACTGAACCCCTCCTGGCCAGTCTACCTGCCTATAATGTTGAGGTAGTAATAGCAACCTCAGGAGGTAACTACAAAATCTGGAACCCCTGTAGCATAGCTTCTGTTCTATATTGCGTGTACAGTAACTCGGCACCCAAGCAGCCATTGCAGAGGTCGTTCTAATGCTGCCTGCACAAATTTGCTTCCCCAGCCTCCAGGCTCTACGCCTTCCATCCATCCTAACTGGTATCCTATTCCTTTGTAGCCTTCCTCCTCCTCTTCCTTCTCCTCCCCTCTGCCTCTATACCTTTAGTCATCCTCTCTTCTTTCTGAAACATCTTCCCTCTACCTTTCTCTTTCATTCATCCTTAGGGAAGAAACTAGACAGAAATGAAGTAACCAGGGAGCTGATCATGGGTCAGGCAAGCCGGAAGACCTGAGACTCAGGGCCTAAGGGCCCAAAGCTCTGGGGAACCTGAGACCCAGGGATACAGGCTTCTCTGCTACCTACACACTTATCACCCACCTACCTGTCTGTCTACCTCCCTATCCAGTCACCTGCATCACACCACCCACCTGCCTATCCACCACCCTATGGAGATTGGCTACCTGCTCTAAAAAAAATTGTCAAGGGCTGGAGAGATGGCTTAGCAGTTAAGCGCTTGCCTGTGAAGCCTAAGGACCCCGGTTCCGGGCTCGATTCCCCAGGACCCACGTTAGCCAGATGCACAAGGGGGCACACACGTCTGTAGTTTGTTTTCAGTGGCTGGAGGCCCTGGCGCACCCATTCTCTCTCTCTTTGTCTGCATCTTTCTCTCTCTGTCTGTCACCCTCAAATAAATAAGTAAAAATGAACAAAAAAATAAAGTGTCAAAAGTGTGCTGGAGAGATGGCTTAGTGGTGAAGGTACTTGCCTGCAACTTCCAAGGACATAGGTTCGATCCCCCAGGACTCACATAAGCCAGATGCACATGGTGATGCATGTCTGGAGTTTGTTTGCAGTGGCTGAAGGCCCTGGTGCACTCATTCTCTTGCTCTGTCTCTTTCTCTCTTTCTACCTCTTTTACTCTCAAATAAATAATAAAAATAAAAAAGACGAGAATGAGGTTATGTCACTTTGTGTGAAGTGAGAACCTCACAATCATATATTTTCCCCTCTCCCAGGCTGCTTTGGTATCTTTATCAGGAAGTTTATGTCTCCACATGTTATATGCCCGACACCATGTTGTATTTATTCCTGCTTTTGTAATTCTCTTTTAGACACAAAAGTGGAAAGGAAACTTTTTTAAAAAATGGCATAAAAGTAATAGTTTTCAGTGTGGCATCTTCATACTTGATTTTGGCTGGGCCTCCTTCCTCACTCCATCCCGTGTCCCCCACTTCCTGCTGGCCCCCTTCCACCCCCAGATTTCTACTTTCCACTTTCTTGTGCTTACATGTGTTCTGTGACTCTCTCTACATCCTTCCTTAAAAACAAGCTTTTTCCCCCTCTCAAAGCCCGCTTTCTCGTTTCCTGGCACCCACACTCACTCTCACACGCACACACACATGAAAATCAGAAGCTAGGATGTGCGTGTCACAGATAACGCACAGGACTTGTCATTCGGAAGCTGAGTTACCTCACTGTAATCATTGCCACAGCCATCCACTTCCCTGAAGTTTTCATAATTTCATTTTTCCTTACAGCGAAACAAAATTCTCTACACCACATTTTCATTATCCACTCATCTGTTGAGGGACATCTGGGCTGAGCCATCTCTCCAGCCCTGCTTTCTGTCATTTGGAGACCAGTTCTCTATAGCTTAACAGCCAGTGCTTTTAGAGTCATGGCCATATATATTTATTTAGCTTTTTTTTTCTTAGTTTTTGTGTGGGAAGTAAGCCTGGTTCATTAACCCATCTTGTTCAAGATAAGAAGTCTCAAATATCCACCATTTTTTTTTTTTGTTTGTTTGTTTCTTTTTGTTTTTAAAGGTAGAGTCTCACTCTAGTTCAGGCTGACCTGGGCTTCACTATGTAGTCTCAGGGTGGCCTCGACCCCTCAGTGATCCTCCTACATCTGCCTCCTGAGTGCTGGGATTAAAGGCGTGCGCCACCCCACCTAGCTTCAAATATCCACCTTTTGATAGTATAAGCTTGAAATCTCTGTTAGTCATTCAAGTGGAGAGGTACATCTTGGGAAGTTATAAGTCAAAGACTGTGAGGAGCCGACATGTTCAGTCCCTGGGGAATTGCCGGTTTTCTTGGAATCCCTGCAAACACTTTGGCAACTGACAGGTAAGAGAAGATCCCAAAGTGCTCCGTGCTTGGGGGCTTGCTTTCCACCTCGGCACCTCCATCACTCGGATGATAGTTTCATCTTGAACAGACAGAGCCATTTGGGCTGCATGGCTGTCCAGGCATGTGGTAGCTTACAAAATGTAATTCCTTCAAACACTCACTGGGTTACTAATCTATCTGTTTTCAGTTCCGGATATTAATCATAATGAATTCATTCCTGGTCATAATTCTCAAATTTTAATGTTGGCTTTCTTACCCCCATCCCTTGCTGTCTCTCAGTAGAAAGGCGCCTACTTTGCGCCCATCAAGTTTGAACAGAAAGGCCAAATTAAATGTTTTCATAGGCTTTTAGTGAACTGATAAGCCTTTGTTTGTTTTTCTTTTAAGATCAGAGATTTTAAAAAAAACACCCCTCTTTTTTTTTTTTCCTTCTTGGGGCTTCAAAACATTATCCTTTTTCTCTCTTTCAAATGCCCAATTTGGGCTAGAGAGATGGTTTACTGGTTAAGGCACTTGCCTGCAAAGCAAAAGGACCCAGGTTCAATTCCCCAGGACCCATGTAGGCCAGTTGCACAAGGTGGCACATGCATCTGGAGTTCGTTTGCAGCTGCTGAAGGACCTGGTACACTCATTCATTCTCTCTCTCTCTCTTTCTCCCTTCCTCTTTCTCTCTCTCAAATAAATATTTTTTAAAAACCTATTTTTAAAAAGATGCCCAATTTTTGAAATGCCTCTATTTTTGTATTTCATTTCTACTCTTAAAATATTTTATTTATTTATTTTTAAGGAGAGAGAGAGGGAGGGAAAGAGGCACGCCAGGGCCTTCAGCCACTGCAAATGAATTCCAGATGCACATGCTACCTTGTGCATCTGGCTTACATGGGTCCTGGGGAATCAAACACCAGTCATTTAGCTACTCAGGCAAGTGCCTTAACTGCCAAGCCATCTCTCCAGCCCATCGTTTCTACTTTTGTGCTGGCTGTTTCTTCCCTAAAAATACAGCATTCAGTCCTTGCCAACAAAGCCAATAATACGTCTACAACTAGAACTCTGCTCTTTACTGGTCCTGAAGACTCGGGCACACGCTCTTCCTCTTCTCACTTTCCAAAGCAAAGATTTGACCAAATCGTTGTCTTCTGAGAACAAAGGCCTAAGAACCAAGGGTGTCCGTGTCTGGAGGCAAGCCAGCATCACGGAATTTGCCTTTCCTCAGCTTTTTGGGTCTCATTCTGACCCTCCATGTATTGGATGATGCCCAGTCATATTGTCCAGGATGATCTTTTTCACATGGTCTCTGGTGCAAGTGTTTGTTGGTTTTTTTTTTCTAGAAATTTCCTCACAGACACTCCTATGAATAATGTTTAACAAGCCACCAGGGCATCCCCTGATCCAGCCAAGCTGACCCATCAAGTTAACCATCACCTCCTCCTTCCTAGGACCATTTATTGCCCTTTCTGCTGAGCGCTGGGGTGGGGGATGAGGTGTAACCAGGTACGCTGGTTTGAATGTATCCCCCAAAGGCTCATGTGCTGGAAGCTCACTTATTCAATGTGGCAATGCGAGGAGATGGTGCCTAGTGGGTGGTACAGAGGATCAGGCATGTGGAACTCTCATGAGCGGGTTAATGCCATGCCACACACAGGATGTCCCACTCTGATCAGGCTAGGCTAGCTCCTGCCAGAGCAGGCTGTTAGAAAGCAAGGTCTTCCTTTACACTCACTTCCATGCACATCGGTTTGCCCTTACACTTTCTTTTTTTCTTCTTGTTCATTTGTATTTATTTATTTGAGAGCGACAGAGAGACAAAGAGGCAGATAGATAGATAGATAGAGAGAGAGAGAGAGAGAGAGAGAGAGAGAATGGGCATGCCAGGGCCTCCAGCCACTGCAAACGAACTCCAGATGCATGCACCCCTTTTTGCATCTGGCTAATGTGGGTCCTGGGGAATCGAGCCTCGAACTGGGGTACTTAGGCTTCATAGGCAAGTGCTTAGCCACTAAGCCATCTCTCCAGCCCTGCCCTTATACTTTCCACCACTGCTTGAAGCAGCGTGAGGCCCTCACCAAGCAAGGCGGGTGCCCGTGCCTCGCACTTGGACTCTCCTGCCCTCAGAACACTGAGGTGCTTGTTTAGAACAGTAGACTGTGGACTGTGGGATTGGAGAGATGATGGCTTAGCAGTTAGGGCACTTACCTGTGAAGTCTGAGGACCCAAGTTCGATGCCCCAGAACCCACGTAAGCCAGATACACAAGGGGGCGCATGCATCTAGAGCTTGAATGCAGTGGCTAGAGGCCCTGGTGCTCCCATTCTATCTATCTGCCTCTCTCTCACTCTCTCTCTCTCTTAAATAAATAAATAAAATATCTTTAAAAATTAAAAAAAAATTGAGACTCTTTAATTTGGTGATTAGAACATAGACCACTTATTCATCTTTAAGATCTACTTTGCACTATCTCCTCCCTACCTTTGGTGTGTCTTCTCTGCTTAAGGGGGTCTGGTCACATCCTCTCTCTATTCCACTTTCTCTACACCTACAGTGGGCTGGGGAGATATCTGGGTCTGCTCCACATGCTCAGATGTTAAGAGTCACCCGACATCGAGGCCTCAGCTTCCTCAAGTATCTTTTCTCCAGAGGCTTCGCACTGTTCAGTGGTTCATCAAGCCCATTTATATTGCAGTTAGCAAAAGCAAAGTAAGGGCTGGAGAGATGGCTTAGCGGTTAGGGTGCTTGCCTGCAAAGCCAAAGGACCCAGGTTCGACTCCCCAGGACCCACGTAAGCCAGGTGCACAAGGGGGCACAAACACCTGGAGTTCGTTTGCAGTGGCTGGAGGCCCTGGCGCACCCATTCTCTCTCTCACTGTCACTCTTTCTCCCTGCCTATTTCTGTATCTCTCTCTGAAATAAATAAATAAATAAATAAATAAATAAATAAATAAATAAATAAATAAATAAATAAAAATATTTTTTTTTAAAAAAAGCAAAGAAAACCCAAGCATTGGGTGTACTTCAGTGGCAAAGCACTTGCCAAACATGTGTGAGTATCCTCAGTGCCACACGCATAAACAAACACGTTGGCAAACACTGTGACTCAACTAGCTTGAAGTGGCCAAGGCACTTTGTTCATTAACAAGGCAACAGGTCTCCACAAGTAGGAGTGGCCTAGAGCCAGGGTTCTAGGACTGGGGAGGAACACAGGAGAGGTGCCTGCGTGAAGAGCACACTGACAGTCTGCTCAGAAGCGCGATGGTGGCGATCCCAGAATTCCCTGTTCAGAGAGCGCAGCCAAGGCCAGGGGCTCAGAGACAGTCACCCAGGGCTCCAGCACCAGCTGCTCCCCGGCCCCTCGGCTTCAGCCTCTCAGCCTTGCCTGCCCGCACTGCCCGGCATTCCTGGATCCAGTCTGTTTCGGTTCACTTCGGCCTCATGCCTCCCTTCCTCCCCTCCTTCTCTTCTGCAGCATTGCCTCACCCTGAAGTCCCTCTGATGACATTCCTCTTTCATCTCCCTCCTCCGGCTCTGCCCTGGGAGTTGAGCCCTTAGCGCCCCGTGGAGACTGTCTCCTCAGCACTCCTGGCTTCTCCACTCACCCCGAGGCATGATTACAACTAGGCACGTGTCCATGCAACAGCGAAAGGACAAGGCATGCATCCAATTACAGTTCCAGTTCCCTTATTTTTTTTCAAAGGGGAGGGGTACATTGATATGTTCCCTGTCTATATCACGGAGTTATGCAATAAGCCAAAGAGACTTGTGAGTAAGCAGTCTACACTTTTACGATGATGGGAATATGCACAGGAGGTTTAATAAAGCTTCCCCACACTGGCTTTTGTTCCAAGCCCTCAATCTCTCCCTGACTTCCCAGCCTGACTTCCCAGTGATCTTCTGTGCTAATACCATTCCAAAGATCAGAAGTCAAACGGTGGGTTCTGTGGCCCATGAGGTCTCAAAACTATAAAAGGAAGTGGTGATGGACAAGAAAGTACAAAGTGTCTTGTTTGGGTCCTAATTACACAGATGAATTGAATCCAAGCAGTAAGAGCATGGTTAAGCCCACGCTAGCACAGGATCATCGCATGTTAAGAACAATCGAGATGGCAGCACTTGCTGGGATCATTCTGTATTGCCATGTTAGGAAAACTCTCGAGAGCTTTGCTCAGCCAGTCTTCCACTCATCCTTCTTCTGACCTGTCCCCCGCTTCAAGGGTCATTGTGCAGCCGTCATTGTACAGGGGCAATAAATCTGGTTTAATTAAATGTCAAGTGAGATGGGGGGGGTGGGAAGTTAACACAGGCAAGGAGACATGGAAACCAAAATGAAGAATTATGGGGGTAGAGACAACAAAATGAAAATAGAACCCCAAAATAGCTCCACATAGCATGACATATTTTGAGACACAGCATGTATTTGAGAGGGAAGTATATATATATATATATATATATATATATATGTATGTATATATAAAGAGAGAGAGACAGAGAGAGAGAGAGAGAGCTCTCTTTTTTGCATTGATGTTCCCAAATCCAGATGACCAGGAACATACTTCTAGTTGAACAAAATTATTGGTTTTTGTTACAACAAGGGAAAATTCAGGGTGTGGCCCTCATTGCAACAAGCCCCAACAAAACAAAGTTGATTTAAGTGTGATTCTGGTGGTCTTTTGGCTGGGAAAACAAAACTATGTTTTCATTAATTATCATAAATGTAACAGGGGCTGGGCTTAGTGCACACACCTTTAATCCCAGCACTCAGAAAGCAGAGGCAGGAGGATTGCTATCAGTTTGAGGCCACCCTGAGACTACGTGGTGAATTCCAAGTCAGCCTGGACTAGAGTGAGGCCCTACCTCGAAAAAACAAAAAAAGAAGGGGAGGGATAATAACTCAACTATTTTATGAAGGTTATCAGATTATATTTTAAAAAGTAAATAAAAAATACATTGTTTAAAAAACACATACTAAAAGGAGACATAAAGGGAAGAGAAAGGAAGGGAGGAGGGTACTTAATAGGTTGATATTGTATATATGTAAGTACAATGATTGTGATGGGGAGGTAATATGAAGGAGAATGGAATTTCAAAGGGGAAAGTGGTGGTGGGGAGGGAGGGAATTACCATGGGATTTTTTTTATAATCATGGAAAATGCTAATAAAAATTTAAAAGAGAAAAAAAAAGAAATTAAAAATAAATAAATAAAAAATAAAATAAAAAACACATACTAAAACAATGTAAGAAATTTTCAGTTAATAGGATAGGCATAGGTATAGCATCCCAAGGCTAATAAGAAAACAGACAAACTCAAAGAACTTAAAGTAAAAATTACAAAGTGAGATCTAGAAGGATATTTGGTAAGAAATGTAGTAAGAGGCATTTAATAAAAAGTATAATAAGAGAATCATGCCCCCATTAATAAAAAAGATGGCAATTATAAACCATGACACACAAACATGTTTTGTAATCCATGAAGTTTAAAACTGACAGTTGTAAAAAGCCGATTTACATATTCATTATCACACTAACATATGAACCCCAGAAATATTCATCAAACTGTCAACTGTCTCTAAGAAACTGTAAGCTCACGTGGTTTGAAATAAGAAGTAATAGCATAGAAAAATTAAGGAGCTTAATCCAGATAAAGTTGGAATGTTATACTAAAATAAATAGAATAAATATAGAGAGATTTTTTTACAACACTTACCATGTAATAGGCAAAGGTTTGAAGGTTGTGACCCCATATAAAGTAATGTAACTGAAAGTGCGGGTTATGAAAAATTTGGCAACAGTAAAAGGTTTCTGAATGCACAATGGCTAAAAACGAAGTCAAGGGATGGGGAGATGGCTAAGCAGCTAAGGCACTTGTCTGCAAAGCCAAAGGACCCAGGTTCGATTCCCCAGGACCTACGTTAGGCAGATGCACAAGGTGGCAAATGTATCTGGAGTTTGTTTGCAGCGGCTGGAGGTTCTGGTCTACCATTCTCTCTCTCTCTCTTTCTCCCTCCCCTCATCTATCTCTATCTCTTACTCTTCTCTCTCTCAAATAAATAAATAAATATATTTTTTAAATGAGGCAAAAACCAAACACATAAGGAAAGAGGGAATCTGACAGTACCGCCGCCATGTTGTGTCAGCCAACGCCATGACAGCCTCGGTTCTGAGCATGTGACATGTGCTCTTGGAACCACACATGCCCTACACCCACAATGTATGAGATTTCTCCCTCCCCCTCTCTCTGCCTCTTACTCTCTCTCAAATAAATAGATAAAATAAGTGTTTTTCAGGGGAGGGAGGCTGGAGAGATGGCTTAGCTGTTAAAGGTGTATGCCTGCAAAGCCAAAGGACCTTGGTTCGATTTCCCAGGACCCATGTAAGCCAGATGCACAAGGTGGCACATGCGTCTGGAGCTCGTTTGCAGTAGCTGGAGGCCATTCTCTCTCCCTCTCTCTCTCTCTCTCTCTCTCTCTCTCTCTGCTTCATTCTCTTTCTCTCTCAAATAAATAAATAAATAAAAATAAAAGTTAACAAAAAAAAGATTTCTCGGGTAAGAAAAGGTACAAAGCATCAGTAACTCTGCCTCTGTCTAGAGCCTCCCGGCTCATCATCCAGCTGGTATCAATCGTCTCGTGTCCAAATGGTTGTTAGCAGGGTTTTGGTGGAGAATTGTTTTTTGTAATGTGTAAATAACTTATAAAATTGAAAATTACTTTTTTGTTTGTTTGGTTGGTTGGTTTTGAGGTAGGGGCCCACTCTAGCCCTGGCTGACCTGAAATTTGCTTTGTACTCTCAGAGTGGCCTCGAACTCTTCCAGATGTGTGTCAATTTCCTATCATTTTATTCTAATTAATAATGACATTGAGTTATGATTCATGAACGTGGGCAGAACTTTTGATATTTGCTGTAGCCAACTACAAGGCTGCTTATATTTTTTTGATGTGTGACCTTTTCGTGTCTGAGAAATTGTATACAATTATGGGTATATAAAACAAACACACAAACAAACATTTACTGATAAAAAATCTTAAAGAATGGGCTGGAGAGATGGCTTAGTGGTTAAGCGCTTGCTTGTGAAGCCTAAGGACCCCGGTTCAAGGCTCGACTCTCCAGGACCCACGTTATCCAGATGCACAAGGGGGCACAAGTGTCTGGAGTTCATTTGCAGTGGCCAGAGGCCCTGGCGTGCCCATTCTGTGTCTCTCTCTATCTGCCTCTTTCTCTCTCTCTGTCCATCTCTTTCAAACAAATAAAATAAACAAAATTTTTAAAAAATCTTAAAGAAAATTATTTTAAAACCATTCTTTGGTATTGCTGTAGACAGTTCCACGTTGCTGGGATGAACTTCCAAACCAGGCACAGTTTAGAGGAGAAGAGGGTTTGCTTCAAGCTTATGGGTCCAGGGGGTAATTCCATCAATAGTGGAAGAAACTGTTTCCATACCTCCAGGCCAAGAAAAACAACCAAGCAGCCCGTGAAACCCCAAAACAACAAGCACAAATGGACAGCAAGCAGCAGAGGCCCCCAAGAGCTCAGACTGCTCTGCATACCTTTGGGTTGGAATCAGATCCTCCCCAAAACACACCTGAGGGCTGGACCCCAGGATCTGAGCCCCTCTAGCCAGGTATCTGGAGACCCACGTGACAAGCTTTAATAAAACAACTGAGTCTTTTGGGGGGGGCCGACATTCAAACTACCACAAGTTTACATCTGATTTTGCCACATATTAAAGAGCAAAGCAGACGGATGTGCTTGCTTGCCTGACACAATCCAATGCAATATACTAATTTGAGCTTATATGCTGAGGAATGACCGCAGGAAGAAATATTAAGAGCAGAAAACCTTGTGAGTACACCATGGGCACTAAAAATACCACAGTTCACAACATGCTACGGTCTCGGATCTAAGCCAAGGTGTTTCAGGCAGAGTTCATTGGCATAGGGGTGTGTGCAGCTATGAGGAGAGAGGCTGGCCTCTGAGACAGGTAAGACTAGCAACTTCTAAGGTTTTGAAAACAAAGTTCATAAAACCACAAACCATAGACTCCTGGCCGAAACTTGCAGCACTTGCTTGCAAAGCTTGCTGACCTGGACTTAGTTCCCCCAGCCACCATGCGCACGTGTCTATCATTTCTCTGGCATACCAGAGACCCTGGCACACTTAGACAAATGAATGAATGAATGAATGAATGAATAAATAAAAGAACTTAATTGAGTTGATTGTCCCTAAAACAAAACCGCAAATCTGCAGACATCATAAACAAGAATCCTATAGCATAATATTCAAAGTGGCTAGAACACAACCTCAAATGGCTTGGCATACTGAAAAAGAAAAAAAAGAAAAAAAAAATCTAGGAAAACCTCAGCTTTCATGGGAAAAGACAGGCAACAAATGCTATAACAGAGAGAGAGAGAGAGAGAGAGAGTGGCTTCCAGCCACTGCAAACGAACCAGAAGTGTGTGCCCCTTGTACACATGGCTAACTTGGGTCCTGGGGAATTGAACCTGGGTCCTCTGGCTTTACCAGCAAGTGCCTTAACCACTAAGCCATCCCGCCAGCCTTGCATCTGGTTTTATGCGGGTTAGGGGAACTGAACCCAGGTCATTGGCTATGCAAGCAAGCACCTTAACTGCTGAGCAATCTCTCTAGCCCCTATCATTTCTTAATAGAATGACAAAGATCAAATGATTGGATTTCTTTTTTTATTACATTTTTTAAATGTTTTATAGGGGCTGGAAAGATGGCTCAGTGGTTAAAGCACTTGCTGACAAGGTCTAATGACCCCAGTTTGATTCCCTAGTACCTACATAAAGTCAGATGCACAAGGTGATGTCTGAAGTTGGTTTGTAGTGGCTGGAGGCCCTGGCCCACTCATTCTTTCTCTATCATCTCACTCTCTCTTTCAAATAAATAAATAAAATAACCAGACCCAGAAAGCCAAATGCTGCAGTTTCTCTCTTAAATATGGATCCTAGCTACAAATGTTTAGACTTGTGTGTAAGTTGGAGTAAAAATCATAGCAAAGTAAGCTAGAAAGGGGCTATAAGGGAGGGAGGAGGGGAAGGATTTAAATATGTAAGTAAATGAACAGATTACTGGGGGTGCAATGGCCTAAGCGAGGTCAGGGGAAGGGATTGAGTAAAGGAAGGGTGGGAGGAGGGTTAACCAAATTTTAAAATGTTGAGCTGGAGAGATGGCTTAGCAGCTAAGGTGCTTCCCTACAAAGCCAAAGGACCCAGGTTAGATTCCTCAGGACCCACATAAGCCAGATGCACAAAGCGACACGTGTTGAGTTTGTTTATAGTAGCTGGAGGCCCTGGCATGCCCATTCTCTCTCTTTAATAAATAAATATAAGGGCATGCCAGGGCCTCCAGCCACTGCAAACAAACTCCAGACACATGCTTCACTTTGTACATCTGGCTAATGTGGGTCCTGGGGAATTGAACCTGGGTCCTTTGGCTTTGCAGGTTAACGCCTTAACCACTAAGCCATCCCTCCAGCCCATAAATATTTTTTTTAAAAAGGAAAAAATTAAGATGATATGAATAAGCCATATGGAAACCTACTTTTTTGGACAATAACATGCACAGAAGTCATGGATTGTCATTAGAAAAATTTCAGTGCTGGGATTGGGATATCTTCCAGTGAGTTGTTGGGTAGAGAGGTTGCTAATGCCCCCAAAACATTACAGGTCATTGCCAAAGTTCTTGGTTTCCCACCAGAACTAGATGGTAAGACCCTATTGCTAAAGACTCCACATGCTTGGGCTACAGGTCACTGAGAAATCCTGCTGGAGCTGAGCTGAAAACCTCCTCCATGTAGACCAGCTGATAGAAAGCTGGAAAAAGATGCACTGCATGCAGCTTCAGCCCTATGGGAGAGAGAAGTCATCAGTGGTGACAAACAACAGTGGGCATTGCAAGTCTTGTTTGGCCAGCCAGGCCAAATGAGCCAACAGATGCAATAGTGGCATGTCTGTTATGGGGGAATCCAACCACTCTCTAATTGGACTGGAGGACCACTCCATAGGAGGGAATACATGACTGGTACTGAAAGTCTAGTCAACAATGAGCTCTACATGAGTAATGCCTGCTGGTGTCTGGCTAAATGCATATATATTCATCAAACTGCCCAGTAAGCACTTCTCTTAATGTACATACCCATATATTAATGCTACTCTTACTTTTGGTTAGAGAAGCTTCCCTTTTCAGATGGCAGTGACATCTGGGATGACTCAAAAGGCACCGTAGTGCTGAGAAGCGATAGAGGAGTGTTCAGCACTGAAACATCTCTATCACACCCTTCAAAGATCAGGGTCCATTGTGGAAGAGGTACTAGAAAGAATGTAAGAACCAAAAGAAGGGTAGGACTATTCACAATGCTTCCAGACACAAAATGGCCTGGATATCTATGACCTTGCAGTGCCTGGTACTACCTACAAGACCCTCATAATAGAAGGAAAATAAGTAAAATATAAAAAATGTATTTATTTATTTGAGAAAGAGTATGGGCACTCCAGGGCCTTCTGCTGTTGCAAACAAACTCCAGATTTATGTGCCACTTTGTGCATCTGGCTTTATGTGGCTACTGGGGAATCAAACCCAGGCCATCAGGCTTGGAATGAAAGTACCTGTAACTGCTGAGCCATCGCTCCAGCCCAAATGAGTAGATTTCTTATCAGAAACCAAAGAGGTGCAGAAGGCATGGGACACCATTATTAAAGTGATGAAAGAAAACACTTTCTGATTGTGTAATTGGTTATAAGCATATACACTTAGGTTGAAATTTACAGGATGATAAACCCCCACACAAAGTTAAATTTCCACATATTAACAGAAAGTCAAGTTAAATTTTAAAAATGTAACTCATGTGCAGAGTTCTTCATCAATCGAGCAGTATTTCTTTCTAAAAATATTTCTTTTAATTTTGTTTACTTTTATTCATTTATTTATTTCAGCGAGAGAAAGAGGCAGACAGAGAGAGAGAGATAGATGTGCCAGGGCCTCCAACCACTGCAAACAAACTCCAGATGTGTGTGTTCCCTTGTGCATCTGGCTTACGTGGGTCTTGGGGAATCGAACCTAGATCCTTTGGCTTTGCAGGCAAGTACCTGTAACCGCTAAGCCATCTCTCCAGCCCCAGTCAAACAGTATCCCTCATCTATATTCTCATCTTCCAGGAAGATTAAAGGTACCAACCTGTTGAAGCCACAAAACCAACCTTGGTTTACACTGCAGTGACACTTGTACAGTACCTTCCACTGGTGTCCCTAAAGGCCATTACAGACTTCATACTGAATCACAAGAATGCTTACTCTAGCCAGGCATGATGACTCAGCCCGTGAACACTGTGGATTCAGGCCAGCCTGGAGCTACAGAGTGAATTTCGGGTCAGCGTGAGCTAGGGGAGGACCCTGCCTCAAAAAGAAAAAAAGAGAGAGAGAGAGAGAAAGAGAGAGAGAGAGAGAAGAAAAAAGAAAAGAAAGCTCTTGTTTCACAGTTTAAAAACACTAATGTGTTTGGAAAAAGATGCTTACACTAGCAGAATTCATGAATTCTACTGAGTCATTGTTTACCAATCACATATGAGCTAATTCTCATGAAGGAAAGGTTCTGCAGCAGGACAGGCTATATTTGACAATCATGGGAAAGGAACAAACAGAATTATAGTATCATAAGATGCTGCTATTGTGCAGGAAATTGGTGATGGTATTGATGAATCTTTGGTAAATCAAGGATGAATGTTTCAACTGGCTTGGGAACTACTAACAATGAAAACCATTGAAACTGAAAAACTTGTCAAGGGGAAATGAAACTATTAAAACTGATATCTGACCAAAAGCCAGGGGAAAAAAAGGAAATGGAAATATTGGATATGTGGGACAGTAGTGAACACATAGATATAAATTGGGTTAAAATGTATTGGCAATCAATTGGCAAACTATAAAATGAAACAACGAAACTATATGACTGATGGTATTTACAAGTGACGCATGACATGGAAGCAAACGTAATGAAAAGGAAAAGGAAAAAAGAAATCATGAAAACATCAACTAAAAGAAAAATGGCTTAAGAATTTTTTTTTAAATTATTTATTTGCAAGAAGAGGAGGAGAGAGAGAATTTGAATGGAAGAAAAGATGGATGTACCAGGGCTTCTTGCCACTGCAAACAAACTCCAGATGAGTGCACGACTTTGTGCATCTGGCTTTACATGGGTACTGGGGAATCGAACTCAGGCTGTCAGTGTTTGCTAGAAAGCACCTTAACCTGCTGAACCATCTCTCTAGCCCCTAGCTTAAGAAACTTTTTTGAAAAAAATTTATTTATTTATTTGAGAGAGAGAGAGAGAATGGGCATACCAGGGTCTCTAGCCACTGCAAACGAACTCCAGACGCATGGACTATCATGTGTATGTGGCTTATGTAGGTTCTGGGCAATCAAACCTGGGTCCTAGGCTTCTCAGGCATGTACCTTAACTGCTATGGCTTAGAAAATGTTTAACTTACCTCTAACTCTACCTAATAGTTCTGGTATATCAAAATCAGCACACACAAAAAAACTTTTGTTTTTGATACCTGGTATGGTGGCATACTCCCAGCCCTCAGGAGAGAGGCAGAGGCAGAAGGATTGCCAGGAGTTAGAGGCCACTGAGGCTACGTAGCAAATTCCAGGTCAGCCTGAGCTACAGCAAGACCCTACCTAAAATTTAAAAAAAAACAAAAACTTGTTCTTTGAGCTGCTTTGAACCATTCAACTTGTTCTAATGTTTTATTGCACCTAGCAAGTGCATACACTTATTCTTATCAATCACACACATGGAACATTTGCAAAAAGTTATTAAACAACTTTTAACAAATTTATGTGGAACAAAACATAGAAAGCATGCTTTGTAGTTACTGTGTCTAATTACACTAGAAGTTGATAACAAAATATGGCCAGGATTTTTTGTCTATTTGGTTAATTAATAAATAATAGGTTAAGCAGTCATAATAGAAGTTGGGAATTAGGAGTTGGGAGATGGCTCAGCAGGTAACACTTGCTGTACAGGCATAAAGATCTGCATTCCATCCCCAGCACCCACGTAAAAAGCTAGGCATGGCCAGGCATGGTGGCGCACGCCTTTAATCACAGCACTCAGAAGGCCGAGGTAGGAGAATTGCTGTGAGTTCGAGGCCAGCCTGAGACTACATAGTGAATTTCAGGTCAGACTGGGCTAAAGTGACCCTACCTCAAAAAAAAAAAAAAAAGCTAAGCATGGTCATGCACATCAGTGACCCCAGTGCTGAGGGGGTAACATAGAGAGGAGGGTTACTGGGGCTCCCAGGTCAACCAGTCTAGCTGCAAAATAGTGAGCCCCAAGTTTAGTAAGAGACCCTGTCTCAAGAAAATAGGCAGAAGAGCAATTACTGACTGAACTCCCCAGCCCCTTGTAGTACATTTTATGTACAAAATGTATTTATAGAATAGATCCAACAAACTGTCATCATTTATAGAGATATTTTTGCCTAGGAGATTTCAAAGAAGGCATAGAAAAAAATAATAGAACTAATAAGAGAGTTTAGCAAATGTGCTGGGTAAAAATTCAATATAAAAGAAAATATTAGCCAGGCATGGCGGTGCACACCTTTAATCCCAGCACTTGGGAGACAGGGTTAAGAGGATCTCTATGAGTTTGAGGCCAACCTGAGTGAAATCCAGGTCAGCCTGGGCTAGAGTGAGATGCTACCTTAAAAAAAAAAAAAGGACATTAAAATAGAAGAGGGACTAGTTGTAAAAAGAAGTGGTTCTGTGAAGGGGAGTGGGGGAGGAAAGACAAAGGAGGGAAATAGAAGGGGTTATGACCAAGGTACATTGTGTGTGTGTGTGTGTGTGTGTGTGTGTGTGTAGATTGTCAAAAAATTTAAAGAATAAACCAGATATGGTAACTCACTCCTTTAATCCCAGAACTCAGGAGGCTGAGGTAAGAGGATTGTGATGGGACTGGAGAGATGGCTTAGTGGTTAAGGCACTTACCTGTGAAGCCTAAGGACCCATGTTCGATTCTCCAAGTCCCACATAAACCATATGCACAGGGTAGCACATGAATCTGGAGTTTGTTTGCAGTGGCTAGAGGCCCAGACACGCTCATTCTCTCTCTCCCTCTCTCTCTCTCTCTCTCTCTCTGTCTCTAATAAACAAATAAAAAAAATTTTAAAAGAGGATTGTGATGAGTTTGAGAACAGACTGGGCTATAATGAGTCCTGCCTAAAAATAACAATAAATAAAACAATCATAGTCTTAGCTAGGTAGCTAATATGAGATCAATATATAAAAATCAATATGTCTGTACACTAGAAATAACTGGTCTGAAAACAAAATTCATAAAACAATTCACTTTAGAATAGCATCAGAAAGAAAACCATGCTTAGGGATAAGTCTAAGTAAAAAAGTTCAAAGCTTTTACACTGAAAACTACAAAACATGGTGGCCAGGGGAGGGAGGGACAGGAGGAGGTAATAGGAGGGGATTATGATCAAAATAAATTACAAGCATGTACAAAATTTGTCTATAAATGAAACATTTTAAAAAGAAAATGATTTGAAAGTTCCTCAAAATATTAGGCAAGAAGGGACCACATATCCAGCAACTCCACTCCTAGGTACCTACTCAAGAGAAATGAAAACGCATGTGGCACCATATTCTGCATGAAGTACAAATGGCCCAAATGTCCATCAATGATGACTGGGCAAACAAATACGGCATGTCCACACAAAGGAGCACTATTCAGCTTAAAGGGGAGAGATGTGCAAATATATACTACAACACAGGTAAACCTTGAGAGCCTTATGCTAGATGAAATAAGGCGATGGAACACCATGTGATCTGATGTATATGAAATGTCCACAATGGGCTGGAGAGATGGGTTGGTGGTTAAGATGGGTTGGTTGCCTGTGAAGCCTAAGGACCCCGGTTCGAGGCTTGACTCCCCAGGACCCACGTTAGCCAGATGCACAAGGGGGCGCACACATCTGGAGTTCGTTTGCAGTGGCTGGAGGCCCTGGCATGCCCATTCTCTCTCTCTCTCTGTGTATCACTCTCAAATGAATAAATAAAAATAAACAAAATAAAAAATTTTAAAAAAAAGAAATGTCCACAAGAGGCTGAGAGACAAAAACCCAGCGGGAAGACAGAGCACAAGCATGAGAGCCGCACTCAGACACGGCAGGGACACTGTGCACATCAAACCAGAACTTGGAACAACTGTGAGGAATATGCTAAAAGCCCTAACGGGAGGTGGGGGGGCACAGACAATGGGCTGGAGAAATGGCTCAGCAGTTAAGCACTTGCCTGTGAAGCCTAAGGACCCTGGTTCAAGGCTTGATTCCCCAGGACCCACGTTAGCCAAATGCACTCAAGGGGGCGCATGTGTCTGGAGTTTGTTCACAGTGGCTGGAGGCCCTGGCGTGCCCATTCTCTCTCTCTCTTTGTGTGTGTGTGTGTGTGTGTGTGTGTGTGTGTGTGTGTGTGTGTGTTTCTCTCTGTCTGTTGCTCTCAAATAAATAAAATTAAAAAACAAAAAAAATCTCACTTATTAAAAAAAAACAGGCAACATGCAAAACCATACGGGTTTTCAAAACAGAAAGATGGGGGCTGGAGAGATGGCTTAGTGGTTAAGCGCTTGCCTGTGAAGCCTAAGAACCCCGGTTCGAGGCTTGGTTCCCCAGGTCCCACATTAGCCAGATGCACAAGGGGGCGCACGCGTCTGGAGTTCGTTTGCAGAGGCTGGAAGCCCTGGCGCGCCCATTCTCTCTCTCTCCCTCTATCTGTCTTTCTCTCTGTGTCTGTCGCTCTCAAATAAATAAATAAATAAATAAATAATTTAAAAAATATATTAAAAAAAACCAGGAAAACAGAAAGATGGAACCTCAAAGGTTTTATCAAAGCAAAGGGTTAGAAATCAGAAACACTGTAATGGAAATGAAGAATGCTTTTGATAGCTTCAATAGGCTCAAAAGGGCCAACAGAAGAATCAATGAGTTTGACAATACGTTAATAGAAGGGACTGAAGAAATGGCTCAGCAGTTACAGATGCTTGCTTGCAAAACCTGATGGTCTGGGTTTGATTCCCCAGTACCCACAGAAAGCCAGTCAAACAAAGTGGCACATGCATCTGGAGTTTGTAGTTGCAAAAGGCCCTGGTGTACCCATTCATATCCCCCCCCAACATACCTCTCTCTCTCTCTTGAAAATAAATAAAAACAAATATATAAAAATAAATAATAAATAATAAAATAAATAAATAAAAGAGAATATGTCAATAGATACATCAAAACTGACGAGCAGGTCTGAGGGTGTTGCTTTATAAGGAGTACTTGCCAGGCATGCACAAGCCCCACAAAAAACACACCTGAAAAACAAGAGGGCCAGGTGTGGTGGTACATGTCTTTAATTCCAAAACATAGGAGGCAGAGGTAGGATGATCATGTGAGTTTAAGGCCACCCTGAGACTCCATAGTGAATTCTAGGTCAGACTGGGCTACCTCAAAAACAAAACAAAAAAAAAGTAACAGAATATCCCCAAATTCTGGGACAATCACAAAAAGGTATAAAACACCAGCAAAAGAGAAAAAGGGACAGAAAGAATAACTGTGGTGGAATTCTAATTCAGTCTCTAGATTCATGTATTCCTGATCAAAAATTGTACCATGGGAGCTTTTCTTAAATGTTGTTTTGTAGAAGTTGACAAGATGATTCTAAAAAGTATATGAAAGGCTGAGGCAATGCTTGGCAGTTAAAGGTGCTTATTTGCAAAGCCTGGTGACCTGGGTTCAATTCCTCAGCACCCACGTAAAGCCAGATGCAAAAAGTGTTGCATGCATCTAGTGTTTCTGTACAGAAGCAAGAGACCTTGGTAACACACACACACACACACACACACACACACACACACACACACACACTCAAATAAGTAAGCTGGGCATGGTGGCACATGCCTTTAATCCCAGCATTTGGGAGGCAGAGGTAGGAGGATTGCCCTGGGTTCGAGGCCACCCTGAAACTACATAGTGATTTCTAGGTCCGCCTGGGCAAGACCCTGCCTCAAAAAACAAAAAACAAAAATAAATAAATAAATAAATAAAAATAAGTATATGAAAATACAAAGGGCTATGAAGGGCCAAGATCTAAAAGAGAAAACCAACATACCCTATGATATAGCAAGATACTTTGTTATTATGGTAAAATACAGTAAGATATGCCATTGTAGTGCAGACAATGTGGTATGGTACATGCCACAAGACATATACTAGACTAGATTTGAGATAAGATGGCACCATAGAACGATGGGAAATTATGGTCACTTGGGTAAATTCCTCTGGAATTATATCCATGTGGAACACAAACAAAACTTAACTCCTATATCAAACCCATGCTCAAAAGCCAATTCCAGTATGGACTATGAATTTAAATGTCAATTATAAAACAGTATTTTAGAAGATAATATAGAAGAAAGTCTTATAAATATGTCATGAGTATTTGATTCTAAAATATAGCATAAAAGGGACTACCATAGGCTTAAGGTAATGGGTTAAGCCTAGAGTCCCATCTTTTCAGGAGGCTGGAGCAAGAGGATGACTTGAGCCCAGGAATGCAAGAGCAGACTAACCAAGGCAATGAGACTTTTAGACATTATCACAAAGGCAAAGACTATATAAGAAAAGAACGCTGGCTCAGCAGTTAAAGGAGCTTGCTTTCAAAGTCTTATGACCCAGGTTCAATTCCCCAGTACCCACATAAAGCCAGATACACAAAGTGGTATGTGCATCTGGAGTTCCTTTGCTGTGGCAAGAGACTTGGTGTGCCCATCCTCCTTCTCTCTGTCTGCCTGCCTCTGTCTCACTCAAATAAATAAATAAAATTTCATTCAAAAATACCACCAGTGCCATGAGGGCTGGTTCAGTGGGGAAGATTGCCCATGCACAGAGTAAGAACAGGTAAAGCTGCAGATCAGAAACATACTAAACAAATGCCAGTGATAAGATACGCTGGGGGAGGTCAGGGCCGTGCTGCAATAACTCTCTGGCTTACAGCCAGTCTGCTTAACTGAAAGCCATCTCACCCTATGTCAACGAAGACACAAGCGTATATCGTTTCAAGGAACCGTCCCCATTCCTGGAAACAATCTGCAAGCTCAGGTGGATAACCAGCCTCAAAGTTCCCTCCCTCTCTGTCTCTCTCTAGGGCCTCAATTCAGCCTCTAGAAGAACAGGAAGCCTTTGACAGGGGCAGAGAGAGGAGATCTCTCCTGGGCCCAAGGCACTGAGTTGAATTGCCCAAGGAGAGGTAGATAGAACCAGGTAGCCTTTAATTAAAATATCTTATCTTATTTATTTATTTATGAGAGAGAAAAAGAGCACACCAGGGCCTTCAGCCACTGTAAACAAACTCCACATGCATGTATCACTTTGTGCATCTGGTTTACATGGGCATCAAACCTGGGTCCTCAGAATTCACAGGCAACTGCTTTAACCACTAAGCCATCTCTCCAGCTCCAGGTAGCCTTTTTTTTTTAACTGGCTAAAAGTGTCTTGACAAAACTATTGAAAATGTATGAGTTAGTGATTGTTACTAATTGAAATATAATAAAAAATTAAAAAAAGAAAGCAAGAAAGCAGAGCCAGGCATGGTGGCTCACACCTTTAATCCCAGCACTGGTGAGGCAGAGGTAGGAGGATCACAAGTTTGAGGTCAGCCTGGACTAGAGTGAAAGAGAAAGAGAAAAGAGAGAAAGAAAACTGGCATGCCAGGGCTTCCAGCCACTGCAATCAAACTCCAGATGCATGCACTACCTTGGGTACATGTGCGACATTACACACTTGTGTCACTGTGTGTCTGGTTTATGTGGGACGTGGGGAGCTAAACACGAGTCCTTAGGCTTTGCAGACAAGTGCCTTAACTGCTAAGCCATCTCTCCAGCCCAGGAAAGTAAATTTTTATACTAAAAAAGAAACAAAGGAACATAATGAGGAGAGAGCTGGCTATGCTTCTATCCAATTAAGCAGACATGTCATGCACTGGCAATATTCTTACCTCTTCCTAAATGGGGATGGGTACTGTCCACACATCCAGACCAATAGGAGCAGAGGATTCTCCAACAGGCCAAGACAACAAACAGCCAACACAGGCAAGGGCTTGAAAGCATGCCCCACAGTGCAGTTTGTAATAAGCAATCACGTAAACGGCACAGATAATGGTGACGGGGCGTTGTGATGGTGCTAGTGTATTACAGGATGAGGCGTGTGCAGAGGTGTGAGGGTTAGAAGAAATGATGGTGGTAGATGGTTAGTGGTGATAATATGCCATGGTCTTACTAGAAAAGGTTGATGAGGGTAATGATGGGGCCAGATAACAAGTGGCCAGCGAGGGAAAGTGGTTGGTGGTAATGGCGGTGGTAGTGATGGTGGTGGTGGTGATGGTGGTAGCGATGGTGACGGTGGTGGTGGTGGTGATGGTCATAGCAGTGATAGTAATGGTAGAAAGAATGTGGCTGAGTTCACTGAGGCCAGAAAAGATGAGACAAAGGATCCCAAGACACATATATTACCCTATTCAAGCCAGGAAACTAAGCACGGGAGAGAAATTCCAAATAAATTAGCCACATGTATGTTGCAAACTTAATGATTCTGATAATGTCTCTAAAGAAGATGAAAGTGGGATTTCGGGTGCATGGCTTTCAGGGTTACTACGAAAATCCTCCAACTGGGGCTGAGCCTTCCAGCTCTTGCCTTCTCTCCTCCCTGCCTCCCTCCTCAACCGCACCCTGCACACATTTCCATCTTCGTCACCGCCCCTTCCTCCTGCTCCGTCTGGCTCCCATCACCCCTCCCATGGCCTTGTGTCCTTCAGGGGTCTCTACCGGCATGGTCTCAGACGTGCAGCCTGCATTGCCCTACAGCCACGGAGCCAACATTCTCGGCCAGGAGGGTTGCAGAAAGATCTGGTGAGGAAACAGGACACTGGGTCCTCAGGTACTTGGCTCAAAAAGAAATGCCTATCAGGTGCCTTGTCCCGACCAGAGTCACAAACATGGTAGGCCTACAGGGAAGCCAGTCTGAGATTATAAAACCTGCCAGGGGTCTCCCCAGGAGCCAATACCCCTAAGGACATCTTGGTGCTGAATCCTTGTGAGCCTAGCTAGCTCCGTGCTCCTGGGTCCCTGCCTGCGTGCAGCCGGGCTGTTTCTCCCACAGGCTGAAGAAGAGCAGGACTTTGTTTCTCAGGATCTCCTGAGGCTGCTCTGTGACGGGCTCAGTGTCTAGAAAGGAAAGGAACCCTACACCATCCTTCAAGGCCAGGCCACCCTGCCCCAGGAGGCCTCACTGACCTACCCATGTGGGCACCTGTTGCACCACTTCGACAAGACCTGGCCCGTTTCTCCCCTCGAGCCTTCTCCCTTCTGGATGGCAGCAATAAAACAGTCAGCGGCGCGCACATGCTGCTTTATGGCTTGCCGCTTAGCCTCCTGCACTGGGATGCTTACACACCAGGGCTCTGCTCCAGCTATGCCCAGGGCACTTCTTATTTTGGCACTAGCTTTACTGAAGTTATGAAAGAGGCTACATTGAGAAATACAACTTTTTTTTTTTTTTAATGTTCAGCACAGATGTAATTAATCCATGGTAAAAGCAAACTTCCTTGAATTTAGATGAAGCAGGAGGCTTTGAGAATTCTACCTCTGTGTCCCCAGGGTTCATCCCACTAGGTCCTTGAGTTACTTTTATGGCAAATTTGAGAATGTACATTGCTTATACCATCACACGGAATCTAATCAACAATCCACACGGTTAGAACCACCCCTTTTAACAGGACACCCACGGTGGTCGTGGGATGTAGTCATGATCAGGTGGTAAGATACTTAATCTTGTTACTTCATTAGATCCGGAATCAACTAAGAGACATGCCTCTGGGCAGGTCTGTGAGGGCACTTCCAGGAAGAATTAGCTGAAGGGGGAAAACCTTCCCTCCCACACAGTAACCAGCACCTTCCCGAAGAGCCCAGGTATGAAGAGATCTGAGGGAAACGTGGTGCTGCTTTGGGCCTGCCTGCCTTTGCTTCTAGGGATGATGCGTGTTACTGCCACCACCTACTGCTGACATCAGAACTCAGCTTCTCAGGTCTTCTAACATACACCGAAGACCAGCAGCTCTTCGAAGTCCTCCAGGCCTTCAGAGCCAGACAGGGGCCAGCAAGACATTCAACCCCATGGTCTGAGCAGCTACTGGGATCTCAGCTTCTCCAGAAAACAGATGTCCATTGTTGGGTTACCTGGCCTGTGTTGTGTAAGCCGATGTAATAAGTCTCATTTCTTTTTTAAATTTTAAAATAAATTTTAATAGTTTATTTATTTGCAAGAAGAAGGGGGGCAGGAAGGGAGAGAACGAGAGAGTAAGAGCCCCACTGCAAACAAACTCCAGATGCATGAGCCACTTTGTGCATCTGGCTCACGTGGGTATTGGGGAATCAAACCCAGGTCATTAAGGTTTGCAGGCAAGCACTTTAACCACTGGGCCATCTCTCCAGCCTGTAAGTCTCCTTTCATACTGAATCTTCATTCTATTGGTTCTGTTCTCCTAGAGAATTCTGACTAATTAATAATACAGATGGCCTCTGCTTTCAAGCTTCAGAGCAGCTTCCAGCAGAGCAAGCTCACTCTCTCACTCTCTTGCACACACACACGCACACACACACAAAATCCCTCACCATCCCTACAACTGAGCTTCATGGTCAATTCAGAAGCTGTGACATCTCTTATCAGGCCACAGTTGGGCTACAGCAATATCAAAGGACAGCTATGAAGTGTCCAGCTTCCCATCCCTATGAAGTGTCCCAAGCTATCCCAAATTAAAGTCATCATGAGTGACAATGGACCTTTTCACAGTGTTATATAAAGCATGAATCAAACACCTTCAGAGAGCCTGGCTATTTTTGCAGGCCCATGTGCTCAAAGAAGAGAGCAGCTGCTTTGTGAGCCAGCTTCACAAGAGGACGAGTCCCCCTCCGCCTGCAGCGCTGCCCAGACACTCTGACGCTGACACGGGTCAGTGGGTTCATTTTTCATCCTCAGAGCACCATGTACTTTTCAGTGGTGTTTATGACTCGCTGTAATCAACTTACCCCTTATTCTGAACAAATGACAGTACAAAGCATAAGCAGAAAATACCTTCATTCCTGCTCCTAGATGAAAGCTCTAGCAGGTCAAGGCTTTCTAATCACTCTTGAATAATAGTGATTTTTATAATTCATTCCTCCCAGCCCTCTGGCCTCAAGAATTGTGTAGTCAAGATATAGCTCAATATAATAATCAAAACTCCAAAGTTGGGCTGGAGAGATGGCTTCGTGGTTAAGGCACTTGCCTGTGAAGCTTAAGGACTCATGCTCGACTCAGGTCCCACACGAGCCAAACGCACAAGGTGGCACAAGCAAACAAGGTCGCGCATGCACCCAAGATGGTGCTCGCGTCTGGAGTTCAACTGCAGTGGCTGGAGGCCCTGGCGCACTGTTTCTCTCTCTCTGTCTCTCATAAGTAATAATAAACCTCCAAAACTGAGTAGTGAAACGTCCTCCCCTTGCTGCCCCAAGCGTGTTCCACTCACCCCCAGCTGAGGGCTGCTGCACCTGACAGGCCTGCAGTGGACCCGGGTCTCTCCACTGTCACCTTTATGTCTAGCAGATTGTCACGTTCTGGAAATGTTTCTGGGATGGGATCTCTGTGCCTCAGTTTCCTAATATGCAAGATAGAGGCACTTCCATCTGCACTGTGTATCTCACCAGTCTCTCTTCTAGATAAATTTTATTTTTATTTTGGGGGGCTCACTAGGGGCTGGAGAGATAGCCTAGCGGTTAAGGCATTTGCCTGCAAAGCCCAAGGACCTCGGTTCAATTTCCCAGGACCCAAGTTAGCCAGATGCACAAGGTGGTGCATGTGTCTGGAGTTTGTTTGCAGTGGCTGGAGGCTCTGGTGCACCCATTCTGTCTGCCTCTCTCTCTCAAATATATAAATAAAAATAAAATATTTATAATTTTTTAAGATAAAATGTGCCATGTCCATGTTGCAATTACACTGACTGTACTAGTGAAACAGGGTCAACATCTCTGTTTATTTAGAGTTGTTTTCAGCAACTTGGCAAGTTTTCATGCACAGTTGTTGGTTTGTTTGTTCCTTATGTCTATTATAGTTGTTTTGTCTGTGTGAATTCCCTTGACTAAGGTGACGCAGAGGGTGAAGAACGGAGCTGGGCATTGTGGCTCATTTGGGATGCTGAGGTAAGACTGACTTCAAGTTTGAGGCCGGCCTGGGTTACATACTGAGTTCAAGAACAGCCTGGAGTACAGAGTGCGATCCTTTCTCAAAAACAGAAAAATAATGGGCTGTAGAGCTGGCTTAGTAGTTAAGGCACCTGCTTGCAAAGCCCAAGGACCCAGGTTCAATGCCCCAGAACCCATGTAAGCCATATGCATATGGTGGTGCATGCATCTGGAGTTTGTTTGTAGTGGCTAGAGGACCTGGTGCACCCATTCTCTCTCTTGCTAATAAATAAAGTCCAAACTTGGCAGATTACATTGCCACTGGTCTGAGACAAGGATGAAGACAGAGCCAGGGAGGATCCAGGGACAAGACACAGCACCAAGGCATGGCCCCAGGGACCTACTTTCTCCAGCTAGGCTCCACCTTATGAAGTTTCTAGAACCTCCAAAAACAGCATTACCGGGGCTGGGGAGATGGTTCAGCAGCCAAGGGCACTTGCTTGCAAAGCCTGCCAGTCAGTGTCCAATTCCCTAAAACCCAAGTAAAGCCAGATGCAAAGTGGTGCATGACTCTGTAACCCCAGTGCCCTGTGACAAGGGGAGGTGGCCCCAGGAGAATCCGAGGCTTGCAGGCCAGTTAGTCTGATGTTCATCTGAATCCATTTGCCGACTGGCAGCTCTGCAGCATTAAGAGCCCTACACATGTACTGTGGCCTTATGTGTACACACATACGTACAAAACAACAGATAAATACATAAATAAAAATAAATATAGCACTACCAGCTAAGCACCAAGCTTCCACTACATGAGCCTTTCTGGAGAGAGACTGCCTATCCTGACCATAGCAATAATAAAACTGCATAACAGGGCTGAGGGCCAAGTTGAAGTTTGAAGTCTTGAAGGGGAAACCAGCAACCCAGGTACGAAAGTTTCTCCAGAAATGTTCGTATTAGGGCTGAGGCTTAAACTCAGTGGTAGAATGCTTACCCAGAAAGCATAAGACTCTAAATTCTAAACCCAGCAATGCACATACGTATGTATGTATGTACACATACACACACACACACACGCATGCACGCACACACACACATGAATATCAACAAAAATACTCTTACTGACAACAAAACTGAACTCTGTTAAGGCCTTGTTCAAAGACTTAATCAACCTGTGTTTTCTTCTTTGTTGTTGTTGCTGATTTGGTTTTGATTATGGTAACACAGGTACTGTCCACGTAGCCAAGGCTGGCCCAAATTTGAGCTCCCCCTGCCTCAGCTTCCAGAGTGCTGGGACGACAGGCATGTACCACCAGGCTCAGCTTGGGCAAGTGCACAACCCACAAACCTGACCTGGCAGGACCAGGGCTTTCTAAGAAGTGGGATCTGACAAACACACCCAAACAGGTCTTCAGTGGGCCTGAAATGGAGGGGAGGGCCGGCTGCCAGCAGCTGGCTAGGATGCCTCTGAACAACAGCAGCCACCCATTTACACCATATACTGATGCCACCCCTATGGGAACAAAAATGGCTGCTAGCGCATCTGTGGAAGACTGGATATTCATCAGGCTATCCTTTTAGAGAAAAGTAAGATGTGAAACAGTGCCCACCATAGGTCCAGCTACGCTACTTCTCGGCCCCCATTCATGACTGCACACAAAGTACACAAGTTTATTCTGGAAGCTCTGGCTGGACTGCTCAGCCTCTGAAGGGTCCCAGTGTGGAAGTGGTTGCTAACAGAAACAGTTTCAAGGAGCAGGGTCTGAAGAAGGCTGGGTTGTTGCTGGGCAAAGTGATAAAAGTAAATGGTTTTTTATGGTTAAGACAAAGACTCCCTTAGGAATGAACAATCTCAGGCTGGGAGCTGCACGGGCCACAGTTTGAACTGTAGTAATCATGTGGTTGGGGTTCAAAGAAGCTACCAGCTGATAAAATAGCATTAGAAGTGACTAGCTGCCGGGCATGGTGGCACATGCCTTTAATCCCTGCACTCAGGAAGCAGAGGTAGGAGGATCACCGTGAATTGGAGGCCACCCTGAGACAACATAGTGATTTCCAGATCATCCTGAGCTAGAGTGAAATCTTACCTCGAAAAAAATAAAACAAAAAAAGCCAGGTGTGCTGGAAGCTGGAAGAGAGTCAGTCCCCAGATAGCACATTAGTAAATTCCAGGTCAGTCTGAACTAGAGTGAGACCCTACCTTGAAAAAAAAAAAAACTTCACACAAGTGCAATAGTGGCACACAGCCATGCTGGGAAACCAACTGCTCTCCATTTGGCTAACTGAGCTGCTCAGTGGAACAGAACCCATAGCTGGAGTTGAAAACAAGTCAGAACCATATCCAAAAAGAGCCCGCTCTCCATTAAACTCTCCCTAAAAAGCAATGGGTATCACATTTACTTTGTGCTAACTTTACTCTCCATTGTAGAATCTGCTTCTCTTTTTCAGATAGATGCAGATCCTAAGGAGAGAACCACCCCATCATACCTCAAAAGGGCCCCAGCTGAAACTAAGAATAATTGGGGAAACATGCAAGATTGCTGTTTTCTTGGCAAACCGGGAACCAGCACAAAGGTAAAGGAGATAGACACAGAGAACAATCAACCCCTACAAACCAGCTATCCAGAGACACAGAAGCACCCAAGACCTCAACACAAAAGCAGACCTAATATGAACCCAACATGGCTCAGGGAAATTTGTGGAAGAGGGGACAGAAAGAATGTCAGAGCCACATGTTAGGTCATGACACAGAGACATTTCTTCCTACCCAAAACTAAAGGCTAACCCCACAATGCACGACCCATATACCCCAACAAGGAGGGTCCATGTGGAGGGGGGAGGACAGGGAGGAGGCTAACAATGGTACCATTTGAATGTATGCACGGATTACAAAAATTAAATAAAAAAAAAGCCAGGTGAGGTATGGCCCACAATCTGGTCCTTTTATTTTTAAAGCAATTACTTAAATTAAAAAGAATAAATTTTTGAGAGAAATTCAGCTTTTATTTTATGAAATTTAAAAAATTATTTAGTTGTTTATGTATGGGGGGGGGACATGACAGGGTCTCTTGCCACTGCAAGTAAGTATCTGTCTGATTTTATGTGGGCACTGGGAAATTGAACCTAGGCTGGCAGGCTTTGTAAGTAAGCACCTTTAACTACTTAGTTCTCTCCAGTTTGTCTTTAATTTTAAATTAAAAATATAACTAGAAGCTGGACATGGTGGTATATGCCTTTAAACCCAGCACTTGGGAGGCAGAAGTAAGAGGACTGCCATGAATTCAAGGCCACCCTGAGACTACATAGTGAATTCAAGTTCAGCATGGGCTAGTGTGAGATCCTACATTGAAAAAGGAAAACACACACACACACACACACACACACACACAAAACTTTAAAACCCAACTTTAAAAGCATTAAATACTGAAGCGGAAAGTAGGTAATAACTGCCTAAAGGCAGTGTAGAAAGTTAAAAGGCAATATTAAAGAGCAGTTAAGACATGGAGATAAACTAGGAAGAGGCAATAGAAGTTTTCAAACCTACTTTAAAAAGTTATTTATTTTTGAGAGAAAAAGAGAGAAAGAGAGAGAGAGAGAGAGATAATGGGCATGCCAAGGCCTTTAGCCACTGCAAACAAACTCCAGAGGCATATGCCACCTTCTGCATCTGACTTACGTGGGTCCTGGGGAAATCAAGCCTGAGTCCTTTGGCTTTGCAGGCAAGTGCCTTAACTGCTAAGCCATCTCTCCAGCCCTAAAACTATTTGTTTCTCATTATTATTATTATTATTTATCAACCCAACCATAGACTATTGCTCCTATACTCATTTTCTCTCAAATAACAAGAAGCGAATCAAATGCTAATTCCAAGAAGTACAGTAAAAATCTATTTTTTTTTCCTTAGAACTTCAAAAAGTATTTCTGAGCAAACTCTAGTAACCTGTGGCTAGGTAAGAAAGAATATTTGCAACAAAGATTCTGTGTATTAGTTTCACTACAACAAATCAGTTAACTTGAAAAAAGAATATATGAACCTAATTTCCGGGCTAGGAAGGTCAGCCAGGGATGACATCTTAGGTGATCCTCCTCCTGGTGAATGGAAACAGGGAGTCCGCAATGTCCAAGTCTCAGGCCATTTCCTCACAACCCCAGCAGGCGTCTCATGGTCTCAGGCCTGGTGCAGAGGTCAGGGTCACTTGGGCTGATGTTACCAATACTAGGAAAGAAGCTCTTGGAACTCTGACGGGTCCATGCAGGCTGGGAAAATAAATGATTATTATACGCCAGCTCCTGCACACTGCCATGAGACACAGCTGTGGGAAAGACACTTAGTGGGCTTCTAGTAAAAACTCCCCATGTATGGCTTCCTCTGTGGGTCAACATTAAGGGTAAGTTCAGCTCTGTGTTTCTTTTAGGAGTTTTTGACTAACTACCCTTTTGAACGTGTGTATTTTGCCAGTAGGAATTTTTAGAACAATGAATTTCATGTTTATTTTTTGGTGGGACATAGAAATACCTTTACTTGAGTAAAAGGAACCAGGGCTGGTATCTCATTGTGAGTGGCCCTGGATACTACGAGGCTAATGAGGACAAAGGTGAGTGAGTGACATTCCAGTGTTTTCAGGGCACCCTTGGGGAAGAGAGCAGATGTTTTCCTGTGAGGATGGGAGCGAGCTGGGCCTCTGGATGACTGGATATGGGCAGAAAGGGGTTATTTCTCAAGGCCATGAGAATCAGAGTCTGAGCCCAGCTCTGGAAGGCTGGGGGACCCAGACCTGGTAGGATATCCCTGCCCAGTCCTTGCTCTGGGAAGCCATTGCTACCTGCAGGCATGATGCTCTTCCCTCAGCTAAGCAGCTCGGGGTTTTACCCTGGCCAAGACAGTATTTGTCTTCAAGAAACAGAACCCTGGATAAAAGTGACTGGGTTTGAAAATAAAAGTTATAATAAAGTTATTGGCAGAGGCCAGTAAGCTTGAAAGGATATATAAAGGGAACAAAAGGGGGAGGGAGAGGATTAATAGGATGGTATTGCATGTACGTAAGTAGAATAGATTAATGGGGGTGAAAAGGCCCAAGTGAGGTCAGGGGAAAAGAATAAGTAAAGGAAAGGTAGAGGAAGGGCTAATCAAAATCTAAGAGAATATAAATAAATCATATGTAAACCTACTTTTTTAGACAATGGAACACACAGGAGCCACAGATTATTACTAGAAAATATTCACTGCCACGGATGGGATACCTTCCAGTGAGATGTTGGCCAAGGAGGTCCCTGATGCCCCCAAAGCATTGCAGGCCATTGTTGAGGCCCTTGGTTTCCCACCAGGAATGGATGGTAAGATCCTGTTGCTGAAGATTCCACATACTTGGGCTGCAAGGTCAAAGAAATCCTGCTGGAGATGAATGGAAAACCTCCTCCATGTAGACCAGCCGACAGAAAGCTGGAAAAAGCCATGCTGCATGCAGTTCAATGGGAGAGAAATCACCAGTGAAGATACTCCACAGTGGATACTGAAAGCCTTATATTTGGCCAGCCAGGCCAAATGAGCCAATGGGTACAATAGTGACATGCCTGTTATGGGGGAAACCAACCCGCCCTCTAATTGGACTGGAGGCCCGCTCTATGGGAGGGAATATATCCCTGATACTGAAAACCTACAACAGGGGTAGTCTTGAGCCCTAGGGGTGTAATGTCTGCTGCTGTCTGGATAAATGTATATACTATGCTCAATAAGCACTTCTCTTAATGTTCATACCCATATATTAATGCTACTCTCACTTGTGGTTAGAGAAGCTTCTCTTTTCAGATGGCAGTGACCTTGTGATGACTCAGAAGGCACCATGGTATGGAGAAGTGACAGGGGAGTGCTCAGCACTGAACTATCTCTATCACACCTTCTAAGGCTCAGGGTCCATTGCAGAAGAGGTGGCAGAAAGAATGTAAGAGCCAAAGGAAGGGTAGGACTGTTTACAATGCACTTTTCCAGAGACAAAACGGCCTGGATATCCATGACCTCACAGTGCCTGACACTACCTACACAATACCATCATAATAGGAGGAAAAGATGATGACATCAAATTAAAAGAGTGACAGGGGGAGGGGATATGATGGGGAGTGGAGTTTCAAAGGGGAGTATGGGGGGAGGGAGGGAATTACTATGGGATATTGTTTACGATCATGGACGTTGTCAATAGAAAAAAAGTTATAATAAAAATTGGGAGGCAGGACAGAGAGAGGAAGTGTATGGATGTCACAAGCAGTGTTCTCTCAGTCACTTTGGGATGGGGGTGGCATGAGGTTCTCTCACCGCAACACTGGGACCAATTAGAAAAATGACAGCCACTCAGATGAACAGAAAGAACGCATGTGCAGCCAACACACACACACGCCAGCAGCTCTGCTGAGCAGGGGCCTCGATCCCTTGCAGGGTTAGCTCTCTCTGGAGCTGTGTTCCCTCCTGGTAGGCCTCAGCTTCAGTTTTTCCTAGGCCCTTGAGGAGGGTTCTCCAGGGACAGAACCTTGGGGGATGAATACCACTTCAGAGCCTCTACTCCCACTGTGCCATATACGTGGTCCCATGCTCTGTCACCCACCACTGAGAGAAGGAAGGACATCTTGGCTTCACCTTTCTCAGAGCCAGGCAGAGCTCCAGTTGTTCTGGTTGCACACACCCATGACCAAATCTCCCACCAGCTGCCTGAGCCCTTTAGGTCCATAAAGGTCAAGTGTTCTGTTTCCAAGGGATGCAGAGAAAGATCTAGCATGCTGTCACAGCCCCTCCACCTAAGGTCTGGCAGGAAGACAAAGCCAGATGGAGCTTGGTATCTCCCCACGGCAGTGTGCATGGGTCACAGGTTTGTCAGTGAACCCAACGGTGACAGCACCTTGTGTGCCCATCATGACTGCACACGACCGCATCAGCTGATGGAAGATGCTGCAAAGGTCAGCAGTTTTGGTATGAAGAGGTGAGGCAACCGGGGCCCACTAGATGACATTCTGGGGAATTTTGTATGCAGAGAGAGCAATGGCCAAGTAGCAACAGATAGAAAGACCAAACCTGGTCAAATAGGCTGGAGAGATGGCTGAGCAGTTAAGGCACTTGCCTGCAAAGCCTAACAACCTGGGTTGGATTCCCCAGTATCCACGTAAAGCCAGATGCCAGATCTGGAGTTCACTGGCAGTGGCTGGAGGCCCTGGCACACCCATTCTCCTTGTCTGTCTCTCCTCTCTCTCTGCCTGAAAATAAATCTTACAACAATAACAATAAGACTGCCATGAGTTCAAGGCCACCCTGAGATTACAGTGAATTCCAGTTCAGCCTGGGCTAGAGTGAGACCCTACCTCAATAAACTTTAAAAATAAATATATTTTTTTTAAGTTCAGACAATAAAGACAATTACCAACTACAAACAAAACAAAACAAAACAAAACAAAGAAACCCTGACCACATGTCAGTTAAAGTTACAAACCATAAGCATCGGGAAGAAACTCACCGATAGCCAGACAGAAACAAAGAGGAGACTTTAAGAGGTCAGGAATCTACAGGTGCCTCTTGAGGTGGGTTGTGCAGGAAAGGCGAGTTGCACAGAGTGGTGTGGGGGAGGCAAGGCGCAACGCTGTACAGGAGAGAGTACATGTGAAGGCACAAGGTGTGCGTGCGTGTGGGTGCAAGAACTGATTTAGGGCTGGAGAGATGGCTTAATGGTTAAGACACTTGCCTAAGGACCCTGGTTTGAGGCCAGACACACAAAGGTGAAGCAAGCACAAGGTCACACATTCCCACTAGGTGGCAAAAGTGTCTGGTGTTCGATTGCAGTGGCTCAGGCCCTGGCATGCCAATTCGCTCTCTCTTAAAAAAAAAAACAAAAACTGATTTAGTGTGGCAAGTTTGTGTGAGGTAGAGGGTCAGGGGCCAGACTGTGTTAGGTATGACAAGTATCCCACAAAGGCACAAATGGTCTCGGGTCCGTGACAGTACTGTAAGAAACCTTTCAGAGGTAGAGCCTAGTTGAAAGTCTTCCTGCTACATGAGGTCAAGCCCTTGAGATAAATATTGAGGCCATGCATGCCCCCACCCTCTGGGTTCTGGCTGTCATAAGATGAGCAGCCTATTCCACCCCACGCACTCAAGGTTCAAAAGTGAGACAGTCAGCTGACTACAAACTGAAAGCAGAAATCAAGGTTCCCCCCCCCTTTTTTTTTTAACTTTGTCAGGCACTGTGGCACAGTAAGAAAAAGCCTGCCGAGTGGGCGGTGAAGGATGCTGTCTTCTAGGATGGGACGTATGATCAGCCTGATCAGAGTCATGCCATGACTGCCCCCCTGAAAACCTCTACCTCTGTGTCTCAAATCATGGCTCCACCCAGAGATCTTGTCAAAATAAAACCACCTTGAGGTTTATACCCACATCCCACTCTGGTCACAAGCCACAACTCTCAATGACTTTCTGCCTTATTCCCACACCTCCTCCGTGACCTCTCAGGCTCAAGGCATCCTGGTCCTCAGTATCACGGTCCAACTACTCTGTTCAGTGGAGCTCAAGGCTAGCTCTCTGATTTCCATAATTGCCAAGACTCTAAACTCTGCCATGGCTCTCCTCACATCTGTCCAGAAAACCCCCAGTTCTTAATTCCACAGTCAGCCTTTCTGACCCCAAATCCATTTTCTCCCAGTCTGCTGCGAGGCCTCTTTCCAGATGTCCTTGCAGCTAGTACCTAAGTCCTCCCCACAGTACAAGAGCAGAGCAAAGCGTTGTTTCTCTAGTGCTCAAGTAAAAGGTGAGGTTTGCTGCTCTGCTCACACTCCCTTCCAGATCTGGAATGCTGACGTAGATGTGGAGACCCAGCACCGAGCACACACACAAGCACCTTAGCCTGGCCTGTGCGATGGCAGTGCAAGCTGGAAGGGCTCTGAGATAGCTGAATGCCTGGACTGCAGTGCGAGAAAGAAACAAACCCTTATCTATGGTTTGTTACATTAGATTCTACAATAACTGTATTTATGGAAAGACCACAGAAAACCTTGCACCCATATCAGCTAAGTTCCTCATTCACTGTCTGTTGGTTCCCTTTCAAATTTCCCTCAGTCAAGTCTTCAAGCTCTTAATACTTACAGGTCCTGGCCACCCTTGCAATTCCAAATGTACTGCCTCTATTAACTAGAAATACTGAGAGCAACAGCTGGAGTCTTCTAAGATGTTCTGCCTGCCTCTACAATCTTGGCCTCTCATCCTAATGGTACAGATAGCCTCTGGTCTGACTCCCAGGATCAAAATCACAGCTGCAGGGCCGGAAGACAGCTCAGTGGGTAAGGTGCCTGCCATGCAAGCGTAGGGACCTGAGTTCAGATCCCCAGTGCCCACATAAATGCCAGGTACGGTGGCATGTACCTGTACCCCCACTACTGGGAAGGTGGAGGCTTCCTAGGGTTCACTAGCTAACTAGTCTAGCTGAATCAGTGGGTTCTAGTTCAACAAGACAATGTCTCACAAAAAAAGGTAGGAGCCAGGTGTGGTGGCACACACCTTTAATCCCAGCACTTGGGAGGCAGAGGAAGGACCACTCTGAGTTTGAGGCCAGCCTGAGACTATACAGTGAATTCCAGGTCAACCTCAGCTAGAGCGAGACTTTGCCTCAAATAAGTAAAATTAAATGAAATTTAAAAATAAAGTGGCAAGCAACTGAGGATACTCAACATCAACCTCTGGCCTCCATCTGCGCACGCACACACGCACACGCGCACACACAGCTGCACTGTGTACTATCTGTGCAAGCTAGCTTGACTTTCATGTCAACTTTAAACAAGTCAAGAACCTTACTCCACAGGCTTGTCAAGGCATTAGGCAATACATTTGGTTAGTATAGTGACAAAAGCGACAACCACCTGCCAGGAACACTGGTTAAACAAATGTGACTATATCACTACCAGATATAAGCCTTTTACAACACTTCCATCACCTCCAGAACAGTCTAAAGTTCTTGGTGCTAGGCCCTCACGGCACACCTGCCATTCACACCAAGAACCTTCCCTCTCAGCAAGCACAGCCTTGAATACCATGACCCAGAAAAGCAAAGTGCCACAGGACCTTGACAACTAAAATACCTGAAAGCCACCTATTCTCATCCGACAGGCATTTATTCAAATGCCCCCTCATGGACTGTTAGTCACTGCACTAATAAATAAAGTCCCGGTCCTGGAAAGCACAACCACCTCCTACAACACACCAGGAGGGAGCTGATTTTCCATCTTGTGTCAGGGACAGGGTAGTGAGTTCAGTTTCCTTCATTTATAAATGATGACAGTTTGGTCACAATCTTTCCACCTCTAGAATGCCTTACATGAAGGTGGCTCTGGGAAAGTCCAGCATTTCTCTCTACTTCCAAATGGTGCACTGTTCGAGTCACCTCAAGTGTCACATTCTGTGGAAAGAGAACAGAGTTCCTCCAGGAGGGACATGCAATGCATGGGCCAGAGGGTGAGGCACGTCACAAAGAGAGGCTGAAAGCACAGGGACCCAGCGTGACCAAGAAAGGTAGGGCGGGAAATTTTCCACGAAGGCTGGCTTTTCCTTTTCCTGCCTTCCCAGGTCAGACAGACCCTAAGGAAGCACTTACCCCGAGACAAGTCTGCTCAGAGGACCAAGAATGGCTGTCCAGTCAAATAAAGCTATTCCTCTTCTTTCAGCTAAGTCATCCACGGGTCACGGGAGGGAGGAGATCAAAGGCCACAGGGACACTGCCTAGAGATTCCAACACAAAACTTAAACACACGGACTGTGTGCTTGTTGCATGAGCAAAGACATTACAGGAAGATCAAAGCTTCTCTGCTTCTGCCAAGTTCGAGCAGGAAGATATTCAGAATACGAAGTCTGGTGTTTTTGTGGAGCCAGAACCCCTAACCAGTTCCCCCTCTTGAGCCTCTGAGACATTACAGATAACTTCTAAAGTGTTCTTTACATAGATATTAAGTACTTCCGTGACCAAATAGCGTCAGTTTAAAAATTAACAAACCTCTAGCCAGGCATGGTGCTGCATGCCTGTAACCCCAGCAGTCAGGGGGCTGAGGCAGTTAGATAGAGAGTCCTAAGCCATTGAGGCTACACAATGAGATTCTGTCTTTACAAAAAGAATAGCAGGGGCTGGAGAGATGGCTTAGCAGTTAAAACATTTGCCTGATAAGTCAAAGGACCCAGGTTCGATTCCCCATGACCCGTGTAAGCCAGATAAACAAGGGGTGCATTTCTCTGGAGTTTGTTTGCAGTGGCTGGAGGCCCTGGCGTGTGCTTTCTCTCTCTCTCAAATAAAATTTTAAAAGTGGTAACAAGCTAAACCTCTTGTAAATGCAAATATTGTTAAATATATCATTAGATAAATGTTTGAGTTCTTTCAATAGAATCTCTGCAGACACATATAGCTAATCTCCCGAGGCCAAGGCCTTAGGTGGTTAGGTCAGGAAGCTAGAGCAGAGCTATCTTGTGGTAGATTTTGCATAGTACAGGAAAGCTAACAGATTTTTCATCAAAAGGACCCAAATAATTCATGACTTTCCCATCTTCCTATCTAGAACAAGCTCTAGGTCCTGGTTAAGAACCAGAACACTGGGCTGGAGAGATGGCTTGCCTGTGAAGGCTAAGGACCCAGTTTTGATTCCCCAGTAGCCACATAAGACAGATGCACAAGTTGGCACATGCATCTGGAGTTCATTTGCAATGGCTGGAGGCCCCAGCACATCCATTCTCTCACCTGCCTTTTTCTCTCTCAAATAAACAAGTAAGAACCAGAGCATGCTACCAATGCCAAAGCAGCAGGAATACACTGATCATTGCACCAGCCCTGGGCTTCTCTCTTCCATCTGTGATAGGAGAAAATGCAAGCTTACAGTCAGTCCTGGGGGTCCCTGAATTCCTTGAATTCCACCAACCTCAAATCAAGAGTATATGGAAAATTGTGGACTAAATATGTAGTTTATTCTCATCCCATAAAAGCAGTGTAACTGCCAGGTGTGGTGGCACACGCCTTCAATCCCATCACTCAGGAGGAAGAAGGATCACTGTGAGTTGAAGGCCACCCTGAGACTGCATAGCTAATTCCAGGTCAGTCTGGACCAGAGTGAGACCCTACCTCAAAGAAACAAAACAAACGCTGGGTGTGATGGCACACTCTTTAATCCCAGCACCTGGGAGGCAGGGGTAGGAGGATCACCATGAGTTTGAGGCCACCCTGAGACTACATAGTGAATTCCTAGTCAGCCTGAGCTAGAGTGAGACCCTACCTCAAAAAAAAAGTAGTATAACAACCATTTGCACAGCACATTTATTCTAAGTGATCCAGAGGTGATCTGAGGTATCCAAGAGGGATGTGTATGTTATAAGCAAATACTACGTCATTAGACTGAATGGACTTTGGCATCCATGGATTTTGGAATCCAAGGAATGACTATTTGGTTGATTGTCATTGGATCACTCACTTGGCAACCAAATGCTATCACTAATGATGTAAACCTACCTAGCATTCACTTATGTTAACTCTTGGAATCAAGAAGGCAAAAGGACAAAAGAAGGGGAAAAAAAATCAGAAAGATAGAATAAAATTCCAAGTGTAATTTTCAGGTTTTAACCTTGTTTCTGCTTGCTTGTTTATAGGTATTTTCAAATTATAAATATTCCCCCTCCATCCACCCGCTCCTCCCTTTTTTTTTTTTCAAGGTAGGGTCTCACTCTAGCCCAGGCCAAACTGGAATTCACTATGTAGTCTCAGGCTGGTCTTGAACTCACAGTGATCCTCCCACCTCTATCTCCTGAGTGCTGGGATTAAAGGCGCGTGTCACTATAGGTCCAGCCCAATATTTTACACAGTCTTGGAAGAGCCCTTAACTCCTCTAACCAATATTCAATTTTTAGCCAGATATGGTGGTGTTTAAAATCCTAGTACTTGGGAAGCTAAAGCAGGAAGATGGCTGAGTTTAAGGCTAGTCTGGGCTATAGACTGAGATCCTGTCTCAAAAAAATAAATAAAAATAAAAATAAAAAAGGATGTTTACTCAACCATTCATTAAATATCCAGCCAGGTGTCAAGAACCACCTAAGCAATGGGAGATTCAACCTGAATAAAATACAAGTTTCTATCTGCAAGGAACTCACAGCCAGGTGGTACAAACAAGACCCGTTCTTGACTTGTGAGAGAGCGAACTGCCTGGGAGAGGAAGCAGGTAGGAGTGGGAGGCATCTTCTGGGCATATGCAAAGTAAGGGACAAGTGAAACAGCAGTTGTTCAGCAGAAAGCAGGGAGTGAAACTGGAGAGGGAGGGGAGACTACACCAGGAATCTGGAACTCCAAGGGGTGTGGGGACCCTCAAGCCAAAATAGCAGCTCAATTTCAAGTGCTGCACAGGTCAAGGGCTGAGGCCAGCGAGGCAGTCAGGAAGACAAAGAGGGAAACAGAAGATCATGGCTGGGAGTGGAGGGCAAGCATGAAGTTCAAGGAAGCCAGCTCAGCAGAGCCTGGCTCTCATGTGATGGCTAAAGTCGTGCATGTCTCTCCCCTTCCCACTTCATGTTCTCCATCCCCAAAGAACACAACCTTTCCCCCATCATGAGACCTCGCCTGGTCTGGTACCACTCCCTCCTCACAGCCTGCCTTCATGGGCCTTTCTCGGCTCCCAATGGCAGCAGCTGGAGGCCGCCTTGTTTCTACTTTAAGTCTTCCATTACATGCCTCTCTGCCTGGATCATATCATGGCTGGCTTCTTGACACTCAGATCTCAATTCCAATGTTACCTGCTCAAAGATACCTGGCTAATCATGGCATATCAAGTCATTTTTTTAATGCAAAGACCAAAAAAAAAAAAAAAAATTTTAGGCTTTATTTTCACACACTTCCCAAGATGACATTGTCAGACACCAACCAGACTGGCACTGAGAGGACAAAGCTTGGAAGTTCACCCTCTGTCCAGGTAGCATGCTACAATGCAGCATCCTTGATGGACTCCTTGACAAACTGGTGACCACACTCCCAGTTACCTACACAAATTCATCCAGCCATGGTTTAGAAATACATTTCAAAATAGGCAGATTAACCCTTCCTATCAGGCAAACAACCATTACAGATCATCTCATTACTGTTTTCAAAGGGTAAATCTTAAACTAAAAAGTGACTGTTTCTTGATAATCGAAATATGGATAGTTTACATTTATGTATGTATATAATTAGAAAGCTTTATATTGAAGGGCTTAAGAAATCATCAGTGTCATTTAATCTTCAAAACTTCTTCCCATTCAGTCTATGACAGCCGCAGTGATGCATCTAAGTTGTTTCACATTCTTTTTAAATTTTTATTAACATTTTCCATGTGTTTCACATTTTTTAATATCCACATCTGCTTTCTGCTGTTTGTAAATATTTTTTGAATTGTTTAAAAATATGTTCAAAAATATACAATTCCAATATGTATAGATCTGACAACTTTAAGTACTGTAGATATATTTTATTTACACTCTTTATGTTCCACTGAAGCCTCTGTTCTCTTAACTATATCAGGGTCATATCATTAAGGCTAAAGGCGGTTTTACCTAGGAAGAAAATGAATACATACCAGGCAATGTTTATCAGTTTCTTGGTCAAACAAAAAAGGAAGGAAAATTATATAACTTGAGTTCTAATTGCTTTTTATTTTGAATGCAAAGTCAATATTGTAAAAATCTCTTATGTTTTTGTAGAATCTGAGTTAATAAAATGCAAGGGTAAATAACTACTTTCTATTTAAAGCAAACTGGCTTTTTGTTTTGTTTTTTCGAGGTAGGGTTTCACTCTAGCCCAGGCTGGCCTGGAAATCACTATGCAATCTCAGAGTGGCCTTGAACTCACGGTGATCCTCCGACCTCTGCCTCCCAAGTGCTGGGATTAAAGGTACGTGCCACCACGCCCAGCCAAACTGGCTTTTTAAGATTATAGGGAAGGAGGAAGGGAAGAGAGGCCAGTATTCAATATTCCAGGTAGACCAAGCTTGGAGGGCTCTCTGGCTCTGAAGACATTTTTTAAAAAGTTAAAATGTTTCACTGTTTTTATTATTTGTGCATGTATATGTATGTGTGTCTATGACAGGTGTATGGGCATGTGTGCGCCCTGGTACGCCTGCAGACATCAGAGGACATCCTTGGGTTTCTCTACTCACCATCCACCCTCAGATGGTCTTTCTGACCAGTGCTGCCTGTGAACCACCCGTTTCCTCTGGTTCAACCTCCCACAGCCATTGGTGCATAGGTGTTACAGACGTGTGTCTACATTCATGTGAGTGCTGAGGATCAAACTTGGGTGGTCAGCAAGTTTGCAAGCAAATGCCTGTAACCACTGAGCCATGCCCCAATCCCTAGTTATTCTAATACTCTCCATCACGGCACTTAGAAAACTCTCAATGCTCAGTGTCTGTTTTTCCTAACTAGAATGAACAGCTCAAAAGGTAGGAACCTTATCCACCTTGTTCCACACATATCCTGAGGAGAAACACACAACAGGTCTTCCATAAGTACTTACTGAATAAGTAACTCAATCTTCCTGTGTCTATAATTTTCTTATAACAAGAGTGTTACATGGAATAAATATAATGAAGTCCACTAACACATCAGTGCTATGTCAGCTTGCTTATTTCCTATAAAAATTGTGTTTCCTGGGCTGGAGAAACTGCTTAGCGGTTAAGGCACTTGCCTGCAAAGCTTAAAGGCACAAGTTTGATTCCCCAGTAGCCACATTAAGCCAGATGCACAAGGTGGTACATGTGTCTGGAGTTTGTTTGCAGTGGCCCTGGTGTACCCATTCTCACTCTCTCGTCAAATAAAGAAAGTTGTTTTTTTTTCTTTCTACACTCTAGTCCAGATTGACCTGGAACTCACTAAGATTTACAACCCATGACAAAACCACTGGAAAGGGATCAGCTTTGAAACTCTTTATAACTTCTTCCAGCATTACTTATCTCGGAATAACCTGGCAGAAAATCTACAGAAACAAACACACATGCAGAGTTGGAGCTTGAAACCCCCAAAAGATGAAGCTCTTCTTAATGAGGGCAGAAGTCACATGTGAGCACTCCCCCCTCCCCAAGGTAGGGTCTTACTCTAGCTCAGGCTGACCTGGAATTCACTATGTAGTCTCAGGGTGGCCTTGAATTCACAGCGATCTTCCTACCCCTGCCTCCCAAGTGCCGGGATTAAAGGTGTGTGCCACCACGCCTAGCCACTTTACCTTTTTAATAGAGCTTACACACAGGACTGTGAAATCTAAATGTTCTCATTTGAAATTAAAAAAAAAAAAAAAAGTAATGCATGGGCCGTGCACGGTGGCACATGCCTTTAATCTCAGCACTCAGGAGGCAAGGTAGGAGGATCACCCAGAGTTCAAGGACACCCTGACAGTACATAGTGAATTCCAGGTCAGCCTGAGCTGGAGTGAGACCCCACCTTGAAAAAAATTCAAAAAAAAAAGCACAGGAGGTGAAAGAGTGAGAGTGACTCCATGCACAGCTAGGAAGTGCTTGTTGAATGAATGCCTTCTAAGTATACAGTCATGAACAAAGCATCTGTACTAACAAATTGTCCAAGAGGGGGCTTCTTTTAAAGCCAGCCACTTGAGGGATAGGTATATCATAAAATCAAAACGCCAGCATACTATGGTATTCAGGGTTTGCTCTGGGTTTGCATGTTGTGAGACCATGTACTGTGTGAGATGGTTTTCCAGATGTGCTAATTCATAAAGCTTGTTTCAAAATAGCAAAAGGGCTGAAGAGATGGCTTAGTTAATTAAGGCGCTTGTCTGCAAAACTTAAGGACCCAGATTTGATTCTCCAGGTCCCATGTAAGCTAGATGCACAAGGTGGTACATACATCTGGAGTTCATTTGCAGTGGCTAGAGGCCCTGGCATGCCATTTCATATTCCCTGCCCCCTTCTGTCTCAAATAAGTAAAAATAGCACAAGTCTCCAGCTGATATACATCCTCCCTTTTATACCTGTGTGGATGGAAACAGTGGCAGGCAGCTTCAGGCCAAGTCATTTCGTAGGCCTGTTCCACACTGTCTGAGTATAAGTAGATATGCACCATTTTCTTACTGGCTCTGGACAAAGTGTCAGTGTTGGGAGTCTTTCTTGTAACCACAATTCTGACATCTGACTAGACCCCAGGCCAAAGTCCTTATGCGAGGGTTTTGGAACTTGAGTCACACATTCCCAACTATCTGGCTTCTGCACATTCAGAAACTCAGACACAGCCACCAATAATGCATTATGAACAATATTTCAACACTCTGATAATATAAAACAAGTCCTTTAATTTTTCAAGTGTCTTAAAAAAAACAATTTTACACTTAAGCCAGCCTTGAAGATAAGCACAAAATTTACCAGTTTAAACTTAAAACCAAAACCAACCAACCAACCAAACAAACAAAAAAAGACCTAACTCAAGCACCCACTCTGTGCATAGCACTATTCTAGGTGCTATGGAAGAGAGTCTGAACCTTAGAAACATGACTTCACTTTCTGGAATTGCATTATCTCTTTTCCCAGAGAGCAAAAATAAATAAAGTTGCTATTACTTCCTACAAATCTGGCCCTCCTCTTCTGGCTCACGGGAAAGCTTATTTCTGAAAAATTAATATATGATGAACTTCGCTCCCATTTCCCTCAGAACAAGAAAGTGGAGCTCCTTTTCACTAAAACAGAAAGAAATAAACAATTTCCACGTAAGAAAAATTATTTCTAATAACCATTTAAAAAAATTATTTTTCAATCTATTCTTTTTCTCTCCACAATTATGTTGCCTTTCCTTGCACAAGGCAAACTAGACACCTTTTCTGCTGTTTTGCCTTTCCTAAGAAAAGTACTGCATTTTGAAGACAAACCATTCCCAAGACCAGTGGCAAAAGTCTTCAAACAGCTTTAAAAGTGAGCCATCTGTATGACCTCACTGAAGTAAAAATTTTAAAAAACAGTTGGCACTAAGATAACTACTCCAAATATCTGTCTAAACAATTTTTAAAACTGTTTATTTTTTAAGAATGCATCCCCTAATCCAAAGTAATAATGTTTTAAAATTTTTTGGCCAAAAATTTATAAAACCTCTTTCAGTTCAACCTAATAAAAGTGATATCTAGAAAATACTTCACGTTAAGTGTGTCTTTAAAAGCTCAGGTTTTAAAGCGCTCCTAGGCACGGTGCTCTGGAAGACAAAGGTGCTTCTGCTGTTGCTGTGTTACACGCAAGGCATCCATGGCAAGCACAGCGTTCTGATGCGGAGACTGAGAGGGATCAGACATAGGCTCCCAGGGCAGCATGAAACTCTGAGAGGCACTGCACCAGCTGCTGAAACTTGGGCCTCTCCTCTGGGTCTAAGGCCCAGCAACAGGCCATCACAGCAAATCTGCAGAGACACAACAGCAAATTTATCAGTACTCCTGACATTCTAGGCACTTTGATGCCAGTTGTGTGTTCTGTTCAAGTGAGGAAATGAAGAAGGCAGGATACTAGCAGCTAATTAATGGGACTATGTGCTGGCAGATCCTGAATGATAAGGATCTAAAATGAGTTCTGTGGATTCTATGTGTGGATTTCGGTTCTCCATGAGAAGAAAACCAAACATAAGTATTTCAGCAAATGCAGAGTTTCAGAGAAATACAGAAAACACAGTCCAAAACAATAACCTGTGTTACCCTGTAAATGATAAATGAGGAATACCTCAGAGGAAGTACTACCTGAGTTCTAAGAGTCCTGGATCATTAGCAAGGCTACTGCCTTGAGCTGACACAGAACCCCCTTCATGGGATTCTGGAGACCACACTCATCTCTGTAACCACTTACCCCAGCCAGCCCCTGCCCATCCCATTCCCATGATGTAGAAAGCCAGCTATGTGATGAGAGCAGGAGGCACCGATGGCACTCACTAACCCAGAACAACTTCCTTAAGCATCAACTGACAAGATGATGATGAGAAAGGCTTTTACAAGCACCCCATCCTTAAGTCTTCTTAAACAAAAGTCAGATAACTGACATACTACCCAACCAGTTTCATCACTATGACACAGACTGTGGAACTAATTTGTATCTAAGATTATTCATTATAAACACAAGATGTCAGGTGCATGAAACAGTTAAAGAATCTGTCTGACTTGGGAGTTCTCTAAGAGTCTAATTCAAGTCTTAAGAGTCATTATCTCAAAAGGGGAGGCTCTATATGAATTTGGCAACTTGCTTTTTTACTACTTTTTTTTGTTTGTTTGTTTTTTGAGGTAGGGTGTCATTCTGGCCCAGACTGACCTGGAATATGGAGTCTCAGGGTGGCCTCGAACTCACGGCAATCCTCCGACCTCTGCCTCCCAAGTGCTGGGATTAAAGGCGTGCGCCATCACACCAGTAGCTTTTTTACTTTTATATATGCAATATAGTTCATATTTTTGAAATCAGAACAACTCACAGTTCATCAGGGCAGTTGATTGGCTGGGCTATTCGGTAACCATCTTTTAGGTATGCGGCCATCTCAAAGGGGTCGATGTCCACATAGGGTGTCTGGCCCAGAGTCATGAGTTCCCACAGCGTCACTCCAAAGGCCCACTAGGAAAAGAACAGCAGCAAAACAATGAGAGATTTAAAACAGCTTTCTGGTGCTCCTAACTACAGCCAACTACAGGCCAAAAAAAGGCAGCTCAACTAAGAGAGAAAAGTGAAACACGATTTATAATAAGTCTGTAGGGGTAGGGACGTAGCTTAGTTAGGAGTGTGCTTCCCTAGCATGCCAGAAGCCCTAGATTTAGTCTGGAGCACTGCAAAAAACCAAGCATGGTAGCTAATGCCTACAATCCCAGCTCTCGGAAGACAGTGGCAGGAGAATCAAAAGTTCAAGGTCATCTTCAGTGGGAAGGATGAGACCCTGTCTCAGAAAAAAAGTATCATGCCAAGTTAGAATTTTCTAGAAAAATGCACTTCTAGGAAAGCATTTTAATAAATGCATCCTTCAACTTGAATATTAGTATTGTTTTAAGTAATTAGATCTGTTGAAGAGTTAGTTTTTTTACTCCTGCTTATAAGCTATACCAATTCAAAATTAATGTGAAAATTTGTAACTATAAAATTTTGGCTAATTTAAGCAGCCAAGTAGTAGAAAATGAACACAATTTTAGCATAAATTAAGTGAAATATGCAAAATTATATAAAATATGTCATAGATTTTTAGATTGCTCATTTTGTAGTGCTGGAGACTGAACCCCAAATGTCATGCATACATAGCACTTGTCCCATCACTGAGCTGTGTCTCTTAACCCTGTATTTAAAAGTTTTAGCAGATGATAACATCCCGAGAAAGGATTTTCCAGCCTTGCCTGAGTAGTTACTTAACTTAGTATGTGAGTGCCCAATAGGTACAGGGACTAAGCAGAGACAGCAGTGCCTACTGGCGAGCTGCTTAGGGCTTCCCACTTCGGCCCTGCGTTGGCTGTACTGTGGCTCCTGCAGACTGTATGGAGGACAGGAAACACATCCACCTTTACCCAGAGCTGCTGTACAGCTGCGAAGGGCTCACAAGGGGAACTTCCACTGATCTGTTGCCACCTATGAGGCCTGAGGTCCCAGCATAACAAGCTGAGGAAAGAGAATGAGCCTGTGTACCACTGCACAATGCTCACGAGCTTCCACAGGTTCCATGTGTTCTGTGATGAGCTGTCAATCACATTTCATTTTCACAATCAACCCTGAAAATCGCACACTGGTAGCTTAAGTTTGTAAGGTGAGGGAACAGACTAAATTAGTGGCTTGCCATGTATTTCTTAATGAGTGAGAGAACAAAAATGAGGAGGAGTAAGAGACATATAAATTAAATACAAGTGTACCTACAAAATCTAGACATTGTGCACTAAATTTGTAATTTTTTTTACTAACAACAAAATCCTAACTACTTTGTAAAATACACAGATTGACTAACCACACACATCACTGCAATGACATATCACCAAAGTTGAAATTTCCATACCATGAAACTATCATTACAAATATAGCACAGGGGCTGATGGCTTAGTGGTTAAGGTGCTTGTCTGCAAACCCAAAGGGCACAGGTTTGATTCCCCAAGACCCATGAAAAGTCATATGCACAAGGTGGCACACATGTCTGGAGTTCATCTGCAGTGGCTAGAGGCCATGGCACACCCATTCTCTCTTTTTCAAATACGTAAAAATTTTTTAAATTCTATAAAAAGGGGGGTGTAGAGAAATAGCTTAGCAGTTAAAGCATTTGCCAGCAAAGCCAAAGGACCCATGTTTGATTCCCCAGTACCCATGTAAGCCAGCTGCACAAGGTGGCACAAATGTCTGGAATTTGTTTGGAGTAGTTAGGTGTGCCCATTCTCTCCCTGTCTCTCTGTGTCTCTTTCTCTCTCAAATAAACAAACATATGTATTTTTTCTCAAAAAAAAAAAAAAACACAAAATTTACCTTCAGGCTATATGTGCAACATATATATGAAACAAAACTGAATTCTGTGTTTAATCTTCAGTGCCAGCCTCGAGATACTTCTTCCAGGCTGAGGGAATAGCTCAGAGGTGGAATACTTTGTTAATACACACGAGAGCCTAGCTAGGTTCAATTCTTAGCCCTAAGAAAAACTCAATTCTTTCACCTAAGTTTGATCTTTATTTACTTATTTTTGGTTTTCCGAGGTAAGGTCTCACTCTAGCCCAGGCTGACCAGAAATTCACTATGCAGCCTCAGGATGGCCTCAGACTATCAGCAATCCTACCACCTCTGCCTCCCCAGTGCTGGGATTAAAGGTATGTGCCACCATGTCCGGCAAATTTGATCTTTTCATTGCTAAATTCTCACCTCAGGTTCTCACATGATATACTGCAACACCTAAAATCCACACACAGAATAGAATAATAACTGTAGCGCCATTCCTTAAAAACCAGCAAACATGATTAAAACATGTCAGGCGTCATACCTTTAACAACAGAAGACCAAATGGCACAAAGATGACATTAGAAAATTTGCTCTAAAATCTTGTGATGACTAAGCTATGTAAAATGTGGATAGGCTTATTCTCAAATCTCCTGCTTGCCATAGTTGGAAAGGGGTCAACCAAAAGGTCAGGCTACTTTCCCAGTTTCATGAAAGACCATGACAAAATCCACTTTAACAGCGATGGTTTTCTATTTACTGTAACCCTCTCTTCTCAACTTGTATTATTCTTTCTTTTCTGCCCCCCTTTGTGTGTATGTGTTGTTTTGTTTCTTTTCTTTTTCTGAGGCATGGTCTTACTCTGTAACCAAGGCTAGCCTCAACTTGTAACACCTTCCTCAGCCTTCTGGGTGCTGGAATTACAGGCATGAGACACCACACCAGTTGATTCTTTTACTTTTTCAGATATAGGATATTAAAAATTTGGGGAGGAATAGCTCAGTTGGTAAAGTACTTGCCTCATTAGCATGAAGACACAGGTTTGACCCACAGTACCCACAAAGAAATGATAGCATGTGCTTATAATCCCAAGCTTTGGAGGCAGAGAAAGATGGATCCCTGGAGCTCACTGGCTAGCCAGTCGAGCACAGCTGGACAGCTTCAGGCCTCAAAAAGTAGATGGATAGACAGGTGTGGTGGCGCATGCCTTTAATCCCAGCACTGGGGAGGCAGAGGTAGGAGGATCACCATGAGTTGAGGCCTTTAACATAGTTAATTCCAGGTCAGCCTGAGTCTGAGTGACACCCTACCTTGAAAAACAAAACAAAGTAGATGGATAGTATTTGAAGTTGTTTTCTGGCCTTTATATGCAAATACGCATGTACATGTGTACACACAAACTTGTGCACATATACGCCCACATATACCAAATTGAAAAAATAATTTTTCACTAATAGTATACTGGCATAATTTTTCAGGTATATTTGAAGACTTTTTTTTTTTTTTCCCTCATTTCAACCTACTTCAGCTGAGGTTACCAAATTAAGAGGCTGACATCTGGTTTCTTTAGGAACTTAAAATGCCAGACTGACTCTAGCACAGCAGTCCCCCTTATTCAGAGTTTGGCTTGCTCTCTGCAGTCTCAGCAGATAGAGAAGTGGTGTGATGAAATGTGCCTTCTACGTCATGCCTGGCCAGGGCCACTATGGAGCTTTCTGAGAAGCTGAGGACTGAAGCTGCCAGCAGACCTGGAAGGCAAGGTACTGAACAACAGAGAACTAACTATTTTTGTTGTTGTTTGGTTGGTTGGTTGGTGTTTTTCTTGCCTCTCTCTAGCCCAGGCTGACCTGGAATTCACTATGTAGTCTCAGGGTGGCCTCGAACTCTCGGTGATCCTCCTACCTCTGCCTACTGAGTGCTGGGATTTAAGGTGTGCGCCACCATGCCTGGACTGTGTGTCTAGATTTCTAAACAATTTCATTTCTGCTGTGAATCTGTCCTAAGGCCTATCTATAATTAGGAAAGACAGAGGACCCAATATAGGTGCCAGGAAGTCAGAATTGGTTGTTCATGACACTTTTGCCACTGCAAATGCTTAGAGACAGCTCTGTCAGAGTACTAAGACCATCCAAGCAAGTATGAAACAGAACAGTCAAAATAAGGCTCTAAAGGAACCAAAGGAGAGATGCTCAGAACCTTGCGTCGGGGCACTGTCCTGGAGGAGCACAATCACAGAATCTACCCCTGGGCTCTGCTTGCCTCTGAAAATGCATGAACTATTCCATAAGCCAATTCTTCTTTCCAAGGAAGTATAAAGAAAACTAAAATGGGAGTATTTAATCAAACTAAACAGTACTTTCTTAAGAACATTAGATCTTAGACCTCTATTTCCTAAAGTAAGGTGTGAAATCATCCTTTCATCTCCAGATGGCCCCTAATGTCTTTAATATTCATTTCCCTTAATGTGAATTTTTACACTTAAATAATAGGTCTATGATTGTTGATAAGTAAAATCTGCAACCACAAAGGAAAACAGCTACTGGTAGTCTAAACGTTACTCTATTAGGTTTTCTGTACTTCGGAAAACAAGCATCCCCTATTAACTCAGGCCTTGTCTTAGCTACCACAGTAGCCCAAGACTGCTCACCATGGTTCTTTATAGATGTGAGGGTCTCTTGAGCAAGTGTGCCCAGGACATGGCCACAACCACCCACAGCACTGGACAAGTAGGAGGAATGAGAAGAAATGTGCAACAGAAGCAAGTTGAATGTCTGTAACAGAAAAGCATAAAGGTACAAGGGACACGTTTCCATTTGCCCTATGCCCTAAAAACTGTTCAAAGACATTAAAAAGGGACCTCCTCACTGTCATAAATCACGCTGATAAGACTAGCATGGAATCTATTTCCTTGACTTGTTTTTCCCAAGAAAATGCTTTTTAAATACAATGTTGTATCATAAAGACAAGAAACCAGCAAGAAATTCTTAACTATGCTCTCTTGATTGCATTTACTCTCTTAAAAGAAGGCAGTGTCTTACAGCAGAATTTTATTAGCTACTACAATTAGCTTAATAATTCAAAGAAGACATAAATAAAGAAACCTATTTTCAGGTTGGTACTGTATATACATAAGTAGAATGATTGAGATGGGGAGGTAATATGATGGAGAATGGAATTTCAAAGGGGGAAGGGGGGACATTACCATGGGATATTTTTTATAATCATGGAAAATGTTAATAAAAATTGTGAAAAGATTAAAAAAAAAGAAATCTATTTTCAAATAAAGGAAAAGAAAGTCACATAATAAAATCTATGGTTGTATTTGCAGTTTGTGAAGCAGCTTAAACAAAAATGATATCCAGTTGGGCATGGTGGCGCACGCCTTTAATCCCAGCATTCGGGAGGCAGAAGTAGGAGGATCGCCATGAGTTTGAGGTCACCCTGAGACTACATAGTGAATTCCAGGAGACCCTGAGCTAGAGTGAAACCCTACCTCAAAATAATAATAATAATGATGATAATAATAATAATAATAATAATATCCAGACACTCTTAAGAATGCTTGTGATGAGGTCACAACTTGGAATATTAGAAGACATTTATAACTAGCTGAATCTAGATGTCCATATTTCTTAAGCTTAATAGTTAAAAGTTAACATTATTAGAATATCAGTGTATTTGGAAGCCTCAAGTTTGGCCAAACAGGCCATATGACTGAATGAGTGCATTAGTGGCATATCTGCTCTGGGGAAAACCAACTGCTCTCTAATTGGACTGGAAGCCCAATTAGGGTGGGAATACATGTCTGGTAGTGAAAAGCTAATCAAAAGCCTGTGGCAAAAAAGCTCATTTTTATCTGGCTAAATGCATATATTATTATCACCAAACTGCCCTGATAGCACTACACTTAATGTTCATATTCATATATTAATGCTGTTCTCACTTTTGGTTACAGAAGCTTCTCTTTTCAGATGGCGATTACCACTGGGATGACCTAAAAGGCAACATATTGCTGAGAAGAAGTGACAGAGGATTGCTCAGCACTGAAACATCTCTATCACACCCTCCAAGGCTCAGGGTCCACTGTGGAAGAGGTGGTGGAAAGAATGTAAGAGCCAAAGGAAGGACACCACTCTACAATGCAACTGCCCAGACAGAAATTGGCCTCAATATCCATGACCTCACAGTGTCCAGCAATACCTTCACAAGACATTCATAATAGGAGAAAAAGACGATGGCATCAAAATATAAGAGAGACTAATGGAGAGAGGGAGGGGAAATGACAGAGACGAGTTGTGAAGGGGAAAATGGGGGATGGAAAATCATGGTTTATTGTCTGTAATTATAGAAGCTGTCAATAAAAAATTAACAAGAAAAAAATATTAGTGTACTGAATATTGGATCTTCTCAGTTAAAATCATGAAAATAAAGCCCAGAGATGTAATGTACTATTATTTTTTTTGAGCCTAATAAATTTCTTTCTCACTTCACCTTCTTTGTGGAGTTAGTTGTGAACAGGAGCCTGGAGTGTATAGAGAAAAAAATTAGTGCATTTCTAAATAAATAGTGTAGAACTATTTTGTTGTCTTTCTTTGTGTGATGTGTGTGGGTGTGTATGCGCATACATGAGCACAGGTCCATGTATACAGAAAGCAGAAAAAGGCATCGGTGTGTCCATCCTGTCTCTCATTGAACCTGGATTTCTCCATTTTTTTGTCAACGTTGTTATTCTTTTCCAGCCACACTGGCTGACCAGTAGCCCCAGCATTCCTCTCATCTCCGCTCACCTCAGTGCTGGGGGTGGCGCATATTTCTGCAGTTCAATTACAGTGGTTGGAGAACCTGGAATGCCAATTCTCTCTCATGAAAAAAGAGGGGGGGGAGGAGCTGGAGAGATGGCTTCGCAGTTAAGCACTTGCCTATGAAGTCTAAGAACCCTGGTTTAAGGCTCGATTCCCCAGGACTCACGTTAGCCAGATGCACAAGGGGGTACACGCATCTGGAGTTCGTTTGCAGTGGCTGGAGGCCCTGGCGCGCACACATACACATACACACACTCTCTCTCTCTCTCTCTCTCTCTCTCTCTGCCTCTTTCTCTCTGTCTGTTGCTCTCAAATAAATAAATGATAAACAAAAAAAAAATTGTTAAGTCAGTCTTTTGGGCTTGACTCAAAAACATTTTTTAAAATGTATGCCATATATATATGTATTTGAAGCACAGTTGGAGTTTATAAGATAATTTAGCAAAGATTAGATTAAAGCATTTAAAGAGAGATACAGGGAAAACAAATGTGTGGATGTGAGCATCTCAAAATCAGCTGACTTAAAACTACAAAACCAAAGTTACCCCCAACCTGGGAAAACAGTATTGTTTAGTGTAGAAACTACTGAATAATTCCAACTATAATTCAGAATTTCTGAATAAAGATTTGGCAATTAAAATTATCTTGTCTTGAGGAGTACAATGGGTTTTAGGCAATGTACATTAGAGCAGCTTAATTTTGAATTAAAATTAAACTCTGCATTTTTCCTCTTATTTTTTGGAGGGGTGGGTAGGAGGGATGATCAAAAACAAAAGGAAATTGCTCTTTTAGAAAAAGCCTAAATTCTCTTCAGATAATCATAAAAATGGCTTTATATATGTAAATTGCTTTAGTTGGAATTTTAACTTTGGAACATTAATGTTCAAGAAACTTTTACCATTAAAGCTCTAGCAAAACAGAGTGGACTTAATTTCCTTCTGTTGTCCAAAGTGAACCCTTAGGGTTCTGTATCTAAGCTTTTGGATGTATTTTCTGTACCCAACACCAACTGCCTGACATGCCTCATGCCTATCGGGCTGGGCAACATGGAGCTTCTGCAGTTTCTGCAGGAAGCAGGTAACATTCCTTCTTGTGACCATGTATACTTCCTCTGTCCATTTCAAATGCCTAGTGGGTTGTGTTGTTTTTAATAGTTGGTTTTGAAATAATGAAGACAGATACAGGCATTTTTAAAAAATATTTTTAAATTTTATTTATTTTCAAGAACAGAGAGAAAGAGAGGGAGAATGCATGCAAGCACACAGGCACTTTAAGCTCCAAGGAACTCCAGGTGCATGTGCTACTTTATGTATCTGGCTTTATGTGGGTGCTGGGAAACTGAACTCCCATCAGCAGGCTTTGCAAGCAACAGCCTTTAATCACTGAGCTATTTCCCTAGCCTAACAACATATATAATGAAAACTTCAACAGAAAAAGGTTGGGAAATTTTTAGTAAATTGTTCATTCCCATCAAGAATGCCTTTTACCAAGATGCTAGTATGTAAAAGAAGCAATGTGGCAAAAAGAAAAAAATTTTTCCCTTCTTACCAAATTACTTTCAACATTTTTTTTTCCCGAGGTAGGGTCTCACTCTAGCTCAGACTGACCTGGAATTCACTATGTAGTCTCAGGGTGGCCTCGAACTCATGGTGATCCTCCTACCTCTGCCTCCCAAGTGCTGGGGTTAAAAGCGTGCACCATCACACCTGGCTTATTTCAAGAATTTTAAATTGGAGTTAATAGCTCTTTACTGAGGAAATCTCTGATAATTTTAATACCTAACTATAGTAACTTGAAAAATAGTTTCAAAGATCCACATCCTAAGCCTATAAACCAATAAATGAACCAATTATAATGATGTGGCTAAATGATAGAACTACCCAGAAACTGACCAAAGGAAGACAGTGATGTGTGGGAAAACATGAGACCACTGAAGAAAAGATAAAAATCCATCTTTATGATTTGGCAGCACTTGGTCAAGCTGAAACTGTAAACCGCAACATCCTAACACCTAACGTTGGGACACTCACGCCCAGCTCAGCGTGAAGAGTTGCTTCCTCGGCATTTTCCAGTGGGGAAGAACACAAGTCATTGTGGCCCAAAGTTTGGGTCATAGCTTATCTCCACAAATTAATTAACTGGTAGCTAACAACATTTGCTTTCTGAATAAAAAATGTCAGATAATAGTTACTAGATTCTGGGCTGGAGAGATGGCATAGCAGTTAAGGTGTTTGCCTACAAGGCTAACAGGATCCCAGCTTGATTCTCTGGGAACCATAAGCCAGATGCACAAGGGGGCACATGCATCTGGAGTTCGTTTGCAGTGGCTGGAGGGCCTGGCATGCCTATTCTCTTCTCTCTCTCTCTCTCTGCCCCTTTCTCTCTCAAATGAATAAATACATTTAAAGAAAAATAGTTGCTAGACTTTAAAAAGGGACAAAAATGTTGAAAACATTTTAAAACTAAAAGCTTTCTTCTCCATTGTGTTGATATCTGGAGTGTAGTACTTACCACATCACTCGCACTAGAGAACTCATTATTAACCAGACTTTCAAGAGCCATCCATCGAACTGGCCTGTTCTCATTGTCCCCTAGACAGTGGTAGTCCATGGGGAACAAGTCTCTGGAGAGGGCATTGTCTGTGATCTTCACTTGAAGCGTGTCATCTATGCTGAGAAGTAAGAATGTGAAGAAATAAGAATATCAAAGGCATCAGGGCATTAAGAAGCAAGGATCACTACCACCAAAAACACACCACAAATCCCACTGTGACTCCTGAAGAGAACCCCAAACTGAGGAAGCACTACCCACCAAGTGACCATGGCAAGATTGTGACACCTACACACAGTTCCTAGCAGCCAGGTCTTTGTGGATGACTTCCCTTCTTGCCAGGTAGCTCATTCCACAGGCAATCTGAATAGCCATGTGTACCAGGTCTTGCTGAGAAATTGCCTGCAGCAACAGAAAAACAAGCTTTACCAGACAGCAGGGAGCTTATGATGGTGGCTGGTTATTTGATTCCACAATCCTACTTCAGTGCTCCTATTCTCTGAGTTTTAAAAAGCCATTTCTTAACCACAGTATGTTCTTATAGCACTGTATTGACCATACTTGCATCAACTGAAGTCCTTATTCTGTGTTGACTCACCACTGACTTGACTGTGTCCTACAATCCGCTATATTTCTCTCTCTACAATCACCACATGATAGCTACTCAGTAAATGTTCAATAAATGTGGAATCTTCAAAGTAGTATTTCAAATGCTTGTTAGGTAATAATTCAGTCTTTTCTTTTAAAGCAGTAGTTTTTATTAGGAGATAATCCCCTGAGGGCCATTTTCAACTACTAAGTCTAGAGCTTGCTCCACTGACATGCTCCTCTAGATGTGCCAGTACTGCGGCTGAATGAAGTTCTTCCCCTGGTCACGCATGTGAGCCACAAACTACAACTCTTGCTGGGAACCGCAGCTGGGATCCTTTCAAGCTATACAGTATATCATGCACAGTCAACCAAATACTCAATGCAGATCTGAATGCAGGTTGTTCTGTTAACTACAATAAATGCATTATTATAAATCTTAAAATAAAATTAATGAGGTTAGAAAATACAGAAGAAAGCAAAGCACCCAGTATGCTTTATTGCCATTGCTGTCAGATGTTTGGAATCTGACCAAATGTTCATAGCTACAATATACAAGTAATGACAAGAAACTCTTGAATGACTGGCATCTTCCAGAGGAGCACATTAAGAATTATTCCCAATTATCTCCCACAGTCTAGACCTCTAGTCACCACCAGCTGTAAGTGTGATGGATGAAATGGCTGTCAACTGTTTCCACTCCTAGAAGGAAACCTAGGACACGTGTCTCCACGGGGATCTCAGGAAATGAATGGGATGGTGCTAGAGGAGTCTGTGGTGATTACAAATAAACACCATGAGCATCAGCCAAGTGTGTCAAGAAAGGAAGCATCAACCATTTCACTGTCCTCCAAATCCACAGGTTACAAGCATCTTCTGGCTCTTTTTGTGTATCTTTTACAAGTCCTTTAAACAATTTATATATGTATAACTATTAATACCAACTTTCAAAGACACTATCAGAAACTACTAGGAAATAAACGGTATTTGGGGAAATTTTTCTCACCTGTGGATTATTGGCCTCTACTAATTTGCACTGCCGTAAAAACAATTTAAGATTTCCCCAATTCATGTAAGGCAATATCACCATGGGTTTTTCTCCTTCTTCTATACACACATGAGTTATAGGAAGAAGATTTCTATAAAATAATACAAAGTTGGGAGAAAGACAAATGAAATTTAAAACCTTAGGTTTATTTTGAATAAAAAATAAAGATAGTTTAAACAAAACAAAATCCTAAACACACTTAAAAACACTATCATTAATTTTCTTTTACTTAAAATGCCATGTTTTTAAAACCAAATTTAAAGAGTTCCTATATATGAGCTCTCTCAAAAGGAAAAATGATAAAGACTGAGTTGTTCCCTGTGAACTGGATTATCTGAAGACACTCTGGTTACTCTGGTTACACTCAATCATCACTCCAAAGGATCACCACCAGCACTCAAAAATGGCCTGGCCATAAGGATTCCATGATATGTTGCTCTTAATTTCATCACACTCAGAAAAAATCCAATTCAGACAGTGCACAAGCATGTAATAATCAAAAAGGTCTTAAGAGGCTGAAATTGAGGCTGGGGAGACAACTTAGCAGTTAAGAGTGCAGGTCACTTAGGCATGATAGTCTTGGGCTACAGACTGCCAAGTTTGACTCCCCAAAACCTATTTTTTTTAAAAAAGGCTGGAAGGGTTACACACATATGTAACTATGCCAGTTTTTTTTGGGGGGGGGGGCGGCTGGAGAATTGCTGGGGCTTGCTGACAGCAGCTCTGGGTTGAAGGGGAGACTCCCATCTCAAGGAAACATGGATGAGTGGTAAGAGAAAATTACCCAATGTTCTGCTGTCCTCCACATGCAAGCCCATGGAGCACATACATCTGTGTGTACATACATGCATACACTGTACATCATATCATATCATATCATATCACATCACATCATATCACACTACACACACACACAGCTAAAATGTCTTTAGCTGATCATATGGAATTTGGAACTCAACTTTTGAAAACAAAATTAACTCTGTGAGTGACTATCTCTTTTAAGCTTTATTTTTCAAACTTATAACTTGGGGCCTTCACCAATCATAAAAGGATGCTATTATGTGCAAAATAAACCAAACACATGGTACACATTACTGTTCCATTTTAACTTCTTTGGTGCATATGCAAGTTTTATCCTATTGTGTAATGATATCTGGAACTGCTAACTTTCCCTAAGGTTATGTAACTACACAATTCGTTCATCTCTACTAAGCTGAAAATTCCTAACAGGCAAAAAGCATACTCTTCATGTTTATATTTCCTGCTTTGCAGTCTATACCATTAAAACATTTAATAGCCAGGCGTGGTGGCACACGCCTTTAATCCCAGCACTCAGAAGGCAGAGATAGGATGATTGCTATAAGTCTGAGGCTACTCTGAACTACATGGTAAATTCCAAGTGATCCTGGGCTACAGTGAAACCCTACCTCAAAAAAACAAAGACAGAAAAAGAAATTGAAACATACATACATAGTAGCCTTAAAAGCATTCCTACTTAGCAAATTCTTCTTCCGAGTGTACTAATTAAGAAAAATATCCACAAAGTTATAAGAAGCCAGGCATGGTGGTGCACACCTTTAATCCTAGCACTTGGGAAGCAGAGGAAGGAGGACTGCCCCGAGTTCGAGGCTACCCTTAGACTACTTAGTTTGGGCTAGAGTGAGACCTAACCTCAAAAATGAAAAAAAAAATTACAAGAATAATGTAGTAATAGTGAAAAGTTGCAAGTATAAATGGCCAGGAGTAATCAGAGAAAAGCAAAATATAAAAACAATTAAATGGTCACAGAGATGTTAAGAGAGCATGAGTAAACTTTTTAAGGAAAGTAAGACACGTATTTACAGTTTACAGGACAATTACATCTATGGAGAAAAAACAGCGGCAGAAATATGCCAGGGCTGAGTTGTTGTCTTTGACCTATGGAGCTATAGATAATTTCTATCTTGCTTTTATTTCCTGAAAATTTTTTCAGTTTAGCATGCTTAATATGAGCTGTAAAATTCTAGCACGGCCACCACTGCACAGGTGGCGAGCTGTGGCCTCTACTTGCTTGGGTCGGGTTTATGACCAGGGAGTGTGGACCCCAGGAGCTAGGAAATGAGGACTTGCATAACCTCTCAGGCTTTGCAGCTGCACAGTTAGTGGCCTCTGTTGTATTATGACATCACTACACTGGTGAGGAAAACCCCGGCAGGGAGAGAGATTAGGAACCTAGAAGACAAAGGCCAACTCCAAGGAGAAAAACATTCCCGTGTCACTGACTAAAACCAAAACCCTGTGCATTCCCCTACACAGGACACTTCCTCCCTAGAGAAAAAGAGGAGCAGAAGCATGATGTTTCGACCCCTTCCATGAGCACAACAGCTAACACTTCACTCGTGATTAGCCTGGGAAAACACTGACATCAGGGCAAGTATGATGAGTTGGCCCATTTCCTTAACAAGAAAGAGCCTTTCTCTGCTCCTTTTCCCATGACTGGTGTTTATCAGAATAAGATTATTTTGCTCAGGTGCAACTAAGTCAAATCTTTTTTTTTTTTTTTTTTTCTGAGGTGACGTCTCACTCTTTCCCAGGCTGACCTAGAATTCTATGTAGTCTCACAGTGGCTTCAAGTAGTGATCCTCCCCACCTCTGCCTCGAGTGAGAATTAAAGATGTGTGCCACCATGCCCAGCTTTTCTTAAAAAAAGAAACACATACATACATATTATTTATTTGAGAGAGAGAAAGAGACAGAGGGGAGGGAAGAGAGATGAGTACCAGGGCCTCTAGCCACTACAAACCAACTCCACATGCATGTGCCACCTTGTACTTCTGGCTTTATGTGGGTACTAGAGAATCAAGGCTGATTTACAGGCAAACACCTTAACTGCTCAGCCATCTCTCCAGCCTTCAAAATCAATGTTTTTTATTCTCTAACTAGATAGTTAAAACCCCTCTAGGAGACATAACAAACTTTATGAAAATGTTTCAAAGTACAAACGGCCATTCTTCACTCTGCCCATTTTACAGAGGAAAGGAGGATAGAGACAAAGGTCTGAGATTTCTAAGAAAAGTGACTAGAGCAGAGGGCTGTGGTGTGGGGTGTGACGCAGAACATCCTCCAATTCTCAGTCTTGCTGAGTGTACTTGCAATAAAGGGCTTTTAGGCTTTCAGCATAGCAAGTGCCCACCCTAAGGCATCCTGAGCCACTGGAAGTGTCAAACCACAGGAAGAAACAGCTCAACAGTACTGACATAAGGTAACTGAGGCAAACTTATCTTTAACTCATGTAAGTATTATTTCACTTATGATAAAAAAAAATGCTCATAAATTCTAATAGGAAAAGTAGTAAAAAGACAGGATTTCAAATGCTTTAATATATTTCAATGCATCTACAAGCCTTAATCACAGATGTTAACAAGAAGTAAGCATTCTGAACTACATACCATAATCTTAAAAAGGTAAAATCTGAAGCCAGGTGCCATTTGCACCTAAACTTCTCTGGCAAATTCTATAATATGCTCCATTTTTATTCTTTGTGGCTAGCTGAATACTAAGTGCAAAATGGACAAAAAGTGAACAAATCCACACACAGCCAGCCGTACAGACTTCGGGTTAAGAAAACTGTAGGGGTGTAGTTCTCTAACAGAGAGAAGAACTGCTGCAGGGAGTGGGGAGTCCAACCACACTATGGATTAACAATGGGTTTCCTTCAGTGCAACTAGGAATCTTGGTGTCCCTTCGCAGCCCAGACAGACAGTGAGTCGTGGCCAAGCTACAATTAGGAGGCACGCTTCTCACTGAGTGTCCTGCACTCCTAAGTGACTGTGTCACTCCACTCATTCCCCAAGAGCATCTTGGGATTGCTCATTCATCACAGTGTGATGTGGAAAAGCCACATAGTCCTAAAGAATGCAACAAGTGCTTGCTCAGAACATTTTTAGCCAAATCATGTTTAGGGCTATGCTGAATATAAAACTGACTTCTTGGGCTGGAGAGATGACTCAGTGGTTAAGACAATTATCTTCAGAGCCTAACTACCCAAGTTTGATTCCCCAGTACCCATGTAAAGCCAGATGCACAAAGTAGTGCATGCATCTGGAGTTTGTTTGCAATGGTTGGAGGCCTTGGCATGCCCATTCTGTCTGTCACGCCCCCCCCCCCTCTCTGCTTGCAAATAAATACGTATCTATTTTAAAAAAAAACTCAAAATGAGGTCAGGGGAAGAGATTGAGTAAAGGAAAGGTGGAAGGAGGGCTAATCAAAATCTAAAAGGATATAAATAAATCATATGGAATTCTTTGATTTTGGACAATGGAACACTCAGGAGCCATAGATCATTGCCAGAAAATTTTCAGTGCCATGGATGGGATACCTTCCAGTGAGTTGTTGGCTAGGGAGGTCCCCGAGGCCCCCAAAACATTATAGGCCATTGCCCTTAGTTTCCCACCAGGAATCGATGGTAAGACCCTATTGCTGAATACTCTACATACTTGGGCTGCAAGGCCACTGAGAAATCCTGCTGGAACTGAGCTGATAACCTCCTCTATGTAAACCAGCTGACAGAAAGCTGGAAGAAGCAATTCTATATGCCATTCAATGGGAGAAAGTGATACCACCAGGGAAGATACTCAACAGTGAACACTGCAAGCCTTATAATTGGCCAGCCAGCCCAAATGAGCCAACAGGTGCAATAGTGGCACGTCTGTCATGGTGGAAACCAAATGACCTCCAATTGGACTGGAGGCCCACTCCAAGGGAAGGAATACATCCCTGATACTGAAAACTTAAAACAGGGGTAGTCATGAGCCCTAGGGGTGTAACATCTGCTGATGTCTGGATAAATATATATACTATGCTTATCAAACTGCCCAGTAAGCACTTCTCTTAATATTCATACCCTTATGTTAATGCTACTCTCACTTTGGGTAGAGAATCTTCTCTTTTCAGATGGCAGTGACCTTGGGACGATTCAGAAGATATCATGGTGCAGGAAAGAAGTGACTAGAGTACTGAGTAACATCTTGATCACTCCTTCCAAGGCTCAGGGTCTAATGGGAAAGAGGTGGCAGAAAGAGTATAAGAGCCAAATGAAGGGTTGGACTGCTTACAATGTGCTCCCTCCAGACATAAAATGGCCTCGATATCCATAACCTCATAGTGCCTGACACTACCTACACAAGACCATCATAAGAGGAGGGAAAGATCATGACATCAAAATAAAAGAGGGACTTATTGAGATGGAGAGGGAATATGATGGAGAATGGAATTTCAAAGGGGAAAGTGGGGGGGAGGGAGGGTATTACCATGGGATATTTTTTATAATCATGGAAAATGTTTTTAAAAATTTGAGAAAAAATAAAATAAGATTTAAGAAAACTAATTGGCCTTGATATCCATGACCTTGCAGTGCCTAATATTACCTTCATAAGACCCTCATAATAGGAGGAAAAGATGATGACATCAAAATAAAACAGAGATTAACAGAGAGAGGGAGGGGGTAAGATGGAGAGTGGATTTGTGAAGAAGAAAGTGAGGGAGGGAGAAAATTATCATGATTTATTGTCTGTTAAGTATGGAAGATGTCAATTAAAACAATGACCCCCCCCCCCAAAAAAAAAAACGGCTTCCTGGAAAAATCCTGGCTCTATCTACATTTATCCCTGCCACATGCTTCTGTGCTGATGGGGTGCAGGCCTTTCAACAGAGTAAGAATATTGGCTAGGGGTCTAGGTTCTGAGTTCGCATGATACACGACTATAAAACATTGCTGGCACTTCCTCCTAAGTTTGTGTAACGGAACATCAAGCCCTCCCAACACTGCCAAAAAGGACACATGCAACTGGTCATTTCTTAGTGCTTGTCAAAAGCCCAGAGGAAAAAATGTGGGTTTTTTTTTTTTTGGGGGGGGGGGGGTTCAAGGTAGGGTCTCACTCTAGCACAAGCTGACCTAGAATTTATTCTGTGCTCTCAGGGTGGCCTCAAACGCATGGCAATCCTCCTACTTCTTCCTCCTGAGTGCTTGGATTAAGCCATATGCCACCATGCCTAGCTGAAAAATGTGTTTTCTAAGCAAATATAACCTAAAGGATGGTGATCTTCCATTCCTCTGCAATAGGACTTCCTTCTTGAACTGAATCTGGCCAGTGATAGACTTGAATCACATAGCCCTAGCTCTCCCAAGGAACATCTTCACTATTCTCAATACTCTGCTACATTTTTTTCAAAGGCCTCACTTTTATTTTTCAATGAAACTAAAAAATAGTATGAATATTTGTTCATTGCATTAATCAATGTCTTGGTTATAATAATAAACCTAATGAGCAATGTGTCTTAGAATTTGAAACCAAAAGAATCCTCAATGAACAACTTTTGTTTCTTTTTCTGCTACTGGGAGTTATTAACTTTGAATGTTTCCTTCACCATAACTGACCAAAAACTAAGAATTATTTTATGTTTGCTGGGCGTGGTGGCACACATCTTTAATCCCAGCACTAAGGAGGCAGACGTAGGAGGACGGCCATGAGTTTGAGGCCAGCCTGAGACTACATGGTGAATTCCAGGTCAGCCTGGGCTAAAGACAGACTACCTCAAAACACAAAAAGGAAAAAAAAGTTTATATTTAATCCCAGTAAAGAAGTTGTTGTCTTCTTACTCTTAGCTCATTTGTCCTCTCCTCTACCACCACAATGCCAAAAGGCTATTTCATTTTCATTATCGATTTTTAATCTGACTCTCAGCTCTTTAAAACCAAACTAAAACTAAAATGAAAAAAATAAGAGCTAAGATGCACAAGGTGGCGCATGCATCTGGAGGTCATCTGCAGTGGCTGTAGGCTCTGGCGTGCCCATTCTTTCTCTCTATGTGCCTCTTCTCTTTCTGTTGCTCTCAAATAAATACATAAAAATAAAACAAAAAAAATAAAAAGAATTAGGCTAGAGAAATGGCTCAGCAGACATTTGCCTGCAAAGCCTAAGGATCAGAGTTCATTTCTCCAGTTCTCACATGAAGTCAGATGCACAAAGTGGTGCATGCAACTGGAGTTTGTCTGCAGTGGCTTGAGGCCCTGGCACACCCATTCTGTCTGTTTCTCTTCTAGAAGTCTCTGCTTGCAAATAAATAAAAGTAGTTTTAAAATAAATATTTTTAAAAATAAACATTAAGCTTTGTGTATTCATCATACCTGTTTTTAGCAGAGCTCAACTGACTGCCCAAAGCACATGGAAATTAAATATACAATGTGTCTGCACACATCACTTTCTACTGTCTACTATGATTCTAGGCTCAGAAATCTGCACAAATTCTTCCTACAAGTACTATCTGAAAAGTCATATAATGATGTAACAATCAGATGTAAGCAATCAGATAAATAACATGTAGTAAAAGCATTCCATAAACCACTTTGTGGCCTCTTTAAAATGAGAACTTGGGTTTATAGCCACCAATAGAAAAACTTGGAAACACCGCTAAATTAAGAAACATGTTGATTCTGGGGCTAGAGAGATGGCTTAGCAGTTAAGGTGCTTGCCTGCAAAGCCTAAGGACCCATGTTCAATTTCTTTCTAGATCCCACGTTAGCCAGACACATAAAGGTGAGGCAGATGCAAGGTCACACATGCGCACTTGGTGGAGCAACCATCTAGAGTTCAACTGCAGTGGCTGAGACCCTAGCATGCCAATTCATTCTCTCTCTCAAAAAATGGCCTTTTAAAAAATATGTGTATTGGTGCACACCTTTAATCCCAGCATTCAGGAGGCAATGGAAGGAGGATCGTTGAGAGCTCGAGGCCAGCCTTTGGCTCATAGTGAATTCCAGGCCAGCCTAGGCTACAGTGAGCCTGTATCTCGAAAAAACAAGAAAAAAAAAAGCATATTGGAACTGTCTTCCAGACACAAAGAGACCATGGTGTTCATGACCTCAAGGCTGACACTACTTACACAAGACCTGTATTAATAGGAGCAAAAAATAATGATGACATCAAAATAAAAGAGACTAGTTAGAAAGAAGAAGGGATTCAATAGAGGGAGAATTTGGGAGGAGGAGAAGGAGGGTGGGGAGGGGACTATGACTATGGTTTATTGTTTATGGAAGCTACTGATAAAATCTGGATACAGATTCTCATTCTCCCTCTCTCTCTCTCTCTCTCTCTCTCTCTCGCTCTCTCTCTCACACACACACACAGAGCAAAAATGGCAACATGTTAACTGTCACTGCAGGCAGGAGTTGGTCTACTATGTTTGTCAGTGCTATTCTATGTTCTGTTTTAATTTTTAGGGCAATTATCTTTAATGTGTACACAGCACCATCCAATCTTTAGAAGGGAAAAATACAGACTGTTCAGAACCTCAGCTATGACTATCACTATGACTATATAAATTTGGGTCTTCAGCCTCTCCTCTAGTTTTTTCTGTACTTTACCATCTGCAAATTTTCTTTCTATTAATGAGCACACATTTATTTACCTTTATACTGGGGGGGGGGGGTGGATAAAGTTACTCCAAATGGCTTTCAATTCAGGCCTGAACACAATGGTCTCCAAATAAAAGCAGCAGAAGTGCTGTGCTTGGTGCTGACATGTTGGTGGGCTTCTGCTCTTACCTGTGATGAAGGCCTCGCAGCTTACAACTTTCAGTAAGCATCATTGTCACCTGAATTTCAGAAGCTTGATCTATATAACGAAAAGACATTGTTTTGAATAATACTGTATATGACATCAATATTTTCTATTAGCAAATTATTACATTGTATTATAAGGCAAATTTTCATTCTAAATTACAACAGACCTAGCCTAATGTTCTGTTGCAGGAGATAGAATTTTACTGAGTAGGTTGACTTTCACAGAAACTCTCACATAAAATTAAAGCTGGGAAGATGGCTTCGCAGTTAAGGCATTTGCCTACAAAGCCAAAGGACCCAAGTTCGATTCCCCAAGACCTATGTAAGCCAGATGCACAAGATGGCACATGTGTCTGGAGTTTGTTTGCAATAGCTGGAAGCCCTGGTGTACCCATAAAAAAAGAAAATACTTTAAAAAAGCTCACAAAGGAAAAACTCAAGGAAAAAATTGAGACAGCACCCAACAAAGTTATACAGTGTGTCTCAGTGTCAGTCCTACAAAAAGATACCCACAATGGACGTGGAGGTGCCATTTTCAGATTGAAAGATACAACATTCAGCTACCTGTTAGTTTAGGCAAGAGTATGTGGAATTAGGCTCATCAATAACATTGTGAGAAGGTAGGAGAAGCACCATGAGCAAACATCCACCCAGCATCATCAATCCTACTGGAAGACTTTTAACACCTCTAACATTCATCAAGAGAGAACTACACAGTTCACTGGAGTACTCTGTAGCTCCTTTTAAACAGAAGGTAGGTTTTTATGTACTGACAGAGGGAGATATACATTACATTTCAGAAGCAAGATACAAGGCTCTGTTTGTGTGATCAGTTTTGAAGACAAAATTATTTGAAAAATTAAGTGTCTGTGAGCATTTTCCCCCTTTCTTCGTGGTTACTTTCCAAGCAAGGACAATTTACACTTTGTGCCTTTCTGTTCTGTTCACTCTTTCTAACCTTACAAACTACAACTATTACAAAAAAGTAACCATAGGAATTCCAATTAGAAGCTATGATCCATTTTATTGTTTTCTTCTTCTTCTACTCTGTGGCCGAGAACAAGGACACAAACAAAACTCCTATTGAATTAGCAGAACACTGACAGAACAGCCAAACAGGATATGGCCTTTTTGTTTAGTTTTGTCACTATGTAGCCTACTGTGGCCTCAAACTCTTGGCTCTCCCGCCTCTGCCTCCTGAGTCCTAGAATCATAGGCACATTCCACTATGCCTAACTTCGTTTTATTTTTAGCTTCTAAACTCATGGGTCTGTGTCCAAAGTAGCAAAACAACAAAATTTAACTTTTAGGTCAGTGTTTCTGAAATAAAAGCATGACAATACACTTATCAATACCTCTAGTACTGGCAAAGTAGAGCTTTTTACCAGAAGAATTTTCAAGCCAGAGTTTCCTCAACACAGGCAACTCCTTGTTTGATAGGGACCAATATTACAAAGGAATTCCTCCACTGAGTGAAAATAACCTTTCTATTAAGTAATATGTTTATATTATGAAACAGAAAATGAATTTGAATATTTAAAAAAATGGTTTTTAAATATCAACACAGACAAGTGTCCTAAAAATCTTCAAAGAAACCAATAACTAGTTTCGTGTCAGTAATGAAAACACTAATAATAAATTCTAACCTTTTTGACCAGTGCAATAAGGAGGAAAAGACTCAAAGACTGGCAGAGTCATTATCATGCTTTCAGTCCCCACTGGAAGCATGCTGCCTAACTTATACTAGTCCACTGAGCTCAGGGACTGTAACCGTCACACCTGCCCCTTAGAAGTGGAGCTGTTAGCCAGGCATGGTGGTGCACACCTTTAATCCCAGCATTTGGAGGCAGAGTGCTATGAGTTTAAGGACAGCCTAGAACTGCAGAGTGAATTCCTGGTTAGCCTGGGCTAGAGTGATATCCCACCTTGAAAACAACAACAAAAAAGTGGAGCTGTTGTACAAGCACAGTGGTACACACCTGTAATTCCAGAATGTGAGAGCTGAGGCAGGACTGACAGCTGGAGGCTAGCCTGGGCTACATAGCAATATCCTACCACAACACACACCCATACACACACACAGAGGGAGAGAGAGAGAGAGTTGTATAAGTTAAGAAACTGAAAATTACATTCGTTTCCCAGTCTACTGAAATCTTTCCTTTGCCTCATTCCCTCTCCCCTAACTTATTCATGTCCCTTTTCTAGACAATGTCTCTTAGTTAAGACTGTTGTAGAATGTAGAATGGGTGCAGAGAAAGACAAGGTCTTAATCCACTTACTACTTCTTAGGAAAATGAAACTTTGATAAACACTATCAAGGGGCAGATGAACTGGACTGACACCTAAAATTTCTCAATTAGAGAAATGATCCATTCAGTAAGAAAAACTCATTTTGCTGGATTCCTCCTCCAGTCTAGCCTCAGCCCTTGTCTCAGTCTCCCTAGCCTCCCCAGAATCACTGGGTTGATTAAGCACAGGGCTTCTCACATGCTAGGCAAGTGCTCTACCACTGAGCTATATCCCCAGCCCCTAGTCTTAAGCCTTTTTATTTAAAATAGTGAAAAGTCCATGCTTAGGCTACAAAGTCACTGAGAAATCAAGCTAGAGCTAAGCTGAAAACCTTTTCCTGCAGACCAGCTGACAGAAAGCTGGAATATGCTACAATGCACACAACCCTATGGGAGAGAGAAGTCATCACTGGAGATGAACAGTGCATACTGGAAGCCTTAAGTTTGACCAGACAGGTAAAATGAGCCAATGGGTTCAATACTGGCATGTCTGTTATGGGGAAACCAACCACACTCTAATTGGACTGGAGGCCCACTCCACTGGAGGAAATAACATGCCTGGTACTAAAAACCTGCTCAAAAGGAAGGGAGGAGGGTACTTAATAGGTTGATATTGTATATATGTAAGTACAATGATTGTGATAGGGAGGTAACATGAATGGAATTTTTTTATAATCATGGAAAATGCTAATAAAAATTAAAAAAAAATAATTAAAAAATAAAAAAAATCTTAAATTAAAAAAAAAAAAACCCTGCTCAAAAGCCTATGACAGGGAAGGTCATGAGTCCCAGAGATGCAATGCCTGCTGGTGTCTCACTAAATGTATATACTATGCTCACCAAACCACACAGTAAGCACTTCTCTTACCATTCATAACCATATTCATACCCATGAATGGTTAGAGAAGTGTCTCTTCAGATGGCAGTGACCTCTGAGATGATTCAAAAGTCACCACAGTGCTGAGAAGAAATGACAGAGGAACATCTCTATCACACCTTCCAAGGCTCAGGGAGGAAGAGGTGGTGGAAAGAATGGAGCCAAAGGAAGGGTAGGATTGCTTACAATGCAATCATCCAGACACAAAATGGCCTGGATATTCATGACCTCACAGTGCCTGACATTACCTACACAAGACTATCATAATAGGAGGAAAAGATGATGACATCAAAATAAAAGAGAGACTGATTGAGAGGGGGAGGGGTATGATGGGAATGGATTTGGGAAGGGGAAGTGGGGGAGGAGAGGGAATTATCATGGCTTATTGTCTATAATTATGGAAGTTGTCAATGAATTTTTAAAAAAAATAGAATAGTGAAAAGTCTATTTCTACAATATCCACATCTGATAATGGTACTAGACAATAATCTGCATTCTAAAAATTATAAGGAAGCACAGAATGATTTTAAAACTTACTTATTTCCAAACCTGCTCAATTTTAGCAACTAATAAAAAAACAAGAACTTAATGCCAGTAACTCTAATCCATTTTGGTCATTGAACTGCATTGCATAATATTTATGATTCAAGTTTCTAATTTCAGCCTTTGGAGATTTATATTGGATACCCAATAACTCTCTATACAAAGATTATTAACTTTTTAAGAAAAGCTCCAATTTCCCACCCCCCATAACAATGTTAGTACTCTTTAAAAAAATGTAGTTTTCATTTTTTAACTTAACTTCTAATTGTGCAGCATGTAACAAAGCATACAAGTTTATGAAGCAACTCTGTCAGCAATGTGTAGTTTCAATTGAAAAGATAACATTCCAAAACAATAAATCGCAGAGCTATTCAATCATGTGGCTTATCTCTAGCAGAGATGAGCCAAATGCCCTGGTGCACTTCCTCTCTCTGTCCCCCACACAAGCCAGGGCTATATGTTGGTTAAGGACTCATTGTGCTTTCTCTTATTTCTGTCCAGCTCAGAGAGAACATTATAATCACAGTGGCAAAGCAGAGACGACCAGTGGCTGTAACTCAAGCACACAGAGAAGGAGAAAGCTAATCTTAAGAAAGAGTCCCAGTATCTGCATTGTATTTTCTTATCACTATTATTTCCTTTTCTACAACCTCAAGCCCTAAACCAAACCAATTCTGTGTGGAAACCTCTTTGTTAATTCAAGACTCGTTGTAATCCACAAAAAATCTACAAACGCAAAAGAAATATTAGAATGAAGGAAAAATAAGTCCTTTAAAAAGCCAAAAAACAAAAGGCAGCTGCTTTCTTGAACTTATGATTCAAGTTTTAGATTTATAAAGAGCACTATGTAAACTGTCCTGCAAAGCTAGTCACAAAAGCCCACTGGGATCTATTAAATAGCAGCCTTTCTAAGTGTTGGAGCTGGAAATGAATGACTGAATAAACATAATGCCAAATAACAAAATGAGTTAAGTGTTGGTTTAGGAAAGTTAAAAGCTATGTGTGTATGGATGCACTTGCAACCTTAAACAGGTAATTTTGATAAATTATAGGCAATTAAATACCAAATATTTGTTGTGTTAGATTGGCACTAGCCAAATTGTCTAGAAAATAAACATAAGCCCTTTATATTTCTCAGGTACTCCTTTAATCCAATTTGGAAGCATAGTTCTTAAGAACTTTGTAAAACTCATAAAAATTGTTATTTTCTACTCCTAAAACTACATTTAATTTTTTCTTCTATCTCTACAAAGTACTGAATTTTCTTCTCAGAAATATTTTATCAACTCAACATATAAAAAACTGAGACATAGCCAGGCGTGGTGGCACATGACTTTAATCCCAGCACTAGGGAAGCAGAGGTAGGAGGATCACAGGGAGTTTGAGGTCACCCTAAGACTGCATAGTGAATTCCAGGCCAGCCTGGACTAGTGTGAGACCCTACCTCAAAAAACAAAAACAAAACAAAACAAAAAACCCCGAGATACTTACATACCACATACTGCTGCATTTTCTTGCTCTCAAAATTAGCAAACAAAAGAATCCACTAGCTGGAGATGTGGCTCAGTGGGGAGCTCTTTCATAGTAGGCACGAGGCCCCAAGCTCATAATCCTCTAGCACCACGTAAAAAAAATAACAATAATAAATAAGACTTAAGGGGCTGGAGAGATGGCTTAGCAGTTAAGGTGTTTGCCTGCAAAGCCAAAGGACCAAAGTTCTATTCTCCAGGACCCACATAAGCCAGATGCACAAGGGGTGCGTACATCTGGAGTTCATTTGCAGTGGCTGGAGGCCCTGGCACACTCATTCTCTTGTTCCCTCTCCCTCCCTGTCCCTTCCCTCTTTCTCTATCATCAATAAATAAAATAAGATATATTTTTTAAAGATTTAAACTATTACAAACATCAGTTGTAATTAAAATCTTAACATTTCAAATAAATCTTACCAATCTACCAGTATTGGAGGATAAATCACATAAAAAACATTCTAGTATCTTGATAGAAAAATTTCTCAAAAACTTATATAAATCAAAAACTGAAAATCAGATAACATATGTCAAAAATGAGCCCCCAAAGCAAATATGTTCCCGTACATACAATCATGAAGCGCTATGTTGGTGCTACCTTTCAGAGTGCAATCTGACTATAACCATCAACACTTTAAAAGGTCCTTGGGCCAGCAATCCCAATGACAGCTCTATCTACAAAAGTATACTAAGAACAGCATATACGAGAAATAATGCAGTATGTACGAGACAAAGAGGGAGAGAGTGGGAAAGATAACTAGTGCATATCTACTGTAAATCTGGGGGTCATTTTGTTCTCTTTATAAAAATCCCTTTTAGATAAGGGAAAACAATAACAATGATTTCTAAAGGGAATTAAAGACAGTACCAAAGAGTTTTAACAAGAAAAACTCAAAATGAGATCTGGTTACAATGAAGTCAAGTGGATGCAATTTTACTAGATGTTGGGATAATATCTAATGAATGTTGAATAATGTACAAGCCTTTTATTTTCTATAATTAATGAGAACAACTAAGTTCTCAAAAGTTAGCCTCGTATAAACTCAACTAACATGGAATAATTTAAAGTGTCCAGCATACATTGAGACAGAGAGAACTGTGCTGGCATGAGCTGCTACAAGAAAATTTTATAAATAGCATGACAAAAAATCCTACCTTTAACTGTTTTTACAAATATTTGCTTTTCTTTATTTGGATCTTTTTCATCTATTAAAATCCCATGGAAAATACGCCCAAAGGTGCCTAAAAGGAAAAATAATTATTAATGAGGCCATCTAGTAATGTTCATAACATAGTATAAAACGTTCTGGCACAAGATAACCTAAATTTAATAGACACATATGACTCACGATACTTTAGCTTTAGAGATAAATGACATAATATTAGTATTTGACCACTGTTAGAAGCTATTTGTACCTAATGAAATATCCTCACTTGTTTTTAGTTGAACCATACCTATACTATGTGAGTATTTTCTCTTAATTTCCCTAAACAAACTAATACTGTAGCATAGAAATGGGTTGCTGCTACAGTCATTTATGAGTTTCTAGCAGTAGCCTCACAGCAGCAATGGAAGGAGAAAAATGGGACTCTCCTCTCTGCTGCTGCAGACATTAAAAAGTAGATTCAGGCCTGTAGAGATGGATTAGCGGTTAAGGAGCTTGCCGGCAAATCCTATGGACCCATGTTTGTCTCTCCAGATCCCACGTAAGCCAGATGCACAAAGGTTTTATGCGCAAGGTCGCACATCCCCACTAGGTGGTGCCAGTGTCTGGAGTTCAATTGCAGGGGCTAAGGCCCTGGCACACAATCACACAATTCTCATTCTCTCTCTAAAAATGAATTAAAAAAAAAAAAAAAAAAACGTAGATTCAAGGAGTACAAATCTTGGACGTCAGACAGTACAGAGTTTCAGGCCTTCTGCCACTCACTTCTTGGAAGGCCTCAGACAAGTTGTCTAGAGACTCAGGCCATTAGTAAAATGTGGACCTAACACCTCTTACAGGAAAGTGAAAAGTTATAACCTTTGTGTGGGTGCAAAGGTATGGTTGAAAATGCATATAGATTTATTAGCAACTTCTGATCACTTAAACAAAAATATTAATTATCATAGTACTAGAAAGTACTATGCAGCAAGCTAGGGGAAAAATTCATCAGCTGGCTTAACCAACAGTGGTCCCTGGAAGCTACTTGCTAACCAGCCAAGAAAAATGTGCCAACTTCTGCAGTGGTGATGTGTCTGTTATGGGGGAAACCAACTGCTCTCTGATTCGATCTGAGGCCTCCTCCACAGGCAGGAATTCATGCCTCATACTGAAAAGCTAGTCATAAGTCCTGGAGAAAAGTTACTAATATTTAGCTAAATAAACACAGCAGACCTAACAAAGTACCCTCTAAATATTAATGTCTATGTCCATATATCAAGTCTACTCTGTTTTGGTTAGAGAAGCTTCTCTTTTCAGATGTTGCAGACTACTGGGAAGACACAAAACTCATCAAAGTGCTAAGAAGTGGCAGTGGAGTTTTCAGTGCTGAAACATCTCTATCACACCCTCCAAGGCTCAGAGACCACTGAGGAAGAGATGGCAAAAAGTATGTAAGAGAAAAGGGAGGGAAAGAGGGCTTTGCAATACTTTCTTCCAGACACAAAGTAGCCAAGGCATTCATGACCTCACAGTTTTGCTACCTAAAATAAATGATGACATCAAAATAGAAAAGGGACTTGTTAGAAAGAAGAGGTTCAGTCGAAAGGGGATACAGGAGGGGATTATGATGGGGTACATTGTGTAGTTTTATAGAGGTAGTTAATAGGAACTTAAAAAAAAAACTTCCTAGTGAGATGATCATCAATAACTTATCTCTAAGGGTGTGGTGGCGCATGCCTTTAATCCCAGCACTTGGAAAGCAGAGGTAGGAGGATCACCATGAGTTCGAGGCCACCCTGAGACTACATAGTGAATTCCAGGTCAGCCTGAGCTAGAGTGAGACCCTACCTAAAAAAAAAAAAAAAACTAATCTCATGTTACTCTTTCATAACAATAGTTTTCACTTTCTTTTCTTCACAATTTAAAAGAAATACCTACAGTGGTAGTTTGAATGCAAATGGTTGTCCCCCATTGCCTCAGGGATTTCTGATTAAGATTAACCTTCCTATTTAAATCTCCAGTAGCCCTGCTGGACTGTGTATGTCACTTGGGGTGTATCTTGAGTCCAGCCCTAAGATGGGATGACAGACAGCTTTGAGCTCTGGCTATCTGTGCTTGCTGGTTGGTTTGTTCTGTCTCTCTGCTATGTATGATGAAGTGAGCCAGCTTCCTCTGCCATGATGAAGCTCTCCCTGGAATCAGCAAGCTTGAAAAAAAACTTTGCCCCCACAAGCTGCTTCTGGTCCCAGCAAGGATAAGGTAAATGCACTGCCTGCAAAGTTCCATTTTGCTATAGATACTACACACCTCAGAGACTGTTCAAACGTCTTTCATTGAGGGTGCTGATATTACTATAAAGTATTACTATAAAGTATTACTGTGGCACAGAGACACACAGTAATGTGGATATTTAAGCCACTTTGCTGGAAGCTGGCTGCAGTCATCTGTACTGGGAGGAGCTCTTCCCTGTGACCCCTGCTCAGGTTACCTGGCCTGAGCTTTTTCCCATTCTTCTCCAGCAGCATGCAAACTGCTGCTGCCTCTTGTCCCATCCTTCATGGTTCCAACATGGATTTACAAACACTTGAAAAGCAAAGTGATTACAGATGTATCACACATATAAGTGTATGAATACATGTATTTTCTTACCACAAGGTCATAGGAATTTTACCAGCAATGGGAAAGACAACTTGTTCCCTTATACTCTGTCAGCTTGGATATTAATTATCTCTTTATAATTCTTCCCAATCTCATCACTGAAAAATGGCATGTAACTATTGTTTTTCAAGTGTTAACTAGCCATATTTCCTTTTCTGAAACCAACAGCTTAAAATAAACTATAGCACCTCTGAAAACATCAAGGGAACTCCAGCTGTTCCAGATTTGCCTTTTCCTTCTATACTGCCACAATAGAATCCTGTTCAACCCTGCTTAGAGGCCAAAAGAAACTGTAAATTTATCACTATTCAATGGTCTCTCATTTTTCTAGTTCTTTAAGAAATAGGGCTAGTTGGTCTATCTATTCTCTTCAAACTGTTGATAGGTATGAAAATTAGTTATTCTTAGAGAATAAACAATTATAAGTGCCATGCATTTACTGAACAACTGACTAGCAAAGTCTGTTTCCATTAAAATTTTCTTACCACTTGCCACTGAGGTAGCTTAAACTCCTCATGTGCCCATGATTGCACTACAATAAGCAGATAACAAATGAACACTGGGTTCATATGTACCCCAAACATTCCAAATGAATGTCACAGCAGGAGGGCAGGAATAAGAACGTGGATCTTTATTTGACAAGCTGAACAGGTCCATGCAATACTTTATTATTAATTTCTGTACTCAGCTTTCAGCATCTCACCAATCAATCTCCTAACATAGTAGCGCACACCTTTAATCCCAGCACTGGGGAGGCAGAGGTAGAAGGATCACTGTGAGTTTGAGGCCACCCTGAGACTACACAGTGAATTCCAGGTCAGCCTGAGCTACAATGAGACCCTACCTCAAAAAAAGGGGGAGGGAGCGGATGGGCCTAAGAGGAGAAGGGGAGTGCTGTTACCTGTCAAATACTAATACAGTTAACTCATTTCATGTGCATCATTTCATCCAATCCTCAGAACTTGTCTGAGAGTTAGAAAGGCTACCACACTGTCAAAAGTCATAGGAAATGAGCAGAGGGATGGCTTAGCAGTTAAGGCACTTGTCTGCAAAGCTAAAGGGACCAGGTTCAATTCTTCAGGACCCAAATAAGCCAGATGCACAGGTGATGCATGCACCTGGAGTTCATTTGCATAGGCTGAAGGCCCTGGTGCTCCCATCCTCAATCTCTCTCTCCCTCCCCCCTCAAATAAATTTTAAAAAATCATAGGAAACATTATAAGAGTTCTCTAAGGCCCTAATGGTAATAAATCCTGGAAGTGGACCTTCAATCTAAATCCAAAACTCCATTCTATCTGCGAGAACCCTCAAATAGCCCTCAGAGAGAAAAAGGCTTAGAATATTTCAAAGAGATCTGCTACATAATGATCACTTTGAATCAGAAGGAAACAGAAAATACACTTTAAAGATAATGAAAACAAACATGGACTAACTATTATGCTTCAACACCAAGGCGTGCATAAAGCTGTATAAAGCATATTAAAGTCTAAAGAACAAGAAAATAGAAATCATTTATTTATTTTACAAAACTGATATTGAGATGATAAATACCTTCTTGAAGTACATCTTTTAGCGTTATCCTCTCCCTAGATATTGCTATATCCTTCACTTTGGCTTTGGCCTCCAAAAGAGTGACACTTCTCAAGTCATTCTTCTCTATCCGCAAGGAAGGGTAACCTGAGGAGCCAACAAAGCCAGACGAAGCAATATAAATACCCCGATTATGGCACTGGGACCAACAAGTTCAACTGCAGCTTCAGGACTCACAAATCACAAATGAATCAAAGGACATAAAATGAAACAAGCAATTCCATGAACCAAGAGAAGTACTTATGAAAAGCATGTTTTGTTTTGTTTTGTTTTAAGGCTAAAATACAGAGTTAAAACAAGAAATTCTAAAATAGCATTACCATCATGTCAAATGATTCAGCTACATGAAACAAGCTTTGATTCACAGAATTTAATTTAACACCTCTTATGGGTAGTTTTTTCCTCCTGAAAGACTTTTCAATAAAATCATATGAAAGAAATGTTTGAAAAACATCCTTTCTAATAAAACACATCATCAATTTAACCACTATTGTACTCCCATAGCCTAAACTAGTCATACCACTATAAAATTCAAATTTAAGTTCTCTCAATTTCCATTTATTTTTAATACAATGATAGCAAAAATACAACTGTAGGGCTGGAGAGATGGCTTAGCGGTTAAGCGCTTGCCTGTGAAGCCTAAGGACCCCAGTTCGAGGCTCAGTTCCCCAGGTCCCACGTTAGCCAGATGCACAAGGGGGCGCACGCGTCTGGAGTTCGTTTGCAGAGGCTGGAAGCCCTGGCGCGCCCATTCTCTCTCTCTCCCTCTATCTGTCTTTCTCTCTGTGTCTGTCGCTCTTAAATAAATTTTAAAAAAAAAGGCAATTAGGGGCTGGGATGTAGCTTGGTAGTAAAGTACTTGGCTAGCAGGTGTAAGGCCTTGGGTTTGGTCTCCAAAGCCACCAAAAGACAAAAAGGAAATTAGATCCCAAAATTCCAGTGGTAGATGGATTTGTATTAAGAAGAAAACATATGAAGAGCGGGGGACAGCTCAGCACCATAGCATATGCCTAGCATGCTAGCGATCCTGGGTACAATTCCCAGCACCAAACAAGTAAACACAATGCCATTTCTTTATATGACCCATAAGACTGTCAAACAACTTATTAAAACCCAAAATTTCTATGTTTATGTAGTACCACAGCGTATTCCATGTAACTACATGAAAATCATCAGTCTTACTTTCTGCAGATTTAATTAGCTCTTTTAAAATGCTTCATTCAACGCTCTAGAAAGCAAAGCTGAAGACAAGATCAAAGATTGCATCTTCAATGCTTTGTATACAACATGGTGCACGTGGTCCTCAAGTACACTAGCCATCCATGGTCATGATAGAAACTGCAGAAAACTTCAGAAACAACTTCAGAATTAAATTAACTCTTACTGGTGATAGGAGTTGCATTGTTGGGTGTGTCGGCTCTCAGATACTGAGTGGTCTGGGTAGACGGCTGGGACAGCCCTTGGGAACTACTGCTGGCACTGATGCTGCACAGGAGGTAAGAGAGAAGCGGTGGAAAGTGAGTAGTGAGACATTTCTTTTCCATACATACAAAAATGCACAGCTTTAAGTCCTGCCTGAAACTCTACAGATATCATGATACTGCATGCATCTGTCATAGTACTCCATGCTGAAATTTTAATCTGCCTTACATGTGGAGCTCTACGTTCTTCCATTCCTACCTCAAAAAGCAGTTTCACCTTGACAAAGTCTTTGAAGAAAGAATATAGATAGCAGACCTCAGCAAGCTGTCTTGAACCTCACACAAGGCTACATTAGGGAACTATTGCTCACCTCTCAAACAAAGCACCCACACCATGCAATTAAACTGCTTTTCAGAAAAAGAGGAGAAAGACCCTTTTAATGCACCACAGTGAATAATGGTCTAAAGAGAAACTAATCCCAACCCAAATCGATGTAGTATGCACAAAGCTTGGTTTTACCTAGTTCAAGTCATTTAGTCACACATATAGTTTGCTTCTCCTACTTCCCATTCCCACTTTTTTTTTTTTTTTTAAGAATTTACAGCTCTCAGGAATCTCTAGTATGTGCAACATCACATTACACTACATTCTCTAAAGACAGGAGATCCAAAAAATAGTAAGCAAAAAGTCATTGTTAATCCTGTGCTTAAAACACCCACAAACTGCTGGGGGGGTTGGGGTGGGACATGCCTTTAATCCCAGCACTCAAGAGGCAGAGGTAGGAGGATGACTGTAAGTTTGAGGCCACCCTGAGAATACATTGAATTCCAGGTCAGCCTGGACTACAGAGTGAGATCCTACCTCAGGGGAAAAAAAAAAACACAAATTAACAAATCTCAAGTGCACCCTTCTATACCTTCAGTGAGTAGCACCCTTGACCCCGATCACCCTTAGGCACAGTCTAGTCTCACTACCTTAGTTTAGCACTTGGACTTCTGCAGCAGTGGAGAAGTGAAGCAGAGAAACTCAGCATAAAGAGTATAAAACCAGATGACAAGGTAAGCCGCATGCCTTCCATGTCTCTCTCAGCTAGCGGGCTCAGGAGAGCCCAATCAGCAGCTCTAACTTTGCTAAGCATGTGAAATCTTAACCACTCTTCACACCACAGCTCTGTATTTTCAAACCCTGGTCAGTCGTGAAGACACACGTCACGACAAGGGCACTACGTAACCTGCAAGTTGTATCTTAACAATTTCAAGAGCTTGTACATCTATCTGAAAAAATTAAATACAAAACATCTAAGTAATCAGGACTATAAACCCCATATAGCCTTTTTATCACTGATAATGCAATTTATTGTTAGCTACTATTGTAACTAAAATGCTTTTGAAAAATCACAATAAAAACTAAAACAAGGGGCTGGAGAGAGGGCTCAGTGGGCTGGAGCTCAATTTCCTTGTACCCACATAAAGCCAGATGCACAGGATGGCACGCATGCATCTAGGATTCATTAGCAGTGGCTGGAGGCCCTGACACGTCCATTTTCTCTATCTCTCAAATTAATAAAATATTAAAAAAAAAACTAAAACAAGAAAATCTTCCAACAAACATTTGGAGAGCATATATGTGTGCATGTGTGTGTGTGTGTGTATTTGCCATTTTTCTCAGCACACTATCCATCTGAAAATGTCTATGAGCCTAATGAAATGCCCTCAGCATGCCTCCCTTGAGAAGCCTGTCATTTCAGATAACTAGTACTTCCTGGGAGGCTGCAGTCAACACTGTTTTCAGAACCTCTGTGGAAGAGGTTTTGCAACTCAAGAGTAATATAAATGTGACATTAAAGGTCACCACATGCTCAGAGTTCTGAAAGCATAACCTTTACAAGTTGACACATGTAGTCAGTGTGGCACAGTGCAGTAAACAGAGAGCACAAACCTTCACAGCATCATTGTCAGCACCACCAATACTAGCTGCGTGACTTAGGCAGACTCCCCAATCCTTCTGGAGCCTCGGACTCCTCATAGAATGTAACAGAACCCTGACAGGACGTTATGATTGGATGGGAGATGTGTAAGTAGAGCACTGAGGGTATCACCTGGCCCTCAGGTATCACTTATAAGTCATGACTATCTTTAATTTCCTATCCCCAATCCTTGGAGTGATAAAGGACTGCGGCGTTTGTTTCTGTGTATCTCATGACTGCTCAAGGATCTGAAGTCAAAGTTGATAGAAGTCCAGTATTTAGTAATAGAAAAGGAGTAATACCATTTCAAGAGGAGGAAATGAAGAGCTTCAGGTAACTTCCCCATAAAATATGATTTTGAAAATCTACCTCACAGGATTTCTATGAGGCTCAAATTTATGATGTACACTAAACACAACAAATATAACCTGGGCCCAACATCGTCCAAGGTTGCATAAACACAGATCTCATTCCTCCCACCAACTGAACAGTAGGTGGCACTCTTGTGCCACCTTAGAAAAAATTTTTGAGATTATGTGTTTATGCAAGTTCTTCATTTACTTAATAAGTGGACAGTGGACATCTTAACAGTGAGAGAAAAAACCTTCCTTTGAACCTTAAGACTTTCTATTAAAAGAAGAGCAAGGAGCACACAGAGACCTAACCCAACATCCTCTAAAGCCCACACCTTCATAACTAACACACCAGAACTAGAAAATTACATTACAATGTGTATTCACTAGCACTTAATATCTTAAGACTAGTCTGTGGCTCTGAAGGTGCCCACAGGAAGGTGACACACAGGCGGCCATCCCCGCTGAGAGGAGACCAGATGGGTCGTTCATCAAGTCGTTCCCCAGAGCCCAAGATGGAAGCCAAGAAAGTTAGGATTGTTACTAGGAGTTATTGATGGTTCTTATCTCATTTGGGGACCAAAAAAAAAAACAAAAAAAAACAAACATGGGCTAGAGAGATGGCTTAAGTTAAGGCATTTGTCTGCAAAGCCTAAGGACACATTCAGTTCCCCAAAACCCACATAAGCCAGATGCACAAGTTGGCGCATGCATCTGGAGTTTGTTTGCAGTGACTAGAGGCCTTGGCATGCCCATTCTCTTTCTCTTTCTCTCCCTCAAGTAAACTAATAATAAATAAAAGTATTTTTAAAAAATTAAAACTGCCCTAAATAAATTTTATTTTCATAAATTAATTTATTTAAAGATCTGCCACATGCCAGACATTGTATGAGGTACATTCCAATAGGGACTTTCTGTTTAATGTCTGCCTCACAAAGCAGATCACACTACTACTAAAGGAGGAAAAATGTCTGTTGGTTCATTCCTCCCTCCCAGAACTTAAGCCAGTGTCTAGTGTAATGAACCCAAATGGGCCCAATTGAGCCATTGTGACAACACAAAAAACAGTAAGTCATACAATCAATGATGGAGAAAGCCACACTTTCATGGACTAAAAAGGCAAACCAAGCAGAATGGTTGCTTCTGACATGAGCTACCAATGTATACTGAAAAAGGGAAAAGAACTATTGGTCTAACAAACTGGCTTTGTGCTTCCATTCAGCCTTCATTCAACAACTTACTGAGTATATTACTGTGCATGTGTCAGTCTGTTAAGAATGAAGTGGAGTGTAGAAAGAAATACAGAAAATGAAATATACTGGTAGAGAAAATAGAAACTGGAGGATGAAGATGAAAATAAAAATATCGGCAAATAACAAGTTCAAGTAGCTCACAAAAAACAAAAAACAAACAAACAAAAAAAAACAATAAATCCCACAACTTTCCCAGTCACAATTAATGGGGAAGACCCCCAGAATGGACATGATGTAGCTCAACCTCTCAGCAAGAAAACTTTAGGGTGTGAAGAGAAGCTCTGCCTCTCCAGGGCACACTTGCCTGGCATAGCAGAGGCTATACAGGGCAATCTGCTTTGTGTTTGGAGAGGTTCAGCCACACACATGGACTCCAAGTGCCCCTGGAATGAGCACATCTCAGGCAGTTTCACTCTCTGCCTCCAAAGCAGCTCTGTGCACAACAGGACTCGGGCTCCTGAGTGCCTATAACAGAAGAGTTTGCTACCACCCCCTAAAGAGTCCCATGGAACCACAGGGCTCATCAAACCTCACAGGGACTAGAATCAGGCACACAACAAGGGCCTGTACAGCTACAACAGAGAAGCATTACAATACAGCAGTTACAACAATGTAGTCCTCCTGTTCTGCTCCAGACCTAACAATACACTTCTGGGAAAGTTAATGCTTTCTTTAATCTTATTTCTTCATCTTTAAAACAAGACTAGAAAGTGGCCTCTATGCAGTGGATCTTTTACATGTTTTTAGAACAGTGGATGAGAACTTTCTGATCACCACTACTAGCATGCCTGGTATATAATAAACAGCTGGCAGTGGGATGCAGGATACCTAAGAAGAACCCACTATTAAAACACTAGAACTTCTCTAAGAACAAAGGTTGTAATAATTAATCATACTTACTGTAGGTAGAACTGTATTCTAACAGCTTACAGTATTATTTCATTACAGTCCCACATCTCTGCTAGGTATGTATCTCTGTTTTATAGAGGAGAGAAACTGAAACAGAGAGGAGCTATAGCATTTACTTTAACCAGGCCACAGAGCTAGTATGTAAAACAGACTTCAAACAGATGGCTGGCTCTCGAGGCCACACTCTTTTATAAAATATATTTTTAGGCCTGGCATAGTGGTGCACAACTTTAATTCCAGCACTTGGGAGGCAGAGGTAGGAAGATAGCTGTGAGTTCAAGGCCACTTTAGACTACATAGTGAATTCCAGGTCAGCCTGGGCTAGAGCGAGACCCTACCTCAAAAAAAAAACAAAACAACCTATGTATATATATAGTTCGTGAGCAGAAAGAGACAGAGAAAGGTTGGGTACCCTATGGTCTTGAGATGCATGCACTACTTTGTGCACCTGGCTTTAATAGGTACTGAAGAATTAAACCTGGGCTAGCAGACTTTGCAAGCACCTTTATCTGCTGAATCATTCCCCCAGTCCCCAGAGACCACACTATTAACTACTAGGTTGTGCTGTGAAAACAAGCAACAATGTAAATTGCTTTTACTCAGGTATCTAGAAAACCAGAAAAACTGAATTCCAATTTATGAGTGATGAACTGATTGTTTTAGCAGATCAGAAGCACACGCCCTAGGAACCCAAGTCATGGTATGACTGTGGCCCATGCGAGTCCAGCCCTAACACATACACGATTCTATGTGTGTATCAAGACTAACTTGTAATCACTTTGGGAAGTGGGGGTAGGAGAAACCAGAGTTCAAGGCCAGGCTCAATTACATAGTAAGCTCCAGATCAGCTTACATGTGGCCTTTTTCTCAAACCATAAAACCCAAAAAGATTAACTTGCAAGTGTCATGCCTTTCAGTGACCCTTATCACTCTCCTTTTATCACCTCTCAGAGTCCCACACACAATGTCTGTTACTTCTCTCTTCTCAACCACTTTGAAATGCTGACTTCCTCTGAAGATATAATTGCAGAACCACACTACACAAAACAATTCAGAAGCATACTGTCCACTTACTGCCCTTCTCATTCCTATTACTTTGCCCTTCTTTCTCAAGGAAGGAAGGAAACCCAAAGAGAGACAGAAAGTACTTTGGGTAAGTATGGAATCTACCCAGCTTCCTGGCCTCTGAGGTTCTTGTTTATGCCAAAGAAATGCTGATCCTGCATGTGTATGACACAGGGTTGAGACTGAAGACTCAGCCAAGAGGACGCCCTTTTGGCTCTCTAACTGAAAAGAGCTACACACTCAAGTAGGAAGAATAAGTAGGATGAGCACACAAAACAGTTTAACTGCACACAACAGAAACACAGAGAAGAGAAATGGAAAGTAGCTAAGCTTAGAAAAGACAATATGAAAAAGACAGCAATGGAGCTGGAATGTGAAGAATGGGTTTGGACTGTTGGCCAGAGCATGAACAAAAGTAATGACAGGCCAGGTGCAAGGCACAAAGTGAGGAGTAAGTAATCGCTTGACAAGACCTAAGTAAGGAGTCAGAAGAGGAGAAAAGGTGCAACATTTCAGAGACAAGTCATGCTGCTGAGAATGTCTTTAATCAGCACCTAGGAGAGACTTAAGGAGAGAAAAAGAGAATTGTGGGTTATCTGCCATTCTATCACTGCCTCTCACTGTATCCTGGCTATAATGTCAGCCTCCTTTTCATCTCTGACTCACCCAGACTAGATAAGCACCTTCTGTATTCCCATTATACATATCACAATCATCAATTTTATATTCATAATATCAATGATCCCTGCTACCATATTCTGTATCATTAATTTCTATAATCTCAATCAACACAACATAATATTTAACCCACTGTATCCCACATTAGAATCATCCAGGAAGCTTTAAGAAAAATTTTAATGCCCTGACAGTATCCAAAACTGACTCTGGAAGGTGGGATCTCCCTACCAATGTGCTTCAAAGATTCTCCATGACTCTGATGTGTCAAAACGGGTTAAGAACCTGTGATTTAGAGTTCAACAGATACTTGGTAGAGGGAGGGAGGGAAGGAGGGAGGGAGAGGGAAGGAGGGGAAGGAACAACAAGAGTCTGGGGCAGTCATGAACGGAGATGGGAAGCATTTCACTTCTACCTCTCCCCTGACAAATAAAAAGCTATACACTGTGACACACAGATTTTAAAAGGCAAAAATAAAATCAGAGAAATAAAGGACAGTGTTTAGGACCTCTTTGTCTTATTTCCCTTTACTGGGCTTAATCATCCTCCCTCCTTCCTGGACCAGTGTGCATGGATGTATGTGGGCTCTCATGCATATGCAAGGAACAGATTTTTTTCCCTTTCCCAAAATATGTACAATACCTGTCATCCAGTTCAATCCTTTTCATACTATGAAGGTGCAAAACAGCTAGAATTATTGCTACAAGAAAAATCACTGCACAACAAACCCCTACGCTGATATAAAACACGCGCGTAGAAGTAGTTGGAGCTGCATGTACAGGGTCATCTGAAATAAAAATGAAAAGTGCATTAGGTTTTTTAAACACATATTGGTTCCTCTGTGATCTAACAAACATAACAGTGAGTACCCTGTACTTTGAAAAGACTTTCATTTCATGTGCTCCTTCTTCGATAAAATTAGGTACTAATAGTGTTATTGCTCACACAACTTTAGATGTTTTTCTTGTGGTAGTTTAAAAAAAAGAGAGAGAGAGAGAGAGAGATTTTAGGGCCTGGGAACATGGCCCAGAGGTTAAAGGCTTGAAAAGCCTGCCAGTCAGAGTTCAATTCCCCTGGCCATTCATATTAATCTAGACAAACATTTGTTTGCAGCAGCAAGAGACCTGGCACATTCACACAGCACGTCCACAAAGAAATTGAGATTTTAATAAAATTCCTGGCTTGCTGGGTGTAGTAGCGCATGCCTTTAGCACTCGGGAGGCAGAGGTAGAAGGATCCTTGTGAGTTCAAGGCCACTTTGAGAATACATAGTGAATTCAAGATCAACCTGTACTGGTGTGATACCCTAATTCAAAAAATAAAACAAAAAATTTAAAAAATCTGAGGCTGGAGAGATGGCTTAGCCTGCAAAGCCAAAGGATCCAGATTTAACTCCCAGGACCCACACATTAGCCAGATGCCCAAGGTGACACACATGTCTGGAGTTTGTTTGCAGTATGGAGGCCCTGGTGCACCCATTCTCTATCTGCCCCTTTCTCTCTTTCTCTTTCTCTCAAATAAATAAATAAAAATTGTTTTAAAATTTCTGGCTAATGGGCTGGAGGGATGGCTTAGGAGTTAAGGCACAGGCCTGCAAAGCCAAAGGACACAGGTTTGATTCCCCAGGACCCATGTAAGCCATATGCACAAGGTGGCGCATACATCTGGAGTTTGTTTGCAATGGCTGAAGGCCCTGTTGTGCCCATTCTCTCTATCTGCCTCTTTCTCTCCCTCAAATAAATAATGTTTTGTTTTTTGTTTTTTTTTTCTGGCTAGTAAGTACCACAGTAATTCACAAATGGCATACATAAAATATTCACAACCTGATCACAGAATTTCTGAAGTTAATAAATGTTCCATAGTATATTTAGAGAAATGATGAGAAATTGAATGTACTCTCCAATACAGTAATTACTCACCGCCTTGGCTATGTGAACTATAACTACAGTAACTAAAGAAATAAAGATTCAATTGTATTTCATGTTAATTGATTTAACATTTAAAATATATGTATTTACTTTTTGAAAGAGAGAAAGAAGCAGAGAGAGAGAGAGAGAGATAGAAAATGGGCACGCCAGGCCTCCAGCTACTGTAAACGAACTCCAAATGCATGCACCATCTTGTGCATCTGGCTTATATGGGTCCTGGGGAATTGAACCTAGGTCCTTTGGCTTTGCAGGCAAGTGCCTTAACCACTAAGCCATCTCCCCAGCCCTAATTTAACATTTAAAAGGCAAATATGATTAACTATTATCCTCTTGGACAGCAGTTCATTTAAAAGCAAAATAAATTATTTTTTGTGTGTTTTTTAAAGGTTCTATTGATTAAAAAATTTATATTCAGCTTTATATTATTTTCAAATGAGAAACAGAAAAATTAGCTATAGGAAAAATAAGCCAATGACACAGGGAGGGGCTGGGTGAGGTGGCACATGCTCAGGGACCAAGACTGGAGAATCCCAAGGGAGGTAAAGGGCCAAAAGTCACACAGAGAGACAAAGATACATGCATATGTCCTGAGCAAGCACGGTGAAGACCCAGAGACAAGCAGAACTGGTATGACTGGACAGTTTTCATGATGAGTATTCACCCTATTAGCTACACTGAACTAAAAACATGAAGAATTGAGTTTATCCTAAATGAGACGTGAGAACACTGCAAACTGCCAAGCAAAAGAATGACATGTAGTCATATACAAAACTGATGACTGTATGCTGGGTGAAGAAAGATGCAGGAGGGTTCAACAGCAAAAGAATGGAATGAGGTAAAAGGTTACTAGGACAGTCCAAGAAAGAGAAGGATTGGCTAGGCTTGGAGTGTCAAAAAAGAAGTGAGTAGATTTGGAGGCAGGGTTGTCAGACCTACATATAGACCAGATTAAGATAGAAAAAGAACCAAAGCTTTGGCTTAAGGAATTATTTGGATGGTCCTTTTATAAAGATTAAAAAAAAAAAAAAAGCAGGTTAGGATTCATTGAAACTCAGGAGTTTTGTTTAACTGAAGTTAAATGAAGTCACTAAAACACATCCCTGTGAAGATGTCAAATCAACAGACACATGAGTATAAAGTTCTAAGGATAAGTCAGGATAAAAGACAAAAGTTACAACTTCTACAAACAGGCAAGAAGGAAACAAGATTGTTTTCAGAACTAAAGCTTCAAGCTACACATGGTGGTACATGCCTGTAACCCAGCACTCCAAGGGCTGAGACAGGACAACTATGGGTTTGGGGTCAGCCTGGGCTACATGGTAAGACTCTCTCAAAAATCCAATCAACAAACAACAGAAAAATTAAACCCTGAACTGACAAAAAATCAGAATGGATTAATGGAACAGACCAGATGGCTTCTAGGACAGAATATATAGCCTAAAGAAGGCAAGGCTCAGGAGAAATTCTGCATGCCTCGGGAGGGTTGTTAGACGTGGGAAGGGAAGCTAAGTCCTTGGGATATGTGTTGGCAGTACTACCCAAGCAGCTGCACTATTTCAACGCCCACAGTATGACGCTTCACTTACCATAGCACCCAATTGTCCCTGGGTCTCAGATGCCACTTTCCTTAGAAGGCTGCCCCTCACTGCCTCAGAAGAGGTTGCAAACCCTTTCTCCTTGGGGTTCCCAAAGGCCCCTGTGCTACCTTGACCATACAGCCTGACAGACTATGCTGTTCTCACTGCATACTGCCTTGCCCATCTCCCTGGAATACTGCAAGCCCTTCAGGACAGATCAATTAGTTCACTAATCAATCCTCTGCCTCAGTCAAATCACCTAGTAATACATCAGAGGCTAAATGAAAGCTGGAAAGGTACACAAAAGTAGGAAGAGCCAGGCATGGTGGCACACACCTTTAATCTCAGCACTTGAGACCAACCTGAGATTACATAATGAAATCCAGGTCAGCCTGGGCTAGAATGAGACCCTACCTCGAAAAACCAAAAAAAAAAAAGAAAAGAAAAAGAAAGCAGGAAGAGCAAGGAAGAGAAAGAGGCCAAGAGTACACACACAATACTTCCCTTAGTGAGAAATACTACTTGCACAAAAGAAATACATAAAAATCATCAGAATTTTAAAGGTAAACTTTGGAAACAGTGACATTTCAAATGGTTTTTCTTCCTTCTTAGAGACCTAGTCAAAGGAAATATTCTAGCATCTCTTACATTATTTTATCTTTAAAAAAAAGTCCAGGCAGGCGTGGTGGTGCATGCCTTTAATCCCAGCACTTGGGAGGCAGAGGTAGGAGGATTGCCGTGAGTTCAAGGTCACCTTGAGACTCCATAGTGAATTCAGGTCAGTCTGGACTAGACTGAGACCCTAACTGGAAAAAAAAACAAAGTCCATTGGGCTGGAGGGAGGGCAGAGGGCTTAGCAGTTAGGCATTTGCCTGTAAAGCCAACGGACCCTGGTTTGATTCCCCAGGACCCACATTAGCCAGATGCACAAGGGGGCACATGTATCTGGAGTTCGTTTGCAGTGGCTGGAGGCCCTGGCGTGCCCATTCTCTCTCACTCTCTCTCCCCCCTTTCTCTGTCAAATAAATTTTTAAAAAATTAAAAAATACAATAAAATGTCCAGTTTGAGACATTCATATTTGTGTGCTCTGAGATGATAAAAAAATAAGAACATGAAGAGGTGGGGAGATGCTCAGCACTTAAAGCACTGGCTTGAGTCTGCTGGCCTAGGCTCAATTGTTAGACAAGAAAAAGAGTGGCGCTTGGCTGGAGAGATGGCTCTGCAGTTAAGGCACTTGCCTGCAAAGCCAAAGAACCCAGGTTTGATTCCCCAGGACCCACATAAAGCCAGCTGCACAAGGTGGTCCATGTGTCTGGAGTTCGTCTGCAGGGGCGAGAGGCCCTGGTATGCTCATATTCTCATTCATATTCTCTCTCTCTCTTAAAAAAAAAAAAAAGGGAAAGTGGTGCATGTGTCTGGCATTCATATACAGTGGCAAGAGACCCTGGAGCACAAATTCTTGCACATCCAACAAAGCAACAAACATACATACATACATAAATAAATAATAGGGATTTTCTGTGGTTTTTCAAGGCAGGATTTCACTGTAGCCCAGATTGACCTGGAATTCACCACATAGTCTCAACATGGCCTCAAATTCACAGTGATCCTCCTACCTCTGCCTCCCAAGTGCTGAGATTAAAGACCAGTGCCATCACACCTGGCTATAAACATTTTTTTAAGACGCACATAGGATGATCACGCAACTCATCTTACCAAAAGAGGCAGCCTTCAATCTATTCAAGTTCAAACCCTATCTACTAGTTACCGGAAAGAGTTAAAAACACTAAAAGGATGTAGAATGTGAAAAGTATATGGGACAAAAAGGACACAATTTGATCAACTGAGGGAACGTTTCTAATTAACATTTTATACACACACACACACACACACACACACACACACACACACACACACACACTGTGTATAAGGCTTTGTTTAGATCCTAATTCAGTGAGAAGGAACAACCTGAACATGGCCTAGCTATTAGAAGATACAAAGAAATCACTATTAATTTTACTACATGTGATAAATCAAAATTAATGTGTTGGGTAAACAGGGTTTTTTTTTAAAAACCTTTTTTAAAAAGCCTACACTTAAAAATACTTATGTGTAAAATGATGCAATGTCTGGTATGCATTTGAAAATATGTTAACACAGAGGCTGGAGGGATGACTTAGCAGTTAAGGGAACTTGCTTACAAAGCCTACTGGCTCAGACTGACAGTGGTTAGAGACCCTGGCATGCATGCACACACAGACACACACACAGACACACACACACACACACACACACGTAAATAAAAATTACTTTTAACATATATTCTAACTCATCTCTAGCCAACCAAAAATGGAGGAAATAATCAATAGAAGAATATTGGCAAATGCTGATTATTACTGAAACTTGGAGGTGGGTATACAAATGTTCATCAGAATTCCTGCATACTTGAAATTTTCCCCTAAAAATTATAAGTCTACTGTGTGTGAGCACACATACCTGTTCCCATATGTGAGTACAGGCACATGTACCGCGACTAGTGTGCGGGTCAGAGGACACTTCGGGCGCTCCCCTGGCCTTCCACCTTGTTTGAGGTAGGGTATGGTGCTGCTCATGGCTTTGTTTGCCAGCTTAGCCGGTCCACAAGCTTCCAAGTGATCCTCCTGTCTCTGTCTCCTGTGGCCCTGGTGTGGCAGGATTACAGACGCAGACACTACAGCATCTGGCTGTCCGTGCACAGCCAGCACTTTGTCCACTGAGCCATCTTCCCAGGCCCAAGCGTACTTCCATAAAGGCATCCTGGTACTCTTTGGAAATACTTCTATTAATGCCCTCTAAGACAGACTAAGACCCAATGATATCCATATGAAAAAAGGGGTGGGGGGGGGAACAACTTGCTAATAGTGTCTGAACACAACCAATACCAAACTGTTCAGCACAGCTTTTGCTCTGTAGGTTTAAATAACATAAACTTGGGCTGTGGATGTGGATGTGGCTTAGTTGGTAGAATGCTTGCCTAGCATATAGATGTCTTTGGGTTCAATTCCTAGCATACATAACCAGGACCTGGTAGTACACGCCTATAATCATGGTAATCCAGAGGTAGAGGCAGGAGGGTCAGAGCCTCTTCCAAAGTCACCATCAACTATGTAGGGAATTCAAGTTACCCTGGGTTACAGACCCTGTCTTAAAATAAGAAATAAAAAATGATAGCTGGATGATAGCTTAGTGGTTAAGGTGCTTTCCTACAAAGCCTAAGGACCCAGGTTCAATTACCCAGGACCCATGTAAGCCAAATGCACAAGATGGTGCATGAGTGTAGCCCAGTCTGACCTGGCACTCTCTGTAGTCCCAGGTTGGCCTCAAACTCATGGCAATCCTCCTACCACTGCCTCCTGAGTGCTGGGATTAAAGGTGTGTGCCACCACACTTAGTACTGAATTTTAATTTTTAAAATATTCAGTATCCTAGCAGCTTCATTTGATCTACATGTCAATCTGCAAATGTCAGCAAAGTATTACTAAGTAATGCTAAGGTATTTATTATCACTGGAAACCACAGGCTTCAAAGCATCATGCAATCACGTCCACATGTGCACAAGCATTTTGTCATGTTATGATATAGAAAAATGATGCAGGAATACTTACAAATAGTTCTGCTAGTGTTTTTGTCCAATGCTGAAGTTTTTACTTCTTCAAGTTCTGAATTAAAAGGAAGCAAAACGTATTTTAGAAATTCCAGTAAGATCTTTAAGTCTTAACATTTTCTGAATTTCTGGTCAGATATTAGTTTTGTGTTCTATCAGAAAATTACTAGAACTAAGTAACAAGGTGCCTGTTGCAAGATAGTGAAAACTACTTACTATGCCATTCTGATAATCATCAGCACAATCATCGGTCAAGAAAACCTACTCCAGTGTCACTTACAGATGCACAAAGTGGCACATGTGTCTACAGTTTGTTTGCAGTGGGAAGAGGACCTGGCACATCCATGCTTGCTCACTTCCTCCCTTACTGGCTCCCTGCTCACTAATGCCATGAGTTCAAGGTCACCCTTGCATAGGAAATTCTAGGTCAGCCTGGGCTAGAGTGAGACTGTACCTCAAAAAACCAAAAAAGAGACAGAGAGAGAGAGAAAGAGAGAGAATGTGTGTGTGTGAGAGAGAGAGAGAGAGAGGGCTGGAGAAATGGCTTAGTGATTAAGGTGCTTGCCTGAGAAGCCTAAGGACCCATGTTTGACTCTCCAGATCCCCAAATAAGCCAGACGCACAAGGTGACACATGTACACAAGATGGCACACACGTCTGAGTTCTGTTAGAGTGGCTGGAGGCCCTGGCACACCATTATTCTCTATCATTAAAAAAAATTTTTTTTTTTTTAAAGAGAGTAACAGGATGCACCAAGGTTCTTTCATTCCCCACCTCTCTGGGGATCTATACCTTGCTGACTGGCTCTGCAAGCCTTGGTAGTCTCTCAAGGGCCATCTTCTCACCTCAATTATACAACGATTAGATTGGACTAAAGTGTCTTTTCTGTTCCCTTTGTCTTTAAACTTAGATGAAAGCAGGTACACTACTCAATACCCTACAAGTGAAAATATACCAACACTCTAAAGTTAAGGATTCTAACCTTCTATTGTGAGCACTCTACAGCTTTTTTAGTAGCATGTGTCTGAGCATGCATCTCTGTAACTGTCTTGCTGGTCTCAGGAGTTTTCCTAACACTCAGCACTGATTTCATCTAGGATATTTGTGAATAGGTAGCTTCACAGAGGCCAGGAGCACAGGTTTGCATGCTAGCTACATCATTCCATCTGACCTTACAAAGTTATCAGGTTCTCTGGACCTCAGTTTCCTCTCCCAGCAGCGGAGGTAATAAGAACATGTTGCCTAGGGTTGTCTAAGGATTGAATAGGGTTATGGTATGTAAAGCATGAAAGTAATCACTGAGCCTAGGATTTATTTTGGTTTGTTTCTTAAACTGTAACCAGTTCTACCTAAGTCACCTTGTAAATTCTGAAAACTTAACCTCTGTGCAACTTAAACTAAGTGGATTAAACTAGATAGCTTCTAAGTTTTGATCTCAGACTTAGTGTGCTGGAACTCGTTCATCTCTACTGAGATTTCCTGAGTAACAGTAATATAATTCAAAGCAAAAAACAAAATATTTATTAATTATCCACCTGTGCAATTCTATTTTTAGCCTAGATTTATCTTTTTAAAAAATCCTGAGGGCTGGAGAGATGGCTTAGCAGTTTGCCTGCAAAGCCAAAGGACCTAGGTTGGATTCCCCAGGACCCACGTAAGCCAGATGCACAAGATGGAGCAAGCGTCTGGAGCATGTTTGCAGTGGCTGAAGGACCTGGTGCACCCATTTTCTCTCTCTCTCACATAAACAAACAAATAAATGAGTAAATATTTTTAAAAATCTTCTGTAGCAAGTATTATAGACATTTTATAGATAAAATAACTGAGCCTAAGTAATTTATCCCAGTATCCTGTAAAGAACAGAGCTTTCATTCCAACCCAGGTCTAGTTGGCCCCAAAGCATTGCTCTTACATAAAAGCAACTTCATAAAGCAAATAAAGCCAGCTTCACTTGCTCTGTAGCTCCCTGTCAGATTTTCACTCGTTTCTTTACCTCTTCAGATACCTGAAATACTGATGGTTCACATTCTTTGCAGAAAACTACCTAGCAATTCTGACAAAACTGAGAAAGCAGGGATTGAATGGGACCTGAATGAGGAACCTGGCCCAGAATTTCATCTAGTCATGTTTTCTTTTCTTATTTGCAACTATAGTCAAGACTTGATCATAATTAAATCTGTACAAGGGCAACAAACTATTATTGATCTTAAAGGTACATAAAAATATTGTATGATAAAAAAATTCTTACTTTTGTAGCACATTTTCCTTCGTTTAAAATTTAAGACTGTAAAATTTTTTGATGAATTTACTGTCAAGTTGAGCTGCATTAATATCATAACTTCAGAATCTACTTTGCCAGTACAGGAAAGCTCGACCCGAAACACTGTTTAAAAGCAATAAAAGAAAATATTTCAATTTTCAAAAAATAGGTATTAATATTCCAAAATAGCACTGTTTAACATTTTGATTTCTGCTCTAATAAAACAAAAATGTATCCTTAAACAATGAATATAAGCTTTCAGAGAATACATTTTCAGATAACCACAATTTTAGACCTTATATTTCATAAACTATATATAGACAAGTGTTAGAGAAGGCAACAAGGCATAAAAGAAAGGATGATCGTTTGTAACTTTTGATACATCACCCGTCTTGTAAATCTTGCTATTCTAATACATTAAAGCTACAGAATCACAAGGCAAATCCTACTGACCTCACCAGTTGGTTCAGCAATATTACCCACCAAAGTAACATGATAAGCTGAGAATGGTAGTTCATGCTTACAACCCTAGCACTTAAGAGGTTGAGGCAAGAGAATCAGGAATATGAGGCTATCCTCAGCTACATAGCAAGTTCAAATCCAGCCTGGGAAACATGAGATCTTGGGGGGGTGGGGGAGGGAGAAGGGAAAGGGAGAGAAAAAAGAGAGTGAGTGAAACAGAGAAAGATACTCAATACCAAAATGCAATTAGGTACTGCTCTTACGTGTTCTAACTGACACATTAAAAAATGTAAAAGTGGGCTGGAGAGAGATGGCTTAGCAGTTAAGATGCTTGCATGCAAAACCAAAGGACCCAAGTTCAATTCCTCAGGACCCATGTAAGCCAGATGTACAAGGTGGCACATGTGTCTGGAGTTTGCAATGGCAGGGGGGCCTGGTGTGCCCATTCACGTGCGTGCGTGCGTGTTCTCTCTCTCTCTCCCCCCTCCCTCCTTCTCTCTCTCTCTCTCTCTCTCTTAAATAAATAAAATGTAAATGGGTGTGGTGGCACACACCTTTAATCCCAGCACTTGGGAGGCAGAGGTAGGAGGACCTCTGAGTTCAAGGCCACCCTGAGACTACAGAGTTAATTCCAGGTCAACCTGGGCTAGAGTGAGACCCTGCCTCGAAAGAAAAATAAAAGCTGGGTGTGGTGGCACACGCCTTTAATCCCAGAATTTGGGAGGCAAAGGTAGGTAGATTGCTATGAGTTTGAGGTCACCCTAAGACTACATAGAGAATTCTAGGTCAGCCTGGCTAGAGAGTGAGACCCTAACTTGAAAACCAAAAAAACAAAAATAAATAAAAAATGTAAAGGTTAGAAAAGCAGTCCTAACAGCATTGTATATATTGCTATCTGTAGGGTTAATGTGGGGTATTCAGAAAGAAATATGCCACCGGTCCTAGGACAGGGGCATCCTTTCTAGGTCACACTTGGCTACAAAAGGTACAGAGCATGAGAAAATCAGAACCAGTGGAACTGGAGGATAGTGAAGTTTCTGCTGGAGCTGGAAGGCAGATCAGTAGATTAAATACAGCTTAAAATAAAAATAAACAACAAATCCTTATTTGTATTGGGAGCAGATAGGTATACAGCATGCTTGGAAATACTCTTTGGAGAATGTACATGTGTATTTAATAATCACATTTAAAAGCTGGCTCATTTAAAAAAGAATGCTCAGGCTGGAGGGATGGCTTAGCGATTAAGGCATGCCTGCAAAGCAAAGGACTCAGGTTCAATTCCCCAGGAACCACGTAAGCCAGATACACCAAAGGGTGCATGTGTCTGGAGTTCGTTTGCAATGGCTGGAGGCCCTGGCACGCCCATTCTCTTCCCCCTCTCCCCCTTCTGCTTTCTCTGTAAAATAAATAAATAAAATATTTTTTAAAAAGAATGTTCATTAGTTCTAATAAGATAAAGACATTAGCAATGGGGGGAAAAAACATTGTAACAAACTTGCAAATAAAACTTACAAATTCTCAGCTACTAATAAAAACTGCACCACCTTCCAAAATACAAACTCACTTTGAAAGATATGCACTTCTAATAATTTTGGCAACGGAACAGTAGACTTTAGCATATATATTCTTAACATTTCTTCCCCCACAGATTTAGAATACATTCTTTTCCATTAGTATGAGTTGAATAAGACATTTGAGCATTTTCTGAATTTTTTTACTGAACTATAAAAATCAACTAGTTTTCTAGCATTGTCTTAAAGCTAGATTAACATGTGTCACTAACAACAATGAATAAAACTGCCAGAAAAGTTTCACCACACAGCTGCAGCAGATGCTTTCATTTGTTAAGAAACTTCTATTTTTTGGGCTTGAGAGATGGCTTAGCAGCTAAGGTGCTTTGCCTACAACGCCAAAAAACCCAAGTTTGATTCTCCAGGACCCTCATAAGCCAGATGCACAAGGTGACACACGTGTCTGGAGTTTGTTTGCAGTGGTTGGAGGCCCTGGAGCATCATTTTCTTTCTTTCTCTCTCTCTCTCTCAAGTAAATAAATATATTTTTTAAAATATCTAGGCTGGTGTAAATACAACACTGACTCTGCTTATTCAGAAATGTTCTAGTAGCTGCCCACAACAGCTACCATGCTGAACAGCAAGGAACTACCAGATACTTTATCAGTTCATTAGCAGTCAAATACCAAGTTGCTATGGAAGAACAGAAGTCTAGTGGAGGGGGAGAAAGCAGGAAAAAGACTATGTAGATTTTCATCTTACAGAATGAACAGGAATTCACAAGCAGAGAAAAGGCAAAGATGGTTCCAGATAGAAGCCAGCATATGCAGAGGCCTGAACTGCTGAATGCTGGGGCATGTACAGTGGAGCAGGCAGGGGCCCAGATGACTGAGGAGAATTGATGGACCTGCTGTCTTGTGATGCAGTGACCAGTCAGACCACACTGTGGAATATGGGATTACACCAAGAGGACAGTGCCAGCAATGCAGAAATGGAAATAAAGAATAGCAGAGAACAGACAGTTTTCAAGTGATGGAAAAGAGAGAATGATTCAAGAGCACAGTGCTAAAATTCATAAAAAGGAGTCTTCGCCGGGCATGGTGGCACACGCCTTGAATCCAGCACTCCGGAGGCAGAGGTTGGAGAATCTCCAAGAGTTCGAGGCCACCCTGAGACTACATAGTGAATTCCAGGTCAACCTGAGCTAAAGCATGACCCTACCTCAAAAAAAAAAAACACAAGTACTCTTCAGATGGGGCAAGGTGGCACATGGCTATAATTCCACCACTTTACAGGAGGCTGAGGTTGGTGAACAGCCAGGAAGTGGAAGCCAGCCTGGGCTAAAGAATGAGTTCCAGGTCAGCCTGGGATAGTAATACCTATGCTCTAACAAACAAAGTATTTTTCAAAGCACTTATACATCTTATACCTATCAGGGTAAGACACACGGCACATCAGTAAACTGTCCTTTTAGGGAGGTCAGCGGCACATCTGAAGCAGTATGCTAAGCCTATCTTTAAGGACTTAGACTCACCTGATAAAGTGCGTGGAACTTCCCCCTGAACAGAAATGTTAACCTGGGGCATGTCCATAGCCACAAAATTGTCTACTTGAAATCCAAGCTTATATTCAACCTGGAAGATGGAGAGAAATAAAATAAACTGGAGCTATGATAACAAAAAGGTCAATAGCAGCCTACATGGATTCATTAACTAGTCAATACAATGGGCTATCATATGTACAAACAACCCAGCTCTGAAAAATAAAATACAAACTGTCAGAAATAGTCTTAGGAATTATCAACTGGATAAAAATTCAACCAGTAAGTCAACCTCTATTTGGTGTCCAGAACAGAACCACCATTCTCCCTAAAATCTGCCATCTAAGACAATAGTCCTCCTGAAGATATTATAGCTATCAAAATAGAAGTCCTGTGGAATCAGACATGAAGAACCAAGGAATTGAGAAATGTAATTTATACATCGTAACAATTTTGTAACCCCTTTTCCACTTGATAAATGCCTTGTTATAAGGGACTTTAGGTGACTAACAAATCAACAACCCTAACACACAACTTTTCGTGGAGTATCGAAATCATACTCTCTAGTCTGCTCTTACCACAGTTCTAACCGGGCTACTAAGTTTCCCCCAGAGGTTTATGTGTTAAAGGGTTGGTTGACAGAGTGGTGCTTTTGTGAGATAGTGGAACTTGTAGAAGGTGGAGCCTAGTGAGAGGTTTGTAGGCCATTGGGAGCATGTACTATTTTATTTGAGGTCATGAGGTGAGTGGCTTTTGATCCACACAAACTTCCACTATAGTATTCTGGTTTGCCAAAGGCCCAAAGCAACTGGGTAAGCAGGTCATGAGCTCAGGCCTCCACAAGTGTGAGCCACACAAACCTTTATTCTTGGGCTGGAGAGATGGCTCAGCAGTTAAGGCGCTTGCTTGCAAGGCTTAAGGCACATCCATTCTCTCTAATATCTGTGTCTCTCTATCAAATACATTTTTTTCAAAAATGTTTATTCTTTATAGTCTTGGCTCTCAGAATCTACAAGCGACCAAATGGAATGCTGCTGGAGGGCCACCATCAACTGTCAACACTGATCTGCCCAGTGAGGTGTAACTGTGCCAGCTGTTGCTACCAGAGTTCATGGGAGAAGCAGCTCAAACTGGCATCTTTGAGCTCTTCAATGAAGCCTTATAATAAGTTCTTATCATTCTACCCTGGCCACAGAATTTTCCTATGCATTCTTCCTTCTCCCATTCTAGGGTCACAAGTGACCATAGTAGACAGCTAGAAATGGCAGAACCATGAGATTAGTAGGGTAAAAAGAGTTGGAAGAAAAGGGTGCAAGAAACCATTTTTAAACTTCCAGAGACATCTGCAAGCCCATATTTGCTGAAGCAATATTGACAAGAGCCATTTCTTGGTGATGCATTAAATCTTGTTGTTTGTGACAACATGGATGAAACTGGACAGGATTAAGTGAAATAAGCCAGATACAGAACGGCAAGTACCACATGATGTGACCCGTATGTGGAATCTAAACAAGTTGATCTCATAAAAGCTGTGAGTAGAAAAAGATTACAAGGACTGGAGAAATGGCCCAGTGATTAAGATGCTTGCCTGCAAAGCCTAAGGACCCAGGTTCAATTCCCCAGTACCCAAGTAAACCAGATGCACAGGGTGACACGAGTCTGGGGTTCCTTTGTGGTGGCTGGAGGGCCTGGTGTGCCCATTCTCACTATGTATCTGCGCCTCTCTCTCTCTCTCTCAAATAAATAAATAAAAACTAAATTAAAAGAAAAAGATTAAAAGGCTGGGTTGAGTGGTAGTAGGGAAATGAGACTTAACTAGTGAACTAGTGGGTACTAGGTTATAATCAGAGAAAAGAAACAAGTTCTATGGTGGTATTGCACAGTAAGATGACTACATACTACAACAATGTTATAAATATCAAAAAGCTAGAAGAGGGGCTGGAGAGATTGCTCAATGGTTAAGGCACTTGCCTGCAAAGCCTAATGACCTTGGTTCAATTCCCCAATACCCATGTAAGTTCATCTGCAGTCACCAGAGGCCCTTGGGGTGCCCATAATAATTCATAATCACTCTCTCTGCTTGGCAATAAATTAAAAAAAAAAAACTTTGGGTGTGTCAGGGGTGATACACGTCTTTAATCCCAGCACTTGGGAGGCAGAGGTAGGAAGATCATGCGTTCAAGACCACCCTGAAACTACACAGTGGACTGCAGGTCAGCCTGGGCCAGAGCAAGACCCTACCCCTTGCATGCCCATTCTCTCAAATAAGTAAACATATTTTTTTAAAGCTAGAAGAAAAATACTTTAGGGCTAGAAAAATGGCTTAGCTGTTAGGGTGCTTGCCTGCGAAGCCTAAGAACCCAGGTTCAATTCCCCAGGACCCATGTAAGCCAGATGCACAAGGTGGTGCATGCGTCTGAAATTTGTTTGCAGCAGCTAGAATCTCTGGCATGCCCATTCTCTCCATCTTATTTCTCTCTCCCCAATAAATATATATAGAGAGAGAGACAAACAAGCAAACATTTTAATGTTTTTACCAAAAGCAAAAGATAAATGCTTAAGGAAACAAATCTCTATAATGATTTAAATATTTTATGTGTACATGTGTCAAAACATCACATGGCACCCACAACTATGTATAATTCTCATGTTGTCTGTATCAGTTAAAAATCAATTTTAATTTAATTTCTTTTGTCTTATTTTTATTTATTTCAGAGTGACAGAGAGAAAAAGAGGCAGAGAGAGAGAGAGAGAAACAATGGGTGTGCCAAGGACTCCAGTCACTGCAAAGGAACTCTAGACGCGTGTGCCCCCATGTGCATCTGGCAAACATGGGTCCTGGGGAATCGAGCCTCGAACCGGGGTCCTTAAGCTTCACAGGCAAGTGCTTAACCACTAAGACATCTTCCCAGCCCTAATTTGATTTTCAAAAAGTATAACTAAAAAGTATAACTAGGAACCTGGGAGGGGGGTTCCAAAGCCTTTTTTCTTTTCTGAGTGGGAGATACTCAAGTGTATTTATATGCTAACAAAAACCAATGAAGAAGCTAATGAAATTGTGCATCATGTAAAAAGGAGTAAAGGAAGACCACCACTCTAAGGCATGGCAAAGGACGGCTCTAGCATCACTAAAGGCATAGGTGCTATTTGTAAGAAACAGAGCTCAGTTTCCCCTTAGGCTTCTCTTTTCACAGTTGATCTCAAAGTCCCCAAGCAAGACAATATAGAGGCATGTAAATATTAACTCCTACTAACAGCTGCATTTGGTACCATATTCACATCAAATGAGGTATTCTTGTTGTAGCACACCAGTGATTGAGTGTTAAGTGGAGGAGGAAGTATCTGTTGTGACCTAATCTGTCACAACTACCAAAGGGTGCCAGCGAGCTATTACTAATCAAGAGCTGGCTGACCACCTGTATATCCATTCTGTCTCTGAACAGGACCACATATCAAGGGAGGTACACAAAGGAAGTCAGCATGAGATCTGGAACCAAAAGACCATGGTTCCTCACTTAGAACTTTTCCATGTTGCATCTCTGGAAAATAAAGATTATACACATGAGGGTTAGATATGGTGATTAATGCAGCAACCCTACCTGTGATACTGGCACAGCTTACCCTTGATAAATGTAAAAACCAGAGGCATGGACAGTATCCCTCACTGCCATGCTGTTTCCTTATAATCTCTAGACTCATGCCAACCCCAGGATGCTCATACAAAACGTCATATACTACTGTGAACACTGCTGTGTCCTCCATGTAAGGGACTTTCAACCTCTTCACTCACCTCTTTCTGTGCTTTGCCCTAACGCACTTCTTCCCGGGCCTAAAGTTCAGGTTCTCCAACACTGACCCTCTGGGCTTATACACAGTGGGGGCAGCATTCTTTGTTCTTTTTATGGGGAGCATATGTGATATGTGTACTGTAAGAGAGACGTGTGTGTGTGTGTGTGTGTGTGTGTGTGTGTGTGTGTGTGTAAAGATGCACATGCTCTATGTACGCACAGAGGCCAGAGGATGATAGTGGGTGTCCTCCCTTTGCTCTTCCACATTTTTCCCTGAGACAGTATCTCACTGAGCCGGAAGCTCACCATTGTTTCTGTTAGCCTGGCTGACCAGGGAGTCCCAGCAAACCCTCCTTTCTCTACTCACTGCTCTCAAGCCTGAGGTTACAAGCATGCAGGACCATGACTGGCTTTTTACATGGGTGCTGGAGGACCAGACTCAGATCTTCAGGTTTGCACAGCAAGTGCTCTTACCCACTGAGTTATCTCCCCAGCCCAGGTCAACATTCTTTAAGAACCATTAAAACCTTTCCAAACAGGCCTTCCTCATGTGAACCCTCTCTACTTTGAAGCTCACTTCTAGTCACAGTAGCCATGTTTCATGCCACTGGCTCACTTTGTCTCATATCACCTTCCTGTCAGCTTCAAATTTCAGCATTCATTCCCATATATTTCAGAACTGTTTCATGACCAAATACCATTCCATCAAGGATCCCATCAGTACCTTTGACCTCTCATCTCTAGTGCCTACAAAACCAGTTGTCTCCACTACCCTACATTAGCCAACATTTATGAGGTACATTTCTGAACCAAGGGCACAAAGGAGGAGGAATATGTAGTGGTTAATTAAATCACTTCTCTAGCTAAATCCCCAAAGCCTATGCCCAATAGGGCCCAACTAACATAGTCATACTGATACCTTAAACTGGTTCACTCTCTTCCACAGCCTTGGAAGGCAGCCCCAGAACTCTGACTGCCCTGCTAAAGGAAAGAACAACCTGGAGAGAGGTACTTACACATGACAACCTCAGTCTCCTCACTGACTGCTCTTCCCTTCACAGACCCTTCACCACCTACTGCTCTCCCTGCTCCTTCAATCTCAGTGGTCTCATCCCCTGAATAAGCTAACACAGAGGAGCCCTCTTTGTCTTCTTTTCAGCATCAGCAGATCTGCTGTACTCCAGCCCCAAGGAAAGGTCCATTCTCAAATGATAAATACTTCTCACACAGTACGCTTGGTTATAATCTATTTTCCATGACAAGCCCAGACCACCAAGTTCTCTTGCTTTATACACCCACCTAATAATCCTACAGACTCAACATTAACAGATTCTTTAACTAGCTACCAGACATACCCACCTAGTAATCTTAGAGACTCTAAGCTAACAGTTTTACAGCTGCACTTACTGTTTCCCCAAACTCACTCAGTCTCCTGTATTCTAGGTCTCAGTTAGTAAAAGCAGAGGAACAGATAGATGAAGAGCAGCCAGAACCCCTATGAAATCAGATAGCGAATAGAGCAGAATGGTCAAGGGCCCTACCTGTAGTGCTGAGGGCAAAAGACAAGAGTAGCGCAGCAATGGGGAGAGAAAGGGAGGAAAAGAGTTGAGCTTGTAAGTGGAGGGGCAGGGGTAGAGGCAGCAAGGAGGCTGAAGAAGAGGTCTGAGAAGGCAACCAGTAGTTTGGAGGACAGACAGTATGGAAGCCCATTCTTTGTCAAGGCTCACCCCTTTGAGGGTGTGCCTAAACATGGAAGGTATTTATGACATAGTTCTCTTCTCCTATGGACATCTTTAGGATATCAAGTTTCAAAATGAAGTTTCTAAGGTCAGGGAAGAAACTGCCAATTGCTAAAGTGCATTTTTCTCTACCTTGATTATGTAGAGATCTATTTAGAGGCTACATAACTGTCTGGAACAAGGAAATCTGAACAGTAATTATCAAAAATGGGCCAAAATACTTCAGAAAAGTAACCAGAGAAAACATAAATATTTGAATAAGACAAAAAATAAACATTTTTTGTAATATTCCCTTCCTTGGAACAAATGGCCATCATGAGCAGGCAGCTGATTAAGTAAAGCCATCTCCTCCTGAACACAGACAGCAGAGCCCTACAGTGAAGACATTTGCCTACAGTCAAACTGCTTTAATGTCTCTGAAATCACCAGAGTACTCACTGCCCTCTCATAGAAACCACTCTATAGAGGACACAGTAGGCCGGCCCCCAGGGGCTTCTGCTGGCACTTGGACAAGCTCCCTGCATAGGCTCATGGATAATGACCAAAGATTCCAGAAGCCAGAAGAGCTACAGAGTAAGAGTAGGTGGTGAGTCTTCTGCCACATCTCAGTATGTTTTTGCTTTCTGACTATCTAAAATATCTACTAACACTTAACAGACACAGTTACATGTTTTTTCTTAAACACTGGAGAATGTTCTGGAATATAGAAGAAACTAATTATGTGTTAAAGCTACCCAGTAGTCTGCTCTTTCTTTTTGTAAAATGTGTGGCCTGGGAAAGAATCAATACCAGAGTTCTACTCCCATCTTGAAATGCAATTAACACATTCCCAACCACTCACTAAAGCATGTGTGACATACATGTTAAGAGAAAGACACACACAGATCCAGCCTCTGAGGAATTAAAATCTTTGGCAAGACAATGCCAAGTAAACACAGGGAGAACAACGCTGTTAGCAAAAGTTTGTTTTTTTTTTTTTTTTTTTTGGTTTTTCAAGGTAGGGTCTCACTCTAGCCCAGGCTGACCTGGAATTCACTATGGAGTCTCAGAGTGGCCTCGAACTCATGGCAATCCTCCTACCTCTGCCTCCCGAGTGCTGGGATTAAAGGCGTGCGCCACCAAGCCTGGCAAAGGTTTTGATATGTGAAAACTAATGTTACAACATCTACAACGGTGAACTGATACACTATGAATAATCTGAAGCAAATATTTCACCTTTTGGCAAGATCCTATTTTTATTTTTATTTGTTTTACTTACAAGGCAGAGAGAGAGAACTGGTACACCAAGGCCTCTAGGCACTGCAATCAAATTCAACACATGTACCATCTTGTGCCCATACTTTCTGGGGAGCCAAACCTTGGTCCTTAGGCTTTGCCTGTAAGCACCTTGACCACTAAGCCATCTCTCCAACCCTTGTGGCAAGATCCTAAAAAGCAAGAACTGAAAGCTTGTGATAAAGTGTGAGAGCTTGAGAAAAACAGCCCCCATTCTGCAAGTTCATGACTGTATCGGAGCCAAGCGTGCAAGTGAAGACCCTGACACTGTATCTCCCCTGCCCTCTTGAGTGACTCCGATTTCAGATCAGTTTCCTCTCATACGAATTGATCGATAAACCAAAAACCAGCTGTCTAAGAAAATATGATATCTGAAAGAGTAAAAGCATTACAATGTACATGAAGCAAGAGAAAGCCTTAACCATGACACACTGCTCAGAACTCTGCAAATTGCAGCTTGAAGCATTTGTATAAACAATTACATACATACATGACATGGGCACAATGACACCCATTTATTCACCTTTGACAGAAGAGGCAAGACACCAGGGGCTGCTCAGGGAAGAGGATCCAGGTGGGCTTGCACAGAAATGTTACTAAAAAAGCAAAACAGCTGGGCTGGAGAAACGGATTAGCGGTTAAGGCACTTGCCTACAAAGCCAAAGAACCCAGGTTCAATTCTCCAGGCCCCATGTAAGCCAGATGCACAAGGGGGCCACACACATCTGGAATTTGTTTGCAGCAGCTGGAGACTCTGGCTCACCCATTTGTATGCTCCCTCTTTCTCAAATAAACAAACACTTTTTTTAATGAGTGGAACAGTTGGCTTATTGTTTACTCTGTATTATTTATGCCTTTTGAACTTGTACCATCTTCATAAATTTCCTATGATTTAACTTTTTTTTTTTTGGTTTTTCAAGGTAGGGTCTTGCTCTAATTCACTATGTAGTATCAGGGTAGCCTTGAACTCTCAGTGATCCTCCTACCTCTGTCTTCCAAGTGCTGGGATTAAAGGCGTGCACCACCATGCCTGGTATATGATTAACTTCTTAAATAATTATGTATTTATTCATTTGCAAGTGTGGGCGGAAGGAAGCGCACCAGGACTTTCTGCCACTGCAAGTGAATACCAGGTAGATGTGTCACTTTGTGCATCTGGCTTTACGTGGGTCCTAGGGAAATGAACTAAGGCAGACAGGTACAAAGGTAAGCAAGAGCCATCTTCCCAGGCCCATGATTAACTTTTTAAATTAAGAAATTTTAGTTAATCAGTTGTGCTAAAAATTACCAGATACAGGCTAGAGATGGCTGAATGGTTAAGGCACTTGCCCACAAAACCTATGGACCCATGTTCAACTCCCTAGATCCCACATAAGCCAGATGCACAAGGTGATGCATGCACAAGGTCGCACATGCGCACAAGGTGGTATATGCATCTGGAGTTTGATTACAGTTGCTGGAGGCCCTGGCACACCAATTCATTCTGTTAGGTTTGCCTCAAAAAAAAAAAAAAAAAAAAAAAAAAAAAAAAATCACCAGATACTATGACCTAAGAACTAGAACAGGAGCTGCAGTATCAAACTACCAGTAAGCAGCAGCCCAGGTTTGTACGAGTGGTACTGCTTTGAAATATGCTTGCATGAACAGTATGAAAGCTGGGCGTGGTGGCACCCCTTTAATCCTAGCACTTGGAAGGCAGAGGCAGGAGTATCGCTGTGTGTTTGGGGCCACCATGAGAATTCCAGGTCAGCCTGGGCTACACAGTGGAGAGCCTACCTTGAAAAAAAAATGCAAAAGCAGAAGCCAGGATGAAAGAACAACTAGGGCCATACCAACCAGGAGGCTCCTGCAGTGCCTCCCCTTCAAACACATGCTCAATCAGAGACGCTTCTACCTACTCTCTCCCACTCTAGCTTCCTCATGTGCCAGGCTCCTAAGACTCCAGTCCTCACTACTAGTGACACCGGAGCTAAAACACACCGAGAAAGGCTACAGAACTGTTCAGATTAACACAAAACTAGAGAGACAACAGGTGGTAAAAAATAAGCTGTAAAGATTACTGGGATAACTGATGTCAGGTGGATGCTATGGATTAGACAGATCAAAGGTCTTCTAGAAAAGAAAAGTGAACAAGCGTTCTTTCTTGTGCTAATCACCTAAATGGTAGTCTCCTTCACTGCAAAGAACTTGAGAAATGTTATAGGCATAGGCTCATGGCTTACAATATACACCATAAAGACCCAGTGTTTTGTAGCATAAACAACTAGCGCTTCTGAGATGACAGCCCACTCCTGAAATATTGCACCTGCCTCTGGAGCCTTGGAAACCTTATCATGATGTATGCTGACCACTGTCTTACCTTGGACTTTGCATGCCAAGTGAAATGCAGGAAATTTGTTTCACTGGGTACTAGCAGGTTAAAGGACAGAGCGTAGTGACTAATAAGGTCATTTCTCACATAATAGAGTTCTGCATCAAGACCTAGAAAAAAAAAGGAAAAATAATTAAACCAACCAAATACCTTCAAAATCAGACCTATGAGTAACTTCAAATACTACTAATAGAACGATAATACAAATGCACATCACAAACAGCTTACACATATGCTGCCTTACGAAGCAGGAGGATGTTTGGTTTTATCATCACCCATGATTTCTCCATGATAATCCAAAGACAAGAAAGAACAAAGGCAGAGCAACACCATTCTTGTGATCTGATTTGCTGTTATTTAAAATTCTGTCCAGGGCTGGAGAGATGGCTCTGCAGTTAAAGGCCCTTGCTTGTAAAGCCTGGTAGTCCAGGTTCAATTCTCTAGTACCCATGTAAAATCAGATGCACAAAGTGGATCATGTGTCTGGCATTCATTTACAGTAGCAAGAGACCCTAGTGTGCCCATACTCACTCACTTCCTCGTCCATACCTCCTTCCCTACATCCTACCTCCCCTTCCTCTTCCCCCTTTCTATGGCCCTCTCAAATAAATAAATAAAAATATTAAAAAATAAAGTTCTGTTCAGATAGTCCACATATACTACACACATTGGCAAGGAAAAGGTACAGGGAAGATGAACTGAAATTGAAAGCTCACATTTACTAAAGCTGTACTAGTGGTCTGAAACCTCATGGCATGCAGAGAGGTCAAGATAGAGACCTCCTACCTCCTATGTATCTGGAGAAAGAGACACAATGCTACATCAAGCAATTCATCTTTCAAATTCATTTCCTCATTTCCGAAGTAAATTTAATAAATCATTAATTCAGAAATGAAATCTGAGACACAGAGAAAGCTGCTATGCTGACTGGGTAGCACTGCTTTATGCTTGCCCTGTAGAGGGTAACCAAATGTAATGAGAGAAATTTGGAGGCCTGATACAAAAAGCTCTCCTTGCTACAGAACAGGAAATGCTAATGAACATGTAAGGTAGAACTGGAGGTGTTAGAAAAAGGGAGAGTGGCAAAGAGGGAAAAGGAGGTTGGGAAAAGTGGGAGCTAAATGGAGTAAGACACATACAAGGAAAACACAATCACAATAATATGTATTTTCAATTTATCTTACATTGAGTGTATTCTAGTCTGCTTATAAGAAACACACTTAGAGCAAGGTTTAGAAATATACCTTGTAAATAAAATTTATCAGATAAATAAAAACAAGAAAAACAGATGAGAAAGAAATGTCATCACACAAACTAGAACTCAAGATAAAAGTATTTATATTAAAATAAATTTGCATCGCCGTAAGTTCGAGGCCACCCTGAGACTACATAGTTAATTCCAGATCAGCCTGGGGCCAGAGTGAGACCCTACTTCGGAAAAAACAAACAAAAAAAAAAAAACTACTGAAAGTTAATGTAAAAGTTATAACTAAGATTCTATATTAATAAAAAGTACAAGGAAGGGTTGGGGACGCGACAACTCGATCAGTAAAGTACTTCCCTTGCAAGCATAAGTACCCTATTATGATCACTAGTACTCACATAAAATGTTTCAGACAGGGCAGAGGGGAGGTTTTGTGTACAAGTAATCCCAGTGCTGGGGAGGCAGAGACTAGTGGAGCCCTGGGGCTCACTATCCACCAAGTTCAACCTATTTGGTGAGCTCCAAGGCAATGACTGACCCTGTCTCAAAAAACGTGGACAGTGCCTGAAGAACATTACCCCAAGGTTGTCCTCGGTCCTCCACGCGGACACACACACACACACATCTCCTATAAAAGAGCGCCAAATATAGAAAGCAAAAATCACCAAGTTGCAAACTACCATCCTGTCAAAACTCCAAAAGAAAAAAAAAAAAACAGATAAAACAGTGTGGACACATGATTTGAACAATTACGAAACATGAAAGGAAGGATTAATCATGAATTAAAACTATACACATTTAAAATATATAGTCTTAAACCGGGCATGGTGGCACACGCCTTTAATCCCAGCACTTGGGAGGCAGAGGTAAGAGGATAGCTTGAGTTCAAGGCCACCCTGAGACTACATAGTGAATTCCAGGTCAGCCTGACCTACAGTAAGACTCCACCTCAAAAATAAATAAATAAGTAAATAAATAAAGTCTTAGCAAAAAAGAAAACTATACAGACTATCCTCTATAAGCAAATATGATACTAAAAAATTTAACTACAAAATAATGATGAAACCAAAAGGGAATTATTTAACAAGACAGCATTGCTAAAGCCTTTGAAAGGGATTAAAAAGAAAACACAGAACAGATCACTAATACTAGGGAGAAAAGGAGGGTTGTTACTATAAACCTAACAGATGCTAAAAAGGTAGACTATTATGAACAATTTAACGGCAATAAATTTAACAACTCAGGTAAAAATTTTGAAATACCATTTACCAAAACTGACAATAAGCACCAAAAACTCCAAGTGATTAAAACCCTACCAGTGCAGGAAGATCTAGATGGCTGTACCAGTGAATTCAACCAAGAAAGATTAGAACAATAGAGAGAACATTTCCTAACTCACATTACAAGTCCAGAATCACACTGATACCAAGACCTACTTAAAATATTAAAGAACAGGGCTGGGCATGGTGGTGCATACCTTTAATCCCAGCACTTGGGAAAGACAGGTAGAAGGATTGAGTTCAAGGCCACCCTGAGACTACATAGTGAATTCCAGGTCAACCTACCTAAGCAAGACCCTGCCTCAATAAACCAAAAAAGAAAAGTAAAAGAATAGAAAATTACAGACCAATATTTTTCATGGGCATACTCAATTCATCCACATATACTAGCAAACTGAATATAACACATCATGACTAAGTGTATATGAAAGATTAATCCTTCAAAGACAGTCCATAGTAATTTACATTAGTGGAAAAGGCAAAAAAAAAAAAAACCCTTCATAGATTACATATGGTAGTATATACCTGCAACCCCAACACTTGGAAATGAAAGGAATCCCGGGACACATAGCAAGTTCAAGGTCAGTCTGGGCTACAGGAGAGCCTGTCTCAAAATAAACAAGTAAATAAATAAATAAGAACTCAGAGGAATTCACATTGGAAGTCCTTACAAAAACTGAAAAATTAAGGAGTGGACAGAAATTTCCTCAGCCTGGAGCACTTACAAAGCCCCACTGCTGAGCTGCTGTCCCCTCACTCTTAGAAATCATGAACAAGGTAAAGATGTCCACTGGAGCTCCTACTCAATTTCATGCTGGGAGGGGGAGGTTTCTTGCAAATGACAAGATATTATGGGTGTAGAAAACACCATGAAAATCTACTTAAAGCACTAAAACCAATTAGTGACCATGTTAGCTACTAAGCAGGTACACTTTGGGCAAAACTCCTAGATTTAAGGTGAAAGCCTTATTCCTTTAAATGCCAGTTACCATTCTTCTAAGTTATTCTATTGCATTAGATAAGGGTCTACAAAAAAACAAGGAATGGGTTTAAAGGAGACCAGAACTCTTCTCAAAACCATGTAAGACTCTGCTCATTATAACCTTACTCTAGGGGTAGAAATGAGACAGGTGAGTTTCACAGAAAGATACACACATACTACTAAGTATATGAAAAGGTGCTAAATATCATTACTCATCAGAGAAACACAAATTATAAGTACAGTGAGAGCCATTAGCATCCAACAGAGAACTAAAATTGAATGATGGCAAGGGCATGGAACTATCCTGACTCTCAACACATTGCTGGGAGTGCAAAAACTGTCAATGGTGGCTGGAGGGATGGTGTAGTTAAGGCATTTGCCTGCAAAGCACAAGGACCCAGGTTCAATTCCCCAGGACCCACGTTAGCCAGATGCAAAAGGGATGCATGCCTCTGGAGTTTGTTTACAGTGGCTGGAGGGCCCGGCACACCCATTTCTCTCCCCCCTCCCCCTCCCTCTCTCTCCCTCCCCCTCCCCCTTCCTCTCTCTCTCTCTCTGTCTCTGTCAAATAAGTAAATAAAGATGAAAACTGTCAATGTCAACTACTTTGAAAGCTAGCAATTTCTTATAAAATTCAACATATCCTGGCAATTCCATCCCAATGGCAATACCCAAATGTCCACAGAGCTGTTATGCATTAATAGAACCTAAAACTGCACAAATGTTCAAATGACAATGTACAGGAATCTGTTTTTTTTGTTGTTGTTGTTAAATTTTATTTATTTATTTGAGAGCGACAGACACAGAGAGAAAGACAGGTAGAGGGAAAGAGAGAGAATAGGCGCGCCAGGGCTTCCAGCCTCTGCAAACGAACTCCAGACGCGTGCGCCCCCTTGTGCATCTGGCTAACGTGGGACCTGGGGAACCGAGCCTCGAACCGGCGTCCATAGGCTTCACAGGCAAGCGCTTAACCGCTACGCCATCTCTCCAGCCCAGGAATCTGTTTTATTTAACAATAGAACACTACTCAGCAAAGAAAATAAATGACTGGAGATGGTAATAAGGATGAACTTCTCAGAGTGAAACTATTCACAAGAGAATAACATTAACTATGTAATTCTATTTAGATAAACTTCTTGAACATATAAACTAATTTATAATGGTCATCCAAAATGAAGTATAGCAGACTAAATTACAAAAAGGCACCAAGGAACATTCTGGAATGATGACAATGTTCTTCATTCTGATTGGAGTCCCGGTTATATAGGTATATACAAGGCTGGAGAGATTACCGAGTAGTTAAGGCACTTGCCTTTGAAGCCTAAGAACTCAGGTTAATTCCCCAGAACTCACATAAGCCAGATGCAAATGGTGGCGCATGTGTCTGATTTGCAATGGCTAAAGGCCTTGGCATACCTGCTTGCTGGCGTTCACGCACTCTCGCTCTCTCAAAAATTTAAAAAATATTTAAAATATAAGTTAGGGTGGCATAGTTTCAGACACAGCAAGCTGCGCCCACGCCCCTCCCCCTAACCCTAAGCATCCTGCTGGCTTACAGTTACTCTCTCTCATCTGCACTCCTCAAGACCATCCTCTCACATTTTAATAGCTTTAATTCTCCTCCATGGCAGCGTTAGCCACAAATAAATGGTTTGACTGGGCTACCCACATTATCTCCTAAGGTACCAATTATGCTTTTGTAGAACTGTAGTTTGAAATTGCAATGGTCTTGAGTGGTGTGCTCTGCTCTCAGCCATATTTCCCCCACAAATCCTGTTTTTAGTGAATGACAACCTTGTAAGTTTTTCTTAGGCATGTATTAGGTATTATGACAGAAATACTTATGTTAAGTATAATAATGAATGTTTGGAGGACATGGCATGAAATGTTTTGTAGGAATAAAAACAAAACTTGTATGCTAAGCCATTTTTTTTTTTTTTTTTGGTTTTTCAAGATAGGGTCTCACTCTGTAGCCCAGGCTGACCCAGAATTCACTATGTAGTCTCAGGGTGGCCTCGAACTCACAGTGATCCTCCTACCTCTGCCTCCCAAGTGTTGGGATTAAAGACGTGCACCACCACACCTGGCTTGAACCAGTAATTTCAATGTTAAATACCTATCCCAGGAAAATGAAAATATATATGCATAATTTACATATGTGTGTGTGTACATATATACATATATATAAATAAAATGAAAATAGCAATTGTGCCCTTTTAATCAAACTGTGGTAGTTTAAATTTGAAAATGTCCCCCACAAATTCACGTTTTAAATGCTAAGTCCCCAGTGGCTCCACTATGAAGGATGTGGAAGGAGCCTTTAAGAGGTGAGCCTGCAGTAATGGAGTCCTACTCAGCGGTAAAGAAAAATAAAATCATGAAATTTGCAGGAAAATGGATGGATCTGGAAAGGATTACACTTAGTGCAGTAACCCAGGCCCAGAAAGCCAAATGTTGCATGTTCTCTCTCATATGTGGATCCTAGCTACAAACGTTTGGACTAATACGCGAGTTGGAACAAAACTCAGTAGCAGTGGCCAGTAAGCTAGAAAGGGGATATAAAGGGAGAGAGGGGAGTACTTAAGAGGATGTTATTGTATATATGCCAGTAGAAGAACAGATTAATGGGGGTAGAAAGGCAGGAAGAGATTGAGTAAAGGAAAAGTGGGGGAGGGGCTAATCAAAACCTATGAGATAATAAGTCATATGGAAACCTACTTTTTTGGACAATGACACACCCAGAAGCCATAGATTGTGACTACAAAATTTTCAGTGTCAGGGATGGGATACCTTCCAGCGAGTTGTTGGCCAGAGAGGTCCCTGATGTCCCTCAGAACATTACAGGCATTGCCAAGGTTCTTGATTTCCCACCAGGAGTAGCTACTAAGACCTTAATGCTGAAGACACCGCATGCTTGGGCTACAAAGTCACTGACAAATCCTGCTGGAGCTGAGCTGAAAATTTCCTCTGTGCAGACCAGCTGACAGAAAGCTAGAAAAAGTTATGCTGCATGCAGTTCAATGGGAGCGAGAAAATTCACCAGTGAAGATAAGCAACTGACACTGTAAGCCTTAAATTTGGCCAGCCAGACCAAATGAGCCAATGGGTACAATAGTAACATGTCTGTTATGAGGGAAACCAACAGCTCTCTTAATTAGACTGGAGGCCTGCTCCATGGGAGGGAATACATGCCTGATACTAAAAACCTATGATGGGGGAAGTCATAAGCCCTAGGGGTGCAACATCTGCTGGTATTGGGCTAAATATATATATATATATATATATATATATATATATATATATATATACACACACACACACACACACACACACACACACACACACACACTATGCTCACCAAACTGCCCAGTAAGTATTTCTCTTAGTGTTCATAGCCATATATTAATGCTACTCTCACTTTTGGTTAGAGAAGCTTCTCTTTGCAGATGGCAGTGACCTTGGGATGACTCATAAGGCACCTTGGTGCTGAGAAGAAATGACAGAGGAGTACTCAGCACTGAATCATTTCTATCACACCTTCCAAGGCTTGGGTCCACTGCGGAAGAGGCAGTAGAAAGAAGTTAAGAGCCAAAGGAAGGGTAGGACTGCTTACAGTGCACTCTTCCAGACACAAACTGGCCTGGATATCCATGAGCTCACAGTGCCTGACATTACCTACACAAGATCATCATAATAGGAGGAAAATATCATGACATCAAAATAAAATAGAGACTGATTGAGAGGGGTAGCAGGTATGATGGAGAGTGGAGTTGCAAAGGGGAAAGTGGGGGGCAGGGGGAATTACCATGGTTTATTGTCTATAATTATGAAAGTTGTCAGTTAAAAAAAAGTGGGGGGCTGCAGAGATGGCTTAGTAGTTAAGGTATTTGCCTGCAAAGCCAAAGATGCGGGTTTGACTCTCCAGGATTCACGTAAGCCAGATACACAAGGGGGCCCATGCATCTGGAGTTTGTTTGTAGTGGCTAGAGCCCTGGCGCACCCATTCTCTCTCCCCCTCTCCCTGACTCTTTCTCTTTCTCTCTCTCTCTCACTCTCAAATAAATAAAAGTTTAACAAAAACAGCGGGGCTGGAGAGATGGCTTAGCAGTTAAGACACTTGCCTATGAAGCTTAAGGACCCAGGTTCAATTCCCCAGGACCCACGTAAGCCAGATACTCAAGGTGGTGCATGTGTCTGGAGTTTGTTTGCAATGGCTAGAGGTCCTGGCATGCCCATTCTCTATCTGCCTCTTTCTCTCTCTTTCTGATAAATAACAAATATAAAATGAATTAGGTCTGTCTAAAATTGACATTAAATGCAAACAGGCAAGATTCAAACAATATATAACAAATTTTCCAAATGTCTGGCACCTGAACTAAATAAATAATAAATAAACTAAAAAACATGCTAAATATATCCCATTTTTAAAAAGGAAGAAGTAAATATCAAAAAGGTAACCAGTGGGCTGAAGAGATAGCTTAGCGGTTAAGGTGTTTGCCTGTGAAGTCTGAAGACCCATGTTCAATTCCCCAGGACCCACATAAGCCAGATGCACAAGGAGGCACAAGCATCTGGAGTTTGTTTGCGGTGGCTGAAGGCCCTGGCACACCCATTCTCTCTTTCTCTTTTTACCTGCCTATTTCTTTCCCTTTCTCTCTCTCAAATAAATAAATAAATAACCAGTGGGCTGGAGAGATGGCCTAGCAGTTAAGGCATTTGTCTGCAAAGCCTGAGGACACATGTTCAACTCTCCAGGTTCCACATAAGCCAGATGCACAAGGTGGCACATACGTCTGGAGTTCAAATACGATGGCTGGAGGCCCTGGGGTACCAATTCTCTCCTCTCTTCTCTCCTCCCTCCCTCTGATAAAAAAGAAGAGCAATCTATTGAGCTTGCCTCAAAAGAAAGGGTAATCAGTAATTGATTGTAAATGGTGGTGGATTATGGATGATTTTCATGTATCTTTTTATTCCTGAAGTTTTCTATAAAATGTATACAGCTTACAACAATTCACTAAGACCAAAATCCAATTACTTTCTTTAAAAAAAATCCAATAAACCTATAAGAGCTAGGTAAAAAGCTGGCTTTCCCCACCCCATTTTTTTTTTCCAAAAACTAATCATGACAGGTATGAGGCAAAGGTAGGTGGTTTGCTGTGAATTCCAGATCGGCCTGAGCTAGAGTGAGACCCTACCTCAAAAAATAACTAAATAAGGGCTGGAGAGATAGCTTAGTGGTTAAGATGCTTGCCTGTGAAACCTAAGACCCCAGGTTCAATTCCCCAGAACCCGTGTTAGCCAGATGCATATGGTGGTGCGTGCACCTAAAGTTTGTTCGCAATGGCTAGTGGCCCTGGTGCATCCATTCTCTTTCCCTCTCCTCTCTCCCCCTCTCTTTCTATAACAAATAAATAAAAATGTTAAAAGTAACAACAATAATAATCACGCTTGTGAAGATATTGTCTTTGATATAAGGCTCACACTAAACATGATTAATGATTAAAGCCCCTTCCCAACTTTCCTTTAAAAAGCCCAGACATCAAAATATAAAACTTGCCAAGTATTAAGAACCAAAAAGAAAGACCAAAGCTTGGAAAGAATCTCCACCAGCAACACTGACAAGGGGGATGAAATGATGATGAAGGTCTCAAATTCCTCCTGCTCCACAACTGTGTGAATATAGCATGGGAAACTTAAAGACAACAGAGACTGGAGAAGTTCCCAAAGCAACAGAAGGCACTCAGAGAATTCTATTCCAAATTTTGGTCATATTCTCAGGAAGCCTCAGAAAACAACCAATTACACATTCTTATCCGAAAAAGTTACTCCAAAACATACTGAAAATGTTTATTTTTATCAGGGGATAAAAAATTATTTTATACTGAGTAGTATAGCTAGGTTATACGGTAGTTCAATTGTTAGCTTTCTGAGAAACCTCCACACTCATTTCCATAGTGGCTGGACAAGTTTACACTCCCACCAACAGTGAATAGAAAGGAGTTCCTTTCTTCCTAGGACCTCAACAGCACTTGTCATTAGTTTTCTTGATGATAACCATTCTAACTGGGGTGAGATGAAATCTCAAAGTGGTTTTAATTGGCATTTCCCTAATGGCTAAGGATGTTGAGCTTAAAAAAAAAACAAAACTCTTGGTCATTTGTATGTATTTTCCCTTTTGAGAATTATCTGTTCTTTCATTAGGCCATTTACTGATTAGCAGAATTTTTTTTCTTTTTTTGGAGTGGGTCGTGGTTAGTTTTGGCAGTTCTTCATATATCCTAGATGGCAATCTTCTGTATCTGTAGTAGCTAGCATAGACTTTCTTCCATTCTGCAAGCTTCCTGTTTACTCTGCTGATAGCTTCCTTTGCTATGAAGAAACTTTAATTTCATGTAGTCCCATTTGATGATTCTTGGGGACTACTTCCTAGAAAAAAGCAAAATTTCTTAAGGCATAGAATATATAGGTCACAATTTAATCACAGGTCAATCAGGAGGAGGCAAGGAGATAGGAAAAACAAGACTTAATGGGAAAGTGTGGGGGTGGGGAGGGAGGGAATTACCATGGGATATATTTTATAATCATGGAAAATGTTAATAAAAATTAAAAAAAAATAAATAAATAAAAAATAAATATAAAGAAATAAAAAACAAAGAAAAACAAGACTTTTTTTTTCAAATTCGTGTGGTGGAGGGCTGGGGGGGGGGGAATACACTTGTGAGTGCAAATATATGGAGGCCAGAACAACATCGGTTGTAATTCCTCAGGTACACTGACCACCTTTTCTTGTTTGAGGTAGGCTCTCACTCTCTCTAGCCCAGGCTGACCTCAAACTCAACAGAGAACCTCCTATCTTAGCTGCTAGAGTCCTAGGATTAAAGGCATGAGTGACCATATTCAGCTTTGGACCACCTTTTTTGAGACAAAAATTCTCACTGGCTGGAGCTAACCTGGCTAGCCAGAGAGCCCTAGAGGGATCTGCTTTTCTCTATCTCCCCAGAGCTGGAGTTACAAATGCATAACACCACACCCTGGTATTTTTATGCAGGTTCTGGGAATTGAACTCAAGACCTTGTGCTTGTAAGGCAAACACTTTTACAAAATGATCTATAGTCTCCCCATGTATATTTTGAAGTACAACTTCCAAAAGTTAATTATACTTCATCTTTAGAAAAGATTTCAACTACATAAAAGAAAAACAAGGATACGGAAAAAGGATTGGAAATTATTTACCAAAAAAGACAGCAGTTGCCGGGCATGGTGGCGCACGCCTTTAATCCCAGCACTCGGGAGGCAGAGGTAGGAGGATCGCCGAGAGTTCGAGGCCACCCTGAGACTACATAGTGAATTCCAGGTCAGCCTGAGCCAGAGTGAGACCCTACCTCAAAAAACTGAAAAACCAAAAAAAAAAGACAGCAATGACTGGTTAATAATGCATACTATTGCTCTTCTGTATGGTCATATATATTTTAAATGGTCTATAATGAATCTGCTTTGCCCTGATAACCAGAATGCAAAATTAAGAAAATAAAAAGAATTTTAAACAAATTTATCTTAAAAAGGGGGGGTGGAAAGATGACTTAGCAGTTAAGGTGCTTTTGCTAGCAAGGCCAAAAGACCTAGGTTCAATTCCCCAGTACCCACGTAAAAATCCAGATGCAGGGTTGGAAAGATGGCTTAGTGATTAAGGCACTTGCCTGGGAAGCCTAAGGACCCAGGTTCAGTTCCCCAGGAACCACATAAGCCAGATGGATAAAGTAGCATATGCGTCTGGAATCCATTTGCAGTGGTTAGAGGCCCTGGCATGCCCATTCTCTATTTGCCTCTTTCTTTCTCTCTCTCCCTATTAAATAAATAAAATAATTTCTTTTAAAAAGTCAGATGGGGGCTAGAAAGATGACTTAGCGGTTAAATACTTGCCTGTGAAGCCTAAGGATCCCGGTTCGAGGACCCCCCACGTAAGCCACATGCACAAGGTGGCGCATGCATCTGGAGTTTATTTGCAGTGGTTGAAGGCCCGGGCGCACTCATTCTCTCTCTCTTTCTCTCTCCCTCTTTCTCTGTCTGTCGCTATCAAATAAATAAACAACAATAAACCAAAAAAGTCAGATGTACAGGGTATTTGGAGTTTGTTTGCAGTGATTAGAGGCCCTGAGGCACCCATTCTTTCTTTTTCTTTTTTTTAAATATTTATTTTATTTTATTTTATTTTATTTATTTATTTGAGAGTGACAGACAGAGAGAGAGACAGAGAGAGAAAGGGAGAATGGGCGCACCAGGGCCTCCAGCCACTGCCAACAAACTCCAGATGCGTGCAACCCCTTGTGCATCTGGTTAACGTGGGTCCTGGGGAATCGAGCCTCAAACCAGGGTCCTTAGGGCAAGCGCTTAATGGCTAAGCCATCTCTCCAGCCCCATTATCTCTTTTTCTATCTGACCCCCCCCACTCTTTCTCAAATACATAAATAAATACTAAAAAAAAAGAAAGGACTGGAGAGATGGCTAGGTGCCTAAGGTGTTTGTCTGCAAAACTTAACCTGAGTTCAATTTCCCAGTACCCACATAAAGCCAGATGCACAGTGACACACGAATCTGGAGTTCATCTGCAACAGCTGGAGGCCCTGGCACTCCCATTCTGTCTCTCTTCTCTCTCTGCTTACAAATAAATAAATATCTTTTTTAAAAAAAGAAAGAAAGGCTATTACCAGGGGTTGCAGGATGAGAAGGGGAAGAAATTGCTTAGTGAGTTTTATTTTGTAGTGACAATTGTTTTTGACCTAGAAAGAGGTGGTGATTGGACAATGCCGGTAAAAATGCAACTAAGGGGCTGAAGAGAGAGCTCAGGTGTTAAGGCACTTGCTTGAAAAGCCTAAGACCCCGGGTTTGATTCCTTACCCACGTAAACAAGATGCACAAGATGGCACACACATCTGGAGCTCACTTGCAGAAGCTAGAGGCCCTGGCACGCCATATTCATTCTCTCTCTCTCCCCCCTTACAAATAAGTAAAATATTTTACTTTAAAAAAATGGAACTAGAGAGGAGAGATGGCTTAGCAGTTGAGGTGCTTGCCTACAAAGCCAAAGAACCCAGGTTCAATTCCCCAGGACCTATGTAAGCCAGATGCACAGGGTGGTGCATGCATCTGGAGTTCGTCTGCAGTAGGTACAAGGCTGGCTGGCATGCCTAGTCTCTCTCCCTCTGCCCCTCTCCCTCCCTCCCTCTCTCTCCCTCTCTCTCCCTCTCTCTCTCTCTCTCTCGCTCTCTCTCTCTCAAATAACTAAATAATATTAATTTTAAACTGTTTACTCTAAAATTGTTCACTTTGATTATGTGAATTTCACCACAACAAATTAGTATCTTCAAAAGAGCAACTGTGGTGGCATGCACCTGTACACCAGCATTTGGAAGGAAGGCTGAGGCAGAAGGATCACTTGAGCCCAAGAATTCAAAGCCATGGTAGACCACATAATGAGATGCCCTCTATTAGGAAAAAGAAAGAAGTAGAAAAAAGCTGATCCCTATATCTCAAATGAGCATAGTAAAAAAGCAACTAGGCCGGGCATGGTGATGCATGCCTTTAATCCCAGCACTCAGGAGGCAGAGGTAGAAGGATCACCATGAATTCAAGGCCACCTTGAGTCTACATAGTGAATTCCAGGTCAGCCTGGGCTAAAGTGAGACCCTACCTTGAAAAACCAAAAAGGCATCCAGTGAATGGAAAGGATTATGTGGCAACTAACCCAAAAGAAAATCTGATTTCAATCAAACTAAAGAGGTAAAGAAACACTATGAAAAGACTGAGCACTAAAAACAGAACAACACTACCATATATTCTCCCTATTCAAGAGGGCAAAGCAGAAAACACAGAATGAATGGGAAGAGAGTGGACAGGCTGAGCTAGAAGACAGACTGGAACAAAAAGCAGATGGCCATGTGCTAAAGGATAGCATTTTATCATTATAATGCACAGAATATTTTTATTTTGACAAACACTTCAGCTGTTCAATTACATTAACCAGGCTTGAGGTTTTCAGTGCCAATTCCAGCAAACAAGGAATGCTGCTTGCTCATTACAAAGGATATTTGCTCATAACTTTATTTTTAAACAACCCAAATTTGAGGCTGAAAACCTGAAGTTATTCCTGTGAAACTCTCATGGTCCCACCAAGATATATTTCTCTACTTAATTCAACACTAGTGTTATTCATGACCTATTTAGCCCAAAGTCTAAGTAAGTAATAACTAAGTAATTTCTAATTTTTGTCTAATGATTTTGAAATTTAACTATTGGTTTCTCAATATTACCATTAAGACTGGGTAGTGGCGAAATCAGCAAGCCATCTTCCTTTATTGAGCGTCACCTTTACAGAACTTAGCAAAACATATTTCAGGAAGTTGTTTACAGGTTGGTCTTCCTATACACTTCAGTGTGTTATAGCTGTCCCACTGTCAGATGCATGAGTGGGTCAGAGTTAATAAAAAGTCAACATCAAAGATGAAGTTTAAGGAAGTGATATTAAAATGTCATGAATCAGTTAAAGCAAGGAAACAGGAGGGGCTAAGCATACACAACTAAAGCACATTCAAGGTTCTCTTCCTGGCTTAGTGACTAAGAGGCTTTGGTAAACCATTCCTAAACCACCTTCTCTAGAGTTAGACCAGATGACATTAATATGCTCTCCACCAAAAAGCTCTATTATTCTATGATAGCATCAGTGGCTTCCAAATGTCAGCCAAAACATGATTATTCTAGGTTACCAATAATTTCCCATAAAAACTCATTTAGTCAAGACAATATTCTGAGCCTAATTAGAGGAAAAAATGTAATATACATTAAACCACTAAATATACTTTAATTAATGCAAAAAGTAAACAAGGCACTCTTCAAATGTTTTCCTTTATGGAAAGCAGTAAATTGAAATAATGAGTCCGTTCATCAGAATCTAGTAAATCTAGCTACAGCCAGATTATAGCTCAAAAACTCACTGACACCTTGTGTTATAAGTACATCACACAACAGGGAATTACAAATGCTTGGTGAAAGGAAAGGAGTATCCTTTTTCACAACTGAAAAAGTACATCAGTCTTCAGGCCCTATAGTTGTTCAAATAGTAATAATCATACAGGTGAAGAGGGTTCATGCACTACTCTGCCACAATCAACGCGTGCTTCATGTATTCCTCTTTCAACCTTAAACATCTTGACAGAACTGAGTGGACAAAGTATGTATGCACACAGAGAATACAAAAATGGGGAGATTTTGAAGAATAACAAAAAGGCACCGTAGGTTGTCACAGAAAGATTCCAGTGATGTGTTTGATCAGAGAAACTCTGACGTCCCCCAAACAATATAGACTATTGTCAAGGCTCTTGGCTGCCCACCAGAATGAGATGGAACTTCCTAAACCCTATTCCGGGACAGCTGCAGAGCATAGCCCACACTGTACAGCGCTAAAACACAGAACACACAGTGTACCTGCTATAGCAAAAAGTCTCCGTTACCTGGTAAGAAGGTACTCTGGCTGAGCACAGTGGTGCACACCTTTAACCCCAACACTCAGTAGGCAGAGGAAGGAGGATTGCCGAGTCTGAGGCCAGCTTGGGGCTAAGAGAGAGTTCCAGGTTAGCCTGGGCTAAAGTGAGACCCTACCTCAAAAAAAACAAAAACAAAAAGATACCCTGGACAAACTGACATTGTTCCGTGAGCTAAAAGAAGAAAGTGAGGGGCTCAGAGGAATTGGATTAAGCACTTGCCATGCATGAGCACCAGACTTGAAAACGTCAGACATAGTAGCATGTGTCCGTAATCCCAGCATGTCTAAGACAAGATGGGAGAAGGGACATGAGATCCCCAGAAGACTGGCAGACTAGTGGTAAACAAAGAGACCCTACTTTGTAAACAAGTGAAAGCAAGGACTGACACCCAAAAGTTGTCCTCTAACCTCCACACATGTATACCTGCCAACACACCCACGCACATGCATACACGCATACCATATATACATACAAAAAAAAGTTTTTAAGGAAGCAGGAAACAACTGGACGAGTTTACACACCACAGACATGTCCTGTAACCCAGATGGAGAAATTTACCTATAGCTTGATACCACCACCATTCAACTTGGTATCCTCACCATGCAACTCTTTTCATAGCCAACTCTGACAGTTGTGTCACAACTGACACTGACTATTAATTCTAGGTGCACACAGCACAGGAGAACACAAAGCATCACTTATCCTTCAAGAACAGCATGTTATCCTTGTCATCTAGTTCCAAAGACATCAGAAATTTTTTCTAAGGCAAATCGCTTAGCTCTCTGCAAAAGTTAGTTTCATGAAGACAGGCTCCTTATGAAGCCATCAGCCCCTAAAATATGACCTTGTAGAGACAACAAATAATTGTCCACTACATAAGTTAATAGGCACATGGTGTTACTAAAGGCAACCAACTAATATCCTGGTGGCTTAGGCCACAATGATGGCCCAGGGGGTTAAGTGGGCTACTGGCTTTGACCATACACAATAATGCCTTCCTGAAATAGTGAAGTCAGAAAAGATGCTGTGCGACTGCAAGGGCCTACATTCATGTAGGAGGATAAGGAGATTCTTCCATGACTCCTTGTACCTTATTCCCAAGCCTCTTCCAACCCAAAAAGGGTCTGCCAGCCTACTCTGCCTTAGTGGAGAATAGTCTTAGTTTGAAAGGAGGCAATCTGAAATACTCCTAGACATTGGTTTTTAATCCAAACTCTTGGAAGCCTCCCCCCCACCACACTGGCTAAAAGAACCTGTTTTGAAGATTATACCACATTTTTGTTTAACATTACAGCACCCATGCTACGAGCAATACTGTTGTACGCTACCGACCAGTGCCCGACGTATACAGAAAGGACTCCTCCAAACCCTAATTACATGCCTAGCCATGGAAGGGAAGGGATGGACTTAGAACTTAAAACATGCAGGGACTCAGGACACTGCTCAGTGCTGTTAAATGCCCTTGCTTCCCCCAGCACTTGTAAAATTGGGACTGCAATGGAAGGCAGAGCCAGGAGAACCCAAAGCAGCACAACAAGTCTGTGTTCATTTGCAGTGTCCAGGGCCCTTGTCTCAAAGAAGGCAGAAGAAGAGTACAGACAAGTTCTCCTCTGACATCCACGTGCCATATACATACAATTAATTTAAAACCTCAAAAATGCAGATTCCAAATCCATTACATAATGCTATCAATATGCCTACAAATGTGCATGTACATAATATATACTTATATAGCATATATTATCTACATAAACTTTAAAAAAATATATTTTAATTGAACTAAGTTCTCTCCTTAATTTTAAAAATTAAGCAAGCATAGGGAAGATGCAAACAATAAGCAACTCTCAATCATTTCAGCTTCTGTACAACATAGAGTAACAGTGGCCAGATTAATCCTCTCATCTGAGATCAAGTACATGAAAAATTAGTTTAAAGAACTGAACATCAGGCAACAGTGATCCCTGAAAGAGACCACAGCTACAGTATAGAGATAAAAGTGAGCAAGGGGCTGGAGAGATGGCTTAGTGGTTAAGGTGCTTGCTTGCAAAGCCTAAGGACCCAAGTTCGATTCTCCAGGTCCCACAAAAGCTAGATGCACATGGTGGTGCATGCATCTGGAGTTCCTTTGCAGGGGCTAGAGGGTGTGCCCATTCTCTCTCTCTCTCTCTCTCCCCACCCCATCTCAAATAATTTTTTTTAATTTTTATTCATTTTTATTTATTTATTTGAGAGTGACAGAGACAAAAAGAGGCAGATAGAGAGAAAGAGAGAGAATGGGCACCCCAGGGCCTCCAGCTCCAGATGGGTGTGCCCCTTGTGCATCTATGTGGATCCTGGGAAAGCGAGCCTCAAACTGGGGTCCTTAAGCTTCACAGGCAAGCGCTTAACCACTAAGCCATCTCTCCAGCCCTCAAAGTGAGTTAGGGCTGGAGAGATGGCTTAAAAGTTAAGGTACTTGCCCGAGAAGCCTAAGAACATGTTAGAATCTCCAGGTCCCATGTAGCTGGACACAGTGACATAAAGAGCACAATGTCACACATGCACACAAGAGGGCGCACACATCTGGAGTTCATTCGCAGTAGCTGAAGGCCCTGGCATGCCCGTTCTCTCTCTCTCTCTTTCCCCTCCCTCTCTGCCTCTTTCTCTTTCTGTCTCTCACTCAAAATAAATAATAATTTTTTTTTAAAGTGAGCTAGACTTTGTGGTGCACACCTATAATCCCAGCACTCAGGCGAGTGAGGCAAGAAAACTGCCACAGAAATCAAGGACAGTCTGGCAACCTAGTGAGTTCCAGGCCAGCCTGACCTACAAAATGAGACACTATCTCCAAAAAAATCAACCAAAGAGAAAGAGAACCACAGAAGTCCAAAAGATAAGGACTCTAAAGCTGGAGTAGTAGAAAAAAAGAGCTAGAGCATTCCACTCCAGCGTTCAGCAGAGTGAGGGCATGCACAGAAGGAAACCATACAAGAGCAGAGAAAGAGTAAAAGCTAACGGTGTCTAGTCCTTAGAATTTGGACCCATTCCCACCAGCCAGACTGGAAGACCTCATGTTTCACAGTTCACTGGGAAAAGTACACAGAAGAGTCTTGACTCGGTATGGGGAATAATTAGCCCTACACTGTGTGCACTGTTCTTGCCCCATCCAAAGTCTTAAAAGCAAGACTGGAAAAGATCAAACTTTCCAAGTGACTTAACTGCATCCCAGAACAAAGCCCAAGAACATTTCATTGAATGCTCAAGTATTTAGCAGCCAGGCAGGATAGTGCACATCTGTAATCCTCACACCAGGGAAGATGAGGCTAAAATTACAAATTTTGAAGCTAACCTAAATTGCAGAACAAGATCCTGTCTCAAAAAAAAGAAACAGTAACTGAAGAAAATCAGCACCCAGCAAAGTAAAATTCACAGTATCTTCCATCCAGCAAATAATTAAAAGATGCATACAAAAAGAGAAATAAATCAACTGAAACCAACCTAGACAGGTACAGATGTTGGAACTAAACATGCAAGGGCATTGAAACAGCTAACGTAACTGTACTCCACATGGTCAAAAAGTTCAGTAGAAATATGGAAGATTTTTTTTAAATTTTTATTTATTTGAGAGCGACAGACACAGAGAGAAAGACAGATAGAGGGAGAGAGAGAGAATGGGCGCGCCAGGGCTTCCAGCCTCTGCAAACGAACTCCAGACGCGTGCGCCCCCTTGTGCATCTGGCTAACATGGGACCTGGGGAACCGAGCCTTGAACCGGGGTCCTTAGGCTTCACAGGCAAGCACTTAACTGCTAAGCCATCTCTCCAGCCCAAAATATGGAAGATTTTTTTAAAGGTCCAAGTCAAATTTCTAAAAATGAGAACTTCAATGTACAAGGCAAAAATGCACTCAGTAAGACAAACAGCAGACTAAGCATTTCAGGGGAGGAAAATGAGCATTTGAAATGTTCTTTAAGTCCTGGAAAAGGCTTTTGCTAGAATCATTTTGGAACACTACATTCTTTAGCTGCAGAGTGGACCAGTAGCCTACCAAGAGACTGCTGTGTGCTCATGACCTCAGGGCAGCAGGAAGAGAGACCGTGATGAATGCAGTGACACAAGTCTGCTGACCCAGGGAGCAGAGCCATGGACACACCTTGCCCAGAGAGGAGGGGTGCAATGCGACAGAGATGTAGGAGAACTTATCAGCTTCTCAGAAAACAGGCTGTCCAAAACGAATGTCCATAAACTGCCAGATACTGTTTTAGGTATTAAACAAAAGGTTTTTACTCAAATAGCATTTTTCTGTAACAGGAGACAAAAACAACCCAGTAAGTGTTGCATACTGTTTTTTTTTCCTTTGGTTTATCAAGGTAGGGTCTCACCCTAGCACAGGCTGACTACATAGTGACTACGTAGTCTCAGGGTGGCATCGAACCCTCAGTGATCCTCCTATCTCTGCCTCCTGAGTACTAGGATTAATGGCATGCACCATCATGCCCGGCTCAAGTGTTGGGTACCTAAAAGAGCCAGGCACCATGATGATGAGCAGGCAGAACACGGGGTAGGCAACAGATACAGAAGGAAAAAAAAAAAAAAACAGGGCTGGAGAGATGGCTTAGCGGTTAAGCGCTTGCCTGTGAAGCCTAAGGACCCCGGTTCAAGGCTCGGTTCCCCAGGTCCCACGTTAGCCAGATGCACAAGGGGGCGCACGTGTCTGGAGTTCGTTTGCAGAGGCTGGAAGCCCTGGCGCGCCCATTCTCTCTCTCCCTCTATCTGTCTTTCTCTCTGTGTCTGTCGCTCTCAAATAAATAAATAAATAAAAATTAAAAAAAAAAAACATTCATGTAGGAGGTAAATACAGAATGTGACAAATGCCTACTTTGGGGAGAAGGGAACTTGGATACAATCTATAAACGTTCACTAGGAGTCTCCAAGGCCTTCCAAAAAGCTAAGCTCTGGCAAAGTATGCACAGCTGACTTTGTAAGACTCTACATGTCTGTCTATGGATAAAGCCCAAGACTTCCACAAGAAAGATTGAAAACCCTGGCATCTCTCTTTGACAGCCAAGTTCATGGCTGAAAAGTGAAGTACTACTGCTGTTAACCCAGTAACTCATCAGCGTCCTCCCTATGAGAACAACGCTACACAGCATACACGCCGTGGGTGTTACAACTCTGAAAGGCATACACATTAACATGTACACACTCATGCACACAAAAACAGAAATGTAGCGTACTGTGTTTTAAGTTCTCATTACAGTATTACCTTTTGATAATACTATATTTCATTTTATCTTAAGTGTGTCCTATGTTTTTGTGCCACTTAGGGATAAAAAAGCAGTCAATTAACTAATGGGTTGCCACTAATGATAAGACAATTCCAAATGTGGAAAAGCTTTATATCTTAAAATCAATAAGGCATGGGCTTCAAAAGTCAAAAAGGTGATTCAGCTGGGCACCATCTTAGATCAACTGAACAAACTGATCAGGATGCATCTAGAAATCCGTACGTTGTGAAGCTCCTCAGGTAATCTTGGTAAACAGACCACTAACCTCCCTAGCAGCACAGTAAAGCAAGCAAGCACTTTGAGTGGCACAGCTCCACACACCAGACACCTCCAGGACTTGAGTCATTTCCCAGAAAAAAAGTCAATGCCCCTACCTCCTGCAGTTGGTAAGAGAGAACATATAGCAACAGGCATTCTTCTCCAAATTCCAGGTGATCTCCAACTAAAGACTTGTGTATATCTATTTCAGCTTGGAATTCATATAAGAATGAAATTCACTTATCATGGTCAATTCTGGGAACCACAAAAACCATTCAGCACTTACTATGTAGCTTAGAAACATAAACACATTTATTTTGGCAGGTAGCATTTAAGAGGACTTAAACAAAGGGTTTTTTTCTGACATTTAGAAGATATCTGCATCAATAAAAGCAACACAAACAAATATTCTTCTAATATAATTTCAGGGTGTCTTAAGGGCTGTTTCATGTTCAAGTTTCTGTTATGCTTCAGGCTGGCAGGATTCATGAGAACACTAACATAACTGCATCAAAACCCAAAAGCAACGCTGCACAGCTTCTCAATTCTGAGTACTTGAACAAATATATTCGACCTCTCATTTGTTCCTGAAAGCACAAGCAGCATTTTAGCTGGCACCTTCAGAACTAATTAACTCAGGATGTGACTCACAAGGGGACAGGTTTAGCCATAATTGGGTTGAATTTTCCCCCATATGAGCAGGGTGGGGGAAAAACCTCAAACCCACAATTGCACAATGTCTCACCACTGCTCTCCCAATGAGGAACACATGGGCTCAAATCAAGGCTGCGTCAATACTACCAACTCCGCCCAAAACGCCTTGGGTTAAGGGTTTGCTTCAGAGTGCTAACCCACTCCCACTAGCTCCCCTCTCCAAGGACCACAGGGCAAAGTCTGGACCTGGCAGCAGGTCATCCAGTCCCACCAACAGAGGACCCGGCTCACCCTCCTGAACCAAGAACGCGGCCTGAGATTCAGGAGGAAAGAGGAGCTGACAGAGAAGGGACACACGGCTCATTTCATTTTCATTTCCCACAAACACTTTTCTCCCAAAAGAAAAAAAAAAAAACCTAGTCCTTTGGCTCAGATGCCCAGATCTGAAACCTGGATACCGGGAACTTCTCTCTCTCTCTCTCTCTTTAATCTATTTTATTTATTTATTTGAGAGAGAGAGGAAGAGGCAGAGAGAAAGGAAGAATGGGCACGCAGGGCCTCCAGCCACTGCAAACGAACTCCAGACGCGTGCGCCACCTTGTGCTTGGCTTATGTGGGCCCTGGGAAATTGAACTGGGATCCTTAGGTTTCACAGGCAAAGTCTTAACCTGTAAACCATTTCCCCAGCCCAACTTCTCTCTTCGTTTGCCCTCAGGTCTCCTTCTATTAAATCTCCAAATTCTTTGCAAATTCTTCACAAATCCATTCTACTCCTCCAAGGCTTATACTCTTGAGGCCAACTCCCATTTCCCTGATTAAGCTTTTCAGTCTCTAAGGTGCCTGTTCCCTGGGGCCAAAAGGACCCTTGTCTATGTATGACTCAGTCCTGAGTGTACTCTCCTTTTTTCCTTTTCTTTTGGGGGGTGGGAACAGAAGAGGGGTTGTAGACAGATAATCTCACATAGCCCAGGCTGGCCTCACCCTCACTAAGTAGTCACGGTGGCCTGGAACTGCCAATGATCCTGCCTCTAGCTCCCAAGCATCCAGCCTAAATTCTTCAAGTTTCTCATTCCCCAAGAAAAAGTTCAAACTCCTCACCCGATCCCAGCCTACCACCCAGCTGTCTACTCTGCCACTCACTAGTGCTCCTGTCAGCCACATTAGCCATCTACCCCGTGGTGTCCCGCCCATCTGCCTATTTCCATGCGTTTGTTCACGCATGTTCTCTGCCTGGCCTGAAGTGCTCCCCTCTTTGCTTGTCCAGCTCATCCTACAAAGATGAGATACAGAGCAGGAGAGATGGTTTAGCAGTTAAAGCGCTTGCCTGCAAGGCTGAAGGACCCAAGTTCGATTCCCCAGGATCCAAGTAAGCCAGATGCACAAGGAGGCACATGTGTCTGGAATTTGTTTGCAGAGGCTGAAGGCCCTGGCATGTGCTCACACACTTTCTCAAATAAATAAAAATTTAAACACACACACACAAAAAGAATGACTTTTAAAAAGCAAAGATACTGGGATGCCTTCCCAAAACTCTCTAAGCCCACTTTCTTCTCCCACAAGTAATCATTCACATGAAAATGCTTCCATCGATTGCTGTAAAAGTAACCATGCCTAAAACTTGTTGATATCAATTACAGTTAAAAGTGAACACTCCCTAAACTGGATGTGGTGGCACACACCTTTAATCCCCGCACTCAAGAGGCAGAGGTAGAAGGATCACCGTGAGTTCGAAGCCACCCTGAGAAGACATAGTGAATTCCAGGTTAGACTGGACTAGAGTGAAACCCTACCTCAAAAAACAGAAAACAAAAAGTGATCACTCCTGAGCTGGGGAGAAATGGCTCAGCTATTAAAGGTGCTTGCTTGCAAAGCCTGCTGGCCCAGTTTCAATTCTCCAGCACCCATGCAAAGCCACAAGCAAGTGGTACATGAATCTGAGTTCATTTGCAGCACCAAGAGACCCTGATGTGCCCATACATACACATACAAATAAAAATATTTTTTAAATGCATTGTGCTTTAAAAACTAAGTGGTAAACCAGACATGGTAGCCTTTAATCCCAGCACTTAGGAGGCAGAGGTAGGAAGAACACCATGAGTTCAAGGCCACCCTGAGACTACATAGTGAATTCCAGGTCAGCCTGAGCTAGAATGAGACCCTACCTTGGGAAAAAAAAAACTAACTGGCCACTCCCATAACAGCATTCTGGAACTATTATCTCAGTGTTACTCCCAGATGTTAACAGTCCCTTACTTGAGAGAGGGAGAGAGAGAGAATGGCCACACCAGGCCACTAGCTACTGCAAATGAATTCCAGATACATGTGCCATCTGGCATATGTGGGTATTGGGGGACTGAACCTGGGTCCATTGGCTTCGCAGGAAAGTGCCTCAACCACTAAGCCATCTCTTCAGCCCAGGAATCATGTAATTTTTAATCATCATTTTCTATGACAACATACAGTATTTCATTTCACTTCAAAAAAGCTTCTGAAAGCTGGGCATGGTGGCGCACGCCTTTAAGAGAGGCAGAGGTAGTAGAATCACCATGAGTTCAAGGCCTTCCTGAGACTACATAGTGAATTCCAGGTCAGCCTGGGCTAGAGTGAGACCCTACCTCGAAAAACAAACAAACAAAAAAAAATAGGCTTCTGAACTGCTTTCAGAAGCAGCAATCTTAAACCAGAATGAATTGACTTTAAGTAAAACATAATTAAGATATGTAACAAATATAACTCTTTCAGAAGCTATTTAAAGTAAAATGAAGTTATCTACAGCACCCGGCTTAGATGGGTGGCTTGGGAAGTAAACATAGGCCTGCAGGCTTTGCAAACAAGTAAGTGCCCTCAACTGTGGTGCCATCATCTCAGCCCAGAAGCAAGATTTCCAAAGTGAATTTTCTTTTTTAAAACATTTATTTAGGAGCCAGGCATGGTGGCTCATGCCTTTAATCCCAGCACTCAGGAGGCAGAGGTAGGAGGATTGCAGTGAGTTCAAGGCCACCCTGAGACTACATAGTGAATTCCAGGTCAGCCTGGGCTAGAGTGAGACCCTACCTCAAAAAAAAACAACAACAAAAAAAAAGTTTATTTAGCCAGGCATGGTGGTGCACGATTTTAATCCCAGCACTTGAGAGGCAGAGGTAGGAGATCACTGTGAGTTCAAGGCTTTCCTGAGACAATTCCAGGTCAGCCTGGGCTACAGTGAAACCGTACCTCAAAAAACCAAAATATATATATATTTGCATGTGTGTGCACACATGCACACACATACCAGGGTCTCTTACCACTGCAAACAAACATCAGGTGCATCCATCACTTTGCACTGGGCTTTACATGGGTGCTGGGAAACTGAACCAGGATCAACGTGCTTTGCAAGCAAAGCCTTTAGCTATCACCACTACCATCATTGTCACCCTGACCAACTTACAACGCACCCCCCCACCTGCCAGCATTTCATTCTCAAACCTCTGGCACTGCCTCGGCCAATCCGGAGCTCAGGCCTACGTAGGGAACCTGGGAGAACACGGATGGTAATTAAGACCACAAGCAAGCACACATGGCAGCAGCCTGCAGTCTACTCACTCCTTGAGTTTCTGCTTCAATGCAGCTGCTACAAAGCTGACAGAACGGTGATATGGATCTCAGATTCAGGCACAAGTGAGTCAAAGCCTGGCCAGCAGGTCACTGTCCACAGGGTCTTCATCATTAAACGAGGAAAAGGGTGCCTACTACTGTGGTTTGCTAAGGACAGTGGGTGAGAGCAATGAAGCAGCACCTGGGATACGGGCAAGCCACATAAGGATTAAAAAGCTCCTAAACTGTGGCAGTCTTCAGAGCAGGTGAACTTCCTGCATACCTACTGGCCAAGTACAGACCTACTTCAAATCTGTTTCCTCAGTACTATGGGTCTGAGCCTTTGCATACCCTCCCAAAACAAATTTTCACTAAAGTTCTAACCTCCAAGGTTGACCCTATGAACAGATAGAGCCTCCAAAAGGTGATTAGGAAGGACAAATCCTCACAGGTGGAATTAGTGTCCTCATAATAAAAGCCCAGGGAGCGCTCTTCCGCCTCCCACCATGTGAGAATCTAAGAACTAGAAAGCTAATCAAACCAGAACCCAAACCACCAGTACTTTGATGTTGGCTTTCCCAGCATCCAGAACCTCAGTTAAAGCCATCCAGTCCATGGTATTTTGTTACAGCAGCACTGTCCACCACTATACAACCAACACTGCCACTGAATATTTTTACAAAACTTCCACATGTCATTTTTAAGAGCTGTCATTATTACACATCACAGAATGACCTAGCTTTAACAGTAAGGAAAATGCAGGTATTAGATCACAAGACAGGAATGGAAAACAGAATACACTGCAACTTTGTAATATGGAAAAATTTCCCTCAGAAGCCCTGAGAACTCAGTACCAGAAATACCTAGCAGTTACCAAAGTGTTCCCTTAACCTCAGACCTGACAAGGCGGGAGCCAAGGGATGAATCAAAGTGGCTGGTCCCCCCAGGTTCAGAAGGAAACCCAACGTTTTTCTAAAGAAATGGAATCACAGCTACAGGAAAACCATGACCAGAAGTCAAGGCCTAAAGCCCATAGGGTGGTGTCTTCCATGCCTCCCTAAACCAGATAACCCAAACCCTGGAAGCTGGTTTACCACCAAGCACACCAAAGGCAGGACTTTCTAGAAGGTCTTCACAGATACTGAACAGAGCCCTAATAAGACACAAGATTGTATACTGGTATGTGGGACAGATTTCAAATGGAAAGTTCACCCGCCCTCCAGGGACAGGACCAGAGCGTCAGCTCACACACCTGCTGTATATTCAATCTTCACAGCATCTTACTCCTCATTATACAAAAACAAGGAAAGCCATATTCTTGTAATCTATACAAAAATACTGAAAAGAATGTGAAGAGACCAGAACTACTAAACCCATATTAAACATAAAGAGTAAAATAATATATACACCCCAGAAATAAGTAAAGATAACATATTCAAAGAATAACATGCAATGAAATAAAAACAGAAAGCAAAGAAATTAACATTAAAAATAACATTAAAATATTAATAAATATAATACTTATTATTTATATTAAATTATAATAAATATAATATTAAAATATTGCCAGGGGCAGGAGAGATGGCTTAGGGGTTAAGTGTTTCCCTATAAAGCTTAAGGACCCCAGTTCAAGGCTCGATTCCCCAGTACCCACACAAGCCAGATGCACAAAGTGGCACATGTGTCTGGAGTTTGTTTGCAGTGGCTGGAGACCCTGGCATGCCCATTTTCTATCTATCTGCCTCTTTCTCTATCACTTTCAAATAAATAAATAAAATAAATATTGCCAGGCATGGTGGCACACACCTTTAATTTCAGCACCTCAGGGAGGCAGAGGTAGGAAAGACCACCCTGAGACTACATAGTGAATCCCAGGTCAGCCTAAGCTAGAGTGAGATCCTACCTCAAACACACACACACACACACACACACACACACACACACACACAAAATCATTAGCCAAGTGTGGTGGCAGATACCTTTAATCCCAGCACTTGTGAGGCAGAGATAGGAGGATCCTCACATGTTCAAGGCCACTCAGAGACTACACAGTAAATTACATGTCAGCCTAGATTAGAGCAAAAAACCCTACCTCAGGGAGAAAAAAAAAATTATCATTAATATTTTAACAATAGCTAGAAAGACAAAATTAAGAAATTCTCCTTCTGCTCATTTCTTCTAATGCAAAGAAATAAATAACAAAAGGCAAATGAGTTAAGAATATGAATCTCATTTTAAAAATAAAAAGGCTGAAGAGATGGTTTACAGGTTAAGATACTTGCCTGCAAAGCCTAAGAACCCAGGTTTGATTCCCCAATACCCACATAAGCCACAGGCACAAGGTGGTGCACGCATCTGGAGTACATTTAAAGTGACTTGAGGCCCTGGTGCACCCATTCTCTCTGTCTGTCTTTCTCTCTCCCCCCTCTCAAATGAATAAATAAAGATAAATTCTTAAAAAAGAATATGAATTTCAATTCTAGTAGATTCAATAACCAAACCAGAAGTCTCAGAAAGAGAAAAAAATGGAAAAAATAGCTGAGGGGTGATTATTATCAAAGAAGCCACTGAAGATATGAGTCTCAAGATTCAAAGCGCCCATAAAGACAAAACAAAAGGTGTGGGTTGCTGGGACCCTGCATGGGATCAGCAAAGCAGCAAGAACCGCGGAAATAAACCACCCCTTGTTCATTGGCCAGGGCCCAGGTGGAACCTCAGAGGAACTGGCAAGATGAGCAAGAGTGCTGCTTCAATGGCGAGCCTAACGACCAGCATCAAGGTGGTGGAGATAGACACTGAAGAGCCTCAAAACGTGACAAAGTAGAATCTAGAAGCTGCTAAAAGCTCAACACTAAAGCACATCCACCACGGCTCAGGGAAGTTTGCAGAAGAGAGGGCAGAAGGATTTAAGACACCCAGGGTAAAAGGGAATGTAGGGACACTGCCGGCCTTTACAATGACTTACTGCTGCTCTCATATCTCATACCTCACAACCCCATGGTGAATACCAGCAATCCCAATGAGGAAAGGAGGCCCTCAGCGGAATGTGGGCAGGGAGGAGGAAAATGATCAACACATTATGTGTCCATACTGTTTCTACTCAATTTAAAAAAAAAAAAACAGCAAGAAGCAGCAAACCATACCAGAGCCTGTAAATCTTGATACTATAAGAGGGAAATATCCTGAAATTAAAAAACTGGACAGGGGTGTGTGTGGAGAGATGGCTTAATGGTTAAGTAACTTGCCTGTGAAGCCTAAGGACCCAAGCTTGAGTCCCCAGTACCCATGTAAGCCAAATGCACAATGAACTCCAGATGTATGCACCACCTAGTGGACATGTGTGACCTTGCACTTGCCTCACCTTTGTGTGTCTGGCTTACATGGGATCTGGAGAGTAGAACATGGGTCCTTAGGCTTCGCAGGCAAGCACCTTAACCGCTATGCCATCTCTCTGGCCCCCTCTGTCAAAGAAACAAACAAAAAAAACAAACCGTAGGTGGGAAGAAATTAAGAGATAGCTTTGGGCTTTTTATCTGAAACCCTTACCAGAGAAAACAGTGAAAATATCATCAAAATTTGGAAGAAAGGAGCCGGGCGTGGTGGCTCACGCCTTTAATCCCAGCACTCGGGAGGCAGAAGTAGGAAGATTGCCCGTGAGTTCAAGGCCACCCTGAGACTCCATAGTGAATTCCAGGTCAGCCTGGGCTAGAGTGAGACCCTACCTAGAAAAATAAAAAAAAAAAAAAAATTTGGAAGAAAGGGCTAGAGAGATGGCTTAGTGGTTAAGGCACCTGCCTGTGAAACCAAAGGTTCAATTCTCCAGGTCCCACATAAGCCAGATGCACATGGTGGCACATGCATTTGAAGTTTGTTTGCAGTGGCTAAAGGCCCTGGTGTGCACATTCTTCCCCCCCCCCCAACACTCTGTCTCTGATAATTAAATAAAATCTGTAAAAATAATTTTGCAGGAAAAGTTACAGGCAATGTAACACTGTAAGCTCAACCAAAGCATCCACAAAGTGTAAAGATAGAGCCAACACCATGAGGCAGACAAGGCTTCAAATAATTTTCCTCCATGTACCCTTCCTCTTAGTAAACTACTGAGAACACATACAAACCAAGAAAAAATGAAGACGGGATTCAAGAGGAGAGACTCAAAGTGCTGCTGTCCAGACTGAATCAAGAAGTTTCTAAGAAGCTAGAGAGATGGCTCAGCAGTTAAAGGCACCTGTTTACAAAGCCTGATGGCCTGGATTTGATTGGCCAGTAGTACCCATGTAAAGCCAAATGCACAAAATGACACTTGGATCTGTAGTTCATTTGCTGTGGCAAGGGGCCCTGGTGTGCCTATTCTCTCTTCTCCTCTCTTTCTTTTTCACTCACTCTTGCCCTCACTCTGGCTCTCTGCTTGCAAATAAATAAATAACTTTAAAGAAGTTCCGAAAAAGAAACTCAGTGGAACTAACATATGACATGTTGGAAAAGAAAATCAACAGCCACTTATATTTCTTGAAGTACTTGAGGGAATACATGCAAAGATGACTAATTACGACACTTGTAACAAAATTACTTGCACAAAATTGTAGGAAAAAACAAACAGAAACACGGGTGCCTATTAAGAAATAAACAATGTATTTTACACAATTATGTAAATATACTTGCTGGTTTTACTACAAAATACAATGGAGAGTTTAGGGGGTAAGGGAAGTTAAGAGTTCAGTTTTGACACTAGAAATCAAATACTTATTCCACATTGTTTTAGAAACATAAAAGTAAAAATAGGGGGAAAGATAAACAAATGAGTAAGTTGAGATAGGAATGACCCCTGGAAAATGGGGCTCAAGATTAAAAGGACAGAGGCAAAAGACTGTTTTCTGTTTGTTTTTCTAAACCTTTTAGTGATATCTGAGTTTTTAAAAAAGCAACTGATGTTCAGGTATTATCTGTACTGAAACAATTTATTCTCCTATGAAGCACAATGAGTTCAACATATAAAGCTATCACTACCAACTTAAAAATTCCTTACTTGCCTTTAATCCCAGCATCCAGGAGGCAGAAGTAGGAGGATAACTGAGTCCAGAGTTCAAGGCCAGCCTTGAACTACATAGTGAATTCTATGTCAACCTGGACTCGTGTGAGCTAATTATCTCAAAAAAAAAAAAAATTACTACTTGGAATGCTAAATTTTTCTTAGACTACAAAATGATGGCTAGGTGTTTTTGTTTGCTTGCTTACTTTTAAATATTTTTTATTGACTTGTAAGCAGAGAGAGAAAGAATGGGTAAAGGCTGGAGAAATGGCTTAGCAGTTAAGGCACTTGCCTGCGAAGCTAAAGGACCCAGGTTCCATTCCCCAGTACCCATGTATGTCAGATTCACAAGATGGCATATGCATCTGGAGTTCATTTGAAGTGGCCAGCAGGCCCTAGGGTGCTCACTCTCTCCCCCCACAAATATATTTAATTTAAAAATAAAAAACAAAAAGAATGGTGTACCAGGGCCTCTCACCACTGCAAGTAAACTCCAGATGCACAAACCACTTTGTGCATATGGCTTTACATGGGTACTGGGGAAACAAGTCCAGGCCATCAAGCTTTGCAAGCAAGCATCTTTAACAGCTGAGCTATCACTCCAAACCCAGTTTTTGTTGTTGTTGGATCTTTTTTTGTTTTGTTTTTTGAGGTAGGGCCTAGCTCCAGCCCAGGATGATCTGGAATTCATAACCATCCTCCTACCTCTGCAAGGTGTGTGATATTACCACTGGCCTGTTTGTTTGTTTGGGGGGATTTTGTTTTTGTTTTTCAAGGTAGGGTTTCTCTCTAGCACAGACTGACCTGGAATTCACTATGTAATCTTCACTATGTGGTCTCAAACTCACAGCACTTCCAAGTGCTGGGATGAGGCCCGCCTGGCTTGTTTTTGTTTTTAAACCAGCTTTCAGAAAGCATTTACTGGGCTGGAGAAATGGCTTAGAGGTCAAGGTGCTCGCCTGAGAAGCCTAAAGACCCACATTCAGCTCTCTCCAGATCCCAGTAAACAAGTTGCATAAAGGTGAGGCAAGCACAACCTCGAACATGCCCACTAGGTGGGGCAACCCTCTGGAGTTCGACTGTAGTGGCTGAGGCCCTGGCAAGCCAATTCTCTCTCTCCCCCTTTGTCTTCTCTCTGTGTCTCTCTCTCTCTCTAAAAATAAATAAAGAGGAAAACCTTTACCCCTTCACAGATCTAAAAATGGCAATAAATAAATAAATTAAAAGTACCATTTCAAGTAGGTTACAAGCAGGAGACCCAGCACACATTTTACTACTTGCTCTTCCCCCTCGAAGGGAAACCAGGGGATCCTTTAAAGGTACTGTTGGAAGAAGGTGTGAAGGACAGAAAGAGAGGAGCTAGATCTGCAGAGACCCACAGTAATGTGTCTATTCCCCCTGTATTACAGAAAACACTCCTAGGATCCCTGTCACCCCAAAGATGGATAAGAAAGTTCAAGGAGGCAAGGCTCCACCTCCAACCCACACACTGCCTATTTCTGATCAAACACTCAACTGGATGCTCATTAGTCAGGAGCTTACTCTACTTCAAATACTAAGAAAATTAAGTCCTGGTTACAAAGACATCGTTCAAGGAGTAACCAGAAGTAATTTCTTTTCCAACATGCCATAATCAAACTTCTGTATGCACAATGTCTTCACTTCATTCAATAAAACTTGGCATGCAGCCAGCTAACACTGTTTCTCTCGTGTGTGCGTGTGTGTGTGCGTGTGTGTGTGTGTGTGTGTGTGTGTGTGTGTGTGATCTTGAGCAAGTTAAAGCTTCATTTTTTTTCATCTCTAAAATGGGAATAATGGCACTTACCCTCCTGGGTAGCAATACAATCATGAGAAATAACATGTATAAAGCAAGTACTGGCAGGTAAGCACAAGCACTCCATCTATGTCAACCCCTAGATGTATTCTGTCCCCCATCTGCACCCCTGGCTGAGAGGGAAGGAGAAGCACATATTAACAGAGTCACAATTATGTAAGTTATTTGAACCAAAAAAAAAAAAGCCTTTACAAAAGCATGCATGATACATTAATATCTTCAATAGGACATGAGCAGGCTTACAAGCAGCCATTCTTTTTCCTAAGCCTTAATTTTATGTTACAGGAGTAACCCAAGCTGCAGCTTCAATTCAGCTAGACTAAATTCAGCTAATTCAACTAGACTAAAAAGAGGATTAAGAAAGGCACATTACCAAAACACAATTCTTTTGGGGTTGAAGACCACAGATCCATACATATAACAATGTCTAAACAGTCTGCTGAAAGCAATTTAATTTCAGCACCGGGCTGAACTCAACAGACCTCAACAAAGTCCTCTAACCTTTAAGAATGAAATAAAACTACAAAACCTGATAATTGATCCTTACGGAAGGGAACTTTCCAGCTCCAAAACTCTTCTGGGAAGCACCACATCCTGAGATGAAAGGAAGGGATAGCCTTAACACACAAAAGAAAGCCAATGTTAGCTATCCGCCACTATCAAAGTTTTCGTTTTCCAGGCCGGGTCCTCCCTTCCAAGGAGTTATTACCAGGATCCACAAAGTCCCAACTGGAGAGCAGTATCATTTTTTTTTAAGTGCTTCACCAAAACAAAGCTAACTTAAGTAAACAAAACCAACAACTGACCCACAGCCAAGATCTCCTTCCCCTTAAAAGTATTCCAAGTAAACGAGTGGGCTTGGAGACGCAGGATCAGTCCAAAGCTCAAGGAGTCCAAGACAAACACCCCCCCCCCCCAAAAAAAAGTCACTACAGAAACTAAAGAGCTGTTCACTGGCACTGGTTCACGATTTCAAAATATGTTTCTCGGTTCGAGATGTGAAGTCTGCTACAGTCAATCAGTAGTGTGCCCTTCTAACCTTGCCCCTTTTTTCGTGGGTGTTTTTGTTTTTTGTTTGTTTAGGTTTTCGAGATAGGGTCTCCCTCTCTAGCACAGGCTGACCTGGAATTCACTCATGCAGTCTCAGGCTGGCCTCGAACTCTCAGTGATCTTCCTACCTGTGCTTGGGACTACAGGCGTGCACCACCACGCCCTGCTACTTGTTTTGTAGTTTGTTTTTTTATTCTCCGTAAAAAGTGTGATACCAGAAAGTCTGGGCGCTGCAGCGTGGCCTATTTGGGGTTATCAAAGGCACAGCCAACTTAAGGGTTTGGCAGTTTGGTGTTGAAAGGCGAACTTCGAGGTTTGCCAACTCCAGGGCCTACAGGGAGACGCACAGGGAGGCTGGAAGAAAATGTGGTAAGAAAGGAGAAGGAAAGCGAGCAGCGGGGACTGGGGGTGGTGGAGGATAAGGGGGGGCTTGTAAGGAAGATGGAAGGAGCTGGATCCGGGGCTTTCCTCGGGGCGGCTGGGCGAGCGAGGATGGACTCGGGGTCCCGACCAGCAAGGCCGGCGGAGGCCGGGCGATCCCCCACACCGCATCCCCGCCCCCCGGCCTGGGGAGAAGGGATGGCGAGCGCTCGCGCCGGGCACAGGACCGGAAGCGGCCCGTCCCGGCCCCGCGGCCCGACTCACCGATGAGCCGGCGCACCTCGTCCTCGCTCAGGTAGAGGCTCACGCTGGGCCCCGGGGACGCGGGAAGCAACGCCGGGGGCCGCGGGGCCGGGACGGCGGCGGCGGCGGCGGTGCAGCCGGGCACGGGCAGCCACGGGGCGAGCAGCAGCAGCAGCAGCAGGAGTGGCGACGACGACGGCGGCGGCGGCGGCGGCCGCGGGGCCCTGAAGCCGTCGGTCCCCGGGAAGTGACCCCGGCCCAGTCGCCACCTCCACCGAGTCGCCGCCCCGCGCATGGCCGCCGCCGCCGCCGCACCGCCGCCGTCGCCGCCGCCCACCCCCGGCTCCGAGCTTCTCACAGCCCCGAGCCGGGGGCGGCCTCCCAGCTCATCGCGCCGCCCGCCCGTGGCAGCCAGCCGCCGCCGCTTCAGAACGCCGGAGCGCGCCGCCGTCGCCGTCGCCGCGGCATCGCCGGCCGGAGCGCAGGACGCGCGCGCGTGCGTGTGCGTGAGTACGTGCGTGCGCGTGACCGCCGGCCGTCCTCTCTCTTCCCCCCCCCCACCCTCCCGGGGCGCGCGTGCGCACTGCCCGTCCAGTGCGAGGTCGGCTGCTCTGCGAGCGCTGCAGTTTCCAGGGCTCTGTCCCGGCCACCGGCTATCGCGGCCGGGTCCAACGTGGTTCCTCACCGCCCCCCCCCCCCCCCGGTGACTCATTTAGACTCTGTGGTCTGTAAGCCTCCATCCCCCGCCGGACAGTCCAGACAGACCGACCACCGCCGTGCCTGCCCCGGGGGACGCGCCCCAGGTCCGCGGAAATGCCTGGATGTGGCCGCTCAGATGGCGAAAAGAGAAACATGCGGTTTTGTTTAGCGAGAAAAGCGCAGATAGAGTACAAATCAACCCTTATCCCACCATCGGAGGTCAGCTCCAACGTTGCCATCCACGTCTGTTCTCTGGGATTTACATTAGACACGCTTTCCCAGCAAGACCTTGGCAAGCTTAAGTAAACTTATTTTTTTACACTTTTTTTTGTTTGTTTGTTTGTTTGTGTGTTTCTCTTAGACTAGTTCTGCGTCACTACAGTTAACTTGCGTCTGGAGTTTTAACCTGTAATCCATGACAGGTTTCAAAAGCCCCTCCAACAAAAAAATATTAAAGGGTGCAAAAAGGGTCTTGTGTGTGTATCAGCTTGTGCCTGTGATGTGTGTGCTCCTCAACCATACACAGAAATGGTATTTACGTTTCATCACTAGCTCTAGGGGAATCCTTGTTTCCCCAAACAGGTTAAGAATCAGATACACTTCCGAGGATCGGAAGTATTTTTATTTATTTATTTATTTATTTATTTATTTATTTATTTATTTATTTTGGTTTTGTGTTTTCAAGGTAGGGTTTCACTCTAGCCCAGGCTGACCTGGGATTCACTATGGAGTCTCAGGGTGGCCTCGAACTCACGCGATCCTCCTACCTCTGCCTCCCGAGTGCTGGGATTAAAGGCGTGCGCCACCACGCCCGGCTGAATCGGAAGTATTTTTAAGGACCACTCACCATGGCGGGCAAAATTTGCTCCACGAGGCCCCTCACTCAGGGAGGTTTCCAGGGTCTCTGTCCACGGGGCCCAGGTTACCTGCTCCCAGTGGGCAGGTCCATGCACTGACCCCAAGACTCCCAGCTGGCTTCCAGAGAGCAGCTGCTTTCAGCCCAGCCCAGCTCAGCTTCAAGCTCGGAGTTGCTTCATCTGCAGTCAGGCCCTGAGCGGCAGCTATTTTTATCCATCAGGGAAAGAGAGGGGCTGACGCGGAGGCAAGTTCTGCATCGTGATTTTTCTCCCCTAGTGAGAGGGATGGATTTGTCAAGCATCAATCCCCCCACAGCGAAAACAGTGTCCATCACACTACAGGAGGAAGCTGGGAAGGGAGAACAAAAGAGAAGTGTGCCAAGAGAGAATGATAATAGCCACAAAAGTCAAGGATGGTACTGCTACCAGCTAGGAAGCCAGGGGTCTGCCCGGAAGGACCTGAGGCTGAGAACATGTGAACAGTGTGCTCTGTGGAGGTGTAGGGTGGAGGAGGGATCTTTAAAAGAATATTATGGAGCCAGGCATGGTGGCAAATGCCTTTAATCCCAGCACTTGGGAGGCAGAGGTAGGAGAATCACTGTGAGTTTGAGGCCACCCTGAGACTACATAGTGAATTCCAGGTCAGCCTGGGCTAGAGCAAGACCCTATTTTGTTGGGGGGGGGGGGGTATCAGCCTGGAGAGATGGCCTAGTATTAAGGTGTTTCCCTACAAAGCCCTAGGCCTCAGGTTCAATTCCCCAGTACCCACGTGAAGGCAGATGCACAAAATGGCCCCATCTGGAGTTCATTTGCAGTGGCTAGATGCCTTGGAATGCCCATTCTCCCCCCAACCTACCCCCACTTACAAATAAATAAATTACTAGAAAAAAATTAAAAGAATGTTATGGGGCTGGAGATAGCTAAGCTAGTAAAGTGCTGGCCCCACAAGCATGAGGTACTGAGTTCCACCCTCAAAACTGTATAATAGAAATATCACCCAGCTGTCAGTCAGGCCTGGCTAAGTTCTGGTGCTCCCTAATGGTGTGGCCTTGGAAAATTAAACTCTCCAAGCCTTGCTTTTCCCATTCATAAAACAGAGGCGCTAAGGCCTGGCTTGCAGGGTGTTTTACAAGAATTTAATTGGAGAAGCTATAAATAAAACACCCTGTCAGATGATGGGTGAGTGTCACACCTGTAATAATAATAATTATCAAGCTAATGAATCCTTTCCCTGTAATGACCAATTCCTGCGAAAGATTCATCACCAATGATCATGAAAGGCTCAAATGAGGGAATCTCCAGATTCCTTTCACTAATAATCTCTTTCACTAACACCATACTTGGCCCAGAGCCTGCACTCAACACGGCTCTGGGCCATGCAGAAGGAACAAATGCTAATTGTCCATTTTGATTAGTGCTACGAAGGAAAACAGTGATTCTCCAAATGCAGTGAGCAGACTGCTGTGTGGCCCTCACCTGGGAATTTCTAGACCCCACCCCAGAGGGAGCAACTGGGGTTGTATGGGGTGGCAGCCTGTGCTTTCAGCACTCCTCCAGGTGGTTCTGATCCGGGTGACTGGATTACAAAAGCTCAATTCCTATCTCTCCTTTGGTCGGTTGCAAGTGCCTCCTCCCTAGCCTGCTGTTTTCTCCCTTCTTCCCAGCACAGCAACCACGGCTTTCCTGTTAAACGTCAGTGTGATTGTGTAGCTCACTAGCTTTCTGACTGCCAGGGGCTCCCTAACTCATCTAGACTAAAAAACAAGGTTCTTAGAAAAGTGTCAAAGCTCCAACTTCCTCTTTCCCATCTCTCTCTCTCTCCCTCTTTCCTCTCTCCTACCTGCTTCTCTTCTCTTCTTGTCTCTCTTCCATTTAAAATGACTGCAACTGGGCTGGAGAGATGGCTTAGCGGTTAAGCCCTTGCCTGTGAAGCCTAAGGACCCCGGTTCGAGGCTCAACTCCCCAGGACCCACGTTAGCCAGACGCACAAGGGGGCACATGCGTCTGGAGTTCGTTTGCAGTGGCTGGAGGCCCTGGCATGCCCATTCTCTCTCCCTCTCTCTCTCTGTCTCTCTCAAATAAATAAACAAAAATTACCAAAAAAAATTTTTTTTAAATGACTGCAACCATGGCTCCCTGACCATCCTTCCAACATACCAGACAGTTCTCCCTCGCTGTTCCCAATGCCTGGAATGTTCTTCCCTCTGACATTTCCACCTCCTTCATATGGATACTCACATGTAAATGACCCAAATAAGATTAAAATTGAAAACTTTCCAACCCTTTTATTGACCCTCAGACAAAGAAGCCAATTCCACTGGCCTCTTTCTAAAGGCTGCCTCGTCACATGGAAAGGGCTTGATGCCATCCAGCCTATTCCTAAAGAGGAGGTCTCTCGTCCCCTGCAAAAGTGTGGGCGGCAATTTTTTTTTTGACATTTCCCAGTAAGCTTCAATGGAAGATGCTGGGAAGCCCTGACCTCAGCCTGAGGTTTCACTGCCCAGAGGAACTAAAGGCCACAGTCACGACCACAGGGCACACGCTTCTCCTCCCTCTGGCCCTTGGTTCAGTTCAACACAATCATTGACCTTGTTCTTGTTTAGGAGAAACATTTGAGAGGGTTCAGAAAATAATACAGTCAGGACTTGTCATTGAACTACTATAAAAAAGCCAGCTTCGGGCTTGAGATGCAACAGAGTGGGCAGGTGGCTGGGAGCACTGTGTGGGCTGCTCAGAGACTAGAAGATGGAGGTAACTCGTGCCCATGCCCGTGCCCTGGCACAGACTCGGGATACCCACTGCCCGGTGCTCACAAGTAAACTCCCAGCTGACCCAGAGTTCACAGAGCCAAGGATACCTTCCCACTCTTTCTTTTGTTTTAATGTATTTTATTTATTTATTTATTTATTTGAGAGAGAAAAAAAAGGGAGAGAGAATGGGCCCGCTAGGGCCTCCAGCTGCGGCAAACTCCAGATGCTTGCCCCCCCTTGTGCGTTTGGCTTATGTGGGTCCCGGAGAGTCGAACTGGGATCCTTTGGCTTTGCAGGCAAACGCCCTAACTGCTAAGCCATCTCTCCAGCCCCACCTTCCCATTCTTGACTGGCTTGCACCTACTCTGCTGGGGAAGAATATGGGAAAAGGGAATTCTTAAGTTCTGAAAGTGGCCCCATCCTCTGCAAGCACCATTTAAGAATGCTACTCTCGAGCTGGAGAGATGGCTTAGCAGTTAAGGTGCTTGCTGCGAAGCCTAGGGACCCAGGTTCGATTCTCCAGGTCCCACATAAGCCAGACGCACAAGGTGGTGCATGCATGTGGAGTTCATTTGCAGTGGCTAGAGGCCCTGGTGCGCCCATTCTCTCTGTCTCAAATAAGAACAAATTTTAATAAAAAGAATGCTACTCTCAAACTGGATGTGATGGTGCACACCTTTAATCCTAGCATAGCACTCAGGAGGCAGAGGTTGAAGGACTGCTGTAAATTCAAGGCCAGCCTGGAACTGCAGACTGAGTTCCAAGTCAGCCTGGGCTGGAATGAGACCCTACCTCGAAAAAATCAAAACAAAACAAAAAGGAATGCCACTCTTTCTCTAAACTTTCTCTCTCTTCGAGTAATATATTAACCCCCTTGTATTATAAGTGGGTCAAGCAGCAAATCAAGTACAATAGGAGTGCATACCCCTCATCATTCTTCCTTACCACCTGCGTTGGTGCTTGTTCTGTGGCCTTTTCTCTAGAAATTTACTTAGATATAGATATGAAACATACAGCTGTGTGTGCAGTTTATTCCATTTTAACAGATGGAATCACGCAAGAAGTCATGATCAGCCGAGCGTGGCGGTGCATACCTTTAATCATAGCACTTGGGAGGCAGAGGTAGGAGGGTCGCTGTGAGTTGGGGCCACCCTGAGACCACACAGTGAATTTCCAGGTCAGTCTGAGCTAGAGTGAGACCCTACCTAGGGAAAAAAAGAAAAAAGTCATGATTTACAGAATTACATTTTTGTGTGTTTGACAAAGCCTCTAGCCCAGACTGGTCTCAAACTCTGCTGTGTAGCCAAGGACTGCTTTGAGTTTGTTTTTGTTTTTTTTTTCTTTTTTTGAGGCAAGCCCAACAGACTGGCTTTTTTTTTTTTTTTCTTTAATGAGAAAGCACAAGAGTGAGAGAGTAGGAGAGAAAATTGGTGTGCCAAGGCCTCCAGCCAGGGAAATTGAATTTCAGACACGTGTGCCCCCTTGTGCACGTGTGTGACCTTGCATGCTGGCATTACTTCATGTGCTTCAAGCGTCTGGCTTATGTGGGACCTGGAGAGTCGAACATGGGTCCCTGGGCTTCACAGGCAAGCACTTTAACTGCTAAGTCACCTCTCCAGCCCTGGTTTGAACTTCTGGTCGTCCTTCCCCCTCCTTCTACTTTATGTGGCACTGGGGATCAAACCCAGGGCTTCATGTGTGCTGGGCAAGCACTGTGCCAACTGAGTTATATCCTCTTCCTCGTAGGTTACCTTTTTCAACAGATCAAAAGAACCTGTGGAGACTGGAGAGATGGCTTCGCATTAAGGTGCTTGCTTGCAAAGCCAAAGGACCCAGGTTTGATTCCTGAGTACCCATGTAAAGCCACATGCAAAAGGTGATGTCAGTGTCTGGAGTTCGTTTTCAGCGGCTATAGGCCCTGGCACACCCATCCTCTCTCTATCTGCCTCTGTCTCTCTCCTAATAAATAGATAAATAAATAAAGACTTGTGGGGTTGGGGAGATGACTCAGAGGCTAAGGTGGCTGTAATACCTAACAACCAGGTTCAATTTCCTGGTACCCACATAAGATATATATGCAGCTGGAGTTTGTAGTGGCTAGAGGTCCTGGGGCACACATTCTTTCTTTCTCTCTCTCTCTCCTTGCAAATAATTAAATTAAAAAGAACTTGTGATCTTAAGGAGGCTCATTTGACAAGGCATGCAGAGGCATCTCCAAGGCATTCTTTGAATTGAGAAGGACCCTGAAAGATTTTTACTAATTCCGGTATTAGCTGTCACATTCTGCACGTAGGTACATATTTAAAAGGGTACATGTCATGAAATGAAATTGCTGAGCTAAAGGGAGTTACATTTTGGCTTTGGTAGATTCTGCTGAGTTGCCCTCCAAATGACTTTACCACTATGTATTTCTACCAGTGAACATAGCAAGATATATATCATGGTTTTTCCTTTTGCTTTTGACAGCATGGCAAAGGGAAAGTAGCTCATTGTTGGATCATCATTTCTGCTCTCAATCACTAGTGCGTTTGAGCACACGATGTATTCTTCTATAGAAGAACTCATGCCCTCTAATTTATATTCTAAAGCCTCTGTTCACAGCTCTGGTTTTGGTTATTTGTCTTGCTAATTTGTAGTTCTTTTCTTTCCTGCTTGCTTTTTCTTTTTCTTTTGAGGTAGGGTCTCACTCTAGCCCAGGCTGACCTAGAATTCACTCTATAGTCTCAGGGTGACTTCTGCCTCCTGAGTGCTAAAATCAAAGGCAGGTGTCAACACTCTCAACTCTCTAATGTTTTGTACTTTTCTCTCTAAAAAAAAAAAAAAATAAATAAATAAATAAATAAACAGAGGGGGCTGGAGGGATGGCGTAGCACTTAAGGTGTTTGCCTGCAAGGCCAAAGGACCCTGGCTTGATTCCCCAGGACCCACATTAGCCAGATGCACAAGGGGGCACATGCATCTGGATTCATTTGCGGTGGCTGGAGGCCCTGGCGTGCCCATTCTCCCTCTCTGTCTCTCTCTCACTCTTTCTTTGTCAAGTAAATAAAGAAAAATAAAAGATTTGGAAAAAAAAAAAAAGCAGAGAGATGGCTTAGCAGTTAAAGTGTTTGCCTGCAAAGCCTAAGGACCCAGGTTTGATCCCCAGAACTCATGTAAACCAGATGCACATAGTGGTGCATGTGTCTGGAGTTTGTTTGCAGTGGCCAGAAGCCCTGGCATGCATGCCCATTCTCTCTTTCACTCTTTCAGTCTCTGTCTGTCATAAATAATTAAATAAATGATTTTTTAAAGAATTTATAGGGAGTTAGAGAGATGGCTCAGTGGTTAAAGATGCTTACTCGTAAAGCCTGCAGATCTGGGTTTAATTTTCCAGTAAAGCTGGATGGGCATTCGTTTCCATCAGAAAGAGACCCTGGTGCACACATGCACACCCATGCACACATGAATAAATAAATACGTTTTGAAAACTATGGGCTGAGGTGAGAGTTCAGTCAGTGAAGTGCTTGCTGTACAAACATGAGTTCACTCCCCAGAACCCACATTAAAAGAAAACAAGAGTCCCGGTGCGTGGTGGCGCACACCTTTAATCCCAGCACTTGGGAGGCAGAGGAAGAAGGATGACTGTGAGTTGGAGTCCAGCCTGAGACTACATAGTGAATTTTAGCTCAGCCTGGGCCAGAGCAAGACCCCGCCTCAAAAAAAAAAAAAAAAAAAAGCCCGGATCTGCAGGCACATGCCTGTAGTCCCGGTACTGGGAGGCAGAGGCAGGCAGATCTCTGGGGCTTGTTAGCCAGCCAGTCTACCTTATTTGGCAAGTGTCAGGCCCATGAAAGACCCTGTCTCCAAAAAAAGAAAAAAAAACGCGGATGGCCTTCTGGAAGAATGACACCCAAGGTTGTCCGCTGGCATCCACAAACACATATATTCATACACACACACACACACACACACACACACACGCACACTAATTAGTTCCTTAATCCATCTGGAATGCGTGTTTATACATGGCACATGACACAGTTTTATTTTTTCCATATGGATCGTCATTTGTTCGAAATACTGTTTATCATATCTTGCATACTCTACTCTGAGTAGCTATATAGAATTTTAAGTGAAACAAGAAGGTTCACCTGCTGTTCGCTCCCCTCCCTCCCACATACCTGCCAGGTGCGGGTCTCTCCATCGCCCCCTGCCGGAGAGCGCACACCAGCCGCGCATGCGTGGCGACTGAGTATTAGATACATGGCTGGCAAGAGTTGACGGCTGGGGGCATTGGCTCAGTGGTTACAGACGCATGCTTACAAAGCTTGCTGGCCTGGGTTCAACTTTCCAACACCCCCACACAGCCAAATATAAAAGCCATGCATGCTTCTGACATTTGTGTGCAGCAGCAGGAGACTTTAGCACATGCACACACACGCAAATTAGTAAATAAATTAAAAGTCTAAAACAGACATAGGCCATTAGTGGATATAGGCACCAGCATTTGAAAAATGTAAACAAAAAATCATTCATATTTCTTACGCTAGTTGCATGACAGTGTAATAATGTTTTAGATATTTTGGGCTAAATTATATTGCTAATGTTCCCTTGTTTGTTTGTTTTTTAATATATGTGTGTGTTTGTGTTTGTTGAGGTAGGGTCTCGCTGTAGCCCAGATTAATTTGGAATTCACTATGTAGTCTCAGGCTGGCCTTGAACTCAAGGTGATCCTCCTACTTCTGCCTCCCAAGTGCTGGGATTAAAGGTGTGTGCCACCATGCCTGGCTTGTAAAAAATAATTTTTTAGGGTTGGAGAGATGGCTTAGCGGTTAATGCGTTTCCCTGCCAAGCCAAAGGATCCTGGTTCAATTCTCCAGGACCCATGTAAGCCAGATGCACCAAGGGGTGCACACATCTGGAGTTCATTTGCAGTGGATGGAGCTCCTTGCGTGCCCATTCGGTCTCTCTCTCCTTATTTCTCTTTCTCAAATAAACAAATAATATATTTTTAAATAATTTTTTGATCAGTGATACTTTATGTGTGAGAGGCAGAATAAACTGGGGCACCCATGTGGGGGTCAGAAGACAACTTTGGGGGGTCGGGCCTCACCTCCCACCTGGTCTGAGTCAGGGTCTCACTGCTGCGTTCACCAGGCGGCTGGCTCGTGAGCCTGAGGAAATTCTCACGTCTCTCTCCGACCCTCACCTCGCAGTCAGTGTGCTGAGATTACAGAAGCCCACCATAGCTTCTGGCTTTTACATGGTGTGTGGCAATCCAAACTTGGGTACTCAGGCTTGAGCCACAAGCAATTTATCCACTGAACCATTGCCCTCCTAGACCCACTTGTTTCTTTGAACCTTCACAGAAATCCCATATATGTCTCATAATACATTTTTATTGAGCTCCCAGATTGTTCCAGATTTAATTTTATTTATTTTTTTTAAATTATTATTTGTTTGAGAGAGAGAGAGAGAGAAGACAGAGTATAGGCACAACAGGGTCCTGTTACTACAAAGGAATTCCAGATGCATGTGCCAATTTGTGCATCTGGCTTTACATGGATACTGGGAAATTAAATCTTGGCCACAAACTTTGCAAACAAGTTCCTTTAATTGCTGAGCCATCTCTCCAGCCCCAGTATTTCATTTTATAGAGTTGCATTTTTTGTGGCACTTTAAACAGTTCACCAATTGCATGAGCTACACAATAGCAGAAACGAAAACAAGGCTGTAATTCTGTGACAGCCGCAGAGTCATAGGTGATCTTCATAATCTCTTTTAAAAATTACTTATTTATTTATCTGAGATACAGAGGGAAGAGAGAGAGAGAGAGAGAATGAGCCCTCTAGGACCTCTTGCTACTGAAGACAAACTCCAGATGCGTACCTCTTTGTGTGTACTGGGGAATTGAACCAGGGCCATCAGGCTTTGCAAGCAAAAGACTTTAACGACTAAGTCATCTCTCCAGCCCAATCCTCATTTCTCATAAGGAATTTATTTCATTTTAATATATTTCTTAGAGAGAAAGAACAGACACACTAGGGCCTCTAGCCACTGAAAACTCCAGGCACATGTGTCGCCATGTGTATCTGGCTTACATGGGTACTAGGAAATCGAACCTGGGTCCTTTGGCTTCACAAGCAAGCACCTTAACTGCTAAGCCATCTCTCCAGCCCAAGAACTGTATTTTTTAAATATTCTTATTTATTTAACAGAGAGACAAAGGCAGAGAGAGAGAGAGAGAAAGTAGCACACCAGGGTCTCTAGCTACTGTGAATGAACTCCAGATGCATGTGCCACCTTGTGCATCTGGCTTACGTGGGTCCTGAGGATTCAAACCTGGGTTTTTTGGCTTTGCAGGCCAACGTCTTAACCACTAAGCCATCTCTTCATCCCTAAAAGTTTTTTTTTTTTTTAAGGGGCCTTATGACTTCAGTTATACCATTTCTTTTATTTATTTATTTATTTATTTTTATTTATTTGAGAGTGACAGACACAGGGAGAAAGACAGATAGAGGGAGAGAGAGAGAATGGGCGCGCCAGGGCTTCCAGCCTCTGCAAACGAACTCCAGATGCATGCACCCCCTTGTGCATCTGGCTAACGTGGGACCTGGGGAATCGAGCCTTGAACCGGGGTCCTTAGGCTTCACAGGCAAGCGCTTAACCACTAAGCCATCTCTCCAGCCCCCTAAAAGTATTTTTATTTGTGGGGGTGGGGGAGAGTGAATGAGCACACCAGGGCCTCATGCCACTGCAAACAAACTCTAGACACTTGAGCCACTTTGTGCCTCTGGCTTTACTTGGATCTAGGGAATTGAATCTAGGCTGACAGGCTTTGCAAGCAAGCACCTTTAACTGCTTGGCCATCTCCTCTGCCCAGCACTGGATATTTTTGCTAAAGTTGGAAGGCATATATTGAAACTACATTGAGGAATCATTTCTCACCCTTTTGGCAAAAGCCAAAAGTTCACTAACACATCCTATTGGCAAGAACAGGCACTCAGATACATCTCTGGTAGGAATTTAAATTGATACAAATCCTCTGGAAGGCAATTTGACAATGGTATGATGGCTATAAAGGAGTTTGCCCTCTCTCTGTGTCTTTGTCTCTGAAAAAAAGGAAAAGAAAAAAGGACTGGAGAAATGGCTTAGCAGTTAAGGCACTTGCCTGCAAAGCCTAAGGACCCATGTTCTACTCTCCAGATCCCATGTAAGCCACACAAAGGTGAGGCAAGCGCAAGGCTGCACATGCCCACTAGGTGGCGCAAGCATCTGGAGTTTGATTTCAGTGGCTGAGGCCCTGGTGTACCAATTCTCTCTCTGTGTCTCTCTGTCTCTCTCTAAAAAAAATTAAAACAGAAAAAGAAAAGAAAAGAGAGCTTACCCTCTGATCCAGTAATTCAACATCTAGGAATTTGCATGACACACATGCTTGTGTGTTTGTGTAATCATTTATATAGTAGATAACTTTGGCAACATTGTGTGTTTGCCAGAAGGTTGGAAAGCATGGAGGTCTGTCCATAGGAGATTGCCCAACATTCTTGGTACACTATGAGCATCTTATAAACGACAGAAGCAGATGGTTTTTTGCACCCTGTGTTAAGGATACAGGTGGAGGTGGAATCTGCATCAAAAAGAAATGGACTTTCTTAAGCTCAGGGGAAGCTAAAGAGTGGCTTTTCATGCATCTGGGAGACAAAAGTTGTCCCTTGAATCCATTCTCCTCTTTATCCATACTCATAAGAGTTTTAGCTGTGCAGACTTCCCAGCCTGCTCTTTTTAAAAACATTTAAATTTTTTTTATTATTTACTTATTTATTTGAGAGACACACAGAGAGAATGGGCACACCAGGCCCTTCAGCCACTGCAAATGAACTCCAGACACATGTGCCATCTTGTGCATCTGGCTTACATGGGTCCTGGGGAATTGAACCTCAGTCCTTTGGCTTTGTAGACAAGTGCCTTAACCACTAAGCCATCTCTCCAGCCCCCCAGCCTGCTTTACTGTCACTGTGCTCACTGGTGGAAGACGAGCAAAACTGATGTCTGCAACTTGTTCTTCCCCACCTCCTGCAGGTGTGGCAGCTCTTCAACAGAAGGGGCGCAAGGTGACATATGTGTCGGGCACAGCCATGTGAGACACAGCTGACTTCTCAGCTTACACTGGACAGACTTCTATATGAGAGAGAATTAAGCTTCTGTCCTACTAACACCATTCAGAGGACTCTGTTTTAATAGCTTTGTTTGCTTTTAAAAACTATATTTATTGGAGCCGGACATGGTGGCGCACGCCTTTAATCCCAGCACTGGTGGGGGCAGAGGTAGGAGGATCCCTGTGAGTTCAAGGCCACCCTGAGACTACGTAGTGAATTCCAGGTCAGCCTGGGTTAGAGCGAGACCCTACCTCAAAAAACATATATATGAATGATGGGCTGGAAAGATGGCTCAACAGTTAAGGTACTTGTCTGCAAAGCCTAACAACTGTGGTTTGATTCCCCAGTACCCAGGTAAAGCTAGATGCACAAAGTGACCTATGCATCTGGAGTTAATTAACAGAGCTGGAGGCCTTGGTATGCCTTCTCTCTCTCTCTCTCTCTCTCTCTCTCTCTCTTCCTTTCCCTCTTTCCTTGAAAATGAATAAATAAAATATTAAAATATTTATTTATTTACAAGCAGAGAGACAGAGAGAGAAAAAAAGAGCACATCAGGGTCTCTTGCTTCTGCAAACAAACTCCAGATGCATGTGCCACTTTGTGCTTCTGGTTTTGTGTGAGTGCTGGGGACTCGAACCCAGCCCAGTGGGCATTGCAAGCAAGTGGCTTGAACTGCTGAGCCATCAACGTCTTTGTCTTAACCTAATTTATTCAGTATATTTAGTCTGGCCTGTCAGATGGCAGGCCTTTATTCTGAGAGAAAAACCTATGGAGGTCTTACGCATTTCCTGATGGTCTGCACTCTAGTTAGAACTCATTCATTATTTGAAATAACGCTCTACTGAGGAAAGAGGAGTCAAACACAACGTTTGACTATTGACCTAATAATGCTTGATTTAGGGGAGAATTGGTAATTCTTTTCCTTTTTAAAAAAAAAATTGTTTATTTTTATTTGAGAGCGACAGACAGAGAGAGAAAGAGGGAGAGAGAGAGAGAATGGGCATGCCAGGGCCTCCAGCCACTGCAAATGAACTCCAGACACGTGCGCCCCCTTGTGCATCTGGCTAACGTGGGTCCTGGGGAATCAAGCCTCGAACTGGGGTCTTTTTTTTGTTTGTTTTTTCGAGGTAGGGTCTCACTCTGGTCCAGGCTGACCTGGAATTAACTCTGTCATCTCAGGGTGGCCTTGAACTCATGGCAATCCTCCTACCTCTGCCTCCCGAGTGCTGGGATGAAAGGTGTGCGCCACCACGCCCGGCTGTTCGAACTGGGGTCTTTAGGCTTCATAGGCAAGCTCTCAACCGCTAAGCCATCTCTCCAGCCCGGTAATTCTTTTCTTTACAGCAGAGGCTTTACAAGGATTATGAACACATTTTCCTACATTGTGTCCAGTGCAGCAGAGCCTAGGTTCCAGTTGCTCTTGCTTATAATCCTCAGTGGAGAGACTTCTTCAGGTTTTGCCACTTAGCACATTCTCCAGGGCTCTGCTTACCTAACCAGCACTGAAGTTGTTCAAAGACACACTCTTCTCTCGACCAAGTGTGTAGTGGGCCCAGGGCTTGGGCTGCACCTCCAAGCATTTGCAAATTAGAATTGGTAATTTTTTTAAATTTTTTTATAGTTTTTTGGTTTTTGGAGGTAGGATCTCACTTTAGTCCAGGCTGACCTGGAATTCTCTATGTAGTCTCAGGGTGGCTTTGAACTCACATTGATCCTCGTACCTCAGCCTCCCAAGTGCTGGGATTAAAAGCATGTGTCACCACCCTTGGCCAAAGAATTGGTAATTTTTGAAAAACTTTTGGAAATAGGGATTTGAAAACTTTAGCACATTAAGACAACAAAAGGAAGCATGGGTGATATGCATTTAAGTTGTGATGCGGCCTACACAGTGGAGGAAGTAACACAACTGCTCAGGAGGTGAGATCCTTGGATAAGGCCTGGAGGGATGGCCCAGGGTTAGGAGCACTTCCTGTGCAAGCATGAGGTCTAAGGAAGCCTGAGAATCTGAGTTCCATCCCCAGAATACATATAAACACCTGGACCTGGCCATGCATGCCCAGAACTCCAGTCCCATGAGGAGCAGAGACCAGAGTATCACAGCAGCTCCAAGAAAGAGACTAAGAGATTTCAACTCATGTAATAACCGGTACAGGGCTGGAGGTCACCAGGTACATGCATTTAGAGTTTATCTGCAGCGGCTGGAGGCTCTGGTGCACCCATTCTTTCTATCTACCTCTGCCTCTGCCTCTGCCTCTCCTCTCCTCTCCTCTCCTCTCTTCTCTCTCGTCCTCTGTCTTTCCCCTTGCAAATAAAATATAATAAATAAATGAACGGGTAGAAACTTGATCAGATGGGACACCACAGGCAATTGCACCCTGCTCATAGCAGTACACATAAGGCGCCACAAGGACACATGCATATACCACACACACACACACACACACACACACACACACACACACACACACAGAGCACACTACACTTGTACAAGCCACACACGAAAAGATCCTTATAATTTGTATTGGCTCTACTGTTACTGTAACAAATTAGTACAGCTCTGGTGGTTATAAACAAGAGCTTATTCTGTAATACAAGAAGCTAGTCAAATTTCTTCTATTCTCTTATGACAGAATTTTTCTGTTTTTTATAATTTACTCTCCTTGATTTTTTTCCAGTTTTGCTTATAAGCTTCAGATGCTCCACAGCTCATAGCTTCTCTTCATTCATTCCTTTTTCAAATTGGCCTGTATTTGTGGAATTGTCTTTTTGCTTATAGAAAACGTTAACTGTGCCTACTTGATAGCAAATTTCTTTTTGTGTTGGTTTTTTCTTTCAATTTTATTTTTTCTGAGGTAGGGTCTCACTCTAGCCCAGGCTGACCTGGAATTCACACTGTAGTCTCAGGGTGGCCTCGAACGCATGGGGATCCTCCTCCCTCTGCCTCCCCAGTGCTGGGATTAAAGGCATGCGCCACCATGCCCGGCTACTTTTTGTTGTTGTTTAGAGGTGGGAATCTCACTCTAGCCCAGTCTGACCTAGAACTCACTATAGGCCCAGGCTGGCTTTGAACTCATATCAGTCCTCCTATCTCTGCCTCCCAAGTGCTGGGATTAAAGGCATGCGCCATACCCAACCACAGCAATTTTCTTTATTTTATTTATTTTATTTTATTTTTTCAAGGTAGAGATTCACTCTAGCCCAGGCTGACCTGGAATTCACTATGTAGTTTCAGGGTGGCCTCAAACTTGCGGATGCTGGGATTAAAGGCATGTGCCACCACATCAGGCTCAGTTTTCTTTATTTAAAAGGTGAGTTTGGGGGCTTGAGGGATGGCTTCGTGGTTAAGGCCCTTACCTGCGAAGCCTAGGGAGCCAGGTTTGATTGCCTAGTACTCATATAAGCCAGATGCACAAGGTGGCACATGCATCTGGAGTTCATTTGCACCCCACCTCCTATGTGCCTTTGCCCAAATCCCAGCACTCAGGAGGCAGACGTAGGAGAATCGCTGAGAGTTGGAGGCCACCCTGAGACTCCATAGTGAATTTTAGGTCAGCCTGAGCTCGAGTGAGAGCCTACCTTGGAAAACCAAATGTATGTATGTGTGTATATATATACACACACACAAATGTATGTGTGTGTGTGTGTGTGTATTTATTTGAGAGTGAGAGAAAGAAAGTGAGTAAGCAAGGGCACACTAGGACCTCTTGCCACTGCATATGAACTCCAGATGCATGTGCCATTTTGTGCACCTGGTTTTACATGGGTACTGGGGAATCAAATCTGGACTGGCAGGCTTTGCAAGAAAGCACCTTTAACCACAGAGCAATCTTCCCAGCTTGCACTTCCTTACTTAAAAAAATTATTTAGGGGGCTGGAAAAATGGCTTAGAAATGTACAGTGGGCCTTGGCAAGCACATTCTGTCTATCTTTATCTCTTCTCTCTTTCTCGAGTTGCCTATCCAACATGCCAGCAACTCAAGCTGATCCAGGTTAGGAACCACAGACAAGTGAGAACGTGAGGCATTTGTCTTGCTGGGATTGTGTGTGTCCACTGAGTACAATCTGTTCTAAGTTCATCCATTTTCCTACAACTTTTGTTGTATCACTTTTTTCTTACTGCTGAGAAGAATTCAATTGTGTATATGTACCACAACTTTGTTATCCATTCATCCAAAGATGGGCACCTGGGTTGATTCCAGTTTTTGGCTATTATGAATTGAGCAGCTATAATCATGGTTGAAACAATATCTCTCTAGTAAAGCATGGAACATTCAGAGTAAATATCTAGTAAGGGGAATAACTGGGTCTGTCTGTAGTTCCATATTCATCTTTTTCAGGAATCTCCATATTAATTTCCATAGTGGGTGTACAAGTTTGCCTTCCCACCAACAGTGAATGAGGGTTCCTCTTTCCCCACATCCTTTATAGCCATTCTCTTGTATCATCTCATTAAAAAGCTGCTGCATACTGAGAATAAGTGTCTTAGCACATTGAATTTTGTCTGTTTGCCTTGTTTTACTCATTGCTTCTTTGATAATATCGCATTTGATTTTTTAATGATTGCCATCCTTACTGGAGTAAGGCAGAATCTTAGTTGTTGTAATTTTCATTTCCCTGATGGTTATGGATATTGAACATTTTCTTTTTTTAATATAACTTTTTATTGACAACTTCCACAAAAATAGACAATATACCATGATCATAATCCCCTCTTACCATCCTCCTCCCAAATCCCCTGCCCATGAATCTCTTCTTTCCAACTAGTCTCTCTTCTATTTTGATGTCATCACCTTTTTTTGCTCCTGTCATTCAGGTCTTGTGTAGGTAATGTCAGCTACTGTGAGGTCATGAATGCCATGGCCATGTTCCTTCTCATGGAGCAAACAAGTCTGATCAGAGAGCAGTTGGTTTCACCCATAACAGACTTGAACATTTTCTTAAGTGTGTGTTAGCCATTTATATTTCTTCCTCTGAGAACTCCCTATTCAAATTTCTACCCACTTTTTCAGTGGGTTTTTTTTTTCAATTTTTTTTTTAGTTCTTTGTAGATTCTAGATATTAGGCCTCTGTCAGTGGTATAACTGCCAAAAATTTCCTCCCATTCTGTGGGTAATCTATTGGCTCTGCTTATGGTATGTTTATCTATGCAAGAGCTTTTTAAGCTTCATGAGATCTCATTGGTTGAGAGATTAATGTCCTGGGCTACGGGGGTATTGTTCAGGAAGTCCTTCCCCACTCCTATATCATGGAGAGTTCCTCCTAGTTTTGTTCCAATAGTTGAAGACTTCCAGGTCTTATATTGAGGTCTTTAATCCATTTGGAGTTGATTTTTTGTATGGTGAGATGAGTGGGTCTAGTTTCATTTTTCTACATGTGTTTATCCAATTTGTCCAGCACCATTTGTTGAAGATGCTGTCTTTTCTCCAGTCTACATTATTGGCATCTTTGTCAAAGATCAAGTAGCTATAGCTACTTGACCTAAGTTTCAGGTCTTCAGTTCTGTTCCATTGATCTATATTTCTGTTTTTATGCCAGTACCATGCTGTTTTTATCACTATGGCTTTGTAATATAGCTTTAGGTCTGGTGTGGTGATACACATATGCACACACAAATCTGTAAAGTTTGTGAGTTCTCATCAGTACTTTTGATTCCAGTCCCACATGGTCCCTTGCTCATGTTCCCTTTGTGTCTTCTAGTCCTGACAGGAAGAAGCCTGGTGTTGGGGGTGGGTTTATGGGTGTTATAGCCAGCCTTCTCTTGCCAGTATTTGGCTCACTCTCCTGTTGCTGTTGTCCACCTCATGTTGGCCAGGAGGTGATGTCCACCCTCTGCTCATGCCATTGTTTTCCCCTGCATCATGGAGCTTCCCCTTGAGTCTTTAAGCGACAATAAACCTTTTTTCCACCCTTGGTCAGGTGTGTTATGCCAACAATGTGAACTTGACTGTTACACCTAGTTCTCATTATCTTCCATGAAGCTGTCTCTCGGCTTACTCCTTTCGTAGGTAAGTAAATCCGGACTATGCCTGAAATCTGAGTCCCAGACACAGCAGTCTTTCCTCCAGGAGTATTTCTCGGAAGCTCTGCCCCTGTGAAGAGGAAGTCAGAGAAGGAAAGGCTACTTTCAAAGCTGGGGCCCTGATATACTCCCCAACCCCAACCCCACCTCCTGTGTGCCTTTGCCCAAATCCCAGTCTGTTTCTATAATATTCACTGGATCTTTTTCATTTACAAATTTGCCTTAAATTCTGAGTTTTGCCTCTCTTCTGCAGTCAGCGATTGGTTTGCTTGCTTGCTGTGTTTGGTTTGGTTATTAAAGTCAGGGTCTTACTGTAACCAAGGCTGGCCTTGAACTCATGATCCTCTTGCATCACCCTCCAGAGTTCTGAGTCTACATATACACCACAATGCCAGGTCTTGGTATTCGTTTGTGAGGTGTTTTTTTTTTTTTTTTTTTTTTGAGACAGAGTTCTCATACAGACCATGCTGATCTTGAAGTCCTGAGCTTCCTGCCACCACCTCCCAAGTTCCCAAGTGCCAGGATTAGAGGTCTGTACCAACATACCTGGCTTTGTTTATTTTTTTTAATACTTTTATTTGTTTGTGTGTGTGTGAGTGTGTGTGTGTGTAAGCACCAGGGCCTCTTGTGACTACAAACTCCAAACAAATGTGCTACTTTGTATGTCTGGCTTTATGTGGGTACTGGGAATTTAAACCCAGTCCTGCAGACTTTGCAAGAAAGCACCTTTAACCACTGAGCTATCTCTCCAGCCCTTTAAAAAAAAAACAACTTTTTTTTGTTTGTTGGTTTTGAGACAGACTCTCGCTGTAGCCCATGCTAACCTGGCAAGTACTCTGTAGTCTCAGGCTGGCCTGGAGCTCACAGCAATCCTCCTACCTCTGCATCTCAAGTGCTGGGATTAAAGTCAAGCACTACCATGCCTGGCCCTTTTTAAAATTTTGTTTTGCTTTGTTTTTGTTGTTTGAGGTAGGGTCTTGCTCTAGCACAGGCTGACCTAGAATTCACCCAGTAGTCTCAGGGTGGTCTTGAACTCACAGCGATCCTCCTACCTCTGCCTCCCAAATGCTGGGATTAAATACATTAAAGGCGTGCACCCAGCTCCGTTTTTAGTTTTTTAATAAACTAATATCCAACATTTATTGAGCATTTTTGATTGACTGATCACTAAACTAAGTGGGTTTTTTACATGATTATTACATGATCATGTTAATTTTCAAAGTAATCATATGATATTGGTATTCTTTAATCCCCATTTTAGTTTAGGAAACAGACCTGTACTAGGTAGTTGTCCCAAGAGTTCTCCATATGCCTAGAGAGTGGTGGAGCCGGGCATGGCGGCTCATGCCTAGAATCCTAGCATTTGGGAGGCTAAAGTAGAAGGCTTGCTGGTAAGTGTGAGATCAGCCTGGGCTACAGAGTAATTTACAGGTTATTCTGAGCTACAGTGAGACCCTGAATATAAGAGAAAAAAGAAAGAAAGGAGGGAGGGAGGGAGGAAAATAGTAGAGCTGGAAGTTATTTCAGGTGGTTTGCTTCCTCAGAGCCACGTCTTCCACCATTCTGAAGCAATTTGTTACAGGTACTGAGACTTTTCTCTTTGCTCTCAACTCTCTCTTTCCAGATGTCTGTCTGCTCTGGCTTGCTTTCAGGGTACCGATTTCCCACCATTGCCTTCTAGCTCAGCATGGGGAGACCCTCACTGTTATCTCCATTCCAGTTACTTGCTACCAGGACACCACTCTTTTTCTCTGGACCGGTGGCCAGTTACCCCAGGGGCACAACTCCACCGCTGACCCCCCGGCTCAGCACAGAAGGCTCAGGATGAGGATTCCTCTGACCAGATTGCTCCAAGTTCAGTATGTCAGTTTGTTGGTAGCTGCCTCTTAGCACTCTCTCCTTCCTTGGGCTCTCTGACCCCGCACTTGGAGCGGCTCCAAAACCACTCCCCCCTCCAAAGTAGGGCTTTGCCTGGTGTATGTTAAGCTGTGGTTTGCTCCGATCTTGTTTCGCTGCTAATTCGATACCATCTGCTTTCTTTTAGGGGATTTCTCAATTTTTCTGATCCATTCATGAGAAATAAAATACTTCTGCATGACAAAACAACTATAAACAAGGGCAAAAAAAGCAGCAGACTAATTGAGAGGAAATCTTTGCAGAGCCTTTGCAGTCAGAGAGCTGGGCTGCAGACGCTGGGGCTACCTGCACAATTTGGGGCTCCATCAACTTGTCATCGTGGATGATGGAGGAGGACAAATAAAAAAGACATGAAAACAGAAGAGGGATTAGTTGGAAAGAAGAAGGGGTTCGGTGGTAGGGGAATTGGAGAGGGCAGACAAAAGAAGGGAATTACAGGGATTATCATCAAAATACATACATGCATGAAAATTGCCAAAAAAAACCCTGCCCCCCCACAAGCATATCTATGATATAACAACATTAAAAAGTGGGTGAAGAGGGCTGGAAGGATGGCTTAGCAGTTAAGGCACTTGCCTGCAAAGCCAAAGGACCCTGGTTCGAGTTCCCAGGACCCACATAAGCCAGATGCACAAGGTAGCACATGCGTCTGGAGTTCCTTTGCAGTGGCTGGAGGCCCTGGAGTGCCCATTCTCTCTGTTTCTCTGTGTGTGTGTCTGTCTGTTTCTCTCTCTCTGACTCTCAAATAAATAAAATTTTAAAAGTAGAAAAAAAGAGTGGGTGAAGAAATAAACAATTCACAGAAAAATGCAAATAGTTTAGAAATACATTAAAATACCTAATCATATGTAGCAAGACATGGTGATGCTTGCCTTTAGTCCCAACAGAGGTAGGAGGATCACCTTGTGAGTTGAGTCCAGCCTGGGGCTACAGAGTGAGTTCCAGGCCAGCGAGAGCTAGAGTGAGACCCTGCCTCAAGAAAACAAAAGTGCATTGTCCCCTGCACAGAGACTGACTGGTACATTCATGCCACTGCAGTGACTACCAATAACCCCACTGAGGATCCCCTGAGGGGGTGGAGGAAAAAGAACATAAGAGAATAACCAGATAGGGACACGACCAATTTGCAATATAGTAAATCATGTAGTCAAGTTCTCAATTAGAAAAGAACTAACGCTGGGCATGGTGGCACACACCTTTAATCCCAGCACTGAGGAGGCTGAGGTAGGATAATTGCTGTGAGTTTGCGTTCGAGGCCAGCCTGAGAGTCCATAGTGAATTCCAGGTCACCCTGGGCTAGAGTGAAACCCTACCTGAAAAACCAACAAAGAAAGAGAGAAAGAAAGAATTAACAACAACAACAAAAAATTCTTAACTGAAGTCTGAATGAGAGAAATGCAAATTAAAACTACCCTGATCATTTATATTTGAACCATTAACTCATTCGATGGTCCAGTCTCTAACCATGTGATAACATGGAATTGGCCACAGTGTGGGGAAACGATCACTTTCAAACGTAACTGATGGGAGCGGAAATGACAAGTTTGCAAACGCACGGACTCTGTGACTCGGTCATTGCATTTCTTTTTTTTTTTTTTAATTTTTATTAGCATTTTCCGTGATTATAAAAAATTATAAAAAAATATCCCATGGTAATTCCCTCCCTCCCCTCCTGCCACACTTTCCCCTTTGAAATTCCATTCTCCATCATATTACCTCCCCATCACAATCATTGTGCTTACATATATACAATATAAACCTATTAAGTACCCTTCTCCCTTCCTTTCTCTTCCCTTTATATCTCCTTTTTAACTTATAGGCCTCTGCTACTAAGTATTTTCCTTCTCACACAGAAGCCCAATCATCTGTAGCTAGGATCCACATATGAGAGAGAACATGTGGTGCTTGGCTTTCTGGGCCTGGGTTACCTCACTTAGTATAATACTTTCCAGGTCCATCCATTTTTTTGCAAATTTCATAACTTCATTTTTCTTTACCGCTGAGTAGAACTCCATTGTATAAATGTCCCACATCTTCATTATCCACTCATCAGTTGAGGGACATCTAGGCTGGTTCCATTTCCCAGCTATTATAAATTGAGCAGCAATAAACATGGTTGAGCATGTACTTCTAAGGAAATGAGATGATTCCTTTGGATATATGCCTAGGAGTGCTATAGCTGGGTCATATGGTAGATCAATCTTTAGCTGTTTTAGGAACCTCCACACTGATTTCCACAATAGCTGGACCAGATTGCATTCCCACCAGCAGTGTAGAAGGGTTCCTCTTTTTCCACATCCCCGCCAACATTTATGATCATTTGTTTTCATGATGGTGGCCAATCTGACAGGAGATGGAATCTCAATGTAGTTTTAATCTGCATTTCCCTGATGACTAGTGACATAGAACATTTTTTTAGATGCTTATATGCCATTCGTATTTCTTCCTTTGAGAATGCTCTATTTAGCTCCATAGCCCATTTTTTGACTGGCTTGTTTGATTCCTTACTATTTAACTTTTTAGTTCTTTGTATATCCTAGATATTAATCCTCTATCAGATATATAGCTGGCGATGATTTTTTTCCCATTCTGTAGGTTGCTTCTTTGCTTTTTTCACTGTGTCCTTTGCAGTGCAAAATCTTTGTAATTTCATGAGGTCCCAGTAATTAATCTGTGGTTTTATTGCCTGAGCAATTGGGGTTGTATTCAGAAAGTCTTTGCCAAGACCAATATGTTGAAGGGTTTCCCCTACTTTTTCCTCTAGCAGTTTCAGAGTTTCAGGTCTGATGTTAAGGTCTTTAATCCATTTGGACTTAATTCTTGTGCATGGCAAGAGAGAAGAATCTATTTTCATCCTTCTGCAGATACATATCCAGTTTTCCCAACACCATTTGCTGAAGAGGCTGTCTTTTCTCCAGTGAGTATTTTGGGCATTTTTATCGAATATCAGGTGGCTATAGCTACTTGGGCTTACATCTGGGTCCTCTATTCTGTTCCACTGATCTACATGTCTGTTTTTGTGCCAGTACCACTCTGTTTTTTGTTACTAGGTCATTGCATTTCTAGTGCTTCAACCTAACGATGCATTTGCACAGTCAGAAGACAGGATGTGAGCAAGATCATTCAGTGCTTTACTTTCTAATGTGACTACTAAAGCAATTAGAAAACATTTGATCATCAATAGTTCAGTGGCTCAACAAGTTATACTAAGCCTTCAGGGCGATGTGGCTGTAAAAAAAAATGAAAAGTCATTTTAGGTATGGAAATTTCATTCAACACAAATGAATGAGATCAAGTTCAGGAAAGTAAATGGAGTAAAAAAAAAAAGGGGGGGATCAGGCTCATAATGGGAGAAAAAGATGATGACATCAAATTAAAAGAGAGACTAATGGAGAGAGGGAGGGGATATGATAGAGAGCAGAGTTATGAAGGGGAAGGCAGGGGAGGGGAGGGAAATACCATGGTTTGTTGTCTGTAAGTATAGAAGTTGTCAATAAATAAATATATATATAAATATATATACACACACACACACGCACACACACACACACACACACATATATATGTATAAAAAAGGGGTCAGAAATAAATCTTAAGTGCATGCATTTGAGGTGTCATTCGCAACTCCATCACTGACACATACTGATGCTGGTTGCCCAAGGCAAAAGAACAGGGACTGAAGATGACACAGTGATTAAAGGCAATTGCTTGCAAAGCTTCTTGGCACCCAGATGCAAAAAGAGGCACAAGCATCTGGTATTCATTTACAATGGTAAGAGAGCCATACAAACATGCACACAAATAAGTTAAAAAAATTATATATATATGAATAGGGAGCCAGGCATGGAGCTCTTGCACTCAGAAGGCTAAGGTAGGAGGAGTTCAAGGCCAGCCTGGGACTAGAGAGTGAGTCCAGGTCATCCTGAGCTAGAGTGAGACCCTGCCTCACAACAAAAACAGAGCCAGAATAGGGACAGGGGTAAGGGCAACTTCACTGTAGACCCTGTGACGTAATTTAGACTTTAGAAGCGGATGGCTATGTTCTTCCCGCATCAGTGACTGGTTTTATAATTATCCTCGAAAACCAGAAATGACATGGTACAGATGAGACATGTTCTTGTTTTCCACCTCCATTATAGATCTTTTTGGGCTTCCTTGTCCTCCTTCCTTTCCAGTTGTTCCGACTTCAGGAAAAGGATTGGAAGGCAGGAGGAGGACTGAGCAGCAAATGCAAGTGCCTGCTTTGCCACCTCGTTCCATTCTCATCTTTTTTAAAAAATATGTTTTACTTATTTATTTGAAAGAGAGAGAGAGGGAATGGGTGCACCAGAGCCTCCACCCACTGCAAACGAAATCCAGGTACATGTACCTCATTGGGCATCTGACTTACGTGGGTCCTGGGGACTCAAACCAAGGTGCTTTGGCTTTGCAGGCAAACGCCTTAACTGCTAAGCCATCCCCCCCAGCCCAGGCTTTAATCATCTTTAACTGCTGAACCATCTCTCCAGCCCCATTCTCATCGTTTGAAATATCTATTTCAGAGAGAAAGGTAGAGAGAGAGAGAAAGAGAGAGAGAGAGAGTGGGCACGCCAGGACCTCTAGCCACTGCAAATGAACTCCAGACACTTGAGCCACCTTGTGCATCTGGCTTTACGTGGGTACTGGGGAATCCAACCTGGGTCCTTTGGTCATCTCTCCAGTACATCCTCATCTTTTTAATTTTTTTTTTTCAATGCCAAGAGTGGAACCCAAGCCGGGCGTGGTGGCGCACGCCTTTAATCCCAGCACTCAAGAGGCAGAGGTAGGAGGATTGCTGTGAGTTCAAGACCACCCTGAGAATACAGAGTGAATTCTAGGTCAGCCTGGGCTAGAGTGAGACCCTACCTCGAAAAACTAAAAAAAAGAGTGGAAGCTATGTCCTCATTCATTATAGGAATCTCTTCAATTTTTTAATTTACTTATTGGCATGTGCACATGCTAGGGCCTCTTGCCTCTATAAACAAACATCAGTTCCACTTGTTTTTTTTTTTTTTTTGCATTTAGCTTATGTGGATGGTTTGGGAATTGAACCTATGCTGGCAGGCTTTGAGAGAAGGAGGAAGATAAAGCGTGCGCGCGAGAGAGATACCCAACCTTGACCTCTAATCTCCACATGCACACATACACCCACACACACGTGAACACATACACACATACATATATGTACCACACATGTATACATATGCATAAAAGATACAGAGTTAAGGGCAGAATTAAGGGGGGCTGTGGAGCGGTACAAATTGCCTACATCTTGGGAGAGTATATTAGATGCATGTGTGATTTCTATGAGCTGTCACCCCCATGCCAGCCTAATTCCTTCCAGCTTCCCTCTGAGGTGGGGAGGTGGGATTTCCCCTCCCTTTGCTTGCCTCCAATGTCTTCCCTTCCTAGAAGCCTTTCAACCACCAAAATCCCTGTTGGTTTCCTCTGCGGGGGAAGTCTGACTATCTCTTTGTTTCAACTATTCACCTCTGGGTCCTCCCAGGTGTTTTGCCAAACAAAGAGCCTGGTGCTCGAAGGAATGTCTGCCTCAGGGCAAAGATGCCGCTGTGGTCTGCTTTGACTTTAACTATTAGCCATTGCGCCCTCCTCCCAACTCTGCTGCAATTATAATTATGTGGAAACATGCCTGGAAGAGACGTGACACCATCAGAGGGGCATGTTGGAGGGGTCACTGTGGCAGAGACCTAGAGAGTATACTGGAGGAGACATCATGAGACCAGAAGCCGGGGATCCAGGGGGTGTGGCTTTCCTAGTAGACCAGAGGAGTGAAGGGCGGGGAAGATGGAAGCCAGTGGAGATTGGCATAAGCTGTTTCTAGATCAATGGGGGCTGATAACAGGTTGAATAATATCGGACATGTGGGGGACACACAGTGAGAGGCAGAGACAGAAAGATTCCCCAGGTCAAGTTAACTAACTAGACTAGCGGCATCCATGCGCTCTGGGTTTACTGAGAGATCCTGTCTCAATAAACAAGGTGGAGAGAGATGAAGAAAGATACCTGACGTCGACATCTGGCATCCACATGTGTGCAGACACATGTGTACCCACACACGTAAGAATATACATGCATGATGTATGTACACAACATACACATGCATGGATAACACACACACGCTAAACGAATACTGCAGGCTTGATTATTTGTAATGAATAGCAAGGAGCTTGCTCACAGTGCTGGCTGGGAGGCTGGGAAGTTTGGGAGCGTGGGGCATGGGGCTGTCATCCAGAGGGGACCTAGTGGCTGTGTCATGCCATGGAAGGCCAAAGAAAGGATGAGAGAGAAAGACAGTAATTGTCCAAGGGCTGGGGAGATGGCTCAGCAGTTAAAGGCAATCACTTGCAAAGCCTGCTGGCCAAGGTGCAATTCCCCAGCACCCACGTGGAGCCAGACACACAGGGCTGTCCATGCATCTGGAGTTTGTAGTGGCAAGAGGGCCTGGCACACCCATTCATTCTCTCTCTCTGCAAATAAATACTAAAAGAAATTTTAAAATGATTGCATTTGAAGGAGTCTTTTCAAGTTTTAAAAAACGTTGAAGTTAGGGCTGGAGGGATGGCTTAGCGGTTTAAGGTGTTTGTCTGCAAAGCCAAAGGACCCAGGTTCGATTCCCCAGGACCCATGTTAGCCAGATGCACAAAGGGGCACATGTATCTGGAGTTCATTTGCAGTGGCTGAGAGCCCTAGCATGCCCATTCTCTCTCTCTCTCTCTCTCTGTCGCTCTCTCTCTCTCTCTCTCTCTCTCTCTCTCTCGCCCTCTCTCTCTCTCTGCCTCACCCTGTCTCTCTCCCTCTCTTCCTCTTTCTCTGTCAAATAAATAAATAAATAAAATATTTTTTAAATGTTGAAGTTAGCCAGGCCTGGTAGTGTACCCTTTAATCCCAGCACTCAGGAAACAGAGGTAGGAGGCTTGTAGTGAACTCAAGGCCACCCTGAGACTACATAGTGAATTCCAGCTCAGTCTCAGCCAGAGTGAGACCCTACCTCAAAAAAAAAAAAAAAAAAGTGTTGAAGTCAGGAATTAGAGGCTCCTGATTTCTCTGAAAAGGGAATGCAGGAAGGGTTCATGGTAGAGGATAGAGTTATCTCATTGAGAAACATCGAGATCCCCAGTTTCCTTGACCTGATCACAAAACAAGGAAGTTTATGTTATAGAAAGGACAAAAGAGGACAGTGGACAGAAGGACATCAGCCACCAGGGAGGGCATTGTAAAAGGAGGATTCAGTGAAAGTAATATATTGAATAAAGAACAGCATCATCCCCCTCCCCCACCACAATTCCCACCTCCAGCTCTCTCTTCCACTTAGCTTTCAAGATGTTGGTGGCACTTTTTCTCCAGGGAATCTGATCTGTCCAAAAAAATAATACTTAGCGTTACTAACATTTGGTGACCCCTTACTCTTATTTTTTTCTTTTTGGTTTTTTGAGGTGGGGTCTCACTAGAGTGAGCCCAAGCTGACCTGGAATTTTCTATGTAGTCTCAGGGTGGTATCAAACTCTTGGCAATCTTCCTACCTCTGCCTCCCCAGTGCTGGGCTGAAAGACGTGTGCCACCATGCCCGGCTCCCTTTACTCTCATTACTGTGCATAAGGGTCAATGGTCAACAGGTTTTTTAAATTACATGACTAAGCATGAAAAGAAAGTTGAGGGTTACTGGACGGTTGAGGTAATTCTTTACCATAAAGGTAAAAACCAGAAATAAATAGAATAAGAAAAATATACCAGGTGTATTTAACCCCCATGCAGAGGTAGGAGGATCACCATGAGTTTGAAGCCAGCCAGGGATTTCAGAAAGAGATCCAGGTCAACCTGGGCTAGATTAGGAGACTATCTTGAAAACAAATAAAATAATAGTCTGTAAATGACAAAGGTAGAAAGTACTTTACTTAATATGTGATTATTAACATTCCTAGAGAAATTAGAAATAATCAAAAGTCATGATGCCAGAGCAGGTTGCTAAAAAAGAAAATGCAAAGACTGCTCTTAGATAGTGTAGCAGTTTCCTTGTTGTTGCTGGGACAAAACGCCTGACCAGAAGCAGCTCGTGGGAGGAAAGCGTTGATTGTGGCCTACAGTTTTGAGAGGTTTCATCTCAGCAGGGAAAGTCTGGCAAGAACAGGAAGCCGGCTCCCATTGTCACGTCTGAGCGGGGAGGAAGCAACAACTGAGCTGGGCCCGTACTGACAGGCAGAGATGAAGTATGAAATCTCACAGCTTGCCTCCTCCCACGCTGCACTGCCTCCAGCAAGGCTCCACTTCCCAAGGGCTCTCCAGCTGGGAATTAAGAATGAGGCTTAAGCCCAAGCACATGAGTGGGGGGGGACAGCTTGCACTGAAGCCACTACAGATAATAAAATATGACAGCAAACATTAAAAGTCAATATTAAATAATACGAATGAAGATAAAGTTAAAGAAATTGCCCTAATTCTAAAGCAAGAACATAAACAGGACCAAAGAGATCAGAGAACAAATATGGGATACCTCGAAGAGGTTTATCTTTTGTTTATTTATCTTTTTTTTTTTTTTTTTTCGAGGTAGGGCTTCACTGTAGCCCAGGCTGACCTGGAATTCACTATGTAGTCTCAAGGTGGCCTCAAACTCATGGCAATCCTCTTACCTCTGCCTCCCGAGTGCTGGGATTAAAGGCGTGCACCACCATGCCTGGCTTGAGGTGTATCTTTTGAACCAGAAGGGCTCCAGAAAATTTTATGCTTCATTTTTTTCTCTGTTTTTTGTTTAATTTTTGTTTATTTACTTACTTATTTATTTATTCACGAGAGAGAGAGAGAAAGAATGGACAGGCCAGGGCCTTTAGTCACTTCAAACAAACTCGAGACGCATGCGCCACCTTGTGCCGCTGACTTTACTTGGGTACTGAAGAATCAAACCTGGTTCCTTAGGCTTTGAAGGCAAACACCTTAACCGCTGAGCAGTCTTTTTTTTTTTTTTTTTTTTAAGTTTAGAGACTTTATTAAATTGAGAAGAAAAGAAGAAAGATATGAAGAGCTCCTGCCCATGGGAAGGCAGGAGTGAGTGAAGCCCATTGCATGCTTACCCCTTTCAACCACCACAAATGGCTGCTAATAAGAATGGCAAACTTAGCCGGGTGTGGTGGCGCACACCTTTAATCCCAGCACTTGGGAGGCAGAGGTAGGAGGATCGCCGTGAGTTCGAGGCCACCCTGAGACTACATAGTGAATTCCAGGTTAGCCTGAGCTAGAGTGAGACCCTACCTCGAAAAAATGAAAAAAAAAAAAAACAAAACAAAAGAATGGCAAACTTGGGCTAGAGAGATGGCTCAGCAGTCAAGGCACATTCCAGCAAAGCCTAGGGACCCAGATTCGATTCCCCAGGACCCACGTAAGCCAGATGTACAAGGTGGAGCATGCATGTGGTGTTTGTTTGCAGTGGCTAAAGGCCCTGGAGTACCCATTTTTTTCTCTCTCTTTGTTTTAATTTTTTTTTTGTTCATTTTTATTTATTTATTTGAGAATAACAGAGAGAGAGAGAAAGAGGCAAAGAGAGAGAGAGAGGGGGACAGAGAATGGGCACGTCAGGGCCTCCAGCCACTACAAACAAATTCCAGACATGTGCGTCTCCTTGTGCATCTGGCTAATGAGGGTCCTGGGGAATCAAACCTCGAACCAGAGTCCTTAGGCTTCATAGGCAAGCACTTAACCACTAAGCCATCTCTCCAGCCCCCTTTCTCTTTTTCAAATAAGTTAACTGAATTTTTTTTTTTTTTTTAGGCAGGCTAGAAAGATGGCTTAATGGTTAAGGTGCTTGCCTGCAAAGCCAAAGGACCCAGGTTTGATTCCCCAGAACCCACATAAACCAGATGCACAAAGTGGCGCACATGTCTGCAGTCCGTTTGCAGGGGCTGAAGGCCCTGGCCTGCCCATTCTCTCTCTCTCTCTCTCTCTCTCTCTCTCTCTCTCTCTCTCTCAAATAAATAAAAAAAAGAATGGTAAATTCCTTTGCTTAGCATTTCAAAGAAGTCCTGTCCTGTTAAGGATGGGAGTCTAAGTAGCCTGGAGAGCATGCATGGTAGCTAACTTGGAGAACCGGTTTGTATGTGTGTGTGTGTGTGTGTGTGTGTGTGTGTGTGTGCGCGCGCGCGCATGTGCACGTATGACTGCATGTGCTCTTACCTTCCACCTTACATAAAAGAGCATTGTGCTGGAGTCAGGGAGACAGAGTTACAGGGGAAGAATGGAGTGATAAGTGGAAAACCATCTCTCTTCTCCGCAACGTGAGCTCTGATGTGAGAAGAAGGAAATGATGGGGAGGGGCGGTCAAGGAAAGTTCCGTAGGGAGGGCATGGGTGTGTGAGAGAAGAGACAAGGAAGGAGAACTGAGCTGCAGTTGCTCAGACAGGTCTTGAGTCTCTGTTAAAGGGCAGCAAGAGGAAATGGTGTCTGTGAGTGACCCTCGGTTCTTTCACAGTCCCAAATGTCGCTTAGCTAGCATCCATGAGATTCGCTCATGCGGGACCTGCCTGCAGGAGGAAGGGAAGGATGAATAAGGGAAGGACAAAACTTGGCCTGAGGTCACAGCAGTCGCCTCTAAGAAACCACCACAGGCCACT